>NC_139720.1:144141116-144816116 GCF_964211835.1 Anser anser
TATCTTCTGTAGGAAGAGTTCAGTTCCTCAACTGAAGCAGAATATTTTTCTAAGAGTACAACTGGTTTTACGGTGTAGAAGTAGCAAGCTGTGCATATCTGCTCTTAGTTTTTGAATTAATTAATTCAAGATCAACTTCCCTGTGCTGCCTTTTCCCTGCTTTGACTCGATAGTCAGGGAATCCTTTGCTTATTCAGTTTGCGGGAAGTTAGGTTATTTCCTTTTCCCTTTTTTTTTTTTTTTCTTCTAAGAAATTCTTTACTTTTAACAGTGATGGAAACTATAAGGAATAGCACAAGCATAAAGTAAACCACTGTGTCAAGACCACATAAATGTATATGAGCTGAGTCGATGTCCCCCGCACACATGTAAAGCAGCTCCACATGCTGAGCAGAACGCCCAGCCTGTCGGCTGCACAGGGTGGGAGCAAAGTAGGAAAACGCTGAGCAAGTTCGTTTCCCTGCTTGTGTGTTGCAAATCATTCCTGAGCCAAAGCCATCACTCAAGCTTTTCAGATCTCACCTGGCCTTACCACAGGTTGTAAGACTGAAGTAGTACCTAGGACATTAGAAACAAGGTAAGGGTATGACTACAAATCTTCCCCTCTCAAAAAGCCTCCAAATACTTCTTAGAGCCCCTACCAGTACACAATGTCATGTGTTTTTCATCCTGACGTCAAGGTCACCTAAGGCAGTTGTGACTCTGAAGGAACAAATGCAAATGACTGCTCTCACCAGATGCTCCAGAAGGGAGTCTGAAACATCCAAGGAGTGATCTGAAATAGCACCACCATCCTGAGCCTTGAACAAGCACTTCTTTCAGCAAACCTAGGTTTTATTCTAATCTGCCAGGCTTCCCTCATTATTGCATTTATGTTTTCATAGCTGTTTTTCATATCTTTAAAGCAGACCCTCTTCTTCCCTTCTTCTGTTTCTCTGATGACATAGAACACAGTAAGAGGTAGGCCAGTGCAGAACAAGGCTTGGAAACAAATCTGGCAGGCATGAAAGAGAGCAGCATAATAATAATACAACCACTGTAGTGCAGCTTTCAGTCACTGCCAGCAGTGGGCCAAAATTGAACTGCTAATTCAATTGCCTCCTAATTTTGGGAGGAGGAAGGTCTCACAGACATGGGTTGGCTGTTAATTTGGGGGCAGAATGATCTTCTTTGAGCTTCTTTGAGCAGTGGCCCAAAGCTCATGTTGCCCATTTCATCAGTTTACTGTCACCTTGTACTCAAAAATGCTCAGTCTCAATGTATCATTCAATTCAAGCTTAAATCTGTCCTTTTCAGGGCAGAGTCTTCTGAAATAACAGAAAGTCCTCATCTTACAACCTCCTCCAACCATTTCAAAATTTCAGTAGTAATCTTAGCCAAAGATGAAATAGAAGCAGGGTCAGTCCCCTGGGATTAAAATACTCCTTATCACCTTACGAGCCCAGTCTTGATCAAATTTGGCTCACTTTGGTCTTTTCTGCTGATCTCTTCTGCTTGAGAAGAATTCTTTTCTTCCAAGGGTAAAGGGAGGCAGAAGACAGAAGAAGAGCTTTCACTTGTTTGTTCTTCAGTTATAGCAATAACTCTTATTTCTCTTATTACAGTAATAACTCTTGTTTCTGAAAGCATGTATCACTAAGAAAAAAGTGACAGTTTTCAGGGGTCACAAAATTATGCTTTCACTCTTCCTTAATGTGATTTTTCAGAAAGAATTTTTCCAAGTGTAAATAAGAAGAACCTATTCAATGCATTTTTGTTTATTAATAGTCAGATTCTTTCTCTAAAAAAAAAAAAAAAAGTCACCGTAACACCTTGATTGCATTACTACTTCATATTTGCTTGCATAAATAAACCTGAAGTTTTATTGCGAGAGAGGCAGCTATTTTAAAGATGGCAAAATGTCAGCTCTTGGATGGTTGGTTTCATTTAACAGGGCTCCACGTGAATTTATGAACTGTTCCGTAAAGTCTTCTGCTTGCACCAAATGGCAGACTTTAGGCAGAAACCCAATGTATGTTTAGCTAATGTATAACAAACAGAGTATTTACGTGGTCAGTGAACCCTATTAGGTATTAAGAATGGCCTCTTTCTAAATTTACTGTTAATTCCCTTCCGCAACAACCTAAATAAAGTGTTTCTCAAAGAAAGCTAAGAAAATGCGTGCATCTATGCATGCATGTCGTTCATTTTAAAATGTCTTTAACAAACTTCTGACAGTTATCTTATTTTCTTTTGCTGTGAAGGTGACAATGTAGTTTAAGATATTGTTTCCTGACTTTAAAGGTGCCTTGTGGTTTTTAAGGATATTTCAGCAGCTAAAGGAATTCTACTGCAGACACAGTGTACCAGTTCATTTCTTAAGCAATAAATGGCAAGCAGGGTGGTGCTGAATAAGCATGCTTATATGGAATTTCTCTTTGAAAAGCCCACTAGTTAGGCCCTATAACACTTCAGTTGATATTTCTACAGTGCAAACACGATAGTGAAAATTAAGTTGCCCCAGCAAATTCAGTTTAGGAGAAATTTGTTATGAATAAAATGCTGCTGCTGGCCTTAGAACATTGAATTTATCCACCAAATAATATCTTAGAAATACCACTTCAGAAGAAATCAGCTCTAAATAATTGATAAATTTGGTTTGTTTAGAAACCTTTTGACCCCTGTAATAGAAAGTAAAAACACATTTCAGTTATTAAAGTCACATATATTCCCTCTGGTAGGGGAAGCTTTTAATTTTAAGCTGGTCTCTGTTGGGGCCATTTGATAAAGCTTGGAAAAACCTTTTCAACTGCTGCTGGTGGATTTGGGTCAGCTTCCCTTGGGAAAATGGCAAAAGATAAATTTGTAGCTTTTCATAACACATAAGAAAACTTCAGAGATTTTAAACATCAAGAACTATTGGAACTGAAAGACAGAGTTTCTCTTTTGTTTCTCCCCCTCCTCCTCCTGCTCCTTCTTCTCCTTTCATTCCAAAAAGAACTTTAAATACTCTTGTTGTTTTAAATTTTTTTTTCTTTCCTTTTTTTTTCCTTTTGAACTGCAGAGGTTAGAATGTTTTGGCCTCTCTAACGACAGTGTTAGTGGTCCTTATTAACGTAAGATTTATTTAGAGATAAAAACATCATTATGCAGTTTTTGTTTCCAATTGGGGCCTTTTTGTTGCACTGCTTTCAAAGCCAAGAACAAAATAAAACATTCCCTATCATTTTATTTTTTTTGGTGTTGTTGTTTTTTTAATACAGTTCTTAAACTATTCTTCAGTCACTGTTATGAGATCTTTATGTACACAAATATAACTTGGTCTCATTTTCCCCAATACAGTAATCAGTGCTTATCACTGAGGGCCCTGATTCACCTGGGACTACCAAAAT
Organism: Anser anser; assembly: GCF_964211835.1. NCBI lineage: Eukaryota > Metazoa > Chordata > Aves > Anseriformes > Anatidae > Anser > Anser anser. The sequence goes on from NC_139720.1 coordinate 144,144,488, forward strand.
GCATCTAACATTGCCATACTGCTATTTCATGAGAGAAAAATGAACAAGGGTGACAGAAAAGAAACATATTTATTGCTTATGATTTTTAAAAAAAAAATCTTGAATATTTCAGTAAGCATTTGTGCATAGAGCAAATACTTGAAAGGCAAAAAAGCAGCTTGTGCTTCCCCCAGTCCTCTGACCTGCAGGGATCCCTGCTTACATTTGGTATGGTTGCTGCTGTTCCACATATCTTCAGGGTTTACTGCTGAGAAGTATCACCTGTAGTCATTGTGATGCACATCCATTTCTGTAGATTCATCTGAGACTAACAGATTCACTTCACATAAACGGCTGAATGCCCATCATTCAACAAAAGCAACTTTCCTTCACCACTAGTCTGGACTGATCTAGAACCAATACCCTAGAAGATAAAATCTGTGCATTTTCTTATAGTCTCTTCAGAGATCCAGCCTCTTTATTTGTTGTCAGTAAGCCAACAAATGATGCCCTGGGATACACTGATGAGCTAAGAGAAACGCTAGGATGGTAGATACCTCTGGTAAGTTGAGTCCCTGCTCCTGAATTTCATGGTGAATGTGGCATTTACGCTTTTAAAATTACAGATGTCATTAGATGAGTTTTTGAAAACAGGGCTGCTCACTTTACAATACCTTACACACAATCTGTGAAGACTGCACAGCAATGAAATGAAGAAGCAAAGTTTTCTTCATAGTAAACTAGCCTTACCAGAGCAGCAAATTGTTTCTTTTTGCCGTTTCATGCTTGGATGCTATTCCCAGTGTAAGACACTCTATTGCACAGACTCAGTGGTAAATTATTAAAAGGGTCTCTACTGGGTATCCATTCGTGCAGCCACAAATTATGTGTTCATGTACCTATGCCTATTCTTGGCAGGTGCAGTTCCTCTGTGAGTACTTTAGTAATTCAAACACCTGCATTTTTTCATTATGTTAAGTCTGTTCTTCAAACAGTTGCACCTACACCCCCATTAGCACCCACACAGGGAGGCCAGCCCTTGGTAATTTATGTTGTGAGGGGATTGCTTTCTTGGGCAGGAAAGATACTATGCAGGAAGCTAGGCTGTGATTTTACAGCCCCTCTGTTCCAGCTTCCCAAATAAACACACTTAACACACATCTTCGTGGTCACTTGGTCCACTTGGAACAGTATGAGTGAACTGGGCTGCTTTGTATTTACTGTGCATTAAGTGTTCACACAGGAAATGAGTGAAGAGCAGTCAGTGTGTAAAATGGTAACAGAATAGTTTATAGTATTTTCCTTATGCAGGAAAGTCTTGGAAGGATGTGTCTTTTAGCATGGGATTTTTATTTTTATTTTGTCATTTATTCCTGCTGACACTCTTGGCCCAATGTCTAATATTTGGGTTGCACCAAACTGTTGTAGGCTGTTTTTCATCATTTACCTCAGACACAGTCTCACAACTCAACACAAACTATGACATATAGGCATGCTTTCCTTGTTGAAGTGTACTATTTAATTCTATCTAATAGTACACTTTGCTCTGAAGTTTTCACCCAGTTGCACTTGGTCTCTTAGAAATGTAGGTGACAACCTTATTTTGTCTTTTCTTTGACTGTGGCCAGATGCTACAGGCACTTCTTGTAGTATCTCCACTTCTCTTTTCCTTTCCTCATTTTTTTCTTTACTTCACCACTCTCTTCCTTTTTTTTTTTATTTTGCATTTTTGTTTGCTTTTTTTTTTCTTCCTCTATTCTTATTCATCTTTATCTTTCACCCACCTTATCATAACCTCCAGTACATATACAACTGCTGGCTGATCTCTCATCCCTAAAGATTGCTAGCAGTATCTTCCCACATGTGTGCACCAGCACATATTCACCTGCTAGAAGACTTCTCATGTCTTTCTTCACTTTCTTCACTTCACGTCTTTCTTGACTCCCTGAAATATAGTCATCTGACCAAAACAACTGGATGTTTACATTGATTATAAAGGAAGGAGCCAACATATGCAAAGCACAATCATTACAGTAACTTGGAGTCATTAACTAGAAGTCAAATCACCACATAATCAAAAATACTGATATAATTTATGTTTAGAACCTAAAGTATCAGTACAAACTTCTGCAAATTGATTGCTCAATAGCAAAAACTTCAGGGTCACAAGAGAGTGGAACAGCTCTCAGTTGGGGAAAAAAAAAAAAAGGAATCTTGCAATTATTTTTTCAACAAACAGTTCTTGCTAAATAAGTGTAGGGGCAAAAGGCAATCAAGTTCAGATAGGCAGTGTCTGACCATGGCAATTTTTGGAAATCATTTCACAGAATTGTTTTTTAGAACAGTGAAAAATAGTGGGAAAAGAGCTATGTGGTTAAGAACAGAAATCATTGAGTACATTTACATATTTAACATGCTTGATAGAGTTTCTGTCTATTGAGTAGAAAAAGAAGAAAGCCACAGAAGAAGGATAACTCCAGAATACTGTTGACCATTTTCCACAGAAAATCTAACAATTGCAAATGAAAAACACAAAATAGGTCTACCTACTGGTAGATCTCCTGGAGTAACTCCAGCTGAATAGACACCAGAAAAGGCAGAATTATCCGGAGCATAAAAATGTTGTAGCACCATAATAAGAAAATAACCACTTTGCTTGGTCTCTGTGTAAAGAACACCACTGTGTAGCTTAAAGCAAGAAAACAGAAATGGTAGCCATTATCCCTCATGCTTCTCCACATAATTTGAAAACAGAATCCGAGATATCTTATCAGAAATAAAGCACCTGACAACAAAATCAGCAGTAAATACTGTAAAGCAAATGCAAACAAAGCACTGAAACCTCATGAGATCCATGATCATGTCAGCCTAATGTTGGAACAGATTTATTTGAATCAAATGGGAAGGATTACCTCTTGTAATGATTATTTCTTGAGTATTTTTTAAATTGAGCTGTTGAACAACCCATTGAAGCAACAATGTAATGACACATTGAAAATCACAGTTTGCTCATCTCAGGATTCCAGATGAGTTAATAGCAGATAATTGCACACATTTCACAAGCATCTCATTTCAACAGTTCTCTTTGATATTTCAATTTTAGCACACCTTGTAAGCCCTGGCTATGTACAGCCAAGTGTGTTGGGAGAAGACAATTTCTAAAGAGAAATGAACTTAAGATTAAAAACAGCCCAAAACCCAACAACCTAAACAAAAAGCATATATTTTCAATGTTAGAACATTTTGATCAGAAAGGCATAAATGTTATTGTCAAAATCTAACGAGCTTTCTGGAAAAAAAAAAAAAAACAGATAACAACTAACCTATATAGTAAAAGATAAGACATATGTTAGTTTCAAAAAGTATGTATAAACTGGAAAGAAGGAAACCTGGGGACAAGAATGTCATAACTTATCTGCATTAGCAGTAGAAAATTACTGTCAGGAGTTGCATCATCAACACCAAGACCATACACCATCACTAACTTTGAGTGTTTGTATTTCTGGTGAAACATAAGCCCTTAAAGAGCTCTCTAATTCGCTCGCTTAGAGTTAACACAGGTGCCCTCTTCTACAACTCATTAACTTGGGCTACTTTCTGGAAGGAAAAAGATAATTCTGGGGCATAATGTATTTCATCTTAAAGTAAACACGACAAACAATCAAAAATCAAGTAAATCTCATCCAGACTCACCAGCAGGACCATACAGCAGAAGTAAAACACAGATATGTGTACATGCCATGTCAGAATTCAAATTCACTTTGGCAACTGCTTTTGCCATAGGAAAAGGAATTAATTGGGGAACAAAAGAGAGAAAATGATTTGAATGATAGTTACTGACAGTTGTCCTGAATTCCATGTGAGACATTTCTATTCATGTGTGTGTTATTCGTGTCACAAGTTGGTAATGTCTTCATTTCAGCTGGTTTCATTACCTGCATTTCGTTTCCAAAAGAGTGGTGATACAGATCTCATGGTATCCACTGCAATTAGTAAAAGTGATTTCTGCCCTGTTTATATCCACAGAGAGGCTGAGCCATCCTCTGAGCAGCATGGCGTCTGAGCCTCTGCCCTGGTGCCAGTGTCTCTGGCTGTATGTCTTTTTAATTGTCAGTAAGAGGTGGAGTAGTCACCAGAGCCTCAGTTTATCTGTTGAATGCCACGCTGACACGTGCTGCTGAGTGTCGATGTGGCTGGGGCTTTGCAGTGTGTTCTTAGCCCTCTCCCTGCTGGAAGCAAATAGCAAGTAGGAGGAGGCACGTTCCTGTGAGGCTTGGCGCAGTGCTTAGTGCCTCCCCTTGCTGCAGAAGACCATCTTAGCCGGAAATCTTTTACAAATGCATTTAGTCGTTAGAAACTCAGTTCACGTTTTTATATTACCAGGAATCTCCCTTCAAAGCTACTATAATAAAGTACTGGAGAAGTTAGTCTATTTGCTCAAATGTAGATACAAGGACCTTTCTACTGTATAGAGAGAGAGATTTCTACATTAGGTTAAAAACATTTTAAGGTATGTGCATGAGTCTTTGAACTGCTGCTATTCTGGAGTGAACTGAAGTGAAGCTAGCAGGAATCACGTCAACTTTACTCATCATCTGCCAAGTTTCTGAGAGTGTGTTTCATTTAAGAAGCCTCTGTGAAGGTTCAAAAAATCCCAGAAATCTGAAGTCATGAGAAATTCTGAAAGCAAAATATGATTTATCTCTGAATTGGTATAAAACTAAAGCCTGAAATGTTTCTAAACTAGAAATTTATTCCTCATATATCTCTAGTTATGAAAAGCTTTGGTCAAAGCTGAATATGGCCTTCTTGATACATGTGTGGTACTCTCCAAAATGTGATAGTTGGGAGTTCTGGATAAAGTTGATACCTGAGCACACTTAGAAGTATAGGCCTTTGCTTAAACAGTGAAGATGCATGTTCCAGTTTTTTGTTCCAGAGCAAATAATATTCTTCCATAAAGTTCTGAGAAGGATCTCTATATGAATAATAAAATGAGTATGCAACACAAACCACATTAATGATATGGATTGTGAAGCTGCCATGGGCTCTGTGTAATTCTTCAAAATTCTTAAATGGTGTAGTTTTTTTCAATCAAAGAATTACATACATGAACCAAGACTGGCTTTAGTGAATAATACGTTATTTCTGAATACAAGAGCTTATGACACTCCAGGCTCATAAACTGTTACATTAAAATCATTAATTGGACTGTAAAATCAAGCATTTAGGACTAAAATACCAGCATTTTAGGTCTATCTGCTAACATCCTCTTACTCTGATACATCCACCTGGAATATTGATGTAGACAGGCAAATGGGAAAATTCAGTATGATCATATGTAACACATTTGCACCAGAGTGCATTCACATAAAGGGGGATGAATTAAGGTTCAGAGGCATTTCATAACTCTCAAGTACCATCTATTGCAGCCTCAGAAAAGCTGATTTAAAGTTGGCTCTGTTGTAAATTATTTTAGCACTCCTTTTTCTGTATTTCCAGTATCATAAGTTACATGTGAGTCCTGAACCTTCTGTGGTGCAGGTCACATTGCTATTGCAAAAGCTACCAAGAACTATACACATTATCTCAGCTTGCCTTACTCTTATTTCCTGAGCTAAGGATTTAAGGGGGTGGTTTGGGGATGGAAGTTGCTCATTGGGAACTTTTCTTAATGCAAGTGTCTAAATGGAGCAAGGCCATACTTGTTCTCTTTTTCACTTGCCTTTTCATTTTCGTTGGTTCTGGTGACCCAGTGTGCCGGTGTATCTCTTGGTCATGGCAGTACCAATGCTCACAGTCGTGGCAGTGCTCAGCCTGGCCTGCAGCCTGGAGCCCACCAGGGTTTTCCCAAGAGATAAAAATAAGAGAAGGCTAATGGCAGTTTTTGTCATTTTGCATCCGAAATGGAATTTCATGGGACAAAGAGAAGACACTTCTGTGGCCCGAGGGGATTTCCTCTGCTGAATATAAAACACCTTCTACAAACAACAGAAGTGTGAGAGACTCTCAAAAGAAAAGGTCACAGGGATTTTCTATAACAGAAAGGCTTTAGCGGCCTGAATACAGGGTGTTGTGACCAGCTGCCTCTACAATGAATCAGTGAATATCTTGGTGAGGAGCTCACTCAGAATATTTGTCTGCTATTTTGAGTAGTCATTAATTTGGGGATAGTAACTGGAATTGTCTGACTTTGAGTCACGGAGTGTGGTGTACATCTGGTAGCAGCCCTGAAAACAGAGAAGGGAAACAAGAAGGGAATCCAAGTAGAAAGGGAGGCTGCCACCATACCGGAGATGGCTGGGTGGCAGTGAGCCCATGCTCATCCTGCACAGGTAGCATCCATGTATGGAGCACAGGAAATGGCACTGGTCTGGATGGTGGGAAGAGCCCAAGCTAGTTATGAAAAAGGTATGGGAGGAGCGTGGCTGGTTAATGATTGCTGACTGCCAGAGGCAGTGAATGGCCTGGCAGCTGCAGAGAGAGTGACACTTCTTCTACCCACCCCCCACTTGAAAACATGGCTCAAGCATCTATTTGTGACCAAAGGTTGCCTTGGAATCTGATCAAAGAAGAGTAAGTGGGGACGCCTGGAAAAGAGCAACAGGTGCTGTGAACATTCTTGCATTCTTGCATTTATCCCTAGACATGGGAGCTTATCCTTTCAGGAGTTAAAAAATAGCAAACCTCACAGCTGGACCAGGCTGTGGTCTCACTCCAGAAGTTCATGTTCTTGGGAGATTGCTAGCACGCTCATGTGTACCATCAAATCAAGACATTTCAGCACGTGAAGAACATATTGAGAGGAAGTTCTCTCCCGTCCTTCCTTCTGCCCCAGTCCTGGCTTCTTCTAGCTCTCATCATTCCCATCTGGCCACTTCCATCTTCTCTCACCATCCACCCTTTTTGCTGGGACACACAAGCTCCATTTCTTCACTCTGGTCAGGTGTAATATTTTCATAGCCTTTATTTATTTTCTGTTCTGAGCAAAGGGTGACATAGGAAGAGGGACAGCGCTTGCATTATATACATTTCAGAACAAAGAATTTGGCCTTCAGACCTGAAGGAACTGGAGGGGATTTGTGTGATACATTTGTCAGTGTTCAGGACACTTATGAGTACACTGAGAAGCCTGTTGACTATTTTTATCTCATGGAAAGACAATGATAATTAATAGGAACTTTGAATATTCAGGAGCATGAAAGTAACATTGCATTTATGTGTGTTCTTCTGTAGATAAAAAAGAAGCAATATTTTTGGGATGTCCAAACTTTCAAACCCTGCCTTTGTACTGAGCATGAAATGTCTCTTAAAACACATGCTATGGGTCCAGATGAACATGTCTTTTAGACTTTGAGAAGTATTTAAAATACTCCAGCAGATGAAGGTAAGAAAACATCCGTTTCAGCTAGTCTTTCACTTTGATACATGCCGATGAGTATGGAAATGTGAAAATGAAACAACATAAGAATGTGTAGCTCAAATTACATATGAAAATCATCCATTCAAAGTGTGGATTTAATCATTTTTGTCTTAGTCAGCTCATTCTTTCAAACACCCGTTTCCCATTCCAGGTTACTATACTTACACTGTAGTGTAGATTACTATAATTAACAGGTTAAACACATGAAAACAGTTTTTTCCCCTTGATGTGCCTTTGGATCCTTTATTTTGCTAGCAGTTATACAGTAGAGTCACTTCCTACAAAGGAGAAACAACTGCTGTGGGGTTTCTTAATGCTGCTAATGTTCTTTTCTTTGCCTTCAGTAATAACAGTGAGAAATTACTGTCTCTAAATAAAATAATACAACTGAGAGTATATGTCATGAACAGTATGTTAAAAGCTATACATATAACATCCATAGGTACAGGCTGCTTATATTTACAGAGTAGCTTATGTTGCTTTTTATTAAAAAAAAAAAAAAGACTATTTCAAATCTCATTTTATAGAGAAGCTGTTTTCTGATCCAAAGAACCACCTTCAGTTAGAATACAATTTAATCCCACAAAATAACGAGGAAAGAGGAAAATGTCCTATAAATGTCTTTTGTGCTGCAATATTTGCAGCAAAGATTAACAATGTTCTTACTTTGTTTTCTCCACCAACACATGCCATGTGGCATATCTGTAGATTTATTTATTTTTTAATCATATGTCCTGCTGGTTATAACATAACTTAATGTACCAGCTGCAATTAACAGACTGTCAAAGGATCAACTAACAAGTGCTGATAAGCTTCATTTAACTAATTTGAGGAGTGGAAGTTGGATTTTTTTTATTTTTTTTTCAGGAAGGTAGCTTGTTTCCTTATTTCCTGTCAAGTGAGCCAACTCCTGTGACCTGTAGTTAAAAGGGCCCTTTGTAATTAAGGCAGTGAGTCTCCAAGTGAACAGTTCTCACAGTAGGAGGAAAAAAAGAAGAAAAAAAAAGGGGGGGGGGGGGGAGGAAGAAAGAAAAAGAGGAGGATACATGACACTGCTTAACTAGCTAATCGGAGCTCAGCCAATCCATTTTCCTGGAGTCCAGCCAGTGTACCATGAGCATGCGGCATCTCGCCTTCCATTGGTTTCATGTCCGTTTTATGGACCAGTGAGTCAATTAAGATCTTGGTGAGTGGCCCTATCTGAGGGCAGGGCTCTCTCCTCAGTATCTGCCCATAGACTACCAGAAACTGATCAGCCATGTTATATCAATAACGTTCTCACACCAGGTTGTGTAAATTGATCTTTTACAATTTCTCTCGGTGACAGTCTCTGTAACCAACAAGATAAATCATTCCTCCTGTGGCTTTTTTATTGATTGTTGAGACCTGTATAAAAATTACACTGCTCAAGCTGTGAAGTGAGCATCCTCATAAAAGAAGACTTTCTATTTACAATCAAAATACTTCGGGGTCCAGATCAAGCACAGATTTACTATGCCAGTACCATAAGAGATCAGAATTTAACTGAGATTCAAAGCACTGAGAGAGTAATCCACATGAACTTTTAAAATATAAATGGTGAACTGCAAAAATCCTAAGCAAAAAAAAAAAAAAGCAAACAAACATTCAAACAAAAATCTTCCAAGGTTATAAAGTCTTGTTGAAGTACAGGCAGCCATAATAGCAAACCATCTGTCAGAAACAATGATGCAGAAGAAGCACAGAAACAAAACCAGCTAGTTTTTTGGTTTTTTTTTTTTGTTTTTTTTTCAATTGCTTGTACAAACACTAATACAAATTGCTTTCTGATACTATTTTATCATCCATGCAAATATATATTTTTTTAAATGGAACAGTAGGATTTAAGAACTCTTTACCTCTTTGGAAAAGAAATATTCTGCAACTTTGGAAGATCTGGCAGCTATAATATCATTCTAGGAAAATTGATTTAAGCTGTATAGTATTGGTTTACTGTTTTATTAAAGCCAAGAGTCTAATGGTGTTTGATATAGGGAATCAAATTCATCCATTGTTTTTAGCCAATATCAAACTCCGCAATTATTATATTCCTTCCACTTTACATCACCATTTTAATTCTGTTAAAATAGTCACTAACTTCTGTGTTGTTGTTTTTTAAACTCTTTAAACCTTATGTTTATATCTTTTATATACACACCTTGAAGGAGAGTTTTTGTAGTCAGTAGACTTGTACTGAATAAAACTGTTAAATGTTAAATTAACAGAAACAATGAAAGAGTTAAAAAGTGATTTAGAGGGCAGAAGAATAGATACCAGTTACAACTTGCATTGTTTTTACTGGCTCAGTCTATGGCTTTGGTTAATGCACTCGCTGGTCCATGCCTCAGTTTACTCACCTGTAAAAAAAGGTCATTGTATGCATCAAGAGGAAAAATGTCATTCCCATATTATGCTAATTTAAATCAGTAGGTATACACGCAAGTCAATTTCTTCAGTGATACTGTGGTACTTAAATTAGTGTTTGCAAAGTATTCAGAAACTCTTGATGATGAGACCTATGACTGTAAACTGTTGTTATTACTTCCCTTTGACACAAAAATGAAGGATGTATTTAGATATTTCATGTTATCAGAAAAATGTGCATACATTACCTGGTAGAATGCTATAGAAAATAATCTCTCAAAGTATTTTCTTATAAGCTCAACATATTTCCAGTGAGGTCCAAAACATTTTGTTTGTTTGCTTGTTTCTATTGAAGTTATCAAAATGTGTGGTAGAGCTAAACACTGATAATGATGGAGAAAAGGTAGAAAAATTATGCAAAACATTTTTGTTTTTTAGAAACGTGCATTTGTAACTAGAACATATTTGTTTAGAACCATTCTGAACCACACTAAATTATTTTAAGTGGCAAAACTATAAGACAACTATTTTTTATTATTCAGAAACTTGTGGTTCAGTCTTCACTACAGAGAGAAACCTCATAAATAAGTCGTTGTGCATTAATATGAAAATTCAAACTATGAAAATTATGAACTTTTTGCTAATGCTATAAATCTATCCCTAAATGACAGAAGCACCTCTCTTTATTTGCTCAATGAGCAAGATGATTTCTCCACTTAAATGGAAAGGGATGATTTTAATTTTTTAATAAACATGGTTATGACTGAACTCATATCCTCTCAAGAGGGAACTGGCTTCAGGATAAAATGTGTTGGTACTTTCCATTCACTTCTCTATTCCTCTCCCTCCCCCTTTCCAAGGCATTTTGGAAAGGGAACAGTTAGAATAGCATTTATTAGAAAAACTGGATTGGGAGAAGTTAATTCAAGGTCTAGAATCCAAAAACAAAGGGCCATTGAAAAAAAAAAAAAAAAGAGTATGAAAAGAGTATGGCCTGATTGCCTGTGGATAGCAATAGTACTGAAATACAAAATCCAAATCAGACGTTTTTCTTTTCATTACTAGCTTTATTAATGCGTTACTCTCTCAAGTTTTGGTGTCAAAGTAGTGATAAAAAGCATTGGTGTCATTTTGTATTGAGGGGTTTTGTTTGTTTCCTTTGGGCAAGGATGCAAAATAACCAGATCTAATTTTTAGCAGCATCCTCTTGATTTCTCTTAATCCTGGATTGTGATGACTTTTCAAGCAGGTCATTGGAAGCAATTGTGGGAAAATGGCCATTCTCTTTTCAGCTGTTCTTCCAAACCCTAATGAGTTAACAATTGAAATACAGAAAGTTGCTTCAGAGGTCAGGAGAGTATATTCTACACAATAGTTGCAGCATTTGAAGCCATGACAGCACTATAAATTGACAAACTAAAGCAAAGCACTTGGTGGTCTGAAGTGGAGAAAAGAACATCAGCCGAGAGTGGTAAAAAGACAAGCCATGAAACCACACAGAAAAAAATGAGTGATTTTTTTTCAAATCACCTTGTTAGAATTTAGTGTATCGGAGGTCAGACGAGTAGAACAATAATAAGGTCCAAGGTTGAATACCAGTGGGGAAGCTTAACCCAGGAGCTCCAGGTCAACCATAAGTGAATGAGGTAGAACAGTGAAACAGTAGTCACCCGGGAAGGGAACGCACAAAAGTCAGTGGGTTAAGGGGAGGAGCCCGACAGTTATCAATTAGACTAAGAGAAAGCCCAGGCTTGAGCACCTGGGATAGAAAAATAATCCCAGTGTGATGAAAAGAGATTTTCTTCTGTGCGCAGTTCTTGCTCTCTGGTTTTCAGTTTTTTAGGAATTTGAAATGTTGTGGAGATAAAGATCTTAAATCTGTAACAGATGAGAAAATGCAGGCCAGTTGGATGCATTTTCCCCATGTCTTATGTGCATATGACAATGTTTTCATCCCACGCTGGACAGTCTGCTGAGATAAAGGAGGCATAAAAATAAAGATCTTTTAAAGATAAGAACAAACACACACACATACACCCTTGTAAGGGGGTGCTTTTTAACTTCTCTTTTTTTTTTTCTTTAGAAAAGTACAATTCACACCAGTTTTATTTTTAACTTATGAGGAGGAATTTCTCCAGATTTGTGAAGAAAATTGCTTCAAGTGATGAAGTAGAGAGTATTTAAGTGACATTTTACAATGTAGAACGTATATATATATTTGCAGAATGCCTATACAACTTCCTCTTCCTATGAACATGCATCACCTAATTTAGTAGGACTTTTTCCATTGATCTCAAAGGAGCTAGAACAGATCCAAAACAAAGCAGATCATGTCTGATATCTGATGTACAGGGTCCATCAAAAATATATAGCTGAAATATTACACAGGCCTCATTAACAGTATCTAGTAAAAATATTAAAATATTATTATATTAATTATTATATTAAAATATTAAAAGTGTTTCTAATGTCAGCTGAAATGAAGCTCTAAACCTGCGCTATTTGTAACTCACCACCCTATTTTTCTATTAGTCTATTCTTAAGGTCACATTTCTAAGGAATTATACTGTCTTGGAATGCTGCTAAAACCAGCGAAGCTTATAGGCGGAGTAAGCCTCACCAGCTGTAGTAAAGCATACAGTATCCCTACTAGCCTCCGGTGTGTGCATGCTACTTTTGAATTCACAAAAGACCCATTGTAAAGGTATTGTGATAACTTTTCAAACTTTTGCCTCTCCAGAAAAACAGCACTAGCACAGATAAAGCTAAACCTTGCTGACTGCTGAGCACACAGGTACACCCCACTCCACAGCCAACCCCTTCCCTCCACCACCAAAGAAGATGTATTTGCCACTGCCAAGTGGCAGCTTTCTGTTTTAAGCAAGATGAGTTTTCTAGTCTGAAAGCTCCTCATCCAAAGACTGAAGCAGAGAAGCCCAGAGGCCAAAAAAAAAAAGTCTTCTTTTATCAAAAGAATATTAGTGGTGGCCCCTGAAATCTAGCAGGGTGAAAGAAAAAAAAATAGTTTACTTAAAGGAAGGAACACATAATTTAAGGACTGTAATTTTCAGCCTCAGCTGGGTATCATGTTTGGGAAAATAAATGAATATGAGGCTGAAATCTTATTGCACGTGATGCAGGAAAGAGGTTGTAACTTTTTCAATGGTTGCTTTAAAGATATGGTCTTTCCAAAGGAAAAGATCCTTCAATGTAATTCTTTCTAAATAGTTCTTTTTTAGATATCATTAGCCAGCTAGATCCTGGAAATTATGGGGGATCATGCCAGATATAAGCAGGGGAATCATGAAAAAAAATATTAAAATGACCCTTGTTTTAAGAGAGGAGATTCTTTATAAAATATTCTGCAGAAGCGTGGGTGGCAATACCATTTCTTGTGTGTGCAACAGGGGAAGTTGGATTAACTAGCATTAGGGTTTAATATGTTTTTCTTAGAGGGAAGTTTGTTTCTTTTACTTTACACAAGGGAGAAAAGTGGTGCACCATTCAGTTTAAAGACCATTTCTTTTCTCTTAGAGAAAAAATCAGTGTTTCAGTTTCACGATGGTAACATTTGATTGAGATGCTGCTCCGGGAAGACAAGTCATTGTCTGTAGCATCCCCCAGTTGTGTTCCATTAGCTCTCACAAGTCAGTAAAAGTATTGCCATTGTATTCTGTATGCATCAAAGCTGATATTTTTAAGATTTTTATACTGCACATTGTTCCAAATTCACAAAGATGAAAGAAATGTGATGATTTAGTAGAGACAGTTCCATTAAGAGAGTCTGCTGAGCCAATGTTACAGTAAACTGAGGTGATGGTTGCGGTTTCATTTGCCAGCAATGTGAAAAAAAAAATGTTGACAATTTGTGTTCGTTTATGATGGAGGTTAATTTTACTTAACTGCAGTTATCTGTAAGTTCAGCTTCTACTTTAATGATTATTTCAGTGATGTGGAATACTCTCTATAGCATCATTGAGGGGTAGGAGATCATCCTCAGAAGGAAAATCTACCAAACTTGGTACATTTGTCTAAGATGGGAGTCCTCTGAACTGTCTAATGAAGATGGCTTTCTCACTCTGTTTCCTATAAAAACAAACAAGCAAAAAAAACCTAGACAACCAATGTAGGCCAGTAACCTATGAGTTAGTCAGCTAGAGTTAACCCAACCTGAACACACCACCTGGGGAAGGATTTGTATCAGGTTCAGATGCCAGAGTGGGGTTCAGTTTAAGTTAAATATATCCGAGAACACATACAGATGTTGATTGTTAGGCTAGATCTCCAGTTAGAAGAGGTTAGAGGGTGAATCATTTCATTCTGCTGCAGGCATCTGATCATCTGAATTGTTCTTCAGGTTCCACTGACTCTACTAACTAGAGCTCTGTTGATATAATAAGAGCTTCAACACCTACTGTACATGTAGACACCTACACTGTAGCTGCCTAAATTTAAGTGTTTGAGTGTATAGCAGATTTCTACCCTTATTCAGGTAACTAGATAAGTTAGTCAGAATAGCTGCAAAATGTATATCTGCATCTAAGCAGTTTTTCTGTATTTCTTTGGTAGTTAGTAAGGAAGCATAATCACTTGTAGGTAGGATGATTTGCACCACAGAACATGTATTATATTCCACTGAATATAACAGAACACTAGTTCAGATGAAGACATCTACACAATTAGGACAAATCTCTCCTCAGGTATCAAGCAGTCACTGGGAGCTGGAGAGATTTAAAGATTTAGAAGAAGGTAATGGTTTATGAAAGTGTTTAGAATTGTTGATGGGAGTGATTTCCTAAAGGACACCATCAATATCCTGTCTGAACTTTAACCAATAGATGGTGGTTACCTGCAAGATACTCTGATTTCACCATTAAGTATTGATAATCTAAGTCAAAAAGATAAGAAACATAATGCTCAGAGTTATGGGCAAAGGGAACCAGTAGAGGGACTTGAGACAGTGAACCCATGAGCCTGGAAAATGGTTATTATTGTTGTCTTTTGAATTGATAGATATAAGCAGGAACCAACAGCAGCTGTCAGTGTTTGAGAGGGGGAAAAAAAAAAAAAAACGCATTTCTCCAAATAAAAGTTAAGGTGAATTGTAGAGAACTCATGGAGACAGAGAGACAGGATGCATCTTAGACATACATTGCAGACAGTCAGCAAAACTCAGATATGGTCTGTATATGATAGATCAGAAGCGGGTGTGAGTCACAAATCACAAATAACATTTGTGCCAGTCCATGAAAACAGGAAAAACAAGGAAAGATGGGGAAAATAAATAAAGGTGTTGAAGGACTTTTTGGCTGGTATGTTCTGGTTCTGCTGAACTTGAACCCATGGCTGGACACCCACAAGAATATGTTAGCATTAAAAGATGAGGGTTTTGTTGAGACAGATGGCCAGTTTGGGAAAATGAGATATATATGTGGCCCAAAACAGGACTGATAGCTACATTTATGTTTATAGACAAAACTATTCAAACATAGGGCAGAAAGGGTGCATAAAGAGAGGAAAATCAGGAAAGGAGTCAGAGGGCCTTCAAACACAAAGATGGAGAGAGTGTAGAGGATCTAACAGAGCATATAATGAAAAGATATTAGAGTGTTCAGACAGCTCAAAGGAGAAAGGACATAGAAAACTAAATAAAATAAAATGGGCATGTGAAGTTAGATATGAATGAATTCTGCATTGGAAGCATAGAGGGAGTCTGAGAGATTTTGCTGAGAGTCATCTCAGTGTAGACTGTTGGGCTGTAGAAGGGATGAAGAAGAAATTGGAAGAGAAATCCCAGACAGCCATTACATATGGTTCAAAGGGGTATGGTCAAAAAATGAGGTTGTCGAGTGTGGGAGTATGCACGAACATCCGTAGTATTTGCTTGCCTCCTTGCTTGCTTGTTCAGACTGTGGGAGAGACTAAAACATGTTTGTGTTATAGGAGACCAAAAGAAAAAAAAAGAAAAAAAAAAGGGAAGGGAAGGGAAGGGAAGGGAAGGGAAGGGAAGGGAAGGGAAGGGAAGGGAAGGGAAGGGAAGGGAAGGGAAGGGAAGGGAAGGGAAGGGAAGGGAAGGGAAGGGAAGGGAAGGGAAGGGAAGGGAAGGGAAGGGAAGGGAAGGGAAGGGAAGGGAAGGGAAGGGAAGGGAAGGGAAGGGAAGGGAAGGGAAGGGAAGGGAAGGGAAGGGAAGGGAAGGGAAGGGAAGGGAAGGGAAGGGAAGGGAAGGGAAGGGAAGGGAAGGGAAGGGAAGGGAAGGGAAGGGAAGGGAAGGGAAGGGAAGGGAAGGGAAGGGAAGGGAGGAAAGAAGGAAGGAGGGAAGGAGGGAGGGAGAGAAGGGAGGGAAGGGAGGGAGGGAGGGAAGGAAGGACGGAAGGAAGGAAGGACGGAAGGAAGGAAGGAAGGAAGGAAGGAAGGAAGGAAGGAAGGAAGGAAGGAAGGAAGGAAGGAAGGAAGGAAGGAAGGAAGGAAGGAAGGAAAGAAGGAAGAGAAAGAAAGAAAGAAAGAAAGAAAGAAAGAAAGAAAGAAAGAAAGAAAGAAAGAAAGAAAGAAAGAGAAAGAAAGAAAGAGAAAGAAAGAAAAAGGAAGAAAGAGAGAGAGAGAGAGAAGCATAGCAGATTCACCCTATCAGTGGGACTTTCTTGCCCATCCGATGTAGCTACCTCTTCAGTTGTGGGAGAGGAATTCCCAACCACAAGAAATGGTAGATAAAGTGCTTCCACCCCCACAACAGCAGATTTAGATTCTTCAGGTTTAAAATGGATATTTAGCAGTTAAAATGTCAATAGGCTCTTATCAGAGGCATGCTATTAGCTGTGCCTCATTTTCCTGTACAGTTACAAAACTGTATAAATTGGTTATGCAGATTTATCAGCTTTCTAGACAGCAAGCCAAGCTCTGGTCATCTTATAGCATCTCAGAGCATATTTTTCCCCTTGAATCAAAACCAGAAAGACTGAACACATCTTTGTTAAAGATTCTAGTGCGGAATACTGGGAAACTCTAGAAGTAGGAGTTCATTACAATAAATCACATGTACTCTGATGAGCTAGTGCAGAAAGGCAGAGTGGACAGACAACCAGCATGATTCAGCTTGTCTGTTTTCATAAAACCAGGGAATCCTTGACTGTAGAATCAGAGCTCTAAAGGACTTTGTGAAAAAGGTGGCTAAAATACCATAGTTAGAAATTACAGTATTGATGTCAGAAAACACTGTTGTTCAACCTTCAGTATGGAAAATATGCAATGCTTTCACTAAGGATGAAAGACAGGTATCAAAATGAGACGAGTTATCATGCATTTCATAATTCCCTCTACTTTCCCACAATAAAAAAGATCAGTTCAAGGGAAAGGTTGCACAGTTTTCAAAGATTTTGCAAAAGTGGCAATCCTGGGCAAATCAGCACCAACTCTGCTGTTTCAAATAGCTCTTGTTGTGCAAAGAAAACATTCCTTTCTGGCAGTGCTGGATCAAGTTGGTACAATAAGAATTTCATAAGAAATAAAGTTAATGGCACCACCACTAACTTATTTCCTAATTTAATGCAGAAAGATGTCTAGCAAATGGGCAGTCAGAAGGAGGCCATTACCTATCCCCTTTCAAAAAAGAACCAAAATATACCCTTAGAAAGTTCAGTTCATTCTGGTGAGGGGGTGGAATGATTTTCACCCTTTTCCCATCAACTAGAATGCTTTTCACAGCCAACAAATCACAAGGTACAGTTAGATATAAGACCACTTCTGTAGGAAAATGTGTTCATGTTAAAAATGAATAGAAATTATAGCAACAGAAGAAAATGAAACTTGCAAGCCCAGAGAAATAAAACAACTTGTTATTTATGATAAACAACAGGGGATTGTTGTAGGTCTGAGGCAATCAAAAGAATCTTGCATCACAAAGCAAATCTGAACAAAAATAATAATAATACTTAGAATTCAGACTTTTCATTTATTGAATTGTTTCTGTACAACAAGCTGTACAGAATAACACAATACATACTAATGCTCTGGAATTAGTAATGAAACAACCTAGCTGTAAAGGAATATAGAGCTATACAGAACAGAGGACTGTTATTTTGTTGGTTTGCATGCTTCTTACTCAAATATCCATTGTGTATACTTTTCCTCTCTGTCCCAAAAGTGTTCCTCACATTGGTTTTTAAGAGTGTAGGAGTGCATTTAATGATTAACTGGGAGAAATGACTGTTCAATAATGCATTACCATGTACGGACCTAAGCTGGATCAGTCTTTTATTTCAGTGTTTTTTCAGTTCTCTTTGTTATTATTTTTTACGGAATACTCCCCAGTCCAAAATCTGACTTCTTCCATGGCTTTTTGTTTGCATCCTTCTTCATATTCGATATATTTGCTAAACTCAAAGTAGTGAATATAGCTCTTTTTCAAGCCCTAATCATAGGCCACAAAAAAAATCAGTAATCATTGTCAGATTACAAATTTCTCCTTAAAAAAAAAAAAAAGAAAAAAAAAAGAAAAGTGCAACCTCCTAACAAACCTTATCCAGGTTTGCTCAAACAATTCAACATTCCAGTGCACAAGTCAGAACACTATTTGGTCTTATCCCAATGTCAGAAAAGCACTGAATGTCTGTCAGTGTTATCTACGCAATTAAAACTGAAAGCAAAAATTGAAATCCAAGTAGACTTCACAATTAGACTTTCTTTTATCTTTACAGTCAAAAAAGAACTCTCTGGAAGGATTGTCTGAAGGCTTTGTCAGGGAAATTTTGTTTCTTTTTTATTCTTAGATGCAGTGTGAGCACAGAAGGAAGAAACATTTTCCTCCAAAAATTTAGTGAAGCATGTGTGCCCAAAGCAGAATTTTCTTCCTCCTTGAAGAAATCCAACACATTATCTTTGGAATAACTGGAGAAAAGGAAGGAATTACCTTACTGTGCCATATCAAGTCTGTCAAAATACTTTTTGGTTCTCTCAGGGTACTGATAATCCTTTCCTAGCAACTACCTTCTCTAACAGTTTTCATTGTCTTGCTCCATTATTAAGGAACAAACATACATACACAGCAAATATATCTTAAAAACTGTTCATATTCTAAAATTTGTCTGCATAAGAAGTATATCAATAAGTTGAATGAACATCTCTGTGGCATGCAAAGTCCATCTGAACTGACCTTTGAAGTTTTTGCATTGCGAAGGGCAAAGGGAACTAAATTCTTTGAACAGATTGTTATTACTTGCTCACCTAAGTCTCTCAAAGGCTACTGGACTTCCAAAAATATTTTATCTGCTTGGATAGATGAATGTGAATATGAAAAGTTAATCACACAATATTGATAAAAATGGGGAAAATCATGCAATAAGATTACACTTTATCTTAATTTTATTGAAAGGAAATGGAGAGATTTTTGATATGAAAAGAAAGTATACAATGACACTTAAAAAAACAATAATTTAAAAAGCATAGGAGGCAAAAATTCTCAAGCTACAAAGCATAAGCCATTCACTGGTTGTCTGGAATAAGAAAGAAGAATCAAAAGCTGGATATTTCCGTAAGTGTCTTGTTCGTACTTCATTGCACCTTCCTTTGAAGTGTGCAGCTTTGATCACTCTTCACAGGACAGTGGACCAACTGGACTTTCAGTGTGATACAAGTTAACATTCCTGTGATCCCAAATGCTGCAGGATTCCTTCATGCTGCAAGACATTCAGCATGATGGATAAACTTGTGAGCTTTCAGGAAGTGATAGATATCCTAGATCATTTTGCTCTTTCTCTGAGAACTGTTTTTCTCAACTGTTGTCCTTTATATTATTTTTGATGTGAATACACCTTTATCTATTTTTACTGCCCAGGCAAGTAGCCTCACTGAAAAGTTTATGAAACTGGTGAAAACAGCAATGACAAAAAGTTGGTCAGAGAGAAACTAGCAGCAGGAAGAATTACCCCTACATCTTTTCTCCAGATTTTACCCCCAGACCCAATGTGAACATGTTACAGACTGTGGTAATTGAAAGTTTTATTCAGAACACAGCAGTTCAAGGTTAAACGTGGTTATTATGGACCAAAGTGTTTAGGACTAGAATTTGTCTTCCTTCTCCAATTTTACATAAGCTGAAAAGCAAGAACAGCAGAGCAGGATACATGGGCCTCCCAAGACCCTTGACTGACTAAAAAGTGCGTGGGTCAAAGTTACCTTGGTGAGATCCTGTGATTTTCATTGCAGCTCTTTGTCCGGGATTATTGCTTTTAATTTTAACTGTTCAAAGTGATTTTTGTCTCTTTCTTTTTGGCACAAACAAGTGTATAGGGAAATAATTCTGTAAGACAACAAAATCTCCTTCATTTTCTGGAATCCACAAGACAATGAAGAATATTCAATTATACCCTCTCCAAATACATATTTAATTTCCCATGTTTCCAAAACTGTCTGATAATATTAAAATGTTCCTCCCTCTCATTGTCTATCTGCGTGTATGTATATATGTATTTTTTTTCTTTTACTCTGAGTGTTTCTTTTATATTGAAAAATTACCTTCACGACTGGAATAACTACTATTAATGTATTTCATGAAACTATTGGCTCCCCTATAAATGACATCCACTATCTATCACAGTGGCTTTTGACCCTGAAATTATTGGACCTAAGCCAAAGTTCTTCACAGTTCAGCCATGTTTGTTCAATAGTTGTCATTCCATCACAAAGACATTAATAAAATCAATAGAAAATACTTTATAAAAGTAATTTTTTCCTCACTGAAAACAAGACTGTTTCCTTTTTAAAAAATAAACATTTTTTTTGAAAATTTCTACGCTCCTAAAATCTTTAGTTAGTTATCAATGGAAATAATCACTTTGCTTTCCAGAAAAATAAATAAATAAATAAACAAACTTCTTTTTGTCTATTTCACCCCTCTCTCCTCTCTCTCTCTCTCTCTCTCTTTCTTTGCTTCTTAAGAATTTATTTCTTGTTTGCGAAGGAAGGCAATATAATTACAATGTATAGATTATTTTTTCACTTTTTATTTTCCATTAATTTGTCAGTGTTACCCTACTATGTAAAGTCATAGCATGTGAAAACAAAGGAAGTTGCTGGAAGACCTGTACAGTTGCCAAGATGGCCCAAGGCTGTTCTCTCACTTCTTGGACATTGACCTTTGCAAAACACCGTACTTTTTTTGATGATCAAACACAAGTTTTTTTCAACACCACTGTTATTGGAGCTGGTCCTGTAACCCAGCCAGAAATCTCCAGTGTTTCAGTAACTACTACCTTGCACATTAAGAGATGCAGGATTACCAGGTGTCAGGTAGTCCACAGTCTGCCCTAGCAAGCCACAGTATTCTGGGTAAATTTCAATATTCTTGTATTTTTTTCACTGGTAAGTGAGCCTGGTTGTCTGAAAGACTGCCTCTCACCCTGCAAGATTTTTCTGCTGTCGAAACTAAATCCAGTGAAACACAACTTTCTGGGACCAGAGCCAGGTCACTCTCAGTTCAGTGGCCTTACCTTTGAATTTAGAATTAAGGGCTCATGCATGTCTCCTTTCATGAGAGGCAAACCTCACTCTTTCAGTGATCCATCTCCTCAAATATTGAACTGGTGCTACCAGTAGACTACATCTTTGCACACATGATGAGATTTTGCTGGCAAAAATTGTTATAGAGTTTTATTCCTCCCTGACTGAATATCTGTCACTTCCAAACTGATGTTAATTGATGCCTCCTTGCTGTGGTGGTGGGAGTTTCAGAACAGATGTTAATACAGCAATGAGCATGTTAGGGAAATTTAAAATATAAAAAGACTAACTTCTGCTTACAGTCTATATATACTACTTCAGATTGATTGAAAAACAAAATAAAGAATATACTTAGCTGATGTGGGGTGGGGTTCTGAAATTAACACATTCATTGCACTTCTCAAACCAAAGCTGCATTGACAGACCTAACTCCCTTCCTCACTATGTAGGATTTTAAATGTACCACATATCTTGTTTTCTACACCAGATAAGCTGCTTGTATAGTGATGCTTACTGATACACTGTTTATTAATCTATCACTAACATCTAGCATGAGAGGTACAAGTCAGCTGAAGTTAGAAAATATTGGTGTTAAATAATTACAGAGTATCTTTAAATTATGGCTTAATGTTTCTGAAAATGACTTTATCGTCCATCAAAGTATGCTGTAAGCTTTTTAAGTAAATGTATCGTGTGAATGTATTTTGTAAGATTACACGCAAATGCTTTTTTTTCATTTGTATTCATATTTAATCGTAACTCCATTATTTGAGATTCTAGATGGGATAAATCTAAATATGAAGCTTTTATACTGCCCTGTAAGTTCTACAATATAGTTTAATATTAAGATTTTACTAGACAGTTACACAGTACTCAGTTTTAATATGGAATACTTCATCATGTTCATTATTGCCTATTTAGACTCATGTAAACTGACACTCCTGAAATAAGCAAGCTTTAAAATGTTAATACAAATGTTATGCCTCTTTTAATTGCAATAGACATCTCATTAAGTAATTTAATGCCGGTGGGACCTCTTACCAATACACAAAAAAACATACTTTGCCCAGCTTTTGTATACAGTACAATATGCTAAAAATATTTTTTTCCGTAGTGACGTTCATCAGCTTTCCCTCTGCTCACCATATCCTGTGTGAGGAAGCCCTAGACGTAGGCTGTCTCAGCAGGCTGTGTTAGCTAGGTTCAAGCCAGAGTGCCTTTAGTAAGGCTATACCTGCTCAGACTTCACTAGCAGGACCTGACGATGCAGCACTGGACAAACAAGAACTACCTAGGTCATGGCCATGGTGAAATTAGTTCCTCATCTAGGTGGAGAGAAAAACATGCATGACATTTTCATTAGCCTAGGAGGCAGAAACATCTGGTTACTTGGTTCAGCTCATCAGCAGGAGAGCCTGTAGTTGATTAGCCCTTCTCTCAGTAGTAGGCGTTACTACAGTCAGTGGGAATTACTAAACATGGTTTCAGGGGACTGACGTTAATTTGGCTTGCCAAAATAATATGCAATTTTTTAAGGAGTTTGTGTTAATTAGTTGTATAATTTGATGTGATGTGATTGGGTTTGCACAAAGAAAAGCAGAACAGGTTTTGCTATTAGAAGCTGCAGTATGAGAATCAAGAGGTGGCACTTAAATAGTGCACAGTATGAATCTGCAGCGGTGAAAGGCCTTAGTTCATGATCTAATTACAATGGGATTCCCTTTCTGAAAAGCTAAAAGCATTTTAATTCATATTTTTTCTTTTAAGATGTTTTATTTTGATTACTATATTATTAATTCCTGTGCACCTAACATTCTATCACAGATTAAGTCAATTTAGGTATCTCATTTTGGTCTGTTTTGTATAATATCCCACTTTTAGAGGAAAAGGAATATGTCAAATGACAAAATTAGGCAATTTATAGTTTGTGTAATTCCTTACTGTATCTCTCTGCCAGCCTTCTACTCTTCATTCACTAACTCTTTCACAACTATTATTGGCAATTTAGACTTCTTTGCTACCTGTGAAATGGTAATCAGCAGTAACATTGATGCCAGAATTACAATTTCTGCCAGGCAAACTGATAACTGGGAACTTAGAAACATAGATGAGGTCGTCAATATCCTCTCATAAAAAGGGCTTGCTGCCTGCCAGTTACTGGGGAAAAAAAAAAAAATGTAATGTGGCATTGAAGGGTATTTGCTGAAGACTTCTGGCCAGGTTTTGTTGTTGTTGTTATGGTTTGGTTTTTTTCTTCCTCTCTCCCCTTCCCCCATACCCCCCTCAGAATTTACTGAGTGTGGGACTACATGACTAAAACAAATCTCGTATACAGTGTACCCTTCTGTGTTTCTCTGTTCTTCTTACCTTTCTTCTCTATTTGGTCTGCAGATTCTTTGGGCTGACAGCTATTTTTTCCTATGTTTGTTCAGTGCTTTGCACATGGAGTTACCAGACCCAGCAATGGCCTCCAGGCACAGCCCTCGTAGACATGCAAGTTAATGAAATTGGAGCTCTCTCTCATTCTCTGCTGCCCCCCACCTAGTATTTTAACATTTCATGTCACTTCCATGAGGAACAGAGGGTGGCAGTTTATTTATGACTATTTCCATGAAGCAGGAAGTCTGAAACACACAGTATGCAGTATTAAAACTATCCAGATTTAGCCACACACTCATTCAGCACATTGGCTGTTTTTGTTAATGGCTACTTCTTCAGAACATCCCTGAGGAGAGACGGTCTCAGTACATCAACTAAGTCAGGTGCTAAAAGTTAGACTGCATTAACACACCTCAGGACTTCCATTTCTATCATTCTGCAAGAAACCAGCTTGATAACTATGCTTGAAACCCTTTCTTGACAAGAGACAGCCAAAGAAGTAGAGAAACTTACTTGTGTGTTGCTTCAGAGAGGCCCACTGGGGGCTGAGGTTTCCTATGGCTTGCTGGGCAGTGAGGAACCTTCTTACACACTGCTGAAAGTTTGTCTGAACCTTGCATACTAATGTGTAAACTTCTCAGAGATGCTCACAAATCTCAGTTTCCTGAAATCTCATATAATGCCAGTTTTCTATGATACAAGGTTGCCTTATAAATGTTTCACAGAGCTCTCCAAGTTTCCAAAAAGAGATACTGCATAATTTATGGGATACTCTGTTCAACATCCAACCCCTATGAAAAAGCTCTGTAGTTTAGGTATGACTTCATATAGCATAGCAAGTCCACCAAAGGCAGAAGAGAGGAGTCATAATAGACTCTTTGTCTGAAACATCAAGGCTTGGGAGATATGAGCTTACTATCAGGAAGTTTTTAAGAGCCTGAGGCACAGAAAAAAAGTGGTGTCAAAGGAAGCATGTGTAGTAGGTAGTGGAGTGGAGTTGGTACTACACATAAATAAGAGGAAAGTGTATGAGTACAAAAGGCTATAATTCCATTGAGCAGCTCTAGTAACAGAAAAAAAAAAAAAAAAAAAAAAACACTTTATTCACACAGGCCAGCACTGAGGATGCCTGGACAGATTCCAGGTAATTTCCATTAGGTTCAGCAAGGGTGCCGGTGTCCATCAGGGTGGCTATCTGTGCAAAGCTGAGCTGTCCATTATGAGATCACCTGAACCCTTAATGGAATTAGAGCCTTATGATGCTCAGTTGCTTGTTATTTATTTTCTATTTGAATATCAATTAGTTACTGAAACCATATTTGTTTACCTTGAGCAGTCACTTAGTACATATAATGCAATTTATAATTACTCTTTAGTCCGTTGTGCACACTGCCTACCATATCGACCTGTATTGCCTGTTTCTGATATACCCTTAATTATCTGTTTCTTCAACTGTTGCCTCCTAACTTATGCCTAGCTTTCAAGCTAAATGAAAGTGAATTTCTATATTTCTTTCAAGCTTTTAGAGAGTCAGTTTCTGTATTTTTTTCTGTTTTCTACCCCAGCTATCTCAGTGATGTCCATGAATGGGAATACAAGGCAGTACAACAATGCTAATATTAAACAAGAGTGATAGCTCAGAATTAAGATATCTGAAGAACACTAAAAATGTAATGTGTAATTTTGTTCACTGAGCATACTTCATATAAAAGGATGTTGTAAGGCCAATGGTTTAATTACTTGTTGTAAGCCACTCAGAAACATTAATACAGTAAACAGACTTGAAAAGTTCCTTGTTATTATCAACTTCTATGTTATGTATTGGTAAATATATCAGAAAGATATGCTCCTCAACCTACCATTTATTTACATATAAAGAAAGAAACTTCTTTGAGAAGACCTATTGTTCTAGATCAGGTTGATTTCTACAGTCTCTTAATATAACTACATTAACATTTCTTTTGATGAAGAAAGCTATTCATTTAATGAAAGGTGGCAGCAGTCCATGGAAAACCAAGGCATTAGTACCATGCTAGTAACAAGACTGGTCAAGCTAACCTATAAAAACCTTCATTAATTGTAACAGATATCCAAGAAAAGTAAATTGGTTCAACTGAGTATGAAGAAAAATTTCAGATTTTACTGGGATGCAGAAGAAGATATGGATATAGTAGATTTCTTTTTTTAAGAAAACTACCTTCACTTTGTTTCCCCTTCTCTCCTGGCCCCTTTGCTTCACCAAAGCACTAAGGGACTCAAGCCAGCAATTTTCCTACTTTACATTGAATTACAGAAATAGCGTGAGAACAAATGCTGAATGAATGGATTTCAAAGTTGGTAATGGTATCTGTCAGTAGCGAAGGAGATGCTGACCCTTACCTTGCCATTTGTTGTCATTTCTCAGACAATATTGTGGCATTCCCATATACATTTCTGGGCTCACAAATTGCAAAACAAGATTTGCATCTATGTCAGTAGCACTAAGATTTCACCCCTTGTGTTCGCCCAGAATTTTCCTGCATGTTGCACTATCATTTTTGTTCCTGTTACCCATACATTTTTTTCACCTTGAAGTGTGTAACAGCTTGGAGTGTGCAGTCCAGTGAAAGCTGCATAAATCAAAATCACAACAGAAGTCACAAGGAAATCTAGTAGAAAAGAAAGTGCTGAACGTAATAGGCAGATCCTTTCAAGCACAATTAAAATATCTTAAAACTTTTTTCCTGTAGTCTAACACAAAAGGCTGACCACTTAAGTTTAATAATAATGTCTGCTTGTGCTTAATTTAAAACTACCAATTGTTAAATAAGCCACTTATAACCATTAGAAAATGAGTTTCCATTCATGCTGAATGGAGAATCCTCTTTTTTAGCCTTCTATCCACACACTTTTTCCTAAGACTATGTAAGATTGAAACTCTTTACTTTAAAAATTTCCTAAGTTTTGTTTAAGCATCCCCTGATATTTGGATCTCAAAGAACCAAACACTACAGAATAACATAAATGTTATGGACATATCACATTTCCAGGTTAAACACTTCATCTGAGGATTTGCAAAATGTCAAAACAGAGTAAGAGTAACAGGCAATAAAATTAGACTGTGCCACAATGTGTATGTGGAAAGTAGAGAAAACAGTTTATTTTGACCTTAATTTTCATATTCCCAACTTCTGAGTACTATTCTGTCACATCCAGGAGAGGCCAAATATATATCTGGTATGGAATTGTGCAGTAAGATCCCCAAATTAAACAATTAAGTAATACAATTAAAAAGCTTTTTTTTTTAATAAAGGTTTAAGAGTAATGAGGCAACGAGGATTCACCGTATGGCAACATTTCATTATGAAACTCAGTTACACAGCAAAACTATCAGTTTTCCCTTGTTGCCTTCCAAGAAAATGCTGTTACTTTCCAAAAGACATTATGCTCAATTAATCCCTAGTGGCATCGAGGGATGCTAGCTGCATGTTCTTCCACCAGGAGCATCCTGTGTACAGCGAAGATGGCAGGCTAATTTGCACAGGTACCCTCCAGCAGGGATTTTGCCATTAGACAGGGTCTAACTGCAAACTCTATATTTACCTCTAACCTTCCCTTCCCTCTACACCTTATGTGCTCCTGAGCCATTTGTTTACATGCAAAATCTGATAACAGTGCCAGCTATCCTTGCGCTTTAGTCTTTTCTCTTCCCCTCCAGATTCACTTTTTGCTTTTTTCCCAGCCACCTTTGCAAAATCTGCCAAGAAGGAAGGGTAATTAGCCCTTGCTGAGCCCCCATTCCTGGGGCTAGGTTACCAAACTGCCTAACTTAAAACTGACTCCAGTATCTCCTTGCTGCATGCAGTCACTTCTGTCTTCTGCCTGCAATACAGACATAAATTTAGCTCAAGAATGCTACAGAGGGGGAGGCTGTCTTTTCATTACATGCTCGATATCCATTATAATGGAACCTGGCTTCTAGTGCAGGGCCTGAAGGCATATCACAATGCAAATAATAGACAATAATGATAATAAAAAAGAAATTTTCATCACAAGAAACTTGATTAGTCTCCTGTATCCTGGGTAAAAGTGTCTATATTTATATAAAGTTTTATAATTTTTTCTGTGTTTTTAAATACAGTGGCAGTAATTCCCTATTTCCCCTGATTTCCATGCAGATATATTTATGTCTCAGCATTCCAGTGAGTTCCCTTAGCTGATGTTTGAAATGCATCTCTCAAATTACTATATCATCCCAAATTTAAGCTTATGGAATCTCCACAGTAACAATTGTATCTGGGTAACAAATTGTTTGTTAAATGGAAATGGAAATGATCAACTACATGGATTATTTCTTGTGATATTCCTGCAATACAGTACTTTCATTCACATGCTGTTAAAGACTTACTGTTACATGCAGAAATGTTTTCAAGATGCCCTACTGCTCCCGAAGGTATCATCACAAGAATTAGAGGTCTCAGCGGTTTCTTGATGGGATGGGGTTTAAAGTAATATTTGTATATTACATTCTTGTTTGAACATTACCCCTAATAGCATATCCAGCTACATCTCTTTTTTTCTCTCTTCACTCATACAGAGATTAGGAGAGCCCGCAAAATAAGCAATTAACTTGTGGTAGACTAGTAGTTTTGAAGAACAGATGATTCAATCATTTGGAGGACTTCTCTGCATCAGCAGCATCAGTCCTATAGCAACTGCAGATGGACAGAAACAGTGAGTTTGGGAGTTAAATTGCAGAAACTTTTCTACATGCCACAATGACCACAATTAGTGATATAGGCTTTTATTTTAGCATTTTCTTTATTAATTTCATTCAAGTCCCTCTTTGGTTCCTTTTATACAGTAAACGTAACAGATTATACTAAAATAAATAAATAAATAAAAATAATGATAATTTAAGAAAAATCAATAGAAGAGAGTTATATGCCACAATAACTGTCCATACACAGATATTCAACAACATAGCAAGAATACAGATGAGCACCAATTTAATCACTTTCATAGAAGTTTATATGGAGATCTGCCCTAGCTGAATTAAATTTTAAGAATAATTTTGATAAGATTTTTGATGTAGTGGTTTGGTTTTGTTGTTTTGTGTTTTTTTTTTTAATAGAAAATGATTCTGTTAATTGATTCTCCATTCAATAATATTCAGAGTTACTGTTGTTACTACTTTATGTAGGCTGTTCACTTGGAGCTTCCTAAAATTCATTCACCTGTAGCTCATCATTACTTAGGCTACTGCATCTAGACCATTCCTTGTTGTTGGGAAACAAGTGGTGTTTTGTTTCTTGAGGATGTGGCATAATGTGGCTGAGTATGGGATGAAATGGTGAAAAAATACCATAAAAAAAGCATTGAGATCATATGCATATATATAAGCTATTCGTACATATGTTAATGTACCTATTATCAGCTTATTGGAAAATCAAGCTTTTCTTACTTCATTAGTATGTAAGTTCTTCAAGGGGCTGATGGAAGACCCATCTTTCCTGAATTTTAGTATTAGGGACAAAACTTAAGCAGGAGGATACTTCACCTTCTCTGAGCTTCCCAGCCTTAATTCCCACCATCCTCCCAAAGAAAGCCATTTTTTCTTCTTCCACCTCTTCTCCTGTGAACTTGCCCATCTGTTTATATTTACTACCAGATCCTCCCCTCCCACACTTCCCTTATAGTTGGTGAACTGCACAGCAATATTCTCCTGCCTCTTCCTCCCCCAGGACTTTGCTCATGGCAGCACTCTCTCTCCTTTTCTTGAAGACTTGCTTCCCCCAGAGAGGGGGTGTCTTGCCCCAGGCTTGCTGCCCCTGGGGTTCATGTGGCATCCTGCCTTTGGGCTATGAGAGATTCCCAACCCACTGTGGTGGCCAACCTTGAAGCTCTGCTGACTCCTTGTCACTCCCTGCCACCCACAGTCTCGAGTCACAGGATGCAGCACACTACAACATGCTGCACGTCAAGGAGTCCATGCAGCGGGATGTATGTCAGCAGCAGCAGTGTAAAACTGATGTTGCTTTTCTGGGAGGACATACCACTGTAGGGTACACAGCCACACGTGTGCGTGCCACATTTATAGTCAACAGCTCCCTAATGAGTATGTTGGCTATAGCTGCTCAGAGCAAGATATTGCTTTCTTAAATGTTTATACAATACCTAGTGCAGAGACTCTGCAAAGCTAAGGCTATTCAGCAATAAAAACTTTAGTAACAGATAGTGAATGGGAGACTTTGAAAATAAAAGAAGGAGACAAAATAGAAGCTTGCATTTTTTTTTTTCCAAAACAATTAGCAGGGGTGTATCAGGAACTTGCATCTTCCCTGTCCTATCATTATATGAGGGTAAGGAAATACTGCCTGAAAGTAAAAGCTGGGCTTTGGAAACTCATGAAAAGAAAATACTTCCCCTCCCCAGCCACAGCATGTAATTAGCCTGTGGCAATAATTGCCCTTGTGTGACACTGAGGCCAAGGGCTCTGTAAGATAGTTATACAGACAGTACAAAATACTTGTAGTTATCTATTTTGTAAGAGGGATATTAATCCCACACTTCAAGCTTTAGGTCAGTCTCTGTTAAAGAACAGGAGGAGACCTGATATGCTGGTACTTTCAGAGAGATTGAATATTAGACCTGTGAGACCTGTGTATGATCCTGTACAGCATTTTCTAAGGGAAAGAAGAGAAAGAGCACAAGACAGAGCAAAACAACAGAAAATAATAACAGACATTTTTCCAGTTGTATCATTGATGCTACTCG
This sequence comes from Anser anser, assembly GCF_964211835.1. Classification (NCBI taxonomy): domain Eukaryota; kingdom Metazoa; phylum Chordata; class Aves; order Anseriformes; family Anatidae; genus Anser; species Anser anser. The sequence goes on from NC_139720.1 coordinate 144,174,897, forward strand.
CTGTCACCAAAGTTTCTGAGGTTCTTCTCTTTCTGAAAGAGAGCAAGGAGGAAACAGAAGGCTGGAGGGTCAAGAGGAAAAAACTGGTAGTGGGGAAAAAAAATAGCAGAATAAAAAGAGAATAAATATACGGAAAGGAAAAGCATAGAGCTGGTGTTTAGGTAAACTCTCTTTTCATTGTTCTAGTTTCATATCTCAGTGAGACTCCACTTTTGTTTTGCTTTTTTTACTTAAAGACTATGTAATTACCTTTGTTTTACAGAAATAGGTTTTTGAGGATCATATTCTTTGACATGGAAGCTACCTCCATGGTTTACTTAGGTGGATATCAAAATACCGGTAAGTCTGATTTTGTTCCTAGTTCTATGTACAGTAATATTGATTTATTATTACAATTAATCAATCCTAGAAAGGAATGTCCAATAACATATGTATTAAAAACACACTCTTCTGTGTCAGTTTTAAAAGCAAAATATTAACTTATTAAAAAAGACTGTTGGATAAAATATAATTGAATGGTAAATAGTTGATGCATAAAGTAGTAGGGATAGCAAGAAATTGATGAACTATTTTGTACAGGACACAAAGCCAAACATTTGTTGAGGTTTAACAGCTTTGGTTTGGTTTTGCTTTGTCTTTTTCTTCTCATGTCTTTCAAGGATTTTACAGCTCTATCTTTGCTCTCCCAACCTCGCAAACACACACACAAAAGAAAGAAAGGAAGAACAACCTGATTTATCCAAAATACTAAGACAAATAATACATTTGAGATGTTACTGACCCTTCTGAGATTGTAACCGAATGTAGTCTTACCTGAAAACCTGAACATCTTGTGAAGTTGATCAGTGTCATTGCATAATGCACATTTGCAGGGGATCTATTCTGAACCACATGTTAGAGATAGTTCTTTCAAATAGTTCTGGACTCTCTTCAGTTCAAATGAACTTGATATATTTCAGAAATTACTATTTTAAAATAATGGAGCCTGGAAACAAAATGCATCCCCAGAAATCAAAAGTATTGACTAAAAGAACACTATGTCCACCAATCTAAGTAATGCTCCACTGTGTAATTTTTAGTCTGTATTTTCAGTTTAATTGAGAGCTCACCATTGTTCTTAGAAACATAGTAGGGACAGCCAGTGAAACCTTAAAACATGGAAAATTAAGTCTAGGACAGAAATATCCCATGCACACGGTAATATCATGGAGTTACTTGAGTGTTTCAGAGTTTTTTCTAGATGGTTATTGTGCAAGGCCTGTTGTTCATGCAAGACAGTAATTGCAGCATAAATGGGTAAAGAGTAAATGTATCTTTATTTGTGTTATTCAGCTTTCTATACTACTCTGTGTTTTTTGTTGTTTTTTTTTGGTGGTGGGTTTTTTTGTATTTTTTTTCTTTTTCCCTTTATATTAGCCCCTATTCCATGCCCCAGGGCTTCTTACCAGCTCCTCATTAAGGCATGCACCTTCTTGTGGCTCCCTATCAGCCTCCTGCACTGCAATGATTAACCCATTATAGTACCAAGTACGATTGTTGCAGCATGTATTCAGATTCATAATACTGTCTCATTGCGAGCTACATTTTAAAATGAATTTTGAAAGAAATGAGAGGTGTGGTGAAATACATCAGTTTTGTACCAAAAATAGATCATGTCATACTGCCCAGATAACTTTCTTTCATAAATAATGGTGTGGTTTGTTTCTTAAGAAAGGAAATACAATAGATCTCAACTCTCTGGGTATCCATAAATCATGTTATAGTGAGTTGCAGGGAGGAGGGGTATTATTTAAACCTGAGAAAACAGAGATCAGTTAGAAGAACTGTAAGGAACTGACTGAAAAAGAGGTGACCACGGGGTTGTGCTGAAAAAGGACCTACCAAGATGGACCAAGATTAGTAGTGGAGTCCTACACAGGACTGGTCTTTTTGTATAGTCATATTTTTATTAATAACCATGGTACAGGAAAGAAACTATGCATTAATTAAATTTGCTGATTACACAAAGCTAAGAAGAACTAACAATATTGGAAGGGAAGGGAAGGGAAGGGAAGGGAAGGGAAGGGAAGGGAAGGGAAGGGAAGGGAAGGGAAGGGAAGGGAAGGGAAGGGAAGGGAAGGGAAGGGAAGGGAAGGGAAGGGAAGGGAAGGGAAGGGAAGGGAAGGGAAGGGAAGGGAAGGGAAGGGAAGGGAAGGGAAGGGAAGGGAAGGGAAGGGAAGGGAAGGGAAGGGAAGGGAAGGGAAGGGAAGGGAAGGGAAGGGAAGGGAAGGGAAGGGAAGGGAAGGGAAGGGAAGGGAAGGGAAGGGAAGGGAAGGGAAGGGAAGGGAAGGGAAGGGAAGGGAAGGGAAGGGCGACGGGCCAGAAGTTCAGCTTCAGGTCCAAGAAAAAAAAAATGAAGTGGTGTTTTAAACACCTAGTTTAGATGGTTGACTAAAAGAAGAGGTACAATTTATGTATTTAAACAATGTCATAGAGTCATAGAATCATAGAATTATTAAAGTTGGAAAAGACCTCCAAGATCATCTGGTCCAACCATCTGGTATAACCAATGTCACCCACTAAACCATGTTCCTAAGCACCACGTCCAACCTTTCCTTAAACACCCCCAGGGACGGTGATGCCACCACTTCCCTGGGAAACCCGTTCCAATGCCTGAGATTCTTTCCGAGAAGAAATGTCTCCTCATTTCCAACCTGAACCTCCCCTGGTGCAACTTGAGGCCATTCCCTCTAGTCCTATCACTAGTTAACTGCAAGAAGAAGACAACCCCCAGCTCCCCACACCTTCCTTTCAGGGAGCTGGAGAGAGCAATAATGTCTCCCCTGAGCCTTCTCTTCTCCAAACAACCCCAGTTCCCTCAGCCACTCCTCACAGGACTTGTCTTCCAGGCCCTTCACCAGCTTTGTAGCCCTTCTCTGGACATGCTCCAGGGCCTCGATGTTTTTTCTTGTAGCGAGGGGCCCAAAGCTGCACACAGTACTCGAGGTGCGGCCTCACCAGAGCAGAGTACAGCGGGATGATCACCTCCCTGATCCTGCTGGCTACATTATTCCTGATACAAGCCAGGATGCTGTTGGCCTTCTTCGCCTCCTAGGCACATTGCCAGCTCATGTTCAGGTGAGCATCAGTCAGCTCCCCCAGATCCTTTTCCTCTGCACAGCTTTCCGTCCACTTTCCCCCAAGCATGGGTTGTTGTGGCCAAAGTACAGGACCCTGCACTTAGCCATGTTGAACCTCATCCCATTGGCCTCTGCCCATCAATCCAACCTGTCCATGTTCATCTGCAGGGCCTTCCTACCCTCTGGCAGATCAACACTTCCCCTCAGCTTGGAGTCATCAGCAAACTTACTGAAGGTGCACTCAATTCCCACATCCAAATCATCAATAAAGATATTAAAGAGGATGGGCTCCAACACCAACCCCTATGAAAAATATAGATTTTTCCATATTTAACACTTTCTGTTAATGAAATATGGCTATGAGCCTTAGATAAAACAAAAGTGTGATGAGGAAGAGTTATCTAGCAATATTATTGTGCTAGGTTCTTTTTTTTGTTTATTTTTTTTTTGTTTCATTGAATGTTATTTTTCTAAGCAAAGTACAGGCAAACAATGTACAACTTCAGTCACCAATGTGTGAGAAAATAAAATCAAAGTGGGACAAGCTCAAAGAAGGTGTATTGGGATGAGGAGGAAACAATATCTAATAAGGAAGAGTAGAAGTATTTCACTTATTCACATGAACAAAACCAAGGCTGAGAGAGAACATAATTGTTGTCTATAAATATACAAGGAGGCAGAAGAGCTATTTAAAGGGTAATGTTGACATAAGAGTAAATGGTTATAAGATGGCCATGAATAAACTTAAACAGGAAATTAGGAGGAAGTACTGGAAGAAAATCCTGGAGCAGCCCTCCAACAGAAGCAGGGGGAGCAAGAAACTTAGCTGGTCCCAATGTGAAACTTGAGCACTTCATGAAACCAATTATGTGATGTGTGGATGACAGCAAAAGCTGGGCCTTGAACTTGATTCAGGAGGTCCTTTTAAATCCTATTTCCTACTTTTCCAGGGGAAGCTGATTTAAATCTTCAGCAAGAGATGTTTTAGATGTTGATAACAATAATTAATACCTTACATTCCAGTAATACCCTAGATCCAAAGACCACAAAGTACATTGAACACATCTGGGAATTAAACATCTAAATATCCACCTGTGTTGTTACTGTTATTTTGCAGCTAGGAAATTGGGATGCCCTGAGCAACTTGTTTTAGATCACTTGGAAAAATCTGTAAAAATGAAGAATAGACCTCACGGGTTCTTAAACCCTAGGTTTAAGAATAAATCTATAGTTCTGAAAATTGTCATCATGTTTTCAAGGATTTTTAATTCCAGAAAATGTATGAATTGTGTACAATTGCTTGTACAAAGCTATAAGCCATATGCTGTTTAGCTTAAAATGTCAATGAACGAGTCAGCAACAACAAGAAAATGAAGGTGTTTGTAAATGTTGCATTTAAAAAGCATTTAGAAAAATGAGAGTGGTCCTCCAAAGATGTATGCATCTTCAAAATCAGAACAATGCAGTATTTCACAGTCATTAAATAATGTGTCACGTAGCTACAAACAAGAATCATATAGCTTGAAAAAATGTTGATTTCCTCTTGGGGAGTTGGAGCTGCACCACTTCTCTGTGTGTTTATTCCTTCTCTGACTTCCACTGGGAAAGGTGCCAGAGGTGGCAAGGAACAGAGAGCAGCCAATCTGGCTCTGCTCCCTGCCCTGAAACCCTTTCCTCCCAGACCTGCAGAACCCTAGCCACACTTTGCTGGTGTGCAGACAGCCATGCAACATACAGAGGAGACTGAACATGCTGTTTTGGATCTTTTCTGATGACTAAAAGCCCTCTGCCTTGCCCCCAGTCTTCCATCCCCATCCAGGAGCGTGGGTAAGTCCCTAAGTCCCTGTGGTTTCATACGTGCCATAGGGCTGCTTGCACTATTCCAATCCCTAATAACAAAGCACTGCATAGAATCTAGAATCATAGACTGATTGGTGTTGGAAGAGACCTTTAAAGACCATCTATTACAGCCCCCCTGGCATGGGCAAGGACAACTTTCACTAGAGCAGGTTGCTCAAGCCCTGTCCAACTTAATGGTTGATACAGAGATTCATTCAAAGGAAGAGATTATTTGTGCAGTTCCTACATAACAACACCCTCCTACTGTTTTCAATGCTGTGTCAGATGTTGCATATGTTCCCTCAACAGAACAGAAAGGCCACTGGCTTCCGATCCTTCAAGTTCCGCCCCCTTTCCTCCCTCTACAAAGATACGTACAAGCCCTGAGCAAAGTGAGCCAGCTGGGCTCCCGTGCCTGTCTAGAGCCATACCCCAAAAGGACAGGCTGTGCCCACAAAAATATATATTCAAGTCAAAGAAAACTGCATATGGGTAGAAGCTGGATCCAGCTGTGTGTATATCCTGTTAAAAGCGGGTGCTTGAAACAAGATCAAATACCTGCCCAGAGTAAATCAGTTTTAAGGATGAAGACTGTACTGTTTGGTGAATCTCGGGTGGCAAGTACTGTCAGGATGGGGGCAAGGAGGAATGGGAAAAGGACACAGGGGATTTGTCAGCTATCTAAGCCTTCTCCTAAGTCTGAGTCAGAGCCCAGGGAGAACTGCAGATGATGGATAATTCACATTAAGAAAGTCAACTATTTTCTAGGTTGCTAAAATTTATGTATGCTTCTTTAACATTGGAAAAGATAACTGTGTGCAGGACCAATAGTTAGACTGCTCACACCAAAGACATGCTGCTGGCTCTCCTGAACCATAATCTCTGCAGTGGACAGAATACAGAGCATTGTTTCCCAAGATGCAAAACAATGGAGCCCTGGTCCGTATAATACCATACAAATAATAAATAAATCATAATAATTAATTCCCATACACAAAAAGGCCAGATTCTGCCCATAAAAATATATGCTCTGTTTAAGTCAGAGGAAATTGCACGTGTGTGGCTGAGCACAGCAGCTGGCTCTAAGCCCACTTATAACTAAGCCATGCATGTGAGGACAGAATAGAGGCCATTGTCTCTTGAGAGCTTTTTAAATTTTCTTTGTTGTTTTCTAGGACATGAATTACATAAACTGGAAAACATAATTTTTCTCCGATGTTATGTGTCTCTTATGGGCAATTATTTATTTATTTATTTTAAAATAAATAAATGAACATTTTACCCCCAACTGTAGAAACTGGTGAAAGGACAGTGCATGCCTACAGTCTCTTCTTATAAATCTACTCTATGAAAGAAGCCACCTGATGCAAATGCCCAGGGTAACTTTTGATCAAGTTCTGTCCCAAATCATTTCATCTGAGGCACGGGGTGAAGGGCTTCCTCCCTCAAATTCCCACAAAGGCTTAACAGGGCCTCATGTAGTGACTAAAAGACAGACTGCCCTAGAAAATAGACAAAGCAGAAAAAAATGTCCTTTCTGGCTTTCCTCAGGTTACAATATGATTTTACTGGCCTTTCCTTGGCTTCTGCCACTGCCCCTTTTTAAAGGTCTTTGGAAAAGCAGAGTGAGATATGAAAATTAATGTGGTTTCCAACCCCATTAACTTTACACCTCTTCTTCTGCAGAATTTTAGCATAATTGTCCCCATCTATCCCAATACTTTATCTCCTCTCCCTGTCTTCCCAGAAGAGCTTTTCAGAAACATAGACAGAAGAAAAGTGATACAAAGTCTTGTTTCCCTACTTTTCTGGAGAAAGATGATGATGAAAGATGTGAGAAGGTTGTTTAGCCCCAAATCTCCTTGTAGCTGCTGCTTCTGCACTGGGACACACTGGCATATCATCTCAGACCAAAGTTATTAGAAAGATCTGTATTTATTTTTGCCTGGAGACTCTACCTTGGTTCTACATAAGGCTCCTAAATTCTGAATCTAAATCTAAATATAAACTGAAAAAGGAGCCATCTGGTAAACTTGTGGAGTTATCTGTCCAGCTAAAGCAACGTGGGACCAAGGAAACTCAACAGACGGTCTTCTAGTCATTGGCCCTGTCTCCTTCTCTCACAGCATCAGTAACTATCTGAAAGGGCTCTGTTAAACACACAGAGCTGAGACACTAAAAATGAAGCCACAGCCTGTGTTAACAACCTTCATCTGTCCATTCTCTCACGTCCAAAACCCAAATATCAAAAATAAAGGTGTGTTCGTTTTGGTTTCAAGCCAGCTTGGGGAGTGCAGAAAACAATTCAAAAATGTGAGAAAATCTGCTGAAATTGGGGGGGGAAAAAAAGGAAAAAAAAAAAAAAAGCTGATGATGAGCTGATAATACATGACATAAAGGTATTTTGCCACCATTTAATAATACTGTGGAGGGAAGGAAATGTTGAAAGAGTAGTTGTTTACTTATTATTTTCAACTTCAGCATTCATTTGATACATATTAGAAGGCTGAAATGCAACCACATTAGTGGTTAGGAGGTGCACTTCGCTGCGAGCTTGTGGGAGGTCTTGTGCTTGAAGACACTGAAGTATTTTGCTTTTAAACGCTCTTTGCTTTAAAAAAAAAAAAAAAAAAGAGTTATGGGATTTAATTAAATTGGTGGTCTGCTGGCTTTTTTCAGTCAGAAGTTACATGTAAGCTGTTTCCTCTCCTCTTCTCTCCCTCTCGCTCCTTTTCCCCCGCAGAAGGTTTTTCTAGGCATGTACATCCATTTCAGAATCTAATCATAGCCAACTTAAATCTTTCCAACATTACCCACATTAGTAATTGCAAAATAATAAACATGACAAAATTCAGATTAATAGGGCATCCTGCATAACTCCTATTGCGGGGAGAGCCCTCTGGAATTCTAAGCATAATAGGTCTGTGTTTATTTCTCAACCGACGGCATAATGTGACTGATTTACAAGAGTTTAACTCAAGTGTTAATCTGACAGTGACGAAGAGCTTCTCAGTGGCAGAATCACTTACACTATCATATTAGTTGCCTCCTCTATTAAAGCAGTGTGGTCGATAATTGGAATGCTTTTATGTCTAGTGGTTCTGACAAGGCTCTCTTTAGGTCACATATGGGCGGTCTAGCTCACTGCACAGCTGAACAGTGGCAAATGATTTAAACTGAGAAAGTATTGTTCTCCTCGTATTATGGAGCAAGGGCAGTTCAAGGAAAGTAAGGCTCTGCACCGGCTACCTGCTGGTGTGTAGTAAAATAAGATGGACATGATACTGGGTCGGGAGTACAATTAAATCTATTTTGCACCAATGTGTTGGTGGACAGATGAGTTTCCACATGGCAGAGCTTTATGATCTTTAAGGTAGACTGAACTAATAGATTGGTGTGGAGCGCACTGAAGTTACTAAGGATGAGAAAGCAAGCAGCAGTACATTTGAACTACAGGTTTCTCATATGCTCCACGTCATGCTGAGTTTTTATAGCTCCTGGCTTTCAAAAAGCCTGTTTCAAAGAGGTTTGCGCTAGACTGGGCATGCAGTTTTGCTCTGCAGATATTGTCGCTACCGATTTAGTGGAATGCAATTAGGAAGCCTAAATTAAGTGGTAATGGAGAACCAGCTCTTGAAACTGGGGTTTCCACGGCAACCACTGCTTACAATACAGCCTTCAGTTAGTTTTCCCACTTTATCTGCAAAATGCACAATTGAGCTTTAAAACAGCTTTGTGCTGAAAAGCGCACTGTAAACAACTGTTTGCAATGAGAGTTTTACACTGTCTTTAAATACAACAAGCTATCAAATAAAATTTACTTGTCCACACTAATAAAAAAAAAATCCATGCAGTACAAAACACTAAAGGGTCCAGAAACTTATTATTCATTCTTAAAATGTATATATAATACAAAAATTCAAGATCTTGTGGGTCCTCAATTCTTCTTTTAAGTCTTATCGCTATTCCTCAATTTTAAGTCACATAATCCCATATCTCTCAGTAGTGAGAAGAACTGAGCATTTTGGTACAAATACTGTATTTATCACAATAGTAATGCTATACAGCTATAAAGTGATTTTTTTTGTCTAATATGAACTAATAAATGTGCATTTTCATCAGACTTTCTTTTACATCTAGTAATCTTTTATGGATTTTTTCAATTCCCTTTATAATGTATTATTATATACTTCATAAATGTTCATATTTTGCAGCAAAGTAACACTGTTCCATTTCTGAACTGTTTAATATTCTTGATTCCTTTAGGATCATATCCCAACTTTTGCATCTTTTCAACTATAACCTCAAGCGATTAAATATGTAAAGTACAGGAAAGTGAAAAGGATGATGCTAAGGTCATGTGTGAAATTTGTATTGACTGCCCTTTCCATGATAACCCCATCAAACTGAATCTCTAGGCTGAAATTACTTATTTGCATCCAGTTGTTTCTGCTCTGTTATACAATCACTAGTCTTGGATGATAGTGTCAGGTGAATTGTAAGAGTTGAGATCTTGGTGAATTTTAATAGTCTTTTTTTTTTTCCTTTTATACTTTTTTTGTTTTCATCAGGATAAAATCTCAGAGAAAATATTGTGTAAACATCACCAGGATAAGTTCAGAAGACACATCACGTAATTTTGATTTTTGACCTGTCAGGGTAATTTTTTAAGGTAGCGTTCCTTGGGGGAAAAAAAAAAAAAAAAGGATCATACAGCTAGTCAAAACACACCTAATTTGTGTCTCAGCTGAAGTACAGCAACCCAAGTACCTCACAGAGCTTCAAGGCTGATGCACTTGTGAGTGCGTGTGTGTGTTATAGCAACCATGCTGGGTCGATGAAGGGAGAGAGAAAGAGGAAAAGGGTGGCGGACGAGGGTGGTGGTTGGGTGAGGGACTGGAGGGCCGTGGGTGCCTTCCCTAAGGAACCCGCTGGTCAGAGGACTGCATCTCAGCATCCGCAGCCATATATAAATCTGGATTTGATATAGTCTTTGCAGACTTTGAACATGCCAGGCAGGGAAGCTTGCCCTTCACAGTACAGGTGCACTTTCAGCTGTGCTGATCAGGCTGTGCGTATTCTGATCTGCTCAAAACAGCCTTTTGAGCACTAACCAAAACCAGAATGAGGATGGGAGGGCTTATTGCAAAGTTCACATCTCTTCCACCATGTGCCGGTGCTAATGGGAGCTTCTCCCATGATGGGTAGGTCATAAAACACACAGCTGTAGAGATTGTACAGGGTGAGCAAATCAAAGAACTTAGCTATAAAAGTGATGTGTGTGCCAATATTATTTAATATTAACTTGTGAAAATTGTTGAAGAAACACATCTTTGTCATATATCAGAATTGGCTCTAAAGCTGAATCAACAGATTAATAGGGTTATTTGTAATGATATTGTCCTCATAAAGGCTTTATTATTTAGGAATCAGAGTTTGAAATTGTAATTTCTTTAATGATTTTTCATCACATAAATTAGCCTGCCGCAACTCCTCCGTCTAGAAGGCACGGGGAGAGGTTGAGCTGGTCCCTTTCTTCATTCTTACACAAAATCTGCTCATTTGGACTGATCCCAAATTTTAAAGAAACAAGTTCCTGGAAGAAACACAGAATGCCAGCGTGCACAAGACTTTCACAGGGCATCTCGTTTCAACACTGACTGCCTGCATTTTATCGGAGTACTAAAGGACACATTGAAATTATTTTGTTCTGGCACCAGTGCGCATTGTGATGTGTATGCATTCAATTGCACTTGACAAATCTTTGGGGCAAACAAAGTGGTCTAATGTAAGGAAATATCTCCGTATATTCCAAAATGACATTTTTAGACCAAACATGTGTTCAATTGATTTGCCTTCTCCAGAGATCACTTTTGAATCCAGGCCAGTGATAAGTATGGGAGCAGCCTCTTGCTGAAGGCCAGGCAGGTCAGCGGTGCTTCCGCTGGTATTTCCTGCGCCGCTGAGTCCCGCACCTCACTGTACAAATAGCTCCACATGGCATCCTGAGAGTGTGCCAGGGAATTTTGTGATCACATGCCAAGCCAAGTTGTCAGGTTCCACTCCACTGCTGCGTGTGTATGTGTGTGCTCATATGTGCGTGTGGCTGGAGCTAACTTCAGACTGAGTAATTACCATAATCCAAACAGGGCCTTTACCATCTTATTTGCATTCAGCCAGCAGTGCTGTTTTTATCAGCACCACTACTGAATTGTTGCAAAGTTTTAATTATCTTGACAACTCTCCTTTTTTCCTTCGTTTCCTTTTTTTTTTTTTTCTTCCCCCTCGGGTAGTGTTGGGATTTCAGCAATCGTCCCCCTATGGCAGCAATCAGATTTCTGCAATAGAAGGTTTTCTCACTTTTTCTTCTCCTAGTAGTAATTTAAGGTATCCCACCTCAAAGGCTTCTCAGAGTGGGGACAGAAGTGGAGGAAGGTTGTCTTTATTAATTAATCCGTAATATTTTTCTCAGTAAAAGTCATTCCGAATGCCTTTTTTAAAATTCTATTTGAAGCCCTGGTGTAACTTTACACATGTGTAGGCTTGCTGAACTGAAAGAAAGTATCTCCTATGCAGAAAGCTACTCCCTTGCATAAATGTTTGCCAGACTAGAGCTTTAGTTGTCATGTTTTCTGTATTTCCATAATCTTTTGATTTAGGATTAGTATAAAATGTATCATGTCACTTATATTTGCTCTCTCTCAAACACTGCTTTTTCAGTATTTGAATGCTAAGTTAGACAAATTCAACCTTGAAATAAGACACCATTTCCTAGCAGTAAGGGTAATTAAACATTGGAAGAGCTTACCCAGGGAGGAGGTGGACTTACCATAGCTTGGAGTCTTTAAAATGAGATTAGACACCTTTCTGAAAGACAAGATTTAATCCAGCTTCTGGGGAAACATTCTAGTGTATGTGCATGGGAGGTCAAACAAGAAATCTCTTTCAATGTCGGGCTAGAAATCTGAGTTTGGATGTATTTCAGTTCAGATGGAAAGATAAGTTACAATGTCTACACACAGGAACTGCCTTTTGGGAATACTGTGAAATATTGGTTTTCCAAATTGTGTGTTGTCAGCTACAGACAATAAGGTTTTGTTTGTTACATTTTGCATTGCCTGTTTTAAGTAGTTAAAAATCGCAAAGGACAATACAGTTAAGATACTCTAGTATGAGAATGTTGTGGTAGAATAGAAGGCCTTAAAGCCTAAAGATCTCCGCCCTGAACAAATGCAAAACTTATTTCTAGTCTGTTGTTTTTTAAGGTGCAATAGATATCTTAAAAATAAGTAACATTAATATTTGTCTAAATCTATAATATTTAGCTATTCCTCTTTTATGAGCTTTATGCATTAGATTGCATATGATTGCCGTCCAGCAGTTGTTAGATATTTGTTTTGCTATAGTTTGGCCTTATGAACACCTTATCCTTGTTTTCCCTTTAAAGGGAAAAAAAAAAAAAAAAGGAAAAAAAAAAAAAAAAGAACCATTAGGGATTTCTCTTTAAATCCAGCAATCTATGCATACTACTACGAATCAATGCTCTGTAAGCTGTCTGGTGTTCTGCAATAAATTCTAGCTTTTATAGACTTTTGCTGGGCCAGGTAGCTGCTAATGCCATAGAAATTGATTATTTGTGGTGTTCTTATCACTGCTTAAAATATCTAATTGCTTTTTCTCCACAGATTTGGATTTGGCTTGCTTGATGCTGGACGATTAATGAAGGAAGCCCTAACTGGACAAACGTTGGTCTCCTGAGACAATGTGTTGTTGATAACAGGTCTGATTTGAGCAAGTCTAGTCAAATTCAATTTTCATACTATTTAAAGAAACATACAACACACTCCACTGAGTTTGGGGATAGTTTGTTTTTTTGTTTTTTTCAAGTCTGTTTTGCTACCAAAGTTTATTCCCATTAAGTATTAAGCTTTGCAAAACACCAAAGACACATATCTGTCAGTTGCAGAGACATATTTTGCTTTAATTTAGTAAGCTTTGCTCAAAATTTGTCTTTATTCTTTCACACGTGCAGACTGGGCTATGTAATTCATCACTGTATGACTGTGCCTGTGGAGGAATTATTGCAGTCTGATTATTTTGAACCCTAAAAATTATTGATTGAAGTAAAGAAGAGACAAAAAGGTCTTGCAATCAGTTCTCAATCTAGCAAGGGTAACCTTCTTTAATGGCAGATAATCCTTAGACTAAAAGTTGTATGCAGTTACTTCTGTAGGATTTTTTTGCTTAGCTGTATCTGTGTTATTAATTTACTTGAAGTACAAATTATTTTCCACTGTACTACCAAATCAAGATAACCACCAGACATCAAGTCACTATCTTACTGATCACTGCTTTGAAAGTAAAATTCAGCTCAAGCTCAGTCCCAGCTCCAGTTGAGGAGGAAAAAAGTTCTCCCACCCCACTAGAACACTAGACTCCAACATGTTCCCCTTCTGCATCAAGATGAAGCAATTACATCTAGAGGTTTTCCCAAAAAAAGGCAGTAGTGTGATGGTTGAGGTGTTGTCCATGGGTGTGTAGGAGCTTTCACTTCAAACCAATCAACCCTGTATGCCACAGGTGATTTGCCTCAGCCAGCAGGGTTTTAAGTACTTTCCTCCTTGAAGAGCTCTAATTTTCTTGAAATAGGTAAACCAGAGCTAAGAGAAACTTGGGTCCAAGTGCCTTAAACCCCTGTTAACTGTTGTGCCAGTCTTTCTAACTCCTAATCTCCAAAAGGGGCTATTGAAAGAGAGACTAATACTCTGGAATTCTCTCGTCAATGTGAAGCTGACAGTATTTGATCAAAAGAAATTAAAAATCCAGTTCTTGTGTTTTGCAGCATTAGCACAGTCATAGCAGTTGTGCTGTAAAGTAATCTTCATCTAACAACCTCACATATGAGGACACTGTGAGGATGATCCAGGTCAAGTCTCTCTCCAGTCCCAGGAAAATCAACCTTATCATTGCCATCCCACCCTTTAACCACACTATCTGAATCAGGATGCTCCCTCTCTGTTGGGGACATATAGACATCACACTTTAAGACACAGTTAAACTCTGGACAAAATGAAAAAGAACCCCACCTGTAAATAGATAATATTTACCTCAGAGGAAGTCATCCTACAAGCCAAGACATATTATTGCTCGTATATTTTAGTCAGATTACTATTAATATAGACTATGCAAGCAGTCCTTATGGTTTTCTGCACCTCTAGATCAACTTGTGCATGTTTTCTAAACGTTTCTCTAGAAAGGGCAGGAGTACACTAGAAAAGTGCAGTCCTGTGGGATGGTTGCTTCCCAAATTTGTGTGTTCCATACACCTTTGGAGTGATTCTCCAGCAAAGTGATGTCTCAGAAGTTAGACCCCTGAGGGATATGAGCACTCTTCTTTCTCTCTGGATCAATGTTACCATGTGAAAGGCACAGTAAGGAAGTCTGTTTCTTAACACTGTACCTACTTAAAGCTCCTGAAAGTGTGATTAATTAGGTGTGATTAATTAAATCATGAGTCATGACCTCCTTTTTTTCCTGTCACATCCCTTATAAACAAGAGGACAGTCAGTGAAGTTAAGAGATATAGGACAGTAAACATAGAGGCAATAAAAGGAAATGGTTTGTGTTGCATACAGTCAACCAGTGGGATTTGCTGGTGCAGGTGACCACCTAACAAATAGTGTTACTTGGCTGGGAAAAGTAGTTGTTAACACGATTACCATAATTGATGGGACCAGTCCTGTACTCCTGGGACTTCTGAGTGCACTGGGAATGCAGAAGTGAGTCCTGCTCGGCTAATAAAGTGCAAGTGCTCCATGTGCTGGCAAGTTAGAAAAGAATGTTCTCCATGGACAATAACACTATACTGCTAGCTTGATCTATTACTTGCCATTTCATGGTTTGGTTATTTGTTTATTTATTTGCCTTTTGAATTCCTCTGGAAAACACAGTACTGGCTCTCACTGTTGACTAAACAACCAGGCTTGGGCAGAAGATATAGCATTCTTCTTCTCTGATGTTTATTTTGCAACAACTAACAATAATTTTATTGCAGAAAAAGACTGCAAAATCAGATGTGGATGTTCATCTTCAAAGAACTCTAGTTACCAAGTGACAAACAGCTAATTTTGATGGTGTGACTGACCACCCTCTCAGCATCCACTCCTTGTTGAAATGGCAAAGGAATGCTGTATCCATAGATAAGGTGAAGAACCACCTGTTGCTCTGGCTGTGGGTTTTCTGTTTTTTCTTTTTTTCTCTCTTATGTCATTGATTTATAAGGACTTTTCTTATTACTGGCAGTAGAGGATGTGCTGGCTAGTATTTATGCAGTCAGAAATAGCATGGCTTAGAATTAGAGCTTGTGTAACTCTGTCAAGTACTCACAATTATTATGTTTATATATTTTAAGCTTTATATGGTAAGGAGTCTACTCATAATTTGTTTTGTTTATTATCATGTTTGCTATTTTAAAGAACAGTTCTCTGGAAGGTGCCTACTTTATAATGTTCTCACTTCCTAATAAAAGATCTTATTTAAAAGAATTTTTATTTTCAATTATGAAAATACTTTCCTGATCTCATTAAGCCCCCAAAAAAATGAAGTGTTATTTTTTTCTTTTTATTTGTGACAATACAAATTAAATACACCTATGGTGAACTAATTACTGTGTTTATGTTCTTTCTACAGAACAAGCTTGTTAACTGTGAATGTGGAGAGATGAAGCAAGCAAAAACAAAGAGAAGTGTGAACAGCTTTGCTGCCATTATTGTCTATGACACTGTATTAGGTCCCAGTTTAGGATCAATGAGTGAATAGGTATGTAAGAGAAAAACACCATTATTCTACAAAGAAAGGGTATTTCAAAGGATTTTTTTTAAGGAAAAGTCATGTAAAATACCTTCTCAGACACCACATGATGATGATACTAAAGAAGGAGCTTAATTTGGTCGTCTTTTAATTTCAGATCTTTACAGTGGAACAGTGTTGTGGACAGGTCCAGATAATAACGTTCTTGATCTTATCATGTATTGCCTCAGTATTAGCATTGATATTTTTCTATTGAAGTTACTTGTATGAGAGAAACCACTGTGTTGTAAAAGTTATAGGTACACCTTCTGTCCTTCACTTTTGAACTTAAAACGGATTTGGGCATTAGAATGCTGATGCGAATTGCAGCATCTTTCTGAGTTATGAGGTTTACATTAAAAACCATTTCGCTAATTGTAGAGATAAAAGATATCATCACCTTTGCTTAACCATGAAAGTGCTGATTTTCAGATTACTTGAAGTTTTAATTATTGTGATTATAATTCAGTACAGTCTCCATGACATTTCACATGCAGAAGTTACTTCAGTGTAAACAACTTGGGATAACAGGCAGAAATAAATAGCTTTGTCTCCGTATTTTTATACGATACTGGAAATTGAGAGGCCAGGACTTGTTACAGACAGGACCATCCATTGCTGCAATTCCTCTCCATGGATGTCCATGCTACGTTTCCTTCCTTACACACTAGAGTACAGTGATTCCTTCACTAGCTGGGATTCATTGGCCTTCTTTATTATGCTTAATTTTCCACTCACTTAGGTGGAGTACAAGACTGCTACTTTGTAGAAGATACGAGCAATGTCTGGAATAGCTGCTCTGTCTTCCAGTCCTTTGTTTACTCAAGGCAAGGGAAAGCACTCGATCCAGGAGCCAGCAACATATCTTACCTTTCTTCAGGCCTGACTGTGATGGACTGATATAGACATGAGTTGTATCATCAGAGTGATATCAAGTCCGTCATCATAAAATGGACTTTGTCAGTGCTAAGTGCTGGTATTAAATGCTAGAAGTGGGAGAGGCTTGGAAAGCATTGGGAGGAAAAAAAAAAAAAAAGAGAGAAAGATGAATTTGCATTTCACGTAAGTTTGTTTCTCTAAACAAATAATAATAGAGACAGACACGGACTAAAAGAGGAAGGAGGAGAAGTAAACAGGGGAAAAAGTGACATATATATTTATTTATTTATTTAATATTTCCTTTAACTGAGGTCAGAGGTGGAGATTTTATTTGACCAAACACCCAAATCCTCCACCACAGGTGAGGGCTGAGACACAACTGACATTTTTTCCTCCAGTTCTCTCCATAGAATTGAGCCAGTTTTTCCCTTTGTGTTAAATATTGTATTAACATCATTAATAAAACCATTTGCTTAGTGTATTATCTGTGATTCTGTGAACACTGTAATATTTTGTTGTAAACATATAAATAGAATATTCATTTGTCTTGTACAAGTTCCCAATGTACTTTATAATAAACCAAGTAATTTTGACAGGAAAAAAAATGTTGACCAACCCCAACCTAACAAGATTCAAACAATGAGCTCAGCACTGGCACAAATCCCATCCATTAAAAAAAGTCAGTAGTATTACATTTTCTTTTATAATTTGAAGGACAATGACAGAAATGCAAGAGATGTAGCAATAAGGACCATGTGGTCCCTCCTCTTCAAGGGTCTCATACAGAGCCTATTAAGTTAACGTACATACTCCCTTTGATTTTAATAGGCTTTGCATAACTCAGAAATTATTGAAAATGAATAGCTGAAGAAAAGAATCACCCTGTTTATATTTGTTGGTTTATATCCATAACAAATTCGTAACAAATAAAAACAGTAGAAAATTTAAAAACAGATCCAAATGCTTGTCTTTATATTAAAATGCAAGAGGACCTCTCTTCCAGCTCCAATGTAAATACACGAAGTCATGAACATCAGAAGATAGAAAATCATAGAAAAAATTATAGAAACACAAGGTTGGAAAAGACCTACAAGATCATCTAGTTCAACCATCCTATCACCGATACTACCCACTAAGCTATTAAATCGTGTCTCATTGTGTGCCTCTTGTCCAGGCACTTCTTGAACACTGCCAGGGACGGTGACTCCTCCACTTCCCTGGGCAGGCCATTCCAGTACCTGACCACATTTTGAGAGAAGATTTTCCTGATAGCTAATCTAAATCTCTCCAGGTGCAACTTGTGGCCATTTTTTCAAGATTTTTTCGGTCAAGATATTTTTCAAGATCCTTATTGAAAACATGAGTGCCTACTTCATCTTGTATCTTTTTTGAAGGCGTTCCTTCCAAAAACTTCTATCTTTGTGCAAGCAGTTATGAATATCAAAGAGACGTGTGGAGAACTAGCTGTGAGAGACAAAGAGACAGTATCACCAAGTGATAATGATAACACTACTCCAGGAACAGATTATCTCACAGATTCTTTTCTTCACCCTAGAATCTTACCTTATAAATACCCACTTAAATATATACATATATATATATTTATATTATTAAATTGGAAGAAATTAATGCAGAGAAATAAATAATGAGGGTTAGCAGATAGCCATCTATCCACATGGTCACAAAACCATTTACCTCTTAGGGTAGCCAGCTTTCTCATCAGAGTAGTGGATTTATTTTCCAGATACTGGATTTCCATTTCACAAAAAAAGAAAAGAACTGAGGAAAAGAAGGATGAAGTGATTTGCTTGGGCAAGCAGAGACCTAGGAAGAACCAGATCCCCCTGATTCCTGCTTAGAGGCTACCCTTTCCTGTCTGTGATGTGGAAGTAATGTAAATATTATCAAGCACCTGCAAAAGCCTTTCACCTGTTTTTGTTCTGAGTGACAGAGCCCAGAGGATGATGTGTGAGCTTCCCACTGGTCTGCAGGGAGCATGATGTAGCTGATACAATTCCCAGCTTCAGCACACCTGCAAGGTCTCATTGATCGGCTGTTTGGGGCTCTGAAAACTCAGAAATCTATTATCAGTGTGAGCATGTGCTTATTGATCAGCTTACCTGCTCCTGCTCCTTGTGTGTACTTAACTGTACTGGTGTGCACACATGCACACACGTAAATATGCACACACATATGCATGTGCACATATTAGCATGCACACATGGGGGTATGTATGTTAAAGGCTTTACATACTTTTTCTGTTTTACAAAACTGCACACAAATAAAAAGAATGGACCTTCTCTGTGAAACGTGAGCACAGAAACACTCACAAGTGGCCAAGAGCTGCTAAATAATTAATCAATAGAGCAGCATGGCAGTTTGAAATGTAAATGTGATGGATGAAGGTGTGATGCTTGTCATCAAGCAGAAAATGATGTGACTGGAATGGATAACCCGTGGTACCTGCTGACTGGCAAAAGCTTGGACACAAAGATAAAGTAAAGCCATCAGAAAGCAGCCTCGGCAACCCCTAATTCTTGCCTTTGACCCACAATTCACTTTCATGTCCCTGTCCCAGAAGAGATGTTTAAAAAAATGATGAAGAGAGATCTTGGGGTGGGAAAGGGGAGAAAAAAAAACATCTGAAGAAATGCTACCTGACAAGGCTGCGGGCTACATTCTTGAGAACACCTTTCTTTTCTTTATGTTCTCATTCTTCTGTTAAATAAAAATGCAGCTCCTTTTTTCCCTCTCCTTTCTTCCAAAACTCTCCCGAGCCGTTCCTGCAAGTGGTTCTGTGACTCGGAAGCTGACAACAGCTGCATGCAAAGGAACAAAGCATGATAGTGACAATTCAGAGTGCAAGCAGGTGAGAAAGACACCTTTTACTTATCAAACTAGGCTGTAAAAAATGCTCTTTTTACTCAGCGAGCTAGAAATAGAGGTGATCTAACAAGGCACTGATCCAAATTCTTTATTTGTGCGGAGATGTAATGCTAACAGGATTTTTAGGTTGACTAGTAGTCTATGGCCCCTCCGTTCAAGTAAGGAAACATTCCTCTGATTTGGAAAGAGGAAAATCCATATAATTACCGTATATTATGTGACAGGAAAATGTATGCCACGATGGCAAAGGGTGACAGAAAATGTCGATCATAAAATATGTTTTCAGGGACTTCCTACACTAAGCATTACATTCCTCTTGTGAAGAAACTCAGCATGATGAGATTCAACTCAGTTCTCTGAATCTGAGAGAAATGAAATTTTGTACAAAAAAAAAAAAAAGGCCTTTTTTTGGGGGGGGGGGTGTTTGATTTTTTTTTTTAAGAAATGTAAGCCTGCAAGTAGTGCAAGTAGGATTTAAAAGTTTGATGGCTCTTTCTCCCTGGTAGAGAGAATCCTCTTTATCAGTAAGTACCATTTAGCAGGTTGTCTTTTTTGCTTCTTTTGTTATCAAAATCCCATTCTTTTCAGAAGGTGAAAAATACCATGTTTTAACATTAGATTTCCAAACTTCCCTGAAATACACATTAGCAGATAACACCCACTAAAAGTGAAAGCTAAATATAGATATGTAATAGTGCATTGGCATGCAAAATAGATGTTTTATCATTTCTTAGGCATAAAATATACATACAAAATATTCGCTAAAAATCTTCTATTATTTTTTAAGAACTCTATAGACACATTTGCCTCTGAAGTGCTCCAAGATCTCCGAAAAGTGAACTGAATAATGTTCTCATCTTTCTTCAACTGATTATTTTTACTTGTTTGTATGTTTTCATTTATTAGGTTTTTAGATTGTTATATTGCCATTACACAAAAGACAGAGTGAAAGCACAAAAGTATTTATAAAAAATATATATATATATGTCAAACTGAATATCAAAAGTCAAGAATTAGAGCTTATAATAATATAGCACCCTAGCTGGCCCAACTCCATAGTATATAATTTACTTTTAGTCTGGAAGAGGTTACTTGTGTATTTCCATTGAAGAAGCACCCTTCCTGTAACTTGCCTACCTGGATAAGCTTTAAGCAGGGTGCCATCTCTCTGTGTACACACAGAATCACCGCACTCCACAGAAATATTTCCCTTTTAGAATTACAAAACTGTAGGCTGATAGGTAATTCAGGTTCAATTTCTTTTCTGGGGCATTTTAGGTTGTGTTTTCAGATTTGTATTTTGGGAGCTGTCTTCTAGCTTATGTTAAAGGCACTCAGCTGCGTATCTTTACTTAGATAGTAGGTACCTTCATATTAATTTTTGGTTTTCTTTCACAGATTCAGGAATGCAATCTCATTGTGAGTAGGAATCAGACACAAGAATCTGTGGTCATCTGGGTAAACTAATCCATTGGATGCAAAAATGGCCCCACACCTTGCATCTAGTATGCTTCTGGTAGAAATGTTCATAGATTTTGCAGCAATAAAAAGGAATTTGATCCAGTGGTTCACAGAGATTGATGCTGAGTGTAAACAATTGTCATATGGAATTAATGTAGCAAAGTCTATTGCTAATAAGACTTCTATACCCTTATAAACTGTTGCAGAAGTGGAAAAGCATCATCCCAGGGCTGTGTTGTCACTAAGCTCATAGCAGTCCACTTCTGTCCCTTCAGCCTATTTTCCATCTATATAAGGACTTGCAAAAAAGAAATGTTAGACCAGGCTGCTTTCCTTACATCTGGGAAGGAAACTCACCTACCTGCTCAGGCCAGGGAGAGCTGTGACACACTGTCTCCTGCACCTAGTCTGGATGACTGATTTGCTAGGTCTGTGGGACAAACAGCCATATGCACTGTGCTATACTGTTGCCAATATATAAAGTAGAGGTGCCTAAAAGGCTCACTGTAGGAGCAGTGGTTCGCTGCACTAGGGATTAGTGTTTCTAATAGCACAGAATATAGAGGCAACAACATGACTGGATGCCTTTTTTCCCCCTTTAAATTTGCTGGGTACATAGAACAAAGGAACTTAAAAAATGTTCAGACGAAGGTAGATATAAGAACATGTGTCTTAACCCCAACAGTGGCCAGCCTCAGCTGGCTAGAGAAGAGAAGAATGAAGTCTCACAACTGAGTGCCCCACATCACTCTCCCAGCCCCCAGAAGTTCGTAGCTCAGGGACTTCCTGAGCTAGAAAATGTTGCCAAGTTTGCTGGAGTAATGGTGGGTAAAATATGCAGCGATGACTCTCCCGTACCAGCAGGCTTTGTTTCACCCCAAGCGTTATGCCAAACTAGTTGTATATCATCATGAAGAATAACTGCATTTGCCCAGAGTTGATTTCCTATGGCACATTTTACTTAGATACTTTCTCAACACCCTCGCAAATATGCCATAGATCTAAAGCACAATCTCCTTTTCAAAATGAATGGGTCTGATTACAGGCGTATTCATTTTGTAAAAGGTACAAAAGGATACAAATGTGCCTTTCCATCTCATATAATGTCAAAGTAAGACCCTCTTGCCCTTTTATTTCAATCCCCGCAATTTGAAAATAAAAAAATGACTTGATTATATGTTTTTTACCATTAAGTGTATAATTGCTTTTGTGTTTTGACATTTAATTCCTCTTACCAAAATACATGGTAGGAATTAAAAGTCAAATCTTTTATGTATTTGATGTACAGATCCTTCCATGTATTTCAATGAGAGAAATAGAACAGTGAAACCTTAAAACAGGTACAGTAAAGCTATCTGGAAGTGAAGTCACTTTTCATATTGGAAATCTGTGGACCCAGTCCTGCCCTTCCTTATCTAGGCTGAAGGCTTTTTGAAATCTCTGGAAGGTGCGGATGAGTCAAAACCGTGTAAAACCTGGAGGACTTGACCTTTAAGATAGATCTGGGATTATATTTGCTCTGAAGGGCAGATTTCAAGAATGTGGTCCAGTCCGAAAATGACTTCTGAAACCCAAAGGACAGGAGCTGGCCACAAACTCGAGGGCACTGTCCTGGCATGGGATGGAAGCTGTGAAGACGAGTCCTAGTGGGGAGGGCTGGGAGCAACCAGGGCAACAGCAGGGCATCCTGGAGGGCTCTGATGTTGAGAGAAAAATCACTCTCTGCAAGCCAGTGAGAAGGCATGGATACATGCAAGGGGAGATGGATGTTGCTTATGGATGTCTCATGCTTTTTGTCTCCCCTTCATAACAACTTTTCCCATAAAGTTTTTCCCACTTTATAAGGGAAGTCAGAAGGCCAGCAGCCTTGTCTTTCCCTTCTGCCACTCTACTGCTCTTTTTCCTCTCCCTCTTATATCCTTCCCTTCCATTCTGCCATAAGAACTTCTCTCTTACCCTCTGCCACGTTCTTCCCTCTTTGTCATATTCTTCAAGCTTCCCTTTTTCTTCTGCTCTTCTGTCTCCCTTTCACAGCCTGTGCCCTTTAATTGAATTCTCTCTGACTTCTTGCTTTCCTTTATGGCATGACATATTCTTCATCTTTACCTTTATTCCTGTTCACACTCATCCAGAACCTACATGCTGAGATTTCCTCTGGCTGTATTTTCTCCCAGTAGTCACTCCCTTGCGATTTCTCCCCACATGGTTAAGTCCATCAGGATTTGATCCTACAACCATAGCTGGGATTACACAGTGTACCATGATTCAGATTTATGGCTCCTAGTGCCAACCGCAAACATTTTCTAAAATCCAGTAAACACAAGCTAGTTAGGAACTTGGACAGCTTGGGACAAGCCAAGCAAGGGATGGTAGTGGCACATAGGGGTAACTAAGAGTTCAGCAGTGTTCTCTATGTTAATATTCTCAATTACAAATTCTGCCGAGCTTTGACTATGCCTATTCACAATAACCACTTCTGTAGGTGGATACACTAATGGTGAAAGACCCATGTCATTTTTCTATTTTTCCCAAAGCCAAGGGCATCACAGTTTTCTTTCTTTTATCTCAGGAAAGTGTCTTCAACACAGGTAAAGTAATACACAAGATAATAAAAAAGAAAAGTAGACAGAGTAGGAAAGAGTTGCATGAAGAGAAGCAAGCCAGAGAGAGAACTGCAGCTGAGTCTATCTCCACACAATAATTGTAGAGTCACTGTATCTCATAGAGACACGCTTAGGTTCCCATAATGAAAGCAGCCTGCATTGTATGGATGCCAAGTATGTGGATGCTTGAAGTTGTCTCCCATTGGCCATCACATTTGTGCCTTTCAGAGGAAATGAAACAGCGTGGGGCTGCTCTGGTCTAGCCACTATTTTCAGGGGACTTCTTTCCCAGTAGCTCCAAAGCATCTCACTGCTGATCGGACTGTGAGCAGTAAGCATTTTTTAGGCATGTTTCCAGGCATTTTCCAGGGCATATTTACACACATGTGCATGCATATACATGCACACACTTGCACAATTTTTCCATCATTGTTTACACATGCAAAAATTGTAAATTAAAAATTAAGAGGGAATTGAAAACACATGACACATAAATCACCTAACTGGCCCCAAACTGTACATTCAAGCAAGGTCAACAGTAGGCCTTACAACAAAGAACTAGAGCTAATGTCATTCATGCTAAATGAGTAACTGCAGTAATAAATGCTATAGTGTTATACCTATGTAGGCCAGCCTTTGAAGAACCTTCATTAATAAATCTTAAGATTAGCCATTCAGGATATCTTGAGTTTGTTCTTGCAGGTAACTACTTCACCAAAAATGTGGGTGTCATTTAAAAATCCGTATCTTTGTTTGTGGGTTCTGTTTTCCAGTTTCAGGGTAGTAATCAACTCAAGGAGATGCTTCAAAGTTTTGTGAAAAAAAAAATGCACTATTTTAAAAAATTGTCAAGTAATCCTAAAACAGGACTGTGCAAGATAGGTTCAAATCACTGCTTTCTTCCAGCTCAGAGTGACCAAAGTCTTCAATGGGTCAACTTAAATCTTACAGCCAGAATACACTTGCATACAGATAAGAATAAGTATTAATTAATGGTACTCGTATGGGATTTTCTGTTCACACAGATTACATAAAGGCTTTGAGGTCGTTCTTGTAGCCTTTTTTTTTCTTTTTTTTTTTCTTTTTTTTTTTTAATGGAACTAATGTCAAACAACTACAGAATGTACTGCTTCTTAGCCTGAAAGGGAGCTGTTTCTCAGAATGTAGAATTTGGGTAAGATGTTTTTGCTCAGCTGGAAGCTTTATGGGGCAGATTTCATCCATGGTCCAGAAGTAAATGTCAGCTCCCTTGAGATTTTGGAATTTGATGTGTGTTCAGCCCCAGAAGTCAGGTGATGAACCACAACTTCAGACTCTCAGAAACCAAACACTTTGTGCTTCTTAGAGGTTGGGTTTGTTGATTTTTTTTTATCTTTGTTTTAGTTTTTCTTTAATTTTGATGGATGATGTTTTGTTCTGCAGTGAGTTTTAATGTGTGCTGCTGTGGAACAATTTCAATTGTCGAAAACAACAACAAAAAGCAATATTTCAATATTTCTCAAGAAAAGGCTTCAAAGGTTTCAGATCTTTTTAAAATGTTTCTGCTTTATTTTGACGTGGCATAAAAGTTTTGTATGCATTCTCGCATCCGCTATTGTGACAGCTGTATTTAATGAGTGCAAAATGATCAGAAAAACATCCTTTACTGTGGGTTGCCATTGCCAGCAGATGACAGGAGAGAGGCAGTACTGTAATAAGAGAAGCAATGAAGTAGTTCATACTACTACTGATGAGGTATTTCTAACTCAAATATGTAGGTATGCCTTATGAAAATAATACATTGGTCACATTACCTGATAGTTTCATCAGATTATGTTTCTGAGTGTGTTTTGAAATAAAACTGTACATCCTTTGCCTCAGGTCATGAAGTGGTTTGTTGCCACATATTATTTGTGGATAACGGTCGGTTTCTCTAGGATGAAGAAGAAAAGGTCCCAATCTTGTCTATAAATATGGGCCTTTCCATCAATTTGATGCTAAGTAGATCTAGAGTTATGCTAGAAATGAAACATTACACAATATGTTTGCTTTCTATTACAAATGCATATTTAATATCAGAGTATTTTAGTCCAAATTGGAGAGAGTATAAAAGTAAATCTAAATGGATTTGAAAGACAGAGTATTTATTTTTTCAAAGCTTTGTCATTCCTGACTTCCTCTGGTGATTGTTAGCTTATCGTGCCTTTGTACAGGAGATCTAAGTATTTCATTTTCTCTTGTGTCTCCATAGGGTACCATTTCCCAGATAGTCCTTCTTTGGTCACAAGATGACAGTGAGAAAGGATTGTCAAACTGGACCACTATGACACTTTACTCCGGGGGAGAAAATCCTGTGGGTGTTTAGAAGCTTTAGTGAACATTATATTTGATTAACTTATCCTTCTACTGACAAATAATTAGGTCAGCAATTAATTTCAAAATGCAAATGTGCTACAGGCCTTCATGTTTTAAGAAATTCCCTTTGTCTTTAGTTTTTACTTATGTTAAAGTCTTAATGGATTTAGCTGGGTGAAGGAACAAAATTATGTTTTCTAATGCTTTATTTACTAGGCTGAGTTGGACTTTTTTAGCAAATATTGACTGCAAATGTTTGTTCAGAAATGATCGTGTGTGATGGAATTTAATGGAATAAGAAAACAGAAGAGTAATGATGAACCACTCATTTAAAAATATATATATTTTCACACTTCTGCTGCAAAATGTTTATCGATCTTCATGGATTCGGAACAGAAAGACAAACCAGAGGGTCAGGAGCAGACTGTGGTAGCAAAGTCATTAGTACGTGCTTAAGTAGTCTAAAAAAACAGGGTATATCAGAAAGAAAAACATGCTTAATATTGCTACAAGTGTGGTTCAAAGAAACCTATCTACCAGCCTATCTCAGGGACTTTAATATTAAACAAACACAGATTAAAGGCTCAGTCCTTCCCAGGAGAAGCTCATGGGAGTTTTCTGTTGACTTTAAGGGAGTGAGGCCTTTAAGTCTTAAGTTTTCTGTGATTAAAATCACACAATTTTTTAGAAAATATTCCAAATATGCAGTTGTAAACAAACCCAAGTACCTAACCTGATATAAAATCTAAATGAATTTATGTAGGTAATGAACTTATATTAAAATTTGCTAATGGTTTATTTGCTTGATTGATTTAAGTCAAGAAGGAGAGCATCCACTGTGGAATCAAGTGAGGTTTTTCCTTACAAAATTTTTACTCATTTTAAAATTAAATCTTAAACTGCCCATGAAAATCTGCTTTTTTTTTTTCTGCTTAATTGTGTAAGTAGTTTTGGACAAAATAATATTTAAAAAAGATGGAAAGCCCCGTATTTCATTTTTTATATTTGATTTTTCATTCAAATTATATCTTTACATCACTCTTGCTTAAATTACGAATGCCAATAACTACATGAAAAAAGTTTCAGACAAAAAAAATAAAACTAAACATTGCATTTTTAGGATATTTCCATTCTGGAAAGAAAAGCAAGAGAAAAAATTATATGGAGTCAATATTATCTGTTCCGCTTATGCAAACAAAGCTTTTTTTCCAATCTTTCCAGGAGGATTAACCCCAGAACCCTCTTTCCATCTTAAGCAGAGTCTGAAGAACTTTTAAAGTTTCACCAGGTGAGAGAATGGCACAAGGCAGAAGTTTCATTCTGAATGAGAGAGAATCTCTTTCTCTCCAGAGCTGTGGTAAAGAAAATTGGAAATGTAACTGGATAAAAGAGAGCAAAGCTGTTGGGAGCTCTGCAGACAGAAGTTTCCTTGTAAGACATAGACAATGTTCAAACTGCTCAGCTGGGCACTATCATGGGCCCAGTTAAAGCACCACATTTTAAGAAAGATGCAGCTTACAGAGACTGTCCAAAGGTTTGGAGTAGCACTAATCAGAAGTCTGGAAAATGTGACCTGCAAGAAAATCTGGACTGGGATGATTTCATCTCAAGAAGAAACGAATGAGAGTGGATATAAACAAAGACTTCAAATCTGAAGAAAAACATTCTGCAGAGTCAAGGACGAGTTTGTGTTTGAGGTCTATAAAGAAGCAACAGAAGGTAGCAAACCTATATTGAAAGGTCAGACACTCCTAAAATCTTTTTAATTGTGAAGACGTTGAAGCTGTGGCAGGGATTGTCTGTAGAGAGTTTGGAGCCCCTCTCACTAAAGATCTTTGAAAATGAGTTAAACAAACTACTGTCCAAAGTAACATAAATATAGATTCTGGCTGAAAACAATTCTTTATCAGTTATTACCCTAGTTATTACTCTGATATTTTTAATTGACTTGAAGAAGATGATGCAACTCCTACTTGTGTGGAAGTATAAAATAAACTTTTGAATGAATCTACAGCAAGAAACATATTATGAATGCCCACCACAGCTTCCATTATGAATGGGAGCAATTGGAAATGTGGTTTGTCTACAGGACAGCTCAACAACAGTGAGACAGAATGGTCTGTATGTTCAAAGGTTATCTCATTAAAATTGCAGGGGTTGGAGGGGAGAGATTAATAAACAATTTCAGTGATTAGTAGGCAGGCATTAAATATTATAAAAGAAAGGAAGTCAATATGCCAGAACTTCTTCCTGGAAGTTGAGATTTATTCATCAGCTTTTAGGATTAGAGTCACAACAACTGTGACCAACCAGAGAGGTACAAGGCAAAGCAATCTCAGACTCTGTCCCAGCATTAGTGTAATGGCAATTACAGAAAGATACACACAGTGCAATTGGATTAATGCAACCTTAAGTGGGAATGATTACTTTTTTCCAGATAGTATCTGTTAGTTATATGAAATATATATATATTAATAAATCAATTCACTTTTAAATTAAATAATAATAATAACAAATTTCATAGGTCATATTGTTTAAAATAAATCTTTCAAACCTAAATGACCTCTGGAAGAGTTTACATAAGTGTTAAAGTACATAGTAAGTTACAAAAGATTTTAAAATATTGTCGCATGCTAAAATTAAGATATTTAAAGATGTTATCTTTTGTATCTATTTACACTGATGTGAGAATACTAAATAATCTAGCTGTTTTACAAAAGCCTTCTGCTAGCTTCACTCCTCTTGACTACTTGTATACTATAATTCTCTTTGTCTAAAACAGGGAACAACACATCCTGCATCACCATATCCTGTATTTTTCCCTTTTTCTCTTTCTGTCATTCTTGGGAACCAAGAGATTTTCCTTATCCTGCAAAATGGTGATGATGTATTTCCTTGTGGGGATCAGAAGGGTATTTTCTTTAGGAGTGCCAAGCAATGGCATAGGCCTGGTAAGTGTTTGTTCTTCCCGTCATCTGTTTTGAAGGGCATGATCTGTGTGGAGTTTGAATATGGGCTTTGAAGACCAGTTATGCCTAGAATATACAGGTGTCTAAATAATTATTCTACTGAAACTCTCCTGGCAATCTGGGCCTTTTCTTTGAACAAGAAACCAAAATAAAAATGCCTTGCTCGTTTTTTCAGAAATATAAGATGACAAACCTTAGCCTTTTCTTATGGCATAAACCATATTTAGGATATGACTGCAAATGGTTCTTTCCAACTTCAGGTAACCTTGTTATGCTAAAGAAGGAAGGAAGGAAGGAAGGAAGGAAGGAAGGAAGGAAGGAAGGAAGGAAGGAAGGAAGGAAGGAAGGAAGGAAGGAAGGAAGGAAGGAAGGAAGGAAGGAAGGAAGGAAGGAAGGAAAAAGGAAGGAAAAAAGCAAGAAAGTGAGAAAGCAAGAAAGTGAGAAAGCAAGAAATAAAGAAAGAAAGATAAAGAAAGAAAAAGAAAGAAAGATCCTTTGCTCCCCAGCTGCAGGCATCATGGAAAAGTGCCTCAGGCCCCACACGTGTGACTTCACAGCAAAACCTAGAGCCAGCCCTGAGGGGTCTAGCACAGAAAGCAAAGTAATGTGACTGTGATTACGACATGTGGAAATTAGAAGCCCTCTTGTTTTAAGAAGGTAGGTTATCTACTGAGCCTGTTCTATGCTTCTTTCAACTATAATGTACTGAACAAAGGCTGTCTGTAGAAGATGCTTTATTTCTCCAGCAAGTCTATGTCACTTAGAGCTTTTTATGCTAGACTGGTTTTAAAAACTTCAATTTAAACCAACATGAAAGGTCCTTAAACAGTAAATAGCATATTATATCAAAAACAAATAGATTAAAAAGTGAACATCCATAGCCAGTATATTTCTTTCCAGAAGAGTTTCGCTTTCCACAGTAACTAAAACTGTAAGACTGGCAGATCTGGGCCAGAGGTTTGTAATGGGCCTTTTGCTTTTTTTTCTTCCCTCTCCAGTGATAAATAATCAGTTTTAGAGAATTGATAAAAAGAGACAAGAATGAAAAGTGAGTGTGACACGTTTATGAGACGGATTTTTCATCTGTTTCTTAAATATAGCACCTTTATTTCAGATCATATTAAAAAAAGAGACAGGAGAGCCACCCAATTTATGTTGTGCTGCAGTAGTGAATACATATGAATATATGGAGCGTAGCCTGAGAGAGCAAGAAAATTCACCAAAAAAAAATTCCTGACAAGTTGAAAAAGTTATGTTATCATTCAAGAGTTGTTTATTTAAAAGAGAAAAATAAAAAACAGGCCACATGACTAGAGGCAGCAGAGGATAAAAACACATTGTTTCCAGACAAACCCCCACCAAAGACATATGACTGGGGATTCTGAAGTCAGAATATCGTCATATTTTAAATTTCCATGAGTACTTTCAAGAAAAGCTGGAGTTTCGCTATATGATTTGCTTCATGCTTCCCAGTACGGATTGATAACAAGGAGTAGCATTAACAGTATTTTTCCCCCACCATTCCTCTCTCTGAAGCTAATGGAGTCAAGGATTTGTTACTTGATCTAATGGCAATAGCTTTCCAATAGACATGCACAGAATCATTGATTAGTTTGTCCTCTCCTTGTTTGCATTGGAACACTGTTCAATTTACACCAATTAAAGAATGCTTGGTTTGTGTATTGAAGAATAATTAAGGGATGGAATTCCCTATAGGCTACTAAAACTGACATCTGACTGGAATGGTGATTACAGCATGAAGGCAGCATTAGTATCTAAATAGTTTGACTGCTATATAAAATCATTACAGCATCTCACCATGAAAAAGAGCATTAGTTAATTTTGCCTATAACAAAATTAGTTGTATATATTTGCCTGGTCACTTTAAGCAAATTTTACAAGGCTAATCTTAAAGCAAGTGTTCCAGGTTTGGTGGAAGGAGCAGATAGAGCACTGTTTAAAGTAATCATCATGATAGATATTTACGTAATCTTCAACCAAAATATAAATACACAAAAAACGAAGAGCAGAGCTTTGTCAGGGACACTCAAATCAAATATAAATATAAAAACACATTGATTGCTAAAGCTGAAAATCCAAGTGTAACTGGCACATTAATTAAACAATCAAGGCTTCACAAACCACAAACACACAAGAAATCCTTTTTTGTCCAGCACTGTTGTTCTCCAACTTTTAACATCCCTTCCATCATTGTACAGAATGAGGTATCATGGGAAGCAAACAGGCACGGTGGAAGGAATTATCTTTGCAAGTAGGTCTCCCCTGTGAAATAACCCAAAGAATTAAAAAAAAAAAATTAGAGTAGCCTAGCACATCCATACAATGCTTGCTTAGACAAGATCTCTTTTTGGGTTACAAGGTGGAGGTCTATTCCTGAAAATACATTTGAGGAAAGAGGGATTCCTATCCTCAATTTAGCTTTCTCTTGTGCATATTAAATTCTGTCTCCTATCCTTAGATTATAGTATCTACAGTAATGATATGTCCAAAATATGACAGTAACATTACTGTAAGATGAACTTCTTAGGGCCATTCCTGGAGCATATTTACCTTTCCATAGCCTACTTAAACATAGCATGTTTGTTTTACTAAACTTAGATACTGCAGTACATTTATAAGGTCATCCGCCTGCTTCAAGACCTCACATTGCAGCTACTATCTTTCTTATGAGAATTTATGCAGTTCCTCTTGAAGGTTGTCAACACCCTCTTTAATTCATTAAAGGCTTCTCTGTGAAGGAACATAAGACTTTTCCATTTAAGCCTCTAAAGGGAATGAGATTATTAGCTTGTCTACACTGTGCAATCCACAACTGTGTTAAAGATGCCCAAGCTCCCAAACCCATATTCCAAATGAGGTGATACATCTGCACAACACAATATACCCTTATTTGTGTGGTCCAGCATCCTGGTCAATCTGCAACACTTCTTTGCAGATCAAATTAGCCTGGGCACCATTCTGTTCTCCTGACTGTGCCTGGTTCTACAGGTAGCTTAGTTCTTCACTGTACCATATTCCAATGTTTGGACCTGCCTTAAAACAAGGCTTGGGACAGTACACTTCATTGGAGAGTACAGCCACTGAGTTTCCCTGCATTTTGTTTCAATATTTAAAAAGCCTTTTGGCTTTTGTTTTGATTTTGCATGAGCAGTTCTCTCTTCTCTACTAGACCTTCTGTTGGGATCTCACACTATAATCTGCCTGAGTAGACCCTGGACTTTCAGGAGTTAGACTAATACTTCCTTTCAATGAATAATCTTCTCTTGCAGCAAGGCAGATATAAGTGTGTATTCTTCCCTCCACCCACAAGAAGAATGTCCATTAATTTCAATAGAAACTCTCCATGCAGAAAAGGGAGAACTGTGCCCTGGGGAACATTCATGGAAGATTAATGGTGAGGAGAGAAAAGTGATACAGTACGAGCAGAACAAAATCCGAACCCACCACACAAATAAAACCGGACAAGGGTTCATTTTTTAAGTCAGTCAAAACGGCAGGAAGGCTTTGAAAAAATCAGAGCTGTTTCAGTGCACGTTTGCATACATTGGCTTTCAGAAGACATGAATAGAAACCTAACAGTAACTCTTTTTTCATACCTCCTTTCACAGGTCTCACTGGCAAAGAAGGATTTAGCACTTAATTCCTGTACTTTTATGTGGCAAATTAGGAATTTGCACCTTAAAAGGAAATTGCTTTTCAAACTCCCATAAATTCTGGATTTTATTTTTTTAAATGGTGGAAAACATTCCCTACCTACATCCCAACACATAATAAATAGCACTCTCCATTAAGTCTCCTCAGAAAGGTGTAGGAAGGTAGACCTGTTTAAGGAGAGGTGTTTATCATTCCTTCTGAGGAGAGGCTAAGGGTCTACAGCATGTCCTTAACTATTTCATCTCCTTGGCCCTTTTCAGTTTAGACTCACACTTTGCTCTATTAGTCAAAACCCAGTGTCGGTTGAGGAAAATATTTACCTTAAGGTGTGGTTATTTGATGAAGTAGGACTGACTGACATTGAATAGCCCAGACCAAAACTAGAATATGAACCAAGCTTGAATGTGTTTTATTTTTCAGCTTAACATCAGCTAAAAGTAAAATCCTTGCATTATCTTCACCACCATTTTGGACAATAGCTGGTTGGTATGTGACTTCATGAGACAGCAAAAAGATGGTGAAGTGGACTGAGACTGTGTGAGAGCATGCAGTAGACCACAGTCAATATCTCTCTAGGAGGAAGCACTGAAGGTATGTCTGGTTCTGCTGACAGTAACACAAGATTCCTTTTCAAAGGTGAGGTGGTACCCACTGGAATGGGACAAAGGACACAATTAGAGCACCATAAAATGTTTTTCTTCACAAAGACAATGAAAGACTGAGAGAAAGGAAAACACAGTAAAATACGGTGAAGAAATATATTCTCACAATGTTGCACTACCCTGGCAACCATGGCTGTCAGCAAAACACCCCCTCTTTAGACTGTCAATACCAAAGTGAAGATAAACTTACCAAAAAGTTAGTACACATCCTGACTTGATTTATTTTTGAGTCTTTTTTGGCCCGGTTTCTTCCTCTCTGCACTTAAGTACATCAAGGCCAGAGGCAGGTGTCTGGATGGCACTGTTTTTTCCCCTTTAATCTATGAGGCACCATTAAAAAAAAAAAAAAAGCAATAAAAGCAATCAATGATATCATAGAGCATGCTCTGGATTTGTCTAAGCCCAAGTAACTCAAATACTAACATGTGAATTTAGTAAAGTTAGAGTGTGCAGAGTGGAGATAAATTACAGCACCAATTGAAGTTGAATGGGATATAGAAATACAACCAACAGAAGACAGTCTGGAAACAATTATTCAGAAAGCTGCTGACCCTCTACTTCTTTTAAGAGTTAAACATTTGGACTGGTTAACTGGCAGCCGCAATAACAAGCATATGCTCTAATCTTTGATCCATAGCTGAATTTGCAACTCTTTGTATGAGAAGCAGATCACATAGATTTGCATATTTTTTAAGGATCTGCAGGGAGAAAAAGAACAAAAACTGCTCTTCCAAGATTCCACCTTGAGATCACACACAGTGTCACAGGTTCCCCCAAGTACACTAATGTTCAGAGCCAGTTGCAAGACTCATATTTTATAAATGGACCTGAACTGTGACATTCACATCTGAAGTTCAATCAAAATTCCTCCTAGAACAGAGAACTGAAATCCAAAAGTTTGCTTCGTAACTCTTTACAGAGTTATGCACGTCTGCCATTAAGACCTCATTTCTTCATCCAAATTCGTGTCAGAACATTCCTAAAACCTGTAGGAGGCTAGAGTTAATAGATAAATAAGATTTTTGTGTGTGTGTGTGTGACTAAAGGAGAAACTGTTGTCCACACTCAAATGCATGAGTAAATAACAGATTTCTGTCAAGGTCTTGACATCATCATAGTTTTGGCAAAATTTTCTTCTGTTGATGAAAATTCCACAGACACAAGAAAAACATGAATCACTCCATTGGAAGGATGATTGTTAACCAAACCTAATTTCGTATATGTTTAAGGTTCATTTCTTGCACATCTCTGTTTTCAACACTCTCTTTACCTCTCTTTATCTCTGAAAGATATTTACTTATCACCCATTTTGCTTCAACAGAATGCATCAACAGTAGAGCTTATGTCACGGGAGACTTCCTCCACTTCGTAGTATTCCCCCAGAAAGTAGCTACTACTGACAGAAGTGAGTAGCACATTGATTACCGTGAAGTGAAGAGGTATTCACCTCTGCAGATGTTATCAGTTGTGGGATGTTTCTACATAGTTTTTACTCCTTTTGACAGAACCCCTATCACTTTACAATATGCCATCTGTATTGATTCACCTGAAAAACACTGTTTGATAGCCACAAAGAAGATGGTGATAGTTGTTATTTGTTTATGAATAGTTCTTATAAATCCCAAACAGAAATACAGGTCACTACATGGGACTATAAGATATGTGCAGAGAAAGCAGTGCAAAGAAGGCACAAAGAAGGCACACAAGATATTCTGTCTAGCTTCCTTAGAGACAGAGAATGGTACAAGTTTGGTTAACACATAAGGCAGTGCTTCCATTTGTCTTGTCCTGTAGGCAGGCAAGGCTTTGCAAAGTCCCAACAAAAATCTCATGAAGTAGGTGGTGCACATAGTAAGTAGCAAGTATAGGTAGAAAGTGAGGTGTTACAATGGCATTCAGAAAGCTTCTTTTGAGAATGATCAGACCGTCAACAGGTGAAACAGAACCCAAAACAGAAAGAATAACCTCAGTCTCTTAAAGAAGGAGGAAGGCGGCAGAGAAAGAGAATAGTGTACAGATTTTAATGAGAAAAATTATCAGCCTGAGTCCTGACAGTGTGCACATTGCACGGGTTAAGCAGTCATCAAAAGTAACACAAAACCCAATGCTAAGCCCTACTGCTTTTCACACCATGCCAATAGCATTAACGATAAGTCATCCTCTTCTGTCACCAGCAGGCCCATGTAAGTGGCTTTTTAAACTCTGGAAACATGGTAAAAAACAAAGGGCCTTGCTTTATTATTAGGAAATTTGTCTTTCTTTTACTAACATGAAGAGATACTTTTCCATCTGTTTTTTGTGCACCTTTGGATGTCCCTTCCCAAAGGCCTCTGAAAGATTTCTGACATTACAGAAACTTACTGTTTAGGGAGTTGTGTAACCCACTTATTTTGTGTGAAGGCAGGGTACAAGAATGGAGAAATAGGAATGGCCTTAAGTACTGTATAATAAGATTTCAATTACTTCACTTAGTTATTCCTAAGCACATTTTATAAATGCCATATCCAAACATTATATTTGTTCTGGTCATTGAAATGATGCTTTCAAACTGATCTGAAAATCTACTGTGTTATGTCAATGTAATATCATAACTGTACAAAATTGGTAATATCAGATGAAACATCTTAAAAAGATGCATCTCATCAGTTCATTCTCTGCATCCTAACTTCTGTAAGGAGTACAAGGCCATTTGCTGAGATTTTGCTCATGCACTGTTAAGTGGGATACTGGTATATCAGACAAAGATATGCAGACAGTATTGAAAGATAAAATGAAAACATCTTCACTGATGAAAATGAGATCAAGAAAGTAACATTTCTCTTTACATCATATAAAGTAGAAAATCTGAAAATCATTTCAATGAAAAGAGATTAAGACTGGGATGTTTAGGGGGCATCATTATTATTGCAGACTACTGCATAAGACTATATATATATATATATATATATATATATATATATCAAACCAGTATCACACTAAATTGATTTAAATTAAAGATGGTAATGAACCAAGACATTGACAGTGGTATAATGTCACCTTGGTGATTTGGTCTAAGGCAATCACCTGCACTCCTTCTGTAGCTGAGAGAGAGAGAAAGAGAGAAAGAAAGAGAGACTCTACCAGTAATGGAGAACTATTTTTATTATAGCAATCTGAGATACCACCCTAAAGTGGCCACATGAGCTAGTTGAACTGAGTAAGATCTGGAAGTGACGTGTAGAGGACAGAGAAAGAAAAAAGTCCCCTGAAACTAGATAGCTAATTCTAAGACAACTAAAGAAAGTTGTAGTGAATCCTGCACTGTATGTAAATTCCCATACTTTAGGAAATTAAGGACACAAATAAATTTCTAAGCCTTTTTTTTCATTCATTTCAACAGATGTACTAGGGATAAACATGCCTGTTGATATCTTGATATGGATTTCTTGGACTGGACTTTGACATCTCTAGAACTGTGGATTCTGAGACATATTTAACATCAACATAAAAGGGTTAGGAAGTTCAGTGTCTTTTATCTACTCCCAAAAGCCAATGAAGAAACAGAGCTGTCTTGTGTCAGATTTTCCTTCTCCTTCACTTGAGATAAGAAAGTGAGTGAAACAAGAATAATCCCCACCAGTTTGAAAGTGGGGACAACCCCAGTCATAGCAGAAATACTTTTCTCATTTGACAGATGAAGCCAAGGAATTGTTTTTAGGCAGTTTCCATACCAGTGCCTTAGGCTATTATAGTTGACGTCTATACATCGCATACCAAAGGGCAACATAATTTTTCATGTATTTCAAATAAGGTAGATATATCTTTACTGTTTGTAATACAAATTAAAAAAGTAATCAGGAGTCTAATTCTGTAAACAGACCAAGTAATGTTCATCAAAGTTCAGTGAAATAAGTTTTATGTCGCAAAGCTCAGTAGTGTTTGCAAACCCATGTTTTCTGGCTGACATTATAAAACTGACCTTCTTTTGAAATGTCTGGACTTAAGGCCAGCCTACAATGACCAGAGAATAAATGAGGACTTGGAGAATATTTGCCCCATTTCTAATGTTCTAGTTCTGTCCTTCATAATCATTAAAGATTGGATAGGCCGTAAGGCAGCTTCTGTCTTTCTTAAAACAGAAAAGGAGTGGGAAGAAACAGAAATAAATATACACAAGAGAAAGAGGGAAAATGAGAAAGAGAAAAGATTGCCACAGCACTCTGACTTTGCTTCACCAAAGGTAAAAGACCAAATGGTCCTTTGCTTTGCTGATGGTCAGCCCGTGGGCTAGGATCCTGTCTTGCTCTTCCTGTTCTGTGGTGCTGAACACCCAGCCTGTCCCTCTGCTGCTGCATGCCGGGGGGCCACTTGCCATGTCGCTGGAGAAGAGAGCTCCTACAGGGAGCTGCTCCTCTTCACAGCATCTTCCCAGGGGGACCACTGGTTTGCACCAGCGAGCATTTAACCCACCTGTGACAGATGCGGTGCAGAGCAGTGATACTGGGTTTAATAAGGCAGCTGAATAAGGTTTGATGAGAGTGGCTGCAGCAATGTGCAGAAACATCCTTCAGGGGAGCAGCTAGAGAATACCAGCTGAGAGCTAGGCCTCACCTGTAGGTGAATATAAATCTTACGCTGGGTTATGCACCGAAAT
The DNA here is from genome assembly GCF_964211835.1 of Anser anser. Taxonomy (NCBI): domain Eukaryota; kingdom Metazoa; phylum Chordata; class Aves; order Anseriformes; family Anatidae; genus Anser; species Anser anser. The sequence continues at coordinate 144,212,805 of NC_139720.1, forward strand.
GCCCCAGAGATCCCCACAAATCCGTGTAAAGTGGGTCAGGAGACAAGTGCAACAAGCTAACAGAGGAGTTAAATGAATCTCTTGCATCATGTCTGCTGCTGAGAGTCGCACAGAAATTCCTGTGCCAAAGGCACTTTGCAAAGAAAATCAGAGTGCGGCCTTTATACAGATTGAAGTCTCTGAGGAGGAAGTTGTAGAGTAACTTGAGAAACTCAAGTGCAGTAAATCACCACAACCGGATGGTGTTCATCTGGGAGTTCTGAGGGGAAATAAAGTGAGAAAAAGCCAAGATACTGACAAGGGGAAGCCTTCTTCCCTTGAAAAATGTAGCAGCACAAGAAAGCTGGGAAGGCCTATTATGTTGCCTGTCTTCAAAAGGAGACGAGGAAAATCCTGGGAATTGCAGAGCTTTGAAGTTTACCACAGTTTTAGGGAGCCCAAGAAACCAGTTCCGAACAGTAGCTAAAGAGACAGTTTGTTGGACAGGAACACCCCATGAGGGTGTTCCTCAGTCTTTCAAATGACTGAGGCTGGTACCAGGGGACAAGTACCTCTCCGTATGACCAGAATATTTTGAGGAACCATTGGAAAGGCCTTCAGAGGGATGGTGGGAAAACAGGGACTTGTCAGAGGAGGGTGACCATGTGCAAGTGATCCAAATATTCAAAAGGTTTTGCAGAGGTCACTAATAAGCAATTGTTATAGAGGATAGTAGAAATAAATATGGGAAAAAGATCTTGAAGATGAGGTGTTCCTGGAATTAATTACAAATCAATCCAGAGGAAGTAAATATATGAATATTCCTCTTTCTGGTAAGGGGAAACTTGAGCACCGAGAAGTGGGTTATTCGGACTAGTTTTATTATGAATAAACAAGTCTAGATCCCAAATCCTAATGTATTTAAATTAGCATATCTAGAGTCTACTCCAGATCTGAATCCAAGTCGCACATGTGGTTCCTATCATAAAAAAGGACAAATCAGTTCCTGGATTCAAACTTGTAAAGCTCTGAGGTTTGAATACTCCGTATCCAAGGACTGTAGCTCCAGCCCACTTGATAGATACATATGAAATAAAGGGTGTGGGTATCTGTGTGGATAGCATGCAGAGGAAGAAATCTGATGTAAACTCAAAACAATTTTAAAAGTGATTCATGGCAGATAGTGCTCTGATACTGAGATTGCATAAATGAGTATTTGCTCTTGACATTAACCTGCTGCAGCTAGTTGAAAGGGAAGAAGACCACAAGCAATAGGACAGCGTGAATTTTGTTAGGTTTGGTGAGCTTGCTTACCATTAAACATTTTAAATTATATGGATTTACATGACCATGTACTCTTTCAGTTTCTCTCCTGTTTTTTTGTTTGTTGTTGTTTGTTGCTTGTTTTGTTTTGTTTTTCAGTTCCTGCAGGCCCAGTGCACTGGAGGCAAAACTACTTCAGTTTTAATTCATTCTGTCTCTTTTGAATTCATTAGATTTCAAAGGAAGTCAGAGGTAGGAATTAAACAAAATATAGAAACTGGGACATTTCTGACTGGCTTGTACGCTCTCAGTGTCTAAAAAGAAAGCTTTCTTTTAAAGCAAACTGTAGGAGGGCTTGTAAAAATAGATATTTACATTTACATACTGGGACAGATCCTCAACTGCCACAAAACAGTATTACTCCATCATCTTGAACAGAGCTAAACCTAACCACTACAGCCGAGAACCTAGTTCTCACGCATGTACATGCGTTTGAAATATGTTTAGGATTCTGTATTTTTCTGAATGTACGTAAGCTGCTGCTTCTTCCAGGTGCTTTTGCTTGTACGCTAAGTTGTGAGAACTAAAGCTGTTCTGTATTTACCTTAGGGTGATATGTTCAGGGAGGCAAGGTGTGGAGGACGGTTGAAGTGCAAGAATTAAAACAAATGCAGAAAGGGTCTGGAATGAACAGAGACTCCTGGAGAAGCGGGTGGGGGAGAGAAACAGGAAAGGAAATGATGCCCAACTAAGCCATGCTGGGGTCTAAGGGCATCACTTCTTGACAGCAACCGAGCACCAAACAATATCTGCATTCACAGCTACACGGAGCTAAGCTGTGGCTGAGCAGCAACCATGACTCTTGGAAAACACCTCAAGTGTTTCCTCCTAGATAGCAAAAATAGCAGGAGACCTGCTATTGATAGCAAGGTGGAGAAAAAGCAGTTCTGCACTCAGCTGTGCTGTCGCCAGAGTCATGTAACAGGACACAGAGTACGTGTCACATCAGATAGTGCTAATAGGTGCCAACAGTCACCTTGACTCCCTCCCCCTCAGTCTGTCCCTGCGTGAGAGTCGAGTGGAACAACAGTGTATTGCTGCGTGCTTCTGCCCACACAGTGGGACCCTGGTACTGATTCAGACAATACTGGACTCTAGACACATAATGTACACTGAATATCCATAATAAATAATAATTACCACAGTAGGGGGCAGCAGCCAGCTGTGGAGGAAAAGAAGGGCCAGCTGCTGGAAGAGAAGTAGGCACTGGCTGAGCATGCAGTCTGGGCACTGGGGAGGGCGAGAGGGCCATGGCTGGGAGCCAGTGGCAGCTTACTGCCAAGAAGAGGGAGATAAAAGCACAAAAGAGGTTCACCAGAGGGAGCTGCTCCTGGCGACCCCTCAGCAATTGGTAGCAGCTCCGATCCAGGAGGGAAGGCTGATGGCAAACAGGAGCATCACCAGCCAGAGTGTGCAGCCCACACTGCATGCTGCTCTGGAGCTGGTGGGATGGATGTTGGTAAGCCAAGCACACGTGCTGCGGGGAAGCAGTGCTGCATATGCCTCTGGTTTGCAAGAGAGCCATACCTCCCCCAAAAATGAGCACAGACTCATCCTATTCCCCTCAGCGTCTCCTCAGAGGCATCTCCAGTTGAAGCAGTGTCAATAGTCTGGGAATGTAGAAAGCTCCCCAGGAGTGAACAATGTTTTTCTGAAGAGCCCCGATAGCTGGGTCTCCTTAATTTTGTTAGGAGGCGTGTCTGGGCAGTACTGAAGATCCCCAAAGAGCAGCATGTTTAGCTGTCTGAATTCCCCTGAAGATCTGACGCTTAGGGCTTGGGGTCCCCAGGTGATATGGTAAATGGTAAACTGCACACAATTAATATTCCTCTTCTGCAGCTGCAATTTATCATAATTTTAAAATATTATTCTACCCACCCTGAAGTCATTTCCAAGACCAAGTTGGTTTACCAGCCTCATTTTCACAAGGTTGTTCGTGGCATGCTCCCCACATACTGGCTGCTCAGCAAAGTCAATAACATCCCAGTGTAAGCTCCTTTGCTTGCCCCCTGTGTAATACACACCTATTTCACCAGCACAATATAACAATGAATTAGCTCATGTTCTGTGTAGCAATTATAACAGTGTGTCAGAATTTAGCTTGGTGAAATTTTGCTTTGCTTATATTCATGTCTTTGTCTTCAAGCTTGCTTTTTGTGCCTGGTTATTTTTCACTGAGTTCAAATGCAAATAGATAAACGCTGTTTGCATTTCTTTCCAAAGGATGAGTGTGTTTATTTCCAGATTCTATATGCATCCACCGGGAAAAGTCACCCAGGACAAACCAAATTTGGGAGTTTGTTTGTTTGTTTGTTTCTTGTGTCCCTAATTGACTGAACACAGTGCATGTAATATAGGTGATATTAAAAAGAAGGCACTTTTCCTCTATTTCTCAACAGATTTTTTTCTTTTTCTTTTTTTTTCTTTTTTCCCCAGTAAAAACAAAAAGCTAGTGTATGACTATCACTTTCTGTACCCCACAAAAGAGTGAAGAATTTGATAGAGGACAATCTCAGGCAAATAAGTCATGGTACCAGGGAGAAACGTCCATCATTTTTTCAGGTAACAGCCAAGCACAACCCAGGTGTTAGCTCAAATACAAACTCCTGGGCAATGAAGAGCCTGTATGTTGAACATATAAACAGTTCAAATCCAAAGAAGTAGATTCTTTCCAAATAACTTCTATCTGAACATCTGACCTTAAGAGCCAGCCTCAGTTAAGTGCTGGCAAACACCAGGATTTGGAAGGAAGTTAGGGGTGTTGCACTATTTTGAAAGCTCTGTTTTGAACCAGCTGTCATTGCGAATGTCTGCTGGTACCCCGTCTTAGCATACAGCCTGTCACTGTTGAGCATAATGGTAACGAGCCAATGGAGTGTATTGAGCTTTACTTTCTTGTGAGTCTTTGTGGCTCAGATTTTCCCTTTACATAGCCATAACAGGTAAGCTTTGAATCTATTTATGCCACATCCTAATTGGTTGTATTTAATTTGTGTATATGTCTCTCTTTGACTGTTTGTACATATATATATGCATATTTATATGCGCATATGTACATTTGGACATCAGTATTAAATGTAAATATGCATATTGTCACAGCTTATTGCTATGTTCATCACAGATTCTTAGAATAGTTGGCTTTATTATACAATAAAACAACCATAGAAAGTTAATGCCTTCTTTAGAATAAATAAGGAACACAGGACTCATTATACCATATATGTTTAATGGTTTGAACATCTCAGTGCCCACATGAAAACAAGGAAACATATATTGCAATAGGCAGCATAATTATCCAGCAAGGAACATCCATCCTACACTCCTAGAAATATGAGATTCAGCATCACGAGATCCTAGGATTATGTCATCAGCTGCATGAGTTTCACAGCTTATCTTTCTTATTTTAGGTTACAGAAGTAAACTCTAACAAAAATGTATAACACTGCCAATTTAACAGCACATTTATGTTAATACTAGCTGAAATGTTTTCGAGAAGGTGAATAGGATCAATGTTTCTGTATGAAAGTGTGCAGTTATGCATATATATGCATACACACACATGCACACATAAATACACGCACATATGTGTGTGCACTGTGTATATAAACTGTCTGTAGAGATGTCATTATTTTTAAAGGTTGATTCCAAGTATATTAAACTCAAAAACAATGTTCTGTACAGTTGACCAATTTAAAGAAGCCCCTGCTGGTGCATGGAAGAATGAGCTAGCTGATATCATTAAACATCATCAGATGAGGCTGCAGGTAGCTGAAACGTTCCTTAATGAAAATTTAAAGAGAGCAGATTAAAATGATATTCCTCCAATCCAACAGAACACAAAGGTAAAGACATTCAATTACAACCAAGATCTCATTTAGAACTAAAGGAGTGTTGTTTGTTGATCAGAATTTATTGCTTGAAGTGAACAGCTAAGCTTGTGACTATATATATAATTACTTTCTACAATGTACTCTAGTGGCACTTAAATATAGTTACCAGACAAGACAATATCTTCCATAATTTTAGATTGTGATGTCCATGACCAAGGGTTTGAAAACATCAACAACAGCAACAAATATCTTTTCATCCATACTAATCTATCTCCTAAGGTTGTGAAAAATAAAATAAATCCATAGTGACAAGTATTCAAGTATTTGGATTTTGAACCACTATATTAACTCTTTTTATAGTTTTTTGTTTGTTTGTTTGTTTTGATCAGTAGAAGAAGTGGTACCAAGGAAATGGTTTGAACAGGATACTATACCTGTGTGTCTGCTCAAAGAACCAATGACTTCCCCTGGATGCATCAGGAGTGTTTTTCATTGAGAAGACATTGAGGGTGCTCAGATCTATACCAGGTCTGTCGTTAGTTAAGAGAAATACATCACATCTTTAAAATCTCATAACCACAAAAGATATTGACAGGCAGGAATGGGACAAGAGGAGAAGAAGAAGAATCAGGGGACTGAAAGGAGTGATTTATCAGAGAAAATTAAACGAGCTAAATAGGTGTGGGCTGACTTAATGTTAACTAAATGCAACATCATTGTAATCTAAAGACACTGGAGGTAAATAGCATCCATGAAGGAAAAGAAGGGGGTTTGCAAAGGAACATAATTAGGATGTGGAGAAAGGGGAAGAAAAAAAAAATCTAACAAGATGCACTAGACAGCACAATCTCTCCCTAGGGACATGGCCTCACTTAGGACATTTAATCTAGGCACAGAAAACAACCAAAAAATATGCCATAGGAAACAACCCCACGGTGTCAGCAAGCTGTCCTGGGTGACCTAAAAGGTACATTGCTAATTTGTGTGCATCCGTTATCTGTGATTTTCCTTGCTTGCATGGCCAACTCATTCTTCCTTGTGTGTATTTGGTTTCTCTGGGCCCAATCCAACTCTTGCTGTAGTCAGCAAAAGTTTCCGATAGGAGCAATAAGACCTCAGTGTCTTTTCCATGTCTTTGGTTTTCTTAAAAAACAAAAACAAAGCCCAATAACAACAAAACCCCACCCTGCAAGAACTATGAATTTATATTGTGTATGAATGTACAAACAACTAAACCAGATTGGTCCCTTAATATTTCTTGGGTATTTAAACATGTGTTTATCCTTTAAGATATTCAGGAAAATATGTGTTTGCTTTCATACAGAGAAGCTAAAATGTTTGCTAGGGAAGAAACTTACAGTTCATCTTAAAATAAATTCTGATGAAAAATCGCTTTGGTCATGGAAGAATTAAGACAATTTTCTATACTAAACCAATAAATAAATAAATAAATAAATAAATAAATAAATAAAAGATATTACACATAAATGGCAGAGCTCTTTCTACTGTAAAAGTAGTAATGCAACAGATGAAAGAAGCTAACAATGAATTCTGAACTCAGGACTGTAGTCTTCAAATATTTCTCCCCAGTATCTGCATGTATACATTCATAAGATGCTTCAATTCCAGCTCACTCAAAGGTAGGGAATAACTATTTTGTGGCAACTCAGTGCTGGCCCCTTGAGAGGCACAAATATCTGTCTAAGTGAGGCTGAACATTCAGGGGTCAGGGCTGTGTTTTGGTGTTGTCTATATTTCTAGCAGCCGGTATTGTAAATCTTAAGAGCAGTGTTTCCTGAAAACACTAAACAGACATTTTGGTAGCCAGTATTGAGCCTGTGGCTATACTGCTTCAGGCTGTGATCTTGTCAGCTTTTACAAGATAAGTAGGGTCAGGCAGGGTCAGCACTTGGATTGGTAACTCTAAGGCAAGCCGGTAGCTGCGGGAAGTGTCTTAGGCAACAGAATGGATGTAGCTGTTTTCCTTGAGCCTTTTCTAATACGTTGATGAAGGCATCATGCCCAGCTGTGACATGACAGCAAGATCTTCACCCTCCGCAGTCATCAAGCACCAAATTTTCAAAGGGGTCTTCCCCTGACCTAGTGTGGAGGTATGAGGTACAGTAAACAGGAGACCGCAGTGCTCAGGTATTGCTTGCATACATGCATGGCACTGCCTGGATGCCATGTAAGTGCACAGCCTCAGCATCCTGCATCAGGAAGGGGGTACAGAAGAATGACGTCTGATATCTTTGGGCAATCTCGCAGCTCCAAATAAGTCTTTGGCTGTGTTTATAGTACGAAATTCAAGTCTTTTGAACCAAGACCTTGTACACCAACTTTCAGCCTTGCACTTTCTTACTAGAAAGTATAGAAGGACTAATAATGAAATCCTTGCCCAATGGTCTACATTGCCAAGAATTTTAAATTGTAAGTTAACCAATTTCTCCTCTAAAGTTCAAACAATAAATAAAATTCTATGTGAAAAATGGAGCCTTTTATTCCTTTGTCAAAATCTGATCAGAGTAAACTACAGATGTTAAAAGGCACTATAGTTCAAAGAATTAAAAAGAATCTTATGGGGTTTGTACGAAGAAAAGAGTTTTAGAGAATAATACAGAAAATATTATAATGCCATTATATAAATCAGTGGCACATCCTCACTTTGAATACTGTCTTCAAATTTGGTCACCTCATCCCTGAAAAAAAGAAAGTAGAAATAGAACAAGTCCAGAGAATGGCAATAAAAATGATAAAAGCCAAAAGGATGTGGAATTTCTTGAGAAAAGATAAAGAACAGAAGCCCCAGCCTGTCTCTCAGGGTTGATTCACCCTCATGGGACTGCAGATTTTACATGAAACCTTTCCATTAACTTGGAACAAACTCTGTTGCCTGAGTTAACCTAGAAGATGCCCTTGTCCTCTGTCTGGAAGGTTTAGGGACCTTGCATGAAACAGATATTGCAAATTCTTTCCTCAGTGCATTCTGCTCTCTTAAAGGGAGGACTTTCAGAGCATGAGCCTCTGGAAGCCAAAGTGACCTATGGGCAGTGCTGCATATTAGCAACACCTTTTTATTTTCATCAACTACTTCCATACTCATTTTTAAGTCTCAGTTTCAGAAACTTCATTTTTCCATACCTTTCTTTCCTTCAAACTTTGGATTCATTTTTCAGAAATGCACAGGTGATTCAGAAGTATGAATCCATTGACTCGTCTAACATTCTTTTCTGTGAAATCATTCAGCTCTTTCAGAAATGTGCCATTTGTCTACTCAAATAGTCTCAGCCCCAAAGGAATTGCACAGTCTCCCTCAGTTTGTGCAGTGGGATCCCCAGGCTTCGTCAGAGCTCTACTTAAGCATGACTGTAATATAAATAACATTTTGTCCTCATGATCCTCCAACCTAATTAGCAGCAAAGGAATAAAAACCCTTTCCTATCCTGCAAGGTGAAATGAAGAGGTTTCAAATTTCAAACGGATAAGAGGTATTGCTTTTCCAAACAATGTACAGTTAATTAATGGAACTTGCTGCTGCATAGATAGTACTCAGAGAAACAGCGTCGTATTTGTAAATGAGCAGGCATTTTTAGGCATAAAAGCAAATCTTCACACAAAGTTCAGATTGGGTTAAGTTCAGTAGCATATATTATGCAGAAGATCAGACTAGATGATAATAATGGTTGCTCCTAGTCTTGAGAAGAAAAAAAAAAAGAGAATTTTACTACCAGGTATTATGCAATAATGTCAGTAGTTCTAGATATATGTTAGATAATAGATGGAGTCAGAATGGTATCGTCTCCCTGGTAAACTGTTATACACTTAAATAGGCAGGAAGGAGGAGTAGTCCCTTTCCATATCATCTGGTATTGGCCTCTGTCACAGTTAAGGCATCTTAGTGTTTACCAATGCCAGTGACTGGCATCGGAGCATGCCGGAGGAAATTTCATTATTCTTTGAGTAACTACAGAGCATCACTGAACACCGGTGTCTGGGAAATGGGAGGTTGTCTGACCTACTTATGGATAATCAGGATTAGTGTGGACTCTTATGCTGGGCTTTCAGAGACCCAGGGAAGGCTAGGAGACTTTCCAAACTTGTAGCTGTTCACCTCTCTTACTAAAGCTGGGCAAATCTTTCTCCCCCAGCCCTGTGTGAAGGGAATAACCATATTCATTGTAGCATGGTATGCTTTATAGCCCTGTGTGTAGATCAGGAAAAAGCACAGAAAGTCAAATAAAGCCTTGGGAAAAGAGGTTAGAAGGAAGGTGAGGAAACCAAAAGCTCAAAGGCTGAAACTAGGCTTATCTGTGTGACAGTATACCCAGGAGTCCTAGTCCCCCATCACCCAGAACAGCATCCCCTCAAAGTGTCTCCAGTCTCTGTCTAAACCCACACACACCTCACCCACACACAAGGAACTCATGGAGACATAAGGCTCATCCTCATCTGCACATGGCTGAATTGTACAGCTGAACCTTGAGGCAGGGCAATGTTCCCCACAGGCAGGTGTAGTCATAGCAGGTGTAGTATGCCTCTGTTGCTCTTTTCTACTCCAGACATCCTCTGGGATAGGGGCAGAGGTCAGGAGATCTCTCATTGACCTTTCTGAGAAATGTTACCTTATTCTGGTGTCTGGTATCTGGATATCTGGTTTATCACTGAACTGTCAATAAGGTGGTAGAGACTTCATGCTAACAAGGTATCATGAGAATAGAGGCCCTTTTTCTCCATGTTTGCACTTACCTGCATCTCCAGTTATCTTACAGGCACCACAAGAAATCAGGGAGAATGTCTTCTAGGAAATAGCTGTGTTGGAGCCATTTCAGTCACAGGAAGTGTTTCAGCCTTGTGGGCTGAAAAAGTTATCTGCCAGGGAAAAAATAAATAAATAAATACCACATCAAAAAGAGCAAAAAAGATCCTTCCACTAGGATTTTTGCACCAGCATTCTGTACATTCATGTAAAGACAGAGTATACACATAAAATAAGAACAAAATCTCCATGCAGTTGTGATTCCAGTATGTTTGTAATGACAAGTTGGATTTTTTTTTCTTTTGGGGGCAGAAAGCACGGTGGAAAAGAAAAATGTGTATTATTCATAAAAATGATTGTCCTGTTCACTTGTATACCTCTGCAATTTATTCTGTAACAGCTTTTTACTTCAAAGAAATCACTAGCTAATGACATCTGAAACTTAAAAAAATCCACTTATTCACAACCCTGTCCCTGAGGGAATTCCCGTGTGTTATCAGAAATTTTTCCAAAGATCATTAACAGATATTACAAACCAATTGAAACTGAGTATTTTCTTTGCAAATTACTTTTAACTTTAGAGCTATTGAAAAAAGACATTGAGTGATTTAATTTACTTAATCTGTCTACAGATTGCAGCTATGTGCATATTCTGTGATTGCATTTCCAACAAAAAGCATATATAACTATCCCTAATAGAGATATTTTTCTAAATTATCGTACAAGATCAGTAAGATCTCTGAAGATATTAATGTTTACTTTTTCATTTAGGAAATTGCACTCGAGAAAGAAATGGGCACCTTTATTCTGTTGTTATCTTAGAAATAATAACACACCATAATACTTATTTTACCTGCTATTTTAATTAAAACTCCAATAATCATCACATCTGTATATCCTTTGAGGATATATTCTACTGATTTTTCTGAAAAATCATTGTATTTTTATTAGTCTGTGAAGCCAATACTCTTGAAATGCCTTACACGGCAATGAGTATACTGAATGAAATCCTCTATCTTGTGCCAATCCAAACTAAGTGTAGAGCAAGCTAAGTCAGCAGAGGAGGGCTGGAAAAGGCATCTTATTCTCCACCTCATTGCCTTAAACTCCTCCTAGAGAACCATATGTGTGCCAGCGCCACTTCTGCAGGAAGTATGGAAAATAACTACCCCCGAGAATATTTGGTTCGTAGCTTCCTGGAGATACAGATTTGCAGACAAGGGCTTGAAACTCCTGAAGCTCAGGTAGACATCGAAGGTATTTATTCTGAAGCGAAGACAGCTGCTGTGTTTTGTATGCTGCTCAATCCTGATTGTGTGTTACACATGATTTGCCAGGTCATTTTTTTAAGAGCTGTGGGCAAAGTAATGCATAGTTTGAGGAAGCAAATCAGGGGTTAGCTGCTGAGAAGTTCAGCCCAGCTAAGCTGGTGACTGCCGGGCCAACAGGCACGAGCAGGAGAAGGATTTTAGATGTTGATATTTTTATTAACAAAAATATGGGTGATGAACTTTGCAGATGTGTGGACTGGTATCTTTAAGCTAAATATCTCTATCCCACCCGAGTCTCTGTCATCTCCTTTTGTGTCTTTAGGCCCAGAGATGCCTATTCAGAGTTGGGACCCAGATTTGCCACAGAAAATAGGTACCTGAACATCTTTTCATATCTTGTTTAAAATAGGAATAAAGAGTTTGCAGAAAGGTAGATGGAGAGTTTGCAGGTGGCAGTTACTACTGCACCTTCCTCAGATATTCTGTATCTTCCCATCAACTAGATCAGTGTAATAACGTCTTCATTTCCACTAATATTGAACTCCCACTCTCCTGTTTCTTCCCTTTTGTGAGTTACGAAAAGGTCTCAGAATGAAAAGGAAAATTTTCCAAGTACACCAAAAACCATGGGGGCTATGAACTGGAGCTAATTTTTAAAGACTGTTAGTAGCTGGTGAAGGTTGGTAAGATTACTCCCTGAGCTATGTGAAGTCCAGATTTGTCCTGTGGACTTTGTGTACCTGTATTTTCAGTGGCATCTCTCCACCCTTCTGTCACATACATGCAGCCAGCATTACAGTGTTAGCTCAGATGGTGCATACATACCTCCAGAAAACCAGAGCCAGGGGCTTTCATTTAGCTCTAGCAGCACAGTCTCATACACATCCAGCTCCAGGAGGAGTCAGCTCAGCCCTAGTACTTCCTCCCTTTCTCCTTGCATGCTTACCCCCTCCCAGATTTTAAGTAGCTGTCTTGCATTGCTTCGGCTCTAAAAACTGGCCACCCCCAGCTCTGGGGCTCCTTCTGCCCAAGGGCTGGTGGCACAGCGATGGCTGTACGGCAGCAGAAGCCACCAAGGTGCCCCAGTCAGGGGTGACCTGGAGCTCCCACCTGCCAGCACTGGGCACTGCTCCACCGGCTGCGATGGCACGGCGCTTGCCCACTGTCACTCTACCCAGGGCATCTCCACGGCGTCTGATAACACATCTGCTAATTAATGCCAGTTGTGATCCTCGGTCAGATCCTCAACTGGGATAAATTGACACGGCTCCATTTAAGCCTGCGACAATTAGCGGCAGCTTAGAGCTGACCCGGTGGTTTTCTTTATAATGTGGATATGTGTCTTGTTGGAAGTGAACAAAACCCACCAACTAATTGCATATAAGCCACCAAACAATCAGAAAATGAAATGATTGTCAGTAACTCCCAGCCTGGGCCAAATTACAATGGTGACAAAGAAGTGATAGCCTCAGATCTGTTAACAGCCCTCTGAGCTATCCAATCCCCTTATAATAATAATAATTAATAATAATAGATGTGCTGCTGGATACATTCACCTTTCTGTAAGGAAAGCCTAATGAATCTCTCTCTCTCTCTTTTTTTTATCAGGAAATTCAAAAGTGATTCTATTAACATGTAAGCATAGCATGTTACATTTTAACAATTGAACTGATCAAATATACTCTTACGTTCTCTTTTAGAGTCTTAGGAGTAACATCAATAAGTGAAAAGGAATGGTCTAGGAACTTTCTCAGGATTCTTTTTCAGCCATTTGTCAAAATTTCATTTCGATCAATACTTCCACCCTGTTAGGTTGTATCACCGATCCTCTCAACCAAAGTAAGCAGAGCAGCAGTAGGTATCATATCTTAACTAGAGGCAAAGGCGGCACTCCCAGAAATAAAGCAAAAGTTTGATAGGTTGTGTCAAAAGGAACTGTTGTTATTATTATAATTTATTATTTGTTAAGCACTGACAATGTGCTCAGTTCTGCTGATTAAGTTCTTCTGAGCAAGTTCTACTGATTAGCTTCTGAGGACAACACACTACTACAAAGAAGATATTTGACAGCTATCAAGACTTTTGCTTTCAAGGCTCACTTAGCAAAACAATTACATGCCAGTTATGCAGGTTTCGCATAAACTGAGTAAATATCATGACTTTTGTGTTCACTAATTTTCCTACTCCAGATCTCTCACTTCAGTACTGCCTGACAACCTCAAAGTTACACTGAGAATTGAGTAAGATCTAAAGCCTCATCCCTGTTTATATTCCGTTTCAAGCATCATGCTACATTAAGGGCAAGCACACACGTTGATTGTTAGACTCTGTTTTTGCATTTGGGACTCACTCCATGGGAGAGCAGAGATATCTGAACAGGGCCAGCCCAAGATGGACAAAACTTGAGCAACTTCAGACTGATGTGCATATCTCCCTCTCACCACAAAGCAGAGTGGACACAGTCAGCTGGTGTTACACTTGTAGGTGGTGGCCTGGCCTTAGAAAAACTTTGGTGGGTGCAAGCACCAAAAGGAAGCATTATTCTCATCCTGTTGGGTCTTTTTTTTTTTTTTTTTTTTTTTTTACAGCAGATCTGTCATTAAGTCTCTCCAGTGTGAGTTAAAGGTATACTGTTGTATGACGTTTAAGAGTTGGGATGTTTGTTTGGGGCTGTTATAGCCACTGCAACAACACTATTCCTACAAGATCAGGTGAGCTTTGGGCCTCTTTTACATCTAATTTAGCATGTAAGGGAGTCACAAAGATTTTCCTCCTTCACCCTTACTCCCTTCAGGCCAGTTGTTTACACTACACATTCAGGGTGGAAGATTACCAAAAAATGGGCATTGGATGACAAGACAGTGAGTATGTGTACGTATGTACATGGCAGTGGACAGGGATATGAGAAGTGCTGGCCAAATCTGTGTGTCAGGAGGGTGCTGAGCAGACATTGTCCCTTGTCTCAGCCAGGTAACACCTAGGCTTTCTGACTGCAGCGCTGCCAGAGCTCCAGCTGTGCAGTTGTTTTTAGAAGAAAAATTCTCTTTTGTCTGCAGCTATCCTCTAGCTTGCACACTTCCCTAAATCCCACCAGCACACTTTTTTTTTTTCTCATAACCGACAGAGGGAAGTGAGTTCTTATATAAATCCTTTGTGTGAAGATCAAACTGTGTGCATGTAGAACTATATTTTTTTTAGGGGAAAATCCACCCTAAAATAATCATTCTGTGTTATCCCCACAGAGTGCCTGTGCTGGCTGTGGAAAAGCATCCAAGGCCACCCTCAAGACCAGGATCAACATTCGCAGGCAGCAGCAGGCTGTAGCTGAAGTCTCGGTGCTGGTGGGGAGGGCAGAGCGTGGGCAGCCTGGGGCAGGCTCAGGGTCAGGGACAGCGCAGCTGGAAGGGGCCATAATCTGAGTTGCTGCTTGCAGACAATGTCAGCCATTGTACGGATTGATAGAAAGTCATGGAGCAACGCAGGAGCCAGCCTGGGGCATGTGAAAAAGGTGTCTGTCTGCCTAGCTGGCTTGGACGCCTCACGCCTCCAGCTGGCTACGCAGGTATGTAAAGATCCTGCATTTTCAGTCATATCTTGTAAATTAATCTTAGTTTGTTAGTAGACCTAAGAGTGGAGGATTTGGTTGAGAAAACACAGACTCTCTTTCACAAATTCGGAAACTCTTGGAGAGAGGAGGATTGGAAAAAAAAAAAAAAAGAAAGAAAAAAAAAAGACTGGTTACAGTGCTATTGAGAAACTCTTTTAGAAAAAGTCAGCTAAAGAAGAAAGCCCCCGAATTACAATAGAACAGCAGTTTTAGGATCAAGTTCAATGTGGCTTGGTGTTCAGCTATTAAACAACTAGATTACCAGCCAGAAAATGCCAGGCAAGAATTAGGAATGGTGAAGCTTGCGCTACCAAATCACAGCACGACTCCCTGTAGCAACAAATCTTTGGAAAAGCCTCCTTTGTCTCCTTCTTTCACTCTTTCTGCTCCCCTTTCCCTCTTCCTGTGCTCCTGGTTTGCTTGAATACAATACAGTCAGGGTTTTTACAGCCAGCCCTGATTTTCCCAGAAGGCACAGCTCTTACAGAGAAGCACAGGTTCTTCCTCTCAGGGCTCACACTTCAATGCCACCATCTAAGAGATAGATGAACCAATTCCACTTAAAATAATAAAAACACTCTACCTGTGCCCAACCCCCAGCAAAGTTTCAGCCACAGGTGGAACTAAACCCAAATCTAGACATTATTAAAGTTGAGAAAAATCAACTTCCCTTTATTCCCCTATTCATTTTCTGCCACTGTGATTTTCTGAATTTCAGACAAGACCATGACCAAGAGCTGCAGGGCCAAAAGGGGCTGGATGTGCCATATTGCTAGCCCGAATGGAAGCAGGAAATACTAAACATCTTGCATGGAAGCCTGTTCTCATCAGGTTTATAGCCCAGCTTTTTCCATCAAAAGCAGTGAGGATGGTACAGACAGGGTTCAGAAATGCATCCAAGCATATGGGAGTATATCTACGCTAATCCTCCTTTTGAGCTTCATCCAGCACTAAATCAGAGCCACACCGTAAAGAGGAATAATGCAATAACTTGTGGAAAAAGCATGGCTCCTTTCTATTAAGATGGGGAAAATTAAATAATGTGACTCACTTTTCTCCTCAGAAACTGTTGGAGGAATGTAATAATGTAAAACATTGCAGAGACTGGGGGAAAAAAAAAAAAAAAAAAAAGTTGAGTAACACCTTAACTTGGCTGCCCTATAGCTATATGCCCATTGCAGTTGCAAGCTGTGGGTGAAGGACAGCATCACGGCAGGGCCAGCCTTGAAAGAAGAATGGGATAATAGCTAGCTGGGTGCCACAGTCCTTTGGGTGACAAAACTCACCTGGGAGGCTGTGAAAACACCTTTTTTGCCAGGCTAACCCGTGCTGTGGCTGTCCCATGCCATGCTGCTGCCTGCCTGCTCTCTGGTTCAGCTGTGCTGCAGGCACTGCCCTGAGCCATCCCCTGAAAGCATCACTGCAGGACTTGGGGGGAAGGAGTTTGTGGTCTTATTTCCTCAGCAAGAACACAGGGCACTCTGTGTGGAGGAGGAAAAGGGCTCAGCTTAGCTCATCGCAGTACAAGAGGACCCCAAGGCTGCAGCAGGGCCTGGCAGGCATGCTGCCGTCTCTTGCTTGTGTGTGCGAGCAGGGTGGGCTCACACAGGGAGTACCAAAGGCTTTCCAGGCTCATCCCTATCACGTGTATCTCCCAGCCACAATCTCTGGCCTCACCTACTGAAAGCAAAAGAGAAAGAGCTGTCATTGTAAGACAAGATATGCATTGAGCGCCGGAGATGCTCTAACAGCAGTAACACACACTGGCTGAGGGTCTAGCCCTAGACCACTTTTTCCCTGTGCCCAAAGCAAAATAAAATAAAATAAAATGAAATGAAATGAAATGAAATGAAATAAAATAAAATAATAAAATAAAATAAAATAAAATAAAATAAAATAAAATAAAATAAAATAAAATAAAATAAAAATCTAACATGAAACCCTGCTCCATAGCCTCCAAACAATGCTCTCTGGACCTTAAACCAGGTTGAGAAAAATATTTTCAACAGAGCCTGCTGAAGGAAGGCTAAAGGATTAGGAAAAAAAGAGCTGTCAAAATAAGGTGGGTAGTTAGGTAGGGAGGGATACAAGTTAGGAGAGGGGTTGGCGAACCAAATAGGGACAGGAAATAATAAATGCAGCTCCACACACACAAGCACACACACACTCATATATGTGCAGTGCCAGCCTACGACTCAGGCAAAGAGTCTATTGTTTCCGCATATAAAAATCTTCAAACTAGAATTTACTTGATCACGTGCGCTGCCTTTTCCTAAAAGAAAAGAAAACTGAAAGAAATTATACTCAAAAGAAAACTGAAAGCAATTATCTATTTTCTTACAGAAATAAATCATTAGATATCTCCATGGAACATCATCTAAAACTTCCAGTTCTTAAAAATTACTGACCAGTCTCAGCTGGTGTATATCAGCACAGTTATACTGATATCTAGGAAGCAGAGCATTTCTACCCCAGCTTAAAATCTGCCCGCATATGCTGTTTCTTTCGAACAACTTGTCTTCCCTTTTTTTTCACGGTATGCATCTGGTTTAAGGTGACTTTTCCTTTCCCAGCATATGGAGCTGAATGATTATGACGATTTACATTTATTTTAAATCACAGCCTATTAAATGGAAAAATAAATGCTAATATGTTGATATGGTTTACTTCTGAATGAATTATTGATATGAATGAGTAGTTGCAGCTATCATAATTACTGTTTATTAAATAAATATATTTTGAATTAGAGACCCTTGATTAAGAAATCACATTTTTGTCTGAAAATTGTTTTCCTGCTGCTGTTATAAGCAATACCTCACATTACTCTAAATAATAATAAAAAAGATTGTTGAAATTATTCTATTTTTTATCTTTTCCTTTGCTCTGTGAACTTGGCAGCGCTTTGTGCATATTCCCTTTCACTGCTTCTCTCCTCTAATCAGTTAAGTGAGGCTCTTTCCCCTCTGTTGTTTGTGTGGATCTGTCACATAGCACCTAGAGACACAAAAAAAAACATTTTAAGCAGGAAAATGTGAAACACAAAAACTAAAGGATTGGGGATCAGATACCTGAAACTCCTCTCAACATTTTCTTTTAAGCTGAGCACGTTTCATATTAATGGTGTCTCTTTAACATAAATAATGATCTAATGAAATAAATATGAAATTGAAAGAATCATAAAAAGAATTTTACATTTAAGAATGCCATCTGTGTAACACTTAGCCTAACAATGAAATCATTTCAGCGCCAAAGCAGCTCACTCTGCTTCCAGCACAAGTTACAGAGCAGTATAATGGTTCTGCAGAACAGCAAAAAATCTGAGCTCAGCTGAAGAACAAACACCTGGGTTCAAACTCACTTTAGTCCACACGGACAGTGGATATCACATGGGAGTTTTGAACTAGTCCCTGCTAATGCTTCTGCCTCGAGTCATCACAGATTTTTCGTGCAGCTGCCGATTTTCATCAAAAGAAAATTTAGATATCGGTGCACAACATTGTGCAGGTCAGCATGAGGGTATCTTGCTACAACTATTGCACCAATTCTCTGCTTTTGCACAGTGTAAAACTCTCCTGGAACTCGGAGCCTGTTGAGTTCGACTGAGGAGACCACTACTCAGAAGTGAGACCCCATGTAAATACATCTGTAGTGTGAAAAGGTCTTCCCAGAAAGCACTTGCAACAATACCACACTTGAGGATGGCTTTTAGAACTGGCATCCTAAATCATAGGATTGTGAACAGCAATACACTGTCATGAACTAAGCTCACAAGACCTGGGAAGCCAAGCTCTGGTCTCCTGTAAGGCAGCACAGCAGAGCCACGCTGAGCACAATGGGGATTGTTTGTTTACACCAGCTGAAGAGAAGGGAACATATTTGTTTTGAGTGAGCTGTGTTAGAATACATATTTTTTATATGCCCGGACCTCATTACGCAGTGCTAGTCTTCCACATGGATCAGATCCTAAAACTGCTCTACACACTGAAATAAATGTGAGCTCTACCCACAGAACATCTCCAGACTTAGGCCTCATGTCTATCAATGTCATCTTAAAAAACAAACGCTTAAAAAAGAAAAACAACAAAAGTATCTTAGAGACGGTGGAGGATGCTCACGTGCAGTAGATGCCATTCAAGGCGATGCTGAGGAATGACTTGGAGAGACAAAAACCCCATGTAATAAGGCTGGAGAACAGAGTGGGCCTGAAAGAAAATGAGAGATAATTAAAGTTCACTGAAAGAAATGTGACTTGCACCAGTCAGTCAGGAGTTTTCTGAAAGTGAGAGGAAATGATCCTTTCATAGCAGGCACGAGGCTGCCCTAACGTCCCCCCAGGCAAAGGTAGCCACAGCCCCTGTTGTGCGCGAGACATGAGAGCCTTCACTGGGAAGAGTTAAAGCACTGCTCAGCAAACAACCTGAAGAGCTGCACGCTGTATTCATGTACAGGAAGGTATGAGCCAACGGAGAGAGACATTCAGAGGCAATCAAAGAGGATCTGAGCCTCCCTGAGCACTCACATGACAGTTGGGATCATTTCGGATCCCTTCCAATGAAGATAAAATAGCATCAAAAGCAGGGAGGGTTTTTTCTTCTTTCTTTTAAGGATGAAAACATAACATCATTAGTCAAATTTACTCTGAACTTCCGCCTCCTCATGTTGATTTGTACTCAGGTTGAGTAAACATATCTTTCCATCAAGGTAAATAAATGTAAAAGCCTATCAGTAACTTAATTGCTTAACGAATGATGCAGTGTGGGGTGTAACACTGTTTTTGACTATGCTGTTGAAGTTAACGACCTCTCAAAAACACCTATTATATATCTTGGCAGAAAAAAAAAAAAAAAATCTGTTCCTACTTGAAAATTTGCTCATCAAATTTCAACCATTTTCCAATCATTTTTTCCCCAGTTTTGGGAAGGGGGGTGGAGACGTCCTAGGGCAATTTTCTAGGTGTACTGTTGTCAAAAAGAGTTTATCAGTGTGAGACACTATCTTTTGCAGGTCTGCATGCCCCCGAGAAATTAAATTTGAGAAAAGCAGAGAGTCAGTCCACAACAAGGGCAGAAGTTACCAGGTGTATGGGAAACACCTCCAAGTAAAAATGGTTCACATTTCACTGGGGTGGGGAGGTTCAGCCCACAGGTGTCAGGCAGGAGCCCGATCTCTGACGCACAGCACACGCGTAGGGACATCTATCTGGTAACGTGAACTCCTCCGTCCTGGTGTACCTGGTGCCCTGGGCTGAGAGGACCCAAGGGAAAAGCAGTATTGCTGGTTAAAAGAAAGCCATTTGACAGAGGTGCAGGCAAAATCAGCTCTCCGGTGAGAGGACAGCCAGGGAGGAGTGTGTACCAGGCATTGGAGACTGAAATCTGGCTTGCTGTGGGCAGGCAGGCAGAGCGCAGAGGCACAGCTGCCAGGCTGACATGATGGATCAGAAAAGGCACTAAGGAACTGCAAGAGTCCGGGCAGCTGAAGCAAAGCAAAACATGGAAAGGCAATAGGTCAGCCCATCTTTACAATCTATCAATTAAACAATCACCCACTTCCAAAGGCGTGTTATGTCCTGAGCAGTGGATATCCCAGCATGTGATCGCTGCCGTGATGGAGCGACAGGCTCACAAACAGGAATTAATAATAATAATTACTAGGACTGCTAATAATTTTGGATAGGCCATTCTATAGTGAACCCCTCCGAGGAAATAACATGGTTGGGTATTTTGGCTTAATTATACGGTCCCATATCAGCTTTACTCAGCCCACTGCAAAACAAAGGTGTGTTCAAAATTGTCCATTATGTGGGAGGGTTTAGCCAAAATCTCACCCTGCTTCGGCCAGTTAGCGGGGGTGAGAGTGCTGCGTAGTTAGCTTCAGCTGCTTTCTCCAAAGCCCTGAAGCTTTCAGAAACATTCATTTCTGTTGGCATCACTCAACAGCTCATTGTTAGGATTTGTTCTCATTGGCATGCATGAACTAAGACTGATGTATCAGGCGATCCAGAGTGACAGCCTTCAGCCCAAAAAGTGGATACCTACTTCCCTTAGAGTCCAGGGACTCACACTTGACTCAGAGGATATATGCAAAAATTATCTTTCCTCTCTCATTTGCCTGTGTTAAGCCTAAAAGCATTCATCCAAATTAGCAATCAGGCAAACTGTGCATGCAAAAATCTGCACTTGTACAAACCGTGCCTTTTTTTTTTTTTTTCTTTTTGGTAACACTGTAAGATTAAATATCTTGACAAAAGACGAAAACCCTTTAACAAATCTTCCCCTAGAGAAAAGTAGCATTTTTTTTTATTCCATTTACTGTCAAATGACATAAAGAAAGTATAGCTGAACACAGTCCTATAGGTTGATTTGTTGCTTTAAATAATGTCACTAACATCCAGATATCAATGTGATGGTGAAAAAAAAAAAAAAAAAAAAAGTTCACATTTAGCTAGATTCAATTACAGACCTAGAAATTGAAATTAAGTCTGATGCTACATGCTTAATTCATGTTTGTGTGACTGAGAAAGAGAGTATCTGGTTTACCTTGAATTTCCTGCCCTAGTGTGGTGAAAACATGACCCATTACATTAATTAAAAAATAGTTTTCAAACGTAGCTTAAGTCATATCACACTGGCAGGAAAAGACAAACACTTTTTGTCCTCAGCCTGTTATATGATATAAGGGAAGCTGCTCAACATCTTTCCCCTTGATTCCCGGGTATATCTCACAATTCCCATTGTGGAATCGAAATAAATAAATAAAATAAAATAAAATAAAATAAAATAAAATAAAATAAAATAAAATAAAATAAAATAAAATAAAATAAAATAAAATAAAATAAAATAAAATAAAATAAAATAAAATAAAATAAAATAAAAATAAATTAAAATAAAATAATAAAATAAAATAAAATAAAATTCACAATTAGTAGCCAAAGATTCTTCTTTAATTAAAAAATTTAGCATTTGTCCCTCAAAACTCATAACCATCTTCCAACCACACTGACTGAAACTGATGCATATTGGCAATTATCACGTGTGTTATTCAGGTCTATACTTTGCTCTGTGTTACCTTGTTTGGGTGCTACACCCAGTATGGTACATTTGAGTTTAATACCCCAAAATGCCATATCATATCAGAGGAATTTAAACCAGCACACATTTGACTACTGATTTCACATATGGGGCTGGGACTAACTTTTCTCCTAATATGGTGATGGCACAGGCACTATTTAAATGATTCCTGAGCCTTGTAAATATACACCAGATGTATCTTTTGTAAATGTTACATTTTTCAACATCTCAGCATTTGTGAATAGTTGAAAGCTATGCCAGCCATGCTTTAATGGGGCACAGAAGCGTGCTGCATTCAAAGAAATGGCACACCATTGCAATAGTCAAAATTACAAGCGCTGTCAAAAGCGACATTTTCGCTTTATTGATTAGCACCAGGTAATGCAGTGCTCTGCATTGCATGCTTATATGGGCCATTTTCAGATGATGTTTCTGTGCACGTGGGTGCACAGAGGGACCTGGAACTGGATCTGTAGGGGCACGCAATGGGGAAGGAGGAGGGCAGAGACCTGGAGACCTGGAGGTGCCCCTGTGTCCACGACAGACAGCCCAAGGTGAGGTGGGAAGGGCTGCAGGGGCTGCTGATCCCAGGGTCTTTGGTCATCAGCACATCTTTCCTGCTAGTGCTGGTGCTGTGTATGAGGCTACAATACGATTTTCTGTGGCTCAGGCTCCTGCTGCTTGGTCCTCAGCACAAAGAGAGACATCTCCCGTGGGAGATGGAGCACAGGTTACCTTCATTTGGCTGTAAGAAGCATTCATCTTGTGGGCTTTTCTAGACCCTTTCACTCCCCCGAACTCTTCCTGCCTTTCCTGTGTTGCTGCAGAAATCTAGTAGGAGATCCGGGAGCAGGTGTGTGGCAGGTAATGGGAAACATCCACTGCTCCATTTCTACCTCCCGGCACTTGACCTACCCATCGCCACATCCCGACTGCAGCCATGGCCTCCCTGACAGCACCAGGCGGTAAAAAGAGCCATCAGAAAAGAAACCAGCACATTTGTCTGAAAACCCACTTCTCTCCTTTGCAAGATTTGCACCCCAGCTGTACCACAAATAAGAAGGAAGGCCTTTACAGTGTTGCATGGTTCCCATTATTAGAAAGGCAGAGTGCTTTTTCCTCGGTGAATTTCGTGCTGGATTTGCGCCACACACCTCGGTCCAGCAAATAAGCTAAAAATCAGAGCTAGGTGACACATGACAATAAACTTAGAGGGAATGGACTAGCTGTAATGCCCCACTACAAGTATTATTTCCAAGTTCACAGGCTTGCAAATTAAAATGTCCCTGGATCACTGCCATAAAAAAGAACATTAAAAATCAGGGGAAGAGGTCTGGGCATCTGTTAGAAGCATCTAATATATACCAAATGTGTATGCTGAGCTTCTTAGATATATGCATTGCTGAAATATAGCCTACAACTAATGTAAAAGCAGAAATATTTTAATTGTATTTTTCCATTTGATATTCAAATGAAAAAAATATATCTTATTAAACACAACACTTGGCTTTGCTATTTTAATAAAAAATAAGTTGTTGAGGAAAAGAAAAGCAAAACTACTGATTCCTTTCCTTATGATGATCAAATGAGCCTTTCATGTTTGTATCTTATACTTCACTTTTTAGCATTTTGAGGCAAATAGCAGATATCAAAACTTAGTAAATAATCAAAGACTTATTCAGTTTTTCCAAACTGTCATGCTGCTTATCTTGTAATAACTGATCTCTTAGGTAGCATAAGCTATTTAATTGCTACTGAAGATTATTTGAATGAAAAAGAGACGACACTCTCCCTTACCCCTCAAAAAGACAAAACTATATTCTTCAAAAAGACACATGCCAGCAGATAGATTCTGATCTCTTATACACACTCACAAGTGCAATTGCTAATTTTACAAGATTTGATAGGAGCTGCGGATCTGAGATTACACCCTGTCCTCCTGACTGCACATTCCACATGGAAAATGGCTTAATTTGGAAATAAAATTTGTTGCTGATAAATCAAGACTCCATAGTCTTTGGGTATCAGAATAACCAAACCTACTAAAGGATTTTAAAAAGCAGCTAAGTATGCACAGCAACTGTATTTTAAAGGGACTTTTTACAGTGTTTGGCAAAGTGCGTATTCATGTATCCCCCCTGACATGATAGACTGTAATGGCTTCGGTCTGTCATGTCAACCATCTGCATATTAAA
Organism: Anser anser; assembly: GCF_964211835.1. Lineage (NCBI taxonomy): Eukaryota > Metazoa > Chordata > Aves > Anseriformes > Anatidae > Anser > Anser anser. The sequence goes on from NC_139720.1 coordinate 144,236,836, forward strand.
CAGTCCCTAAGTACACATTGACACAGCAGACCCTAATAGCTCTGAAGCCGTAACAATCTACTGAGTCAATAATATGCATGTTAAAGAGCATCTCATGTACTTCCATCAATATCTTTTATCTTTTACTTAATTTGTATCTTCTTTTTATATTTATAGCCAGAGTTAAGGTTTTAGGAACCTTTATCCTTAACGTGCTGCCGCAGATGTGAAACATGTGGCACAGAGAGGCAGATGCAGTAGCAAAATCCTTCCCTAGGATCTGGGCCAGATCTTAAAATGACGACTGTAATATTTTTACACTGGCAAAGTGCATTCTTCCTCCTGTTCCAGATAAGGTGGAAATATCCTCTCATTTCTGCTGGGCCTGATTCGGTGCCGGTGAAAACCACGGGAAAGATTCCCGGTGATTTCACAGGCTTTGGATGGAGCCCAGTGTGATGCTACTCATTTCCTATTACACATTTCCTTCTAATTAAATGAAATAGGTCACAAGGGGAAAATGAAACAAAAGACAAATGTATTTACTTACAGTAATATCAACCCCAAAAAAGACACTCAGAAACAAGAGAAAAGATAACACAAAATACGCTGTCTCTTCATTAACTTGAAATTACATCTGGTACCATAGTCTTAATTCATTCCAGTGTGATCCTGAGATCTTTTATGCTGTGGAAGAAGGAGACTGTTATTTAAGCATAAGAAAATGGTGAGTTAATTTCCTTTGTCTAAATAACCACTAAGAAAAAAGCTTAATTTGCTTTTCCTCAACTTTACTTCACTGAAGCATGCTATGTTCCTCTCGTACTCTGAGCACACAACTTCCCCACCTTCTTCCTCTCCTCTTGCTTTCTGTAAGCATCACAATTTGGCTCACACTTTTAAAAGTGAATCCAAAGTGCAGTTTGTGTTTCCAAAAGGCAGAACCAGGGCCAGGGAGGCCACTTGACCCTATCGGCAGATCTTACTGGCCTGAATTCCCCGCTCCTTTCCACTAATTTGACACCAACATGTCTTTGAAGCACAAATGGATTTATTCCAGCATATCCTTGATTAACTCTCACACCAGTGAGAGCAGAAATGTGGTACTCTCCCTGTTGCTTTCTGGAAGTGTACAGGAAATTCTCCCTCTGTCTTGTGCCGTTTCATGTCCCCAGGCACACCAGACCAGATCATCTACTTCTGTGCCTCACTTCAGGACAGCATGCCCTAATCACTTCCTGGCCCGCTATTCACTCACATGCCAAGAGCTGATGGCACCTGCCCTCCATTAATTCCTCAGCAACTTTCTTGCTGTTCCCAGCAGGCTTTCCTTCCCAACACAACAGCAGGGAAGTCAATCAGACGCCCACGTGCATGCCAAGGGATCTGCCCAACTATGGGGCTGGTCCTCAGAGTAGTACAGGCACTTCATCCAACATGTCACAGTGCATTATCAGGACAGGACTTTGAAAGCAACGGGTAACCACCATTTATTATTTGAGCTCATCCACTGAAGATCTAACAAGTAGATTTAGTTTGGAGCAGGAGATGTTTTATTGTTTGTTTGTTTGTTTGTTTGTTTTCTAAATGAAAAAAGCTGTTGAAATACTCAAAGCAAATGTACAAAAGCTGAAAGACGTGTCATTAAAAAAAAAAAAAAGATAAAAGCAAAAATCACTGGAAGTCCTGCTATCTACATTCCCAGTACTTCCCTTAGCTAAGGGAGACAGCCCAAGCAAAGCTCTGGAGGGACTCATTCCTGAGGGAAAATGCTCTCTGCCAGCTCCTTTGTGCAATGACGCAAGTCATCACCAAAGCATAGATGAAGGGCACTCCTCTCTCTGCAGCATTACAGGTACAGCCCTGCCTGCTTTAGGAAAATGTGTCCTCCCTGGCCTTGATGCAGGAGCTCTCCTTTGCTGCTCTAGCTAGTCAACCGTGGCATTTTCTGCGTAAATGTGAGGAAAAGGGTCAAAGTCCTCTAGCAGTCCAACAATCAAGACTGGTCCAGCCCTGATGAAAGTGAGAATGTCACACAGCAATGATAGGGCAGCTCTGAATCATACATATGACACCTGCCTGCTGATCTGGCTCTTCTATTTTCACTTAACTAGCTGCACAGGCTTACCAGAATTACCAGGCAGTGGAAAAGAAGGACAAGAGAAGGAGGACTGCTGGCCACACAGCCAGAAAGAGTCCTTTAATGCAAATCCTCAGCACTGAAGATGACGGGGTTGGGTAATGCTCACTCAAGGCTTTGAGCACTTCCAGGAATTGTTCCACTGATTTATGAGGAGAGGTCACCCAGTCCAACCACACATTAGAGCAACTGATGTCTGTCACAACGTGAAAGATTCATCAGCCTCTGTCAGCAAATGAGACTGATAGCCTGATATCTAAGGGCAATGAAGAGAAACTGACTGAAAGAAATGGGGTTCCATAGGTGTGGTGCTCCATGTCACCCAAGAAACCACCCGGTGTGTATTGCAAGTACAAGGTGGGTTCTCAAAGAGTGATGGCTTTTCATATTGGGAAAGTGAGAAGAGTCTTCCTTTCTCCCGTACCACATCCAGCTGCCACCAAGACTACCCAAACCTGGCCTGGTCCTGAGCCCACCAAAGTCAATGGAAAGATGCCTAGTGACTTCAGTGAAGAAGGCTCCATATACTCAGGCAAATGTGAGAGAGAGAGATTTGGGCAGGGCTATGATTTCACTGTCTGTGTGCATAGGATGTCTCCTTTCCCACACGGAGGAACGTTGGCCACCCTTCCCACTTTTTTGGTTCTCAGTGTTCAACACTGCACCTGGAGTTATCTCCCATTTACCAGTGAGCTGATTTAAGTGTCTGACTCAGTCACATATGTTTGGCTCACTTATCCAGAGTAAGATTTGGCCTACTAGCTGTGAAAACAGCTTATATCACATGTGCTGCAAAGCCTAGCCAGAACAGGCTGAATAAAGGATGAAGTTTAATCATGGAAATGTTGACCTACAAATAGAGAACAAAATGTTAAACCACATGGTATAGGGTGCTGCACACCCCAAATATCAAGGAGAGGAAAGAAGAATTGAACACATTTGGAAAGTAAAGCTTACTGTTTTGGTTTTATTTTTTTCTTTTTTTTTTCCTTTTTCTTTCTGCAGATTCGGAGAGTCAGACCCACACTGTTCCCGCTCGCGATGACACCCTGGCATCCGAAGAACAACATGACACCCACCACAAAATGCTGCTGTTGGCTGGCGCTGTCTAAAGTGGTGAGGTTTCGTGAGGGAGGTGAGACTGCCAAAGGAAGGCAAGTGGGGGTGTCACAGTGAGTGGGACCCGGCCACCAGCATGACTCTAGTCTATGGGACCTGTGAAAACTGGAGATAGGTAAACATGACGGAGATAAATGTCCCTTTTATCCCGTGTCCTTGAAAACAATCTGTGGGTTACCTCTAATGACTGGGGAGGGGGGTCTTTGTAATTATTTTCACACCACCTTTCATCTGGAATTTTCTCACCTTTGTAGGTTTCACACAAGGAAGGGTAGCTTTTTTGGCAGAGAACCCGTTTCCATTTTTAATCACAGCCATCACACAAACAGTTCATCTCACAGGATGTGAAAACTTTCTCATAGGCTTTATTTAACATAATTTGGTGGGTTGAAAAAGACAAAGAATAATTTTTAAATCAACTATTGTCTTGCTTTCAATACCTCGCCCGCTTTGTCTTTAGGTACGCTGCATTTTAGACAAATGTAGTTAACAGCAGCCGGCCAGACCTTACTGACTGACAACTGTTTCTTTACAGGATTTCTATGTGCCAAGGAGCTGGACAGTAATATCCATTTGGTATTCATGGAAAGTACTTGCAGAACAATAATGACAATAATTGCTTCTGATTCTTGTGTTTACAACACTGCCAAAGTATCATTAGAGCCTTATTTATAGATAATAATGCTTATTAATCACACATATTTGAATTTTGGAATGTATTAGATTAATATTCTTTTGTAACTTGGTTCTGTACTAATGCTATGAAAAGCAGTTTCTGAACGCAGCCCCCTGGAAGTGCTTGCCTCTGAAGAGTAAAATCATCCAAACCATCTGCAGGTAAGGACAAAGGGCACACCTCTTCCTTAGCAGGCCAACACCAGGACTGCAAACGCAATTCCCCAAAGCAGTTCTTTCGGACTAATTTTGGGGACCGACTCCTGAAAAAAAATACTGTGAAAGGTGTGATAGTAATGTCACACTTGAGCTTGCTTTTTGATGCCCTATGAAACAGTGTGCTTTGAACAGCTTTAAAAAGAAACTACTTTTTCTATCATCTCCTTCTTGAACAGTCTACTCTACCCTATGGGCAAGTTTAGGATTCGTGATCCTGGACCTTAGGATTTGTGATCAATCGTGGGGTTGGTAATGAGAAATATAGTACAAAAATCACTCCTAATTTTGGTTATTAAATAATTCCAGCTTTTATATATCAACGTCTGCTGCGATTCAATAACGTGATAGAATGAAAATGGATTTTTTAAAATGACAGTTACAACAAGCAAAAATGTCACCCAAATCTCAATATCAACTGCCATATATTCATATTCTCCTTTGTCTCCCTGTAGCCCATTACAATGCTGAAAAATACACCAAAGCAACTGCAGTACCAAACTCTTCAATTTTTGGTGTGTAGCCAGCTCCATAAATTTGCATTTAAACAAATAAAATCCAGAACAGTGTAGTATGTCTTTTTTTTTTTCTTTTTTTTTTTTCCTTCCTGAGATGGTTCTTCAAGCAAATTTAAAGAGGCTCTGTCAGTTTAGGGATCGCATTTCTGTCTGTTTTTTTTCTTTTTACCCACCCCTGATGTAACATAGCTACTACAAACGCGAGAAATTAGAGAAACTGTTCTTTTCTCTTTCTGTATGTTATTCTGTGTGCCCATTTTGTGCTTTTTATAGCTCTCTGTGTGGCGTCAGTGCAACCTGTCCCTCAGTGTCACAGTCCCCATTGTCTCCAGGGATCTTTTACACAGCCACAGTGGCAGAAAAAGAAATAATAATTAAAATGCAGAAGCCTTACATTGAGAAGAACACTTGTGGCTTGCTACAACTCCCGCAAACTGCTCTCAGCTTATATATTTTACCGGACTGAATTACCAAGCGAGAGTGTCCCTTTAAAATGCCCTTCACCTATTAATATGCTAGTGTGCTTTTCTTACTGTTTTTTATAAAATGCGAGTGTTGAGGTTTCCCAGGGACTTCGAGCCTATCAAGACAGTCGGTTCTCAGCAAAGCCCAATCATTTCTAGACAAAGCAAAGATTTGAAAAAAAAAAGAAAAAAGAAAAAAAAAAATCTCAAAGCTTGGTTTGGGATGAAACCAAAGAGCAAAGTTCGGGCCACAGTTTGGAAGGGGGCCCGGCCCTGACAGGTTCGACCAGCAAAGGCCTTTGCCCAGGAGCAGGACAAAGAAGGGCACGGCTCACAAACAGGGGACATGATTTTACTAATTTTACTAATTTTAGGGATTTTGCTGGGACGGGAGACTCATTTGCATTGTTTCAGCCCCAACTTGCAGACAAAGCAGGAGTGCCCAGAGGCCCAGCACTGGGTGTGTGCAGAGGAGGCTTTGGACTGGGCCCGTTTCCTGCTTTCTGCTCAACACCCTCCAGCCAAAACTGACCACAAAAATGGTCATGCTGTACCGAGGGGACTTGCGCCAATATTTGCTCATTTGTTTCAGTTCTCCTAATTCTCCTCTTCTGAATACGGGCCCGTAAAGCCAGGTAAGGACGCCCGCTGCCTGCTTTACCAACAAGGAGGGGCCGGTGGCATATTGTAACCTCTCCAGCTGTTGGCAGCCCCTCCAAACGTTAGAAATATTTTCCTCAAGTTTCAGTGTGCCACAGTGCAGGAAGCTGTCCCTCGAACAGACCTTTAAAATTTGCACGTGATTATTTCCTATTGCTAGCAAGAAATACGTGGCAATGTTTAGTAATAACATCCTAATTTCCAAAAGTCAAAACATCAGCACGTAAAATCATAATTCCCCCAATGCAGACTCCAGTCTTCTTATTTTCTTAATCGAGTAATGAACAATAATTTCTATTATTGATGTCTTTTTTTTTTCAGGGTGGTTGTGGTTTAATCGTTTCTCCTACCTCTGTGAAACGAAAGGCAAAGCAAACAGTTATCACATGGGAAAAGGTAAGTTTGTGATTTATATCCGTAGGGCTGATGCTAAACCTATATGAAGATAAAACACCAACATTTTACCATTTTTTTTTCAGTCAGAGATACAGGAAGTCAGATTTTTATATCCATATTTGACTTTCTCAAGAAAAGTGGCCCGTCTTTTTAGAAAATATTGAGTTTTCACAATTCTCACTGAAGTCAAACGAAGCTGAAAATGCCCCATGCCTATTGAAAAAAAGGCCCCTCTCCTGCAGTAGGTATCTACTAGGTAGATAGTAGGTATCTAGGTTTGTGCATGCACAAACTCCCAGTTTGAAAGTGCCGGCCTTCCTGCACAAAATAAGTAGATGAACCTACAAATACCTCTCACAAATACCTCCCAGCACAAATACCTCCCAGCAATTTTAGCACACGAGTAAGCATATGCAAAATCAGACCTCCAGCAAATCCCAAGCAATGAGCAGCAAAAACACCTTCCTAGTGTTCAGTGGGGTTGATACCGGTTACATTTTGGATTTGTAGACATGGGATAGGATAACCAAAATGGAAAAGTTTTGACTAACTTGTTCACTAACAGGGTCTCGGCGGTCACAAAACATTCAAAATCTACATTCAACTGAAAAGGATCTAATCAGAGAGAGAGAAAACAACAGAGATAGAAAACAACAGAGAGAATTTCAATATCATCTTTTAGTTGTATATTTTTATTTGCTATATTTTTCACTAGAACAATATTATCCTCTTTGTATTTAGCATTGGTTTTATTGTCAAATAGTTATTCTTTCTGCTACCAAATTGCATGATTATTGTGTATTTATCCCTCCAGATACGTAACATGAGCATTTCTCTTGCTTATTTTTATATCATTTATAGCCACTAAAATTTTGGATTTGTAGCTCCACACCGTCTTCACAGAACTGTAAGACACAAGCAGGAATACAAATAAAAACATACCTGCTCATCAAGTATTCTTCTAAGCAAAAGGAGAAAAATTAATCTTTGTGTATTTCTAAATAGTCCTGTAGGAGTCATATACTTTTACTATGTGCTATATATTGTATAGTTTCTTCCTCTGTTATGACATGTCTGATTACTTTAAAAAAAAAAACTTTCAAAAACATTAAGGCACAAACCTTTGTATGGAGTACTTTTAGTATGCTTTTTATTCTGACAAGATTAATAATTATCCCATAAGCATGACACAGTTTTAAAATGTTGTTCCTGGTATGAGTTAGCATTGTTCATATAGGTATAGATGTGGAAAGAAAGGGTATTTCACAGCAGAGAAATGTATATTTAAACAAAGAGTGGTAAAACTGTTTTAAAAGGATTTTTTTTTTCTTGTCACTATTATTCTGAATTTAAAATAACTATAGTGAGTTTCAGAAGTGAATTGGCCATTTATAACAAAAATGGAAGCTACTGAAACTAATGGGAAGTCATTTGGAGAAGTATATCAAATGCCCCAGGGCTTCAGGCAAAAGTGGTGAGAAAGAGATCTGCCGTGTGGAGGGTGACAAGCGTGTTACCTCCCCCTCGGTCACCAACTTTTGCCCTCTTCTGTGGCACCTGTGACTAACTCCTGCTGGGAACCAAGCTACAGACTACCCAGACTTTTGCTCTCCTTCAACAAGACAGTTCCTAGGTGCTTATAGTCCTCATGACAGCCGTAGCACTTGCCAGAAGGTGTCATTTCCCTCTTCACTAAGCTCATACACATCCAGTGCTTTCCACTGGTGCAAAGACACTTTTTTTTTTTTTTTTGCCTAGCTGTTCCAAATGCCCACTCATATGTATCCTATGTATTGTATGTATCAACTCGAATTATTGCTGGCTTGGTTCACTGAAGCCCGAGCCAAAGCAGGTAGGGTGTAAACTGTAGGTTTCTTAGGAGTAAGTACAAGGTCAACCTAGCCCTGAGAACTAACCCCAGCAGAATTCCCATTGACATTGGAAACATGCGAAAATAATCCCTCTGTTTCTACTAAGGTCCAAAGGAGTTACACCAGGGGGAAGACTGAGGGCCAGATTCTGCTCTTTTCAGTAAGACAAAGCACCAGGTGTCCTCAGTGAACAGGGCAAGTAGGATTTGGCCCAACTGAAGGAACACAGGGCTGGCTCCCAGAGGCTGAGCTGTACCTCCTCGCTTGGGTTGGAGCAGGGCAATGAAATTTGGGAGTCGATAGACCTCGTATTAGGGAAAGGACTGAGGGCTGCACCTTCTTCCCACTAAAACCAGCGGCAAGGCAGCCAGTGGCACCTCAGTTTTGCCCGCGCTGAAGTGCAGGATTCAACTCTGCTACACTCTACTAACTTCTCTTGCAGGAGTAATTTTTCAGTAATGCAAAGTCAAATGCCACAGGGCTCACTTTTTACAACATCAGGCTGAATTGTATAAACTCCCATTCTAAATTTAAAGTCTTACTGCATTACTTGAGTTCATACTTTTCATAAATGTCCCGTTGTGGTACAGTTTCACTACGTATAAAAACACATGCAGGTATTATGGGCTGTATCACTTCATTTCATCTCATTAATCAGCTACTTAAAAATGTTTTCCTTGCAGTGCAGTAGAAAATGAAACAAATGTTCTTTTTTATCATTTCCCAAATTAAATTTATATTCCATAATGACTGTATTTCATGTGCAAAATAACAAAATATGCTTACATACCTGACTTCACTTCTTTAGTGAATTGCTTCATTTGTAAAATGGTGCATATAAAATTGGAATCTAAAATGAATTACTTGTTTTTTCTTGCTATGAAACCTTGTTTAAGTTCATAGCAATTTTAAATATGATACATTTAAAATATTAATATTTCCCATATATTATTCACTGACTTTCAGGTTTCATCTCAAGTTAGAGGCACTTCATATTTCAAAGGAAGAACTGTTTCTTTTTTTTTTCAGTACTAATGTTCTATTAATTCACTTTGTAATATCACTCTAGTTCAGACAAATGAAATTGCACTAAATTGCTTATGCCAAGAATCAAGCTAAAGTTGTTGGCATTATATAAAATTCCATTTTCCATTATTATTTTATGTTTGTTTTTGTTTTTTGCTTTTTTTTTTTTTAATCTCAGTATTGTCTTTTAGGTATAATTCATAGCCCTGTTTAGTTTGTTCTATGACAAATATATATGCACAAATATTTTTATGCTGAGGTGGGGGTGTAAGTAGGTATTTACAGTAAAGTCTGTAACTTAGGTGATTTTTTACGAGGGACTAAATGCGAACTCCCAGTGAACAACCTTTACAGGTTTTTCCTTTATGAATATTTTTTTACTTTGTGTAGTTTTATCTTCCAGCATGTGTATCATCACACACGTGTATATACACGCACATACACACACATATACATTTATGAAAAATAAATTGGTGTGCGCGTAGAGATGCTTGAAATGTCTCATATGCATATTATACAACATATGCCATTCATGTAATCACTTTATATTTATATATATATAAATAAAATTCATTTTATATACATAAATAAAATATGTGAAGGTATTCCTTAAAGGAGCTATAAAGGCCTAAATGTAGGTGGATTCTTCATCACATCCAAAGAACGAAAAGACCGGGGATATAAAACAGAATCTTTTTATATGACCATGTATCTTTTATAATCTCTCCATAAAGTCCACATGGCTACTTAACTATTTCCAGAGATGTGAATGGAAGTTATAGCTGGACAGGCTGAAAACCTTTAATAAGTAAAGCAGCATATAATCCTATGAAATGCTTTTCAGGAGTGAAATAATTACAAAACGCTGGAGCAAGAGTGGCAAACAGCAGTAAAATCACCTGTGAATAGATGTAAGAAGCTATAAATATACTTCGATATTTGTATAGTCGACTTTCCCTGACTTCCATCAAAATCAGATGTTCAGGAGTTAGAAATCCAACTCCAAGGAATGCAGATTAATACTTATATTAATATATAGCCTGTGCCTTAAACTTTAAGTTTGTAACGTTGTTAGTAAGGCATCCTCTGTTTTCATGCTGATATTTGTTCCCTTTGCAATTTAAAAAAAAAAAAAACAAAATTAACCCAACTCTTTAAAAAATAGCTTGAAAAATGACTGATGCAAATCCTTGTCACTTGTGAATACAATGAAATTATACTCAGAAGAGTGAACGACAGGAGAGCCTCCTGCTCAGAAGCAGAAAAGAATGCCCTGTTCCTCTGCAGTCCTCAAACGCCAGGATTTTGCAATATGAATTAGACCTCAAATGCAAATTAACCTCCGAAGGGGGAGAAAAAAAAAAAATCAGAGAGACATACCGAGTCAAACGCTCCTTTTTCTGCCTATCTCGTCCGCAATGTTAAAATAGGCTAAACAAAACAAGTGCACATCAAGATAGAGCCAATTAAGGCGAAGAAAGCGGGGAGGGGAGGGTGGGGAGGCAGCCACCTTCCTGAACACATGGGGAGTGGGAGCGCATTATCCCACGATGAGCCATCCCTACCTTCTGAGTGTTTCAAAGGCAGGCAACTGGGGGAAATTGGAACCAGCTTGGATTTTGGTGATCCGCTTGCACCCGGGATGCGGGGCGGCGGGGGGCGTGGGGGGTGGCAGAGGGTCGGTCCGGGAGGGGGCGGAATGAAAAGGGGGAGGGAGGGGGGATCGAGAGAGGGTGCCTCGTGGTGCGCAAGGGAACGGTGATTTTTTTATTATTACTATTTTTTAGGGAAGGGGAGAGGGAGGGGAGGCAGCGGCGGGGTGAGCGGGTCCCCCTGCTGCTGGCGCGGAGGAGGGCGGAGGGGAGCCCAATCCCCCCTCCAAAAAAAAAAGGGGGGGGGGGGGTTGTGGGGGCACCGGACAGCCCTGGAGGGGCGCGGAGGGGCCACTGTGCGGTGCCGGCGGCGGGCAGGGGAAGGCGCTGCCCCTATCCCGGGAGCGAGGGGGTTGTTTCGGGGTGCTGCCCCCCCATCCTTCATTCCCCCCCCCCCCCAACATCCCTCCCCGGGCCCGCGCAGCCCCTCCGCGTCCTCCCCCGCCCCAAGCCCTGCCGGCTGCCTCACCGCTCCCGGCGGCTCCCCGCTTGGAAATGGAGACCGGCAACTCTCGCCAGGGCTCGCCAGCATCCCACGGTCCTGAGGAAGGAGTTTGGGGCGGCGGGGAGGCGGGGGGGGGGGGGGGGGAAGGTTGGGGGGGTTGGGGGCTTGGGGGGGGAGGGGGGTGTTTGAGAGTGACGGTGGGGCGAGGAGGAGGAGGAAGGAGGAAGGCTGGGAAGAAGAGGGTGGGGGGGAGACGGAGCTCCTGAAATGGAGCCAGCCCGAACGGGAGCCGATGCTGGAGCAGGGGCTGCGTCATTTCGGGGCTGGGAGAGGGCGAGCCCCCCCCGCTCCGGCGGGGCGCTGCGAGGCCGCCCCCCCCCCACACACACACTTACACGCACACCCCCCTGCAAGCCCCCGGAGCCGGGACGGGGCAGGAAACCCCCCCGCAAGGGGCAGGACCGGTGCCGAGCGGTGCCAGGGGAGGAAGGGGCAGCGGGGGGCGCACGGGGGGCGCAGGGCAGGGAGCAGGAGCGGCCACGGTCACGCGTGGGGGCATTTCACGGGGGGGGAGGGGGGGTCGCAGTGCCACATTTCAGGGGTCCCCGGGAGGGTAGGGGCGAGGAGGAATGATCGGCATGTCTGAAACGCGCAGCCCTTCAAAGAGTTTCAGCTGGGCGAGTGGCAACGCCTTCTGCCCCTTCCACGTTTGGAAGCTCAGTAAGGGGGAGGAGGGGGAAAAAAACAGATTTTTTCCTTCTTTTTCCCTTTTTTTTTTTTTTTTCCATGCCGGACAGTGGGGCTCTTTGAGCGTACTGTAATGTCCCGCAATTACAAACAAACTTTCCTTCTGCAGAGAGGAAGTAGCTGAGACTGAGGATCTGAAGCTGAGCGAGTTGCCAGCGGCTACCCAGGCCTCAGCTGACCCTCGCCGAAGGACAGGGGCCGTGGTGGCACGGCCGTGGGCGCGGGGGCTGCGGGTGCCGCGTGCTGCGCACCCCAGGGAAAAACGGGCAACCTCTCCCCTTCTTTCACCTGTGCCCCTGGTCCAAGGCAGTTTCGCTCTGACACTCATCCTCCCACAGGCTTTCTAAGGTCAGCTTTGGACATTCATGTCCATGTAGTGTTTTATTTTATTATTATTTATTTCCCCACCACCCCCGTGAGAAGCCAAGCTGCTCTGAGCAGGGCTGAGATCGCAGGTGCTGTTATGGAGGCCCGTGGTGAGCATCGCTAAAGAGCAAGAGCAAGGAGTGCCCAGGCCGTGTTACGGCACCGGCACAGTACCATGTCCCAGCCTCGTACACAGCGAGGGTGGAATAGCCAAATATTGACCATCCTCATTACTGCTACGTGCGTATAGGTTTTAGCTTAGCTTACAGCTCTGCACGTGTGTGTGCATGCGTGAAATGTGTGCACGCAAGCACACGTGCACACATCTGTGTATATATATATATTCAATAGTGGGGGGCCTGTTAAGCCGAGCAGTGTTGTCTCTCCTCCAGATAGATGCGTAATGCACACACACAGTGGTGATACCTGAGGTGTTTGGGGGTGGGGATGCATAATATCTTATAAATTTGAAGTTTTTATCAGGCAGAGCAGATTACTTTAAGCGTTCAATTTCTCAGCGATCCAATTTTATTAGGATTTACTATCATTTGTGCTGCGCATCCCTGGGGAAATAATGCTTTGATTAATGTAATCCTGGGCTGGGATCCGCCACATGCCCCTCTCCCAAGAGAAGGGCCCTGTTTGACAAACAAAAACAGAGCCGCAACTCTTGCAATCTGCACTCACCTTTAGAAAGCCCATAGACACGCACGCACGCAAAATGCAGCCACCTCCTCCCCCTAGCCCAAACACAATAGCAGCATTTCAAAACAATGTGCGCTTATTCATTTGCACACAATGCCTCTGATTCAGTGTGGGCTGTACAGTCCAGCCCTCAGCTGCACGGAGCCAGCCCAAAAAGGATACCGCTCTGTTCCCCACTGAGGAGCTGAAGCATCTCCGGGAAGCTCAATGCCTCTCTCTGTATTTCAGGCTCTTCTTGGGCTCCCAACATTTTCTGCCTCTTTGTTTCCCACTGCAGGCCTTGCTGCAAACTGATTTCAAGGCTGCTCGTGCAACCCACCAACTCCCAGAAGCTGTCCATGAGGCCCTTTGGCATGTACCTGGGGGTCCGCACCCCTCCCTGAGTGGGCCCGGTAAGGGGGTGCTGGACAGACACCCCGCTCAGTACCCTGGGGGTGCAGGGACCCCGGGAAACAGCCCCCAGCAGAAAGCAATGCCGTATGCTTTTCGACAGGGAATTGAAGGGACTATTCCTCCCCCTTTTGGGGGGTCGCTTGGTTGCCACCAGCTTTGTTCCCAACCACCAGCACCCCCATTTTTGCTTGTGCCAAAGCCTGGCAGCAAGAGTAACCTTTAAAGGAGTCTGTAGGGATAAAGGTGCCCAGATGCTTTGCCTGTCCTCTGTCCACCAGGTGAAGTGGCCGGTGCTTATCCATCCCTCCTCCTCCCCAAATCCCCCCAAAACACTATTTTAAGGCTTATTTTCTTCCCCGCCTCAATGATGCAGGTCCCAGTGCACCGGAGGAGGACACCCAGTGACAAAGGAGGGCCCTGGCCGCACTTGGGCCACTTTCTTCCAAGTCTGTCTTGCTAAATCCAGGAGGAGGGAGGGACCTGCGGGGCTGGAGATGAGGAGGGATGCGTTTTGAGCCGGGGTGGGCAATGAGATGCCGCTGCCTCCTGCGCGTCCCCGCTGCCCCCCGGTGCGGTGACTCAGCGGTTACGGAGAGCTGGGGGGGGGTCCCCCCCTTCCTCCCCTCTTTTCTCTCCTGATGAAAAACGATGCAATTACTTTTCTGCATGCTGGTCGGGAGAGTTCAAATAACAAGCCTTAAACGCGTTATCAGGCGCTTGTTAAGGGGAAGGATGGAGGGGGGGTGGGGGGGTGAAGATAAGGGGGGGGCGAACCCAGCCTCGCGGTGCGTGGCCGTGCCCGGGGGTTCGTGCCCCTGCCGGTGGGCGCACAGCGTGTCCACGTCTATATGTCTGAAGGTATATGCTCCAGTGAAAGCCTGCTAGAGGAAGAGGTCGGCTCTTCGGCCTGACCCCCCCCTCCCGCACCCAGGGAAGAGTCCCGCTTTAAAACCAGCCCGACCCCCAGCACACCGGGGCGCAAATCGCTGCCGGGAAAAGTTATTTCCACCCCCATCCCACTCCCTTTCCCTTTCCCCCTGCGGCCTCGGGGGGCAACGACCCCCATTTCGCATCTCCCTCGCCCCACCAGGTCCCCTCCTCTGCATCCCCCCCCCCCCCCCCCTTCCCCCGGCCGCCCCCAGCCCTCGCAAAGGCTCGGGGAGCCGGACCGGGGCTGGATGCGGAGGGGGGAGGAGGGAAGAAAGGCGAGGACATGATGAATAATGTTAACTTTTGACTGTAGGAGTCATGATAGAGTTGAGCGAAGCTGCGGGGAAATATGTCATTTAATCCCGAGGCTACTGAAGTCCCTTTTATCAAGCATCGTGATGCTGGAATTACCCTGCTGTAAAAGCGGCTGAGTGCTTAAAAGTATCCAGCACCGGGGAAAAAACTCATAGATGGGGAGGAACTGGTGTAAAATGATCGCATGGACAAACTAACCGCACGACCGTGAAAACCCCAAGCCGATTAAATAAATATAAATATAAATACATGTGCATTAAAAAAAAAACAAATGCACGGTAAAACTGTAGCTGCTGCATTCACGCAAGGAGAACAGACAGCGAGTGCATGTTTGTGTGCAATGCCAAAAAGAGCAGCCTTAAGGTTGACCTGCTGCAATCTGCACTGAGCTCCTCAGACAATAGACAAGTTCAAATGTCAAAAAATCTAATAATAAAAAACAGAGCTGCCAAACTGCACGAACTGTTTTCTGGTGTAGCACAATTATTCACCCTCTTATCCACTAAGAGACTGCCAGTCCTTATGCGCGTAAAAGAAAATCTATGTAATGCATATGGATCTTTCTTTCTTTCTTTTTTCTTTCTTTCTTTCATTCTCTTTTTTTTTTCACGTGTGAAACGCTATTGAGATGGCAAGCACGCAAATCAGAATGATATCATGTCTAATAAAAGCGGGGCTAAGGTTTTCACAGTCTTTTACAAAGGACTCCAACTTGTAAATCCCCTTTTTATGTTGCTACATGCACGATTATTCTTATAAATAAAAATCTACATGTTCAAGGAGCCGGATTGTAACTATACATCCCTATGATTTTAACGTCGGTGGGAGCATTAGGTTTCTATCATATGTAATGCGTCTGCGTTGAGCTCAAGTCAACAGATAGATTGTTCCATTCATTTGGCAACTTTCATTACAGTGCGTGCGAGGTGAGCCCTAAGCACGACACATTGGGTAATATCGGAATTATGCAGCTGGGAGAGAAAGGACCTCTATTTTAAAACCTATCCAGCTTTGCATGTGCGGTCCTGTGTTATTGTTCTAATTTATTACAGAACCAGAAACGCTTTGTTATGCTCAAAACAATAAATAGGGTTGGGAGCGAAGCCTTCATAATAAAAGGTATGGATAAATGAGCCGCCTGCCTATTGTGTTTATCGTTATTATTGTAAGCCTTTAAAAGTAATATGTGTATTTTCCTGTTTTCTCCAGATTGGTTAGTCTAATATCCCTAGTGCAGCTATCAACGTGGTCATAAGAACTCTGAACTACAGCATGGGTAAGCTTGAAAAACACAGAGCAAATCACATTAGCCAAGAATGCCACATAGCTGGAACCCAGTCAACTCGGCGTTTTCAGCTGACTGCTGGATTATGCACGGCTGTGTTTTACATATAGCACGCTGTATACGGAATATGTCTCGATGTTTAACATTTTCATTTGTAAATGCTAATGAGGCAGTCGGTCTCCGCCGTTACATTAGGAGATACCTAAGCGTTTCCCACTCTGAGTAAATGACTACTCAAGACAGTCGCCACGCACTTTCTTTTCCCCACTTCGGTGCCCGTTCCGTTTACACACCCACTTTACAAAGGAGTCCCGAATAGGCGCTTATCGGGGCCACTTGTGGCACAAGCCCCAGAATCGCAGTCGGGACAGCAAGTTGTCGCCGAGCTAACTTGTTGCTCGTTTTAGCGGTGGCTTTGCTGCTTGCATTGCCCCGAAGTCTTGCTGCTGCTGCCCACCGCGGGCAGAAAACAGAGGAGCTCGGCTGCTAACTCGGGGTTTGCTTCGTACACAGGGAAGGTTTGGGGCAAGCGGGAGGAAGAGGAGATTTTTGGGAGGGGGAAGCCTCTGAACCCCGAGCCCGGGGCTCTGAACTTTGCTGGGCTCCTCAAACTCCAACCGTCCCGCTCGGAGGCGAGGGAAATGTTCACTAAAAGTGCGGCAAAGCTCCAGCAAGCGACCGCCTTTCTGGTGGGAATTGCGCTCTGGAAATGTGTTTCGCTGGGCTGGAATATTGCTCTTGCTTGTTTGGCCAAATGCGGTAGGTGGAAAGTTTTGTCCACGCAAATATCTCGAGCATTTTCCCGCACGGTCAACGCACGCCGAGGCTTGACTCCGTTTTCCCAAGGAAGACCCAGCACCACTTTAAATCAAAAGTGGATGTATTCTCGTAGGTCGTTTTCCCTCTTTGCCTACTTTTCTTTCTCTCTGCTTTTTTTTTTTTTTCTTTTTTCTGTTTGGGTATGCGTTAGGTTTTTAGGCGGGGAGTTCATCTTGCCAGCATCTATCATATTTATGGGCTGTGTGATTTCCAGGGCTCCAATTGGTCTTTCCTTTATGGAGGCGAGGAATCAAACTTTCCCAGCCACACGGAAACCGCTGGGGCTGCAGCCCGGAGGGGGGGAACAAAGTGCCCTCGTGTGTGTCCCCCCCCGGGACCGTGGGGACATCCCCTCGCAGGTGTCTCTGCTGCTGCTGCAGCCCCGCTGGCCAGGCTGCTCCCCGACGGGGGGGGAGCGACAGCGACGCGGTTGTCGCTGCTGTCCCCTATCGCGACAGCTGGGGGGGCGTGGGGGGAGACGGAGGGGATTTGGGGCAGAAAGCTGACACTGCGCCTTTGCAAAGGGCCGGAGGGCCGAGCTGTGCTGGGCTAAGCCGTGCCGGCCGTCGATGTGCTTGGTTTTAGCTCGGGTTAACTCCTGCCAGTGTCCCGTCCCGGCTGGCGACAACTTGTGGCCGGGATGGGGGGGCTAGATAGAAGGGGGGCTGCGGGGGCTTCGCCAGTGGGGAAAAGGCGTGAGGGGAGGGAGGGAGGGGCCAGCGGGGGAAAAAAAAAAAAAAAAAAAGAAAGAAAAAAAAAAGGAAAAAAAAAAGCTACTTTTCCAGCTTTAACACAGCAATTAAATATTAAATGATCTAAAAAAAATAAAATAAAAGAGTCGTTTTATTGCACCTCCAGAGGCTTAAGCGCGTTGTTTGGAAAAAAAAAAAAAAAAAGAGGAAAGAAAATAAAAGAAAATAATAAAAAAAAACCTGCGTGGTACCTCAGGATGCCCTGAGTTTAATTAGCTGATTTGGCTCCCCCGCAGGCCTCGGCTCCGCTGGAGGCACCGCACCGCCCGGGACACTTTGGGGGCGGCCCGGGAGCCCGCACCCCTTTCCCCGCCGCCCCCCTCCCGCCCCGTCGGACCCCTGCCCTCCAGCCTCCAGCATCCCCCCCTGAAGATCTGGGGCTCCCCCGGCCCGGGGTTCCCGGCCACGGGGCTGTGCCCGCTGCGGGAGGGGGCGGCGGTGCCCGGGGGTCCCGAGCATCCCCCGCCGGGCCGTGCCGGGCCGAGCCGTGCCGGGAAGGGCACCCGGGCGCCCCCTGCCGTCCTCCGGCAGCCTCTGAAAAGTTTATTTTGTTCAGCAAGCCGCCTCGTATAAAATTAACGAGAGCCAATAAAATTAGCTTACATGTTTCAACTGTAAAAGTCCAAAACAAAATAAAGCTAGTTTTGGTGAGGCTAAGGAGCTCGGCTTTGGCCGCGCTCTCTTTGGCTGAACTAGGGCCCTTTTATCTAAAGCCCAGTGCACAAACATATAGCTTAATGTGACTAGTGTTCTTCCTTTTATTTCTTTCTCTATGGCAACCAATATGTTCTGCTCAGAAATGTTCCCCCATCAAGGAAACAAATGATCTTGAGGGAGCAGCTCTATACGGCATCTGTTCCAATGGAGCACACAGAGTTAACCCCAGTCAAAAGAGACGCCGGGCACGTCAACAAGAAGTGGAAAATGAGCGATTCTTCTCCCCCCCCCAAATTGAAACCTATCCCTCCCTAGTTTTACAAGCCGTTTTATTGATTCGACGATCGACCGTTTGCAAAGAAGTAACTAATTCTAGGAAATCACAATGATCGCCAGCTATTGTGTGCCCAAAAGAGCAGCGACGGGGGGGGGGGGGGGGGGAAATATATATATATATATGTATATTATGCAAATGGGACGGCGAAATGAAAATAAATGAAAGTCGCGGCATGGGATATTGAAGCCTCGGTAAACTTTGCAGGAGAGGGAGCTGGCCTACTAATTTCAGCCTACATTATTTATCACGTTATTTATCGCGCTGACCCCACCGCTAGAAAAAAAAAAGGAAAAAAAAAAAAAAGAGTTGCGGCTCGTTAGCCTCCACCTCTCAATTAGCCGGAATCGGGGAGGGAAAAGCGGAGCGAGGGGGCAGGAGGGAGAAACAAAGTGCAACCTGCCCTGTAAATCCTCCGGCCCCTCTCCCCTCGGAGGAGAAGCCGGAGGGATGCCCTGCTTAGTTTTGATTGATTATCCTCTTTCCGACGGACCTGCGCCGCTCCAGCCCGGGATATTGAGCCCAGCCGGCTGTTCCCTAGCTACAGCGTTAACCCTGTGCGCGCTCCGCACCGCTCCGCACCGCTCCGCACCGCTCCGCACCGCGCCCGGCCCCCCCCGCGCCGCCGCCGCCAGCAGGTGCCCGGCTCCCCGCACCCGGCTCCCCCCCTCCAGGAGCGGCCCCCTCCCCTGCCCCCGAGCCCCCTTTCCATCCCCGAAAGGTTTTCGAGAGCCTTCTCCCCCCCCCCCCCCCCACTCCCCCCCCCTCCATCCCACCCACCCCCTGCCCCGAGCCCCGGCGTTACGATAATTAAGAGTGCCCAGGAAAGTGAAGCAGGGACCCAGAAAAGTCTGAAGAATTGCTTTGCTGCCTCGAGCTTTGGAATGAATCCACGCTTTTTATGTAATATTTCACTAAGGTGGTTTTTGTTGCTGGTGGGATTTTCTTTTTCTTTTTCCTTTCCCTTTCCCTAAGCCTGTTTCCTTCCAGGCAGTTGCCATGGGTTTCCCTGTCTTGTCCTAGGCTTTTGAAACCCCATATCCAGAAGACTTTAAAGCAAACAAAAGTAGAAGAAAAAAAAAAATGTAAAACACTTACCGATCATACTTCGAGGATTTAGAGATTTTTTTTTAATTTTTGATTTTAATAAGGTGACAGGGGGGAAAATCATGTTCTCAACTCCAGCGAAACGATCCATGTTAAGATTTTCCTTTGCACTGACTCCACTAAGCCCCGCTCTCCACTAGTCTATTATTTTCACCAAAATATATGAAAATTTATGCAAATGAAAATCAGCACTAACTGTTCTCCCCTTGTTATACTTTGGATTTTTTTCCAGACAAAACAATCACACTCGGCAAGGGAGGGGGTGGGAAGAGTTGGGGAACTAAGTTTTTTTGTGTGTTTTGTTTTGTTTTTTTAAAATAAAAGACATTACTCCGGTTCAAGCTTTATTTTTTTGTTGTTGTTGCCGCTGTTATGAGGGTGTACATTTTTTTATTATTATTATTTGGGGGGGGGGATTTCTCGCCCCCCCCCCTTCCTTTTTTATTAAGAAAGTAGATCTGTTTGCAGAGGCGCTATCACGTTTCATCAGGCCACCTGAGACGGCTTTTGAAAGCGTGTACTGTGAAATTCATAGCAGTAATTTAGACAAAATCCTCACTGTATATTAATGAAAGACGGCCCCATGGCACCGTTCCTATCCTCCCCATTCAGTGTAAACAAAACCACGAGACTCGCTCGGTTTTTGAGCCTGATCCAAGCAAAATCGGCTGGAAAGGAAAACATGGGGTTCTGGCACCGACTATTCAAACGTCTGCACCTGGAGATCTCAGATTTATTCAATGAAATCTGTGTTGGATCTTTTATATATATATAAAAAAGAAACCTTTGGAGGACGCATGGGAACAAAAAAAATAATAATAAAAAAAAATAATTTTAAAAAAGGGTCTGCTTAGGGTTTTAGTTCCCAGAGCCCTTCGGAGCTTGGCTCTGATGGGGATTTTTTTCTTTTCCGAGACCTACCTAAGATGGGATCTCGCCAGCCGGGGCCGGGCTCAGCCCAGCGGGCGCCCGTCGGGGCTCGCCGCGCCGGGGGGGCGCTGCGGGGGGGGCCCGGAGCTCGGCCCCAAGAGCTCGGGGGGGGGGGGGGGGGGGGGACGACGGCGGGGGTCGGGGGGGGGGGGGATGCCCCGCACCTCGGGAGCGTGTGCGCGGCGGCGCGTCCCCTGAACGTCCGACTTGTGTTATTGCGCTGGAAATCCCCGAGGAGCGTTCAATTCGCCCTTGTTTTTGTTGCCACTTTCTCTTTTTTTTTTTTTTTTTTTTTTCTTTTCCCCCTCGGTTCACTGAGGTTGCCCGTGTGCGGCAGCATTTCCGCTCGGTCGCATCTCCCCCCCCCCCCCCCCATCTCCGTTCCCCCCGCCCCCCTTAACTCTTTCCGCTGGATGGGAAAAGAGAAATAACCGCGGGGGGTGCGGGCCCGGGGGGTTCGGGCCGGCTGCCTGCGGCGGAGCGAGGCTGCTCGCCGGGAGAACGAGGCCCCCCCGGGCTCCCCCCCCCGCCCCCCCCGACGGCGGGACGGCGGCTGGAGGGGGGGGGGCTCAGGACACGGGGGGAGGACAAAAGGAGGAGGGGGGGAGGTAGAGAGACGGGAGGGGAGGCTGCGCGGAGGCCGTTCTCGGCGCTGCTCGTTGTTAATGAGGACCCCCCCCCAAAAAAAAAAATCCCCCCCCCCCGGTGTGTGTGCGCCCCCCCCCTCCCCTCTCTCTCTGTGCACGAAGAGTTAAGGGGAGGAGGGGAGGGCCGGCTGGAGGGAAGGAGGCGGGGAGGAGGAGGAGGAGGAGGAAGGGGGGGGGAAGAGGCCGGCGGAGGGAGGCCGGGGAGGGGGGGGGGGGGGCGACTTCCAGCCCCGACTGCGCTTTGCCTAAATTAACGGGCAGCCAATCGGAACGGCCGGAAGGGGGCCCGGCGGCCAATGGGGGGCGGCGGCGGGCGAGGGGACGGGGACCGGGGGGCTTGGGGGGGGGGTCCGGAGGGGGGGGGGCGGCGGGCAGACGGCGGCGGGCGAGGGGACGGGGAGGGCGGAGGGGAGGGGGCGGCGCGGGCACGGCCCGGGAGAGGGAGGGAAGGGAGGGGAGGGGAAGGGAAGGGAGGGAGGGAGGGAGGGAGGGAAGGGAGGAGGGAGGGAGGGAGGCGGGGAGAGGCGAGCGGCGGGACTCCGGCCCCGCCAGTGCGCGCCGCGAGCCCGGCAGCCCAAGTTGCCCGCCGGAGTTAGTGTATAAAGGATACCATATATGCACACGCACATAACGCACACCTCTCCGGCAAGGCACTCCTCCTCCGCCTCCTCCCTCGAGCGGCCGCTGGAATTAAAATAAAAAAGCAAAACAAACACCAGAAAAAAAAAAAAAAAAGAGGAGAGAGAGAGAGAGAGAGGAGAGAGAGAGGGAGAGAGAGAGAGAGAAACAATCCGCGAGGTACCGAGAAAATTCAACTTTTTCTGATTTTTTTTTCCACTTTTTCTTCTTCTTTTTTCTTTTTTTTTCCAACCGCCTAAAGGAAAGGTAGAGAGAAATATATATATAAATATATATATATAAAACAAAAAGATGTCTTATCCAGCCTGTGACTCTAGCAAGAAGGCTCCGGCAGGACTCTTGTTTCAAAGGGGACAAAGTGCTCCGGCGGCAGCACAACTTTGAGCAATGCATCATCGCCGCCACCGCCACCATCATCATCGTCACGGGAAGTTTTCGTAGGACACCGAGCAAAAACTTGCAGATAAAAGAGCAAAGAGGAGACCGAGGAGCCGAGGCGAGAGGCGGAGAGAGAGCCAGAGAGACAGAGGAGGAAAAGAGCCCCCCGCCGCCCCGAGCCTTCAAGGAAAGAAGAAAAGGAAAAGTTTCGCTCGGAGAGGGGAAGGCTGCGAGGTGGAGATGTACTCCTAGGGGAGCGGAGGGGAGAAGGCACGGGGGCTTTTCGATCCCCCCCCCCCGCTTCTTTTTCGCTTTTTAGCCTTTGTTTGGTTTCCTCCCAGCGAGCAGCGAGCAGGCGGCGGAGGACAACCCCCCCCCCCCTCCACGTTCTGTATACAATTTGTGTTGTTTTTTTTTTTTTTTCTTTTTTTCCCGGAGAGAAAAAAAAAAAAGAGAGAGAGAGAGAGAAAAAAGCCAAAAAAAAAAAAAAACCACGACCACAGAAGGGGAAGGAGGAGAAGAAGGCAAGGCGAAGGCAGAGCGGAGCCGAGGCAGGACGGGCGGCGGACGGGCGGCCGGCAGCGCGCCGCGGAGCGCTAGCAGGTGAACCCCGCGCCCCGGCGCCCCGGCGAGGCTGGGAAGGCGGCGGCGGCGGCGGCGGCGGCGGCGCGGGCGGCGGCCCCGGCAGCGGCCCCGGCAGCGGCGGGCAAGGGCGCTCGGCCGGCAGCCGGCGGCGCGGCGGCGGCGCGGCGGGGGCGAGCGGCGGGCGGCGGCGGCGGGCGCGGGATGGCCGCGGCCACGTCTAACCCCTACCTCCCCGGCACCGGCATCCTGGCGGCCGGCTCCATCGTCCACGCGGACTCGGGCGGCGGCGGCGGCGGCGGCGGCATGCAGCCGGGCGGCGTGGCCGTCACCTCGGTGGCGGCGGGCGGCTACCGCGGCGACCCGGCGGCCAAGATGGTCCAGAGCGACTTCATGCCGGGCGCCATGGCCGCCAGCAACGGCGGCCATATGCTGAGCCATGCCCACCAGTGGGTGACAGCCCTGCCCCACGCCGCCGCCGCCGCCGCCGCCGCCGCCGCCGCCGCCGCCGAGGCCGGCTCGCCGTGGTCCGGCAGCCCCGTGGGCATGACGGGCAGCCCCCAGCAGCCGCCGCCGCCGCCCGACGTGAAGGGCGGCGGCGGGCGCGACGACCTGCACTCGGGCGCGGCGCTGCACCACCGGGCGCCCCACCTGGGCCCCCCGCACCAGGGGCACCCGGCGGCCTGGGGCGCGGCGGCGGCGGCCGCCCACCTGCCCTCCATGGCCGGCGGGCAGCAGCAGCAGCAGTCGCTCCTCTACTCGCAGCCCGGGGGCTTCACGGTGAACGGCATGCTGAGCCCCCCCCCCGGCGGGCAGAGCCTGGTGCACCCCGGGCTGGTGCGCGGCGAGACGCCGGAGCTGGGCGAGCACCCCGGGCACCACCACCACCACCACCACCAGCACCCCGGGCACCACCCGGCGCACCACGGCGGCGTCAACAGCCACGACCCGCACTCGGACGAGGACACGCCGACCTCCGACGACCTGGAGCAGTTCGCCAAGCAGTTCAAGCAGCGGCGGATAAAGCTGGGCTTCACGCAGGCCGACGTGGGGCTGGCGCTGGGCACCCTCTACGGCAACGTCTTCTCGCAGACCACCATCTGCCGCTTCGAGGCCCTGCAGCTCAGCTTCAAGAACATGTGCAAGCTGAAGCCTTTGTTGAACAAGTGGCTGGAGGAAGCCGACTCCTCCACGGGCAGCCCCACCAGCATCGACAAGATCGCGGCGCAGGGCAGGAAGAGGAAGAAGCGGACCTCCATCGAGGTGAGTGTCAAGGGGGCCTTGGAGAGCCACTTTCTGAAATGCCCCAAGCCCTCCGCCCAGGAGATTACGAACCTAGCGGACAGCCTGCAGCTGGAGAAGGAGGTGGTCAGGGTTTGGTTTTGCAATCGGAGGCAGAAAGAGAAACGGATGACCCCCCCGGGGATCCAGCAGCAGACCCCCGACGATGTCTACTCGCAGGTCGGCACCGTCAACTCCGACACGCCGCCCCCTCACCACGGACTGCAGACGAGCGTGCAGTGAGGGGCACCGACAGGGCCGGGGAGGGGGACGGGGGGGGGAGCTCGGGGCACCGCGGGCCGGGCCGGGCCGGGCACCGCCGCACCGGCCCCGGCCCCAGCACCGGCACCGGCCCCGGCAGCGGTACCGGCAGCGGCAGCGCCGCGCACACCCGCTCGCTCACACACACACACACACACTCACACACACTCACACCCGCACGCACGCACTCACACACACGTACACACACACACACACACACGGTCCAGGCTCGTTCAGACTGCTTGTGTTTATATATATATGGATAGAGGCGTGCATCTATATATATATATATATATGTGAGAGCGAGACCAAGAGGGAGCGGTGGAGGAAGGATCCGAGCGAGAGCGTTTAGACTGTGCTGGGTAAAACGGGGCGGAGATGCGGTAATGCACCAAAACTGCAGATGTGTCGGGGGGTTGCTTGTGGGAACAGGGGTTGGCCGGGTGGGTTTTCGTTTGGTTTCTTTAGGGTTTTGCTTTTTTACTCCCCCAGTTACCCCTCTCTCGCAGCGAGGAATGCCACTGATGTCTGCACCTCTTCTCTCCCCTCCTCCCCCCCGCACTCTCCCCCCTATCCCCAAAAGGGCTCTCTTCTCTGAATCACAGAAACTTTTTTCCCCCCTTTCTCCCTCTCTCTTTTTTTTTTCCCTTTATTTTTCTTTCTCCTTTATTTTTCTTCCCCCTTTTTTTTTCTTTCCTTTTTTTTTCCTTTTCTTTCCTTTATTTTTTTTCTTAAATGGGAGCAATCCAAAAAAAAAAAAAGGGAAGCAGAAGCAAAATAATCTGATTAATCAGAGGGGGCCTGCTGCATTCCAGCACCCTGTTTTTCTTGGCCAAACCGGAGAATTTTGGTGCAAGGCAGACATCCACTCTGAAAACATATATATCTATATAGCTATATATTCTGCAAAAATGAAAAGGGCCACTTTTTCCAGGAAAAAAAAAAATATGCACACAGCACTAAAAACAAGCAGACTGCATAGGGAAGCAAATACATATATATATATTTATCTATATATATAGGTATAGCTATAGAACAAAAATATGGAAATAAATGCCCGCACACCGAAAACTGACCCCGAGGAGAGAGGGGGGAGGGACAGACACCGGGGGGAGGGTGGGAGAAGGAGAGGTTGTTGGTCCCTAAAGTTCGAGCTCTGTAGAAGGACTTTGCATGAATTAAGGGAACCAGCGAGAGAAAGGGAAATAATTCAGGGCTGTCAAAGTCCTGCTCCTGACGGCTGCCAATCACCATGGAAGAGTCATAAAAAAAAAAAAATCCACTGCTAATATTTTTTTTATTAATATTTTTATTTTTTATTTCTGGACTGATTCAGATAAAGGGATTTAGAAGGACTGAGCATCTGCAGCTGCACTTATCTGAACTTCTCCTCTCCTAAATCCGTTGCCAACTTTGATTGAATGGGTGCTGTGGATGTGATTATATAATACTGCCATTTCCAAGCAGTGTTTTTGGTAGGTTTTAATAAACAGACTTTTCAAAAAGACGGCAATATAGAATTGTTAGATCCGTTGTTGATCTAAAAAAAAAAAATTTGCTTTATATTTTCATTAAATGACTTCTTTTAATATTTTATTCAGAATACCTATGAACTGCTGCAAAACGGTAATTTATTTTTTCCCCAGATCTTGTATTACGTGTTTTTTTCAGACGAGCACAAATCAAAATGAAATGAAAATATGGACAGTTGTTAGGTAATAAGGGTATCTTTTGATGTGATAATTTGATTGTAATTTAATTTGAGTAGTGATTCCGTAAGAGCTGATTGAGAAAATAAATTTGTTAGAATGAAAGAGTCTGTGTCTGATGCATAAACCACTGTGTCGAAAAAAAAAAGAAAAAAAAAAAAAGTTCTCGGAAGGCAAATGCTGCAAAAGCTGATGTGAGGTGCTCCCCCAAGCCCAACCTGCTCTCCGCACACCGCTCGGGGTCCCTGGGGCTGCAGCCTGGCAGCATCCCCGCCGGGTGCTCAGCACAATCCTCGCTCTTTCTCAGTCAAAATTATTAATATCGTCCTCCACCCGCACAGGGACCCCGTGGCATGGGAAAGTGAGGCGAGATTAGAGGTGATAAAGGGCCACGTTTCTCCGAGAGGGGATGGTAGCTTTTGGATTTAGGATCGCACTTCAGGGGCAGGGGATGCCCGAGTGTATCCGCCGATAATCAATGGCCGATGCTGAAAGCAGGGATGTTTCCAAAAGTTCACTCTTGTTTTCTCTCTTCTCAAACTAAGGCTCGGGGAGGGGAGGGGGGCGAGCTATCTATTACTTTGACGCATTTCGTGTCCGTGCAAAGACTGGGATTTAATTTATCGAAGGAGAAGGTGCTTTTTTTAATTATTTTTCCCCAGAAGGATATACAGAATAATGCTTCCAGCATCCTCCGCACGGTTCACCGTTTCTGTTGCTGCTGCTGCTGCTGTTGTTTGTGGTTGGTTTAGGCTTTTTCAATGGGGTGTGAAGTGGTGTAGCAAGAGGGTTTTTTTTTGTTTTTCTCTCTGCGGTAGTGCTGCCGTACCTTCTTCGCGAGCAAGCGTGCGTGTTAGTGGCGTTGAAGCTGCCGCTGGATGCGGTGGGTAAGCCTGTCAAATTTATCCGCTGAATTTATGGCAATGTGCGGACAAGTGACTGACCGTTTCGGCTCGCTTCATTCTGAGCCGGGGACGTGGTGGGAAGCAGATAGCTGCTGCATCTAACGCCTCAGCCCGCCCCCACTAACGCTGTACGGGAGAATAAGGTTTGCTTTTATGATCCATCCAGTCCGTGGCTCCTTCCTCGCCTTCCTCTCCCTCCCCCTCGACCGCTCCCCCACCTCCCTCCCTCCCCCCCCTTATCCCTCGCTTCTCTACGTGCTACGGACGCAGGGGTTAAAACCCCAGAAAACCGCCGTAGAAACAACAAAACATTTATTCCTCGCAGATAGGCCCGGTGTCAGTCCATAAATCACGGGCGAGCCGAGCGTGCCGGGATGCGGTATGCAAACGCCGCTCGAACGGCACCGCCGGTTCAGCCCGTGAGACCCGAAAGGCCCTGCTAACACGGAAGGAAAAATAATAACGGTGATAATGGTGATTAAAAAAAAAAAATAAAACACAAAGGGGAAAAAAAAAAAAAAAAGCTTGAAAGGGTAAAGGACGCTGCTTCTTTGTTCGCTGTAGCAGGAGCCCGGCCGGTGTCGCGCTTACGGGGAGCGGCCCCGGGGCCCCGGCTGCGGGCGCTCGGGACACGCGAGGAGGGACTCGGTGCTGGCACCTTGTGGGGGGGACACAGGGGGCCGTGGGGCGCTGCGAAGGGCTGGTGGCATTTCTCGGCGGGGTTCGGTTCCTGGGATTTGGATGGCAACAAAGAGCTAACATCCAAGGCTTGGCGCTGGTTGCCATTAGAAGGCAACCTTTGCGGTTTTGCTGCTGCGTACGAGGAGCTGGGATTTAAAGGGTTTGGTAGCTTGCGGTTGTAGGGACTTGTAAAATGTGCCCGGTTCCGTCTGCTCATCATGCTCAAAAAAAGTGAGGCCGCGCTCGTGTCCCCCCTCCGCTCCCCCCCCCATCACCCCCCCATCCTCCTCCTCCCCCCCCCTCGAAACTGAATCCTCTGAATGTATTTGGGCATTTCAGGGTTGTGAGCCTGCGAGATGACCAGGGGTAGATAATCACGGGGAGGTTTGGCGTTCAGGGTGATATTGTTACACGTGTAAATAATGAAAATATTGTTATAGATCGCCAGATCTCCTAATGAATTTCGTAATTGTGTTCATTTATAATATCAGTGTTCTGTGCTTGGTGACTGAGTCGGCATCATTTTCCTTCTTCTCCTTCCTTTTTTTATTTTTATCTTTTTCTTCCTGCCTAAAGGAAAGCCAAATGCTTTTACAAAGTTATATTTGCTCGGTCTGGGTAATCCCGAGATGTGATTATTTATAGTTTACATTCTCATCTCCTGCGGTCCTCTGCTACGCCCTGGTCTTCTCGCTCCCATCCCATCCTTCCCCCGTCTCGTCTGTGTACAATAAATCATTTTCAGGTGTATTTAAATAGTCATCTCACCGCTGCCGGGCCGCGTGTTTCCCGGGATTCAGCCAAGAGCTCTGCCTTGGTTGAAAAACGCAGCGGTTCCTCTCGGAAGTGATCTCTAAAGAATCCTCCTGCTTTAATGTAGTGACTCGTGTTTGCACATTGCAATGCTCCCAACTCGTTTTGTACGGCCGGGTTTAAATGGAACGCTTAGGGAATAATCGGTTCTGATAATTTCATTATCAATGAGTGTAACATTTTAAATAATCCTAACAATTCGATTTTTTTAATTATATATTTGTAAAATATTTATCCTGTTGAAAGCAACAACATGTTGTAGTATTTATTCGTTTATTTTTGTAATAAATGATCGACGCCTTCAAGCTGCTACTTGTATATATTTACACAGGTAGCCCTTTAGAGGCACAGTCCTATTTGTTCCAGCTCGCACGAGAGCGTAAAATCACGTCTGGGGCTGGCAGCTGCAGGACAGCACTGTAGGCATGAGCTCCTTCGCCACATGCAGTGTAGTTTGCTTAAGTTCCAGGGTAATTAATCAAACTCTAAAAGGGATGCAACAAGTCCTGGCCTCGGATGCGGGCGAGGAAGGAAGGATTTAAGGCGAGGAGGCGGTGGCGAGGCCCCCAGGAGCCCAGGTAGGGCGAGGGGAGCGCTCTTTCTGGGGCGAGGAGGATGGCTCAGGGCAGCGGAGGCACATGGCCAGCGAGCCCACCAGGATTTTCAGTTGCAGTTTGCGATAATTGAGCGGGTGCAGCCTTCAATGGGAGGCTTGAGAAAGGCGAAAAGAAAGGGAGCGAGCGACCCCGTGGTATCAATGACACAGCAGTAGGGAGCTTTGCTTTTTTCTTTTTTTTTTTCCTCCTTTATTTTTTTTTTTTTCCTTCTCCTTTGCCCGACAGAGGCTTTGGCGAGACAAAAAGCGGAGGGGTTAAGGCCTGAGCGAGGGGAGGCTAGCCTCCCTCCCGGCCTCCCCGCCGCCAAACGAGCAGCGGCACCGGGGCGCTCCGGGACCCCTCGGGGCCGGGGCCGCTCGCGGGCGCCCCACGCGTGGGCAGCCCCGACGGGGCGGCCGCCGCTCCCTTCCCCGGCCCCAGCCCCGACCCCAACCCCGACCCCAAACCCCGTCCTCGTCCCCTGAGGACCCTGGGGAGGCCCCGGTGGGTCCGGGGCCGTGCCGGGGTGCGGCGGGCGGGCGGCTCGGTGGCGGCGGCGGCTGCTGCGGGTCCCACAAGTTGTGTTCCTCGTGGCGCCCATTGAGCAAAAAACCGCACGATCCTTTCTCCCCGATTTAAATTTCGCGGATGAATTACCATACAGCGGTTGCTTAGCAACTAAATTCAAGCCGGGCTAAGAATATGCAAGCTTTTTGTATTCTCATTAATAAAAATGCCACTCTGACACAGCAACCTGACTTTGGATCACTGCAACTTCTGTAAAAGCCATAGGAGAATACAAACCGGCTCCCCCGTTTAATTACAGATCAGAGTGGCTTGAAATGTGATGTTTTGTTAATCTATCTCCCTAAAAGCGATGTAAAAAATAACGGCTTTTCAAGAGCGGTGGAAAACTACTTTTTTTTTTAATGGAGCTGTCTCCTGGCGCTGCTGATAGCTGGAAAGCGAAACCTTTCGGAGTCCCGCAGCCGAGCATCATCTCTCCCCCCACCTTCCGTTTTCGGTTTGCTGAAATCAAAAAAACATCAAGACTTTCGGAGCCACGGGGGAAAAAATGCATATATGTATTAAGCTGCAGCCCACCAGCGCGTTAGGGAGGCGAGCATCGGTGCAAAAAGAAAGAAAAAGGGGGGGAAAAACTTCAAGGTGCAGCAGGAGGGCTCAGCCCCACGCTGCGGGGTGCAGCTCATGCAAGGAGCGAGTGGGTGCTTGGGCTGGGGAGGGCGGCAGAGGGGCCTCCGGGGGCACCTTGTTGAATGTTTGTCTCCCAAATTTCTTTCCACTTCTGCTAGCGTGTCGTCTGTGTTGCTCCTTAGATCGGCGGAGATAAGATCTTGGCGTTCGATGCAGCCAGATCTTGTGGAATGACCTCATCCTAGGAGGACTGTGTGTGTATATATAGGAGTATTTAAACATAGACTCTACACCTACATGCGTATCTATATATAAAGCTGTGTGTGCATGTGTGTGGATAACATAGATCCCTGTGTGTGTATATACGCCTGCAGCAGCGCAGAAACTTTCCTGCCAAGCCTCAAGTCCCCAGGCAGGGGGGACGGAGGCCGCACCGCGGAGACGGAAGGTGGCCGCTCTGAAGGGCACCACCAAGAACAGGCCGGGGCGTTTCGGCACGGCGGTGAGCGCAGGGTGCTGGTATTAAGAGTTGGAGCTGCTGTTTTTTGTGTGCTATTGTGTGCCTTCAGCTCCCTCGTGGCGAAGGCTGGCTTCGGGATGGGCTTGCTTAGTTTCTTCTTGGCTGTGTTCTTTTATTTTATGGTGCTTTTTCAGCAGCAAAAGGCTAAATCCAAACTTTCTCCCCTCCCCTCCCCTCCCCATGCCCATCCCCACCTTTATTTTATATTTTTTTTTACCCCTTGAAAGTGCTAAAACATAACCTGAATTGTAAAAACCCAAACCACATTAAAAGTTGCTTAGGTGCAGGCATGTGTTTTTCTAACGGGGTTTGTCCACAGGAGGGGAAGGGGAACTCGGAGGGCTGTCCGAGCTGTGCAGGTCACCGAGGAATCAGGGGGTCTCCCCTCCCTCTCCCCTCCCAACCCCCTTCTCTCTCGCTCTCTTTTGAGGTTTTCTTTTCTCCCCTGAAAGGGGAGGATGGCTTGAAGGGGGGTGGTCAAGGGGGGTAGAGGTTTTCAAACGTGAGTTTGTGATGGAGGGAGCTTGCTCTCTCAGCAGGGTTTAGCCTCTACTCAGTTTAAAACGTAGAACAGCAGACAAAAAAAAAGAACCCCATATAACAAACACTCAGGGAAGAAAGGCAAAGTGAGAACCTGCGAAGACTCGAGTCCCCCTGAACCTCAGGCTCATCCAGAGCTCTAGCAGAGTGTTTTGCTTCTCTTCCCAACGGTTATAGGATGACTATCACGAGGCTACAGCACAAATAATCATGCTCCCTTCCATTTTGCATCTCTCTCTCCCTAACAGAGTTGAGATTAAAAGCCAAAATCCGAACGCAGCCCTTGCAGAGCAGCAGGATTGTGCCAGTACATATGTTTCCCACTCACGTGTTGAAAACTGTACCTTCAAACATAGGCTTGTTTCTGATAGCTTGCATTTCTTCAGCTGCAAGGGAAAAAAAAAAAAAAAAAAAGCTAAACATAACTTTCCTGAATTGTTCCTATTGCGTACATCAGTGGGGTGAAAAGATAGTGCTACATCAGCTCGATACCTTCAAGGCAGAGGAAACAGAGGAAGGTTAGCAAGACACGCTCACTGGCACGACGGGCGTACCCGGGCGGAGATCTTTATTTTACACTTGGGATGGCTTGAACCGATTTGACACCGGCACTGAACGCCACAACGTAATCGGTTTGGGAACAAACTTCCCTTCAGGGCAGTGCAAGGTGGATCTCAGTTCCTCGATGCCAGACGTTTGGGCTCTCCACGTGTCCCCTCGTTGCCTTCCTTGAAAGGTGTGTGGTGTGGAGGAGGATTTCTACCTATGGGGATGGTGCTTTCAGATCCAGCTGCTCTGCCATGCCCTCCAAAGTCCAGACGCGGGATGCCAGCAGAATTGGTCTTTCCTCAGAGGGAGCCTAAGATGAGATGGGGGGAAATGGATTAGAAAGGCGAAAACAGCTGGGGATTGCTGCCCTCCTCGGGAGTAGGCCTGCTCTAAAACCCAAAGTCAAGGCACCGCAATAGGCGTGTGAAATGACAAAGACAGACGCTATTTCTTCCCCAGGTCCATGCTGAGTGTAGAAAGCCAAAGGATTGTTGACTGTCTTGCGTTAGGGGCCATCCTTTCAAATTGAAATGAATTGATTTAAAAAAGCAGGGGCTGGCTAATGGGGAACCGCATGGCTGCTATATTTATGTGCAGAAAACCGAAATTTAAACAACTTGAGGCAGTGTGGGATGTAGAAACGTTTTATATATAGTAACCTTTTTGTTATTAGTTTTGGAAATGCTTGGTGATGCTTCCCTGCCAGTGCTCCATCGAGCTGACTGTAGAGCATTGAGCGCGCGCGCTACAGCCGAGCAGGGGCTGTTTGCTCAACAACTCCAGGCTCCATTTCCAACTGGAGCACTGCTGCTGTACACTCGGGGCTACTCGTATAAAGCCAGGTAGAGCACTTCGCCCAGCACAAGGCTGAAATACCAAAAGCAAGTGCCTGGTGGTAGGAGGCTTCAGATTGGGGTTTCTTTTGGCTGTTTTTCTCTGTTTCCTTGGGGTTTTCCCCCTCTGTGTGGCTGCAGGTGAAAGCCAGGTGATGGGGACACCAGAGGTTGAGTTTGGGTCCACTTCTCCACCTCCCCGCCAAGCTCAAGGCATCCTGAATATTTACCAAGTACAAAAGAAATGAGAACTGCTGGGCATTGATCATTATTATGTCCCTGCCCCGACAGAAAATGGGCCCAGGAAAGCAGAGCTGAAACTAATCTTTCTAAGAGGGGGGGAAAAAATGGCTCGGTGAAGAATTGTGCTGGAGTAACATACATTTCTTTCATCTTCTAGATCTCTCATTCAAAACAGGGGCCCATCTGCCCGAGTGGGACATTTCTCAAAGAAATATAATAGATATTTGCTCCAGAGACCACGCTAAAGCCACAGACCAAATGTAAGGTGCAAGGCTCTCCATTTGTTTCTCCCTCCCTCTCTCTCTCACACACACACCCACACACATGCAAACATGCATTTCCTTCTCTTCCTAAAATAATAAATTATCCACTCCCCAGTTCTGCTGCCTTCTCTATTTTATGCAGATCCATACCCAAATGTGTACAAAAATTCTTAACTCAGTTTGCCGAAATCGCCTAGATTGTCGGGGAAATTAAACTAAACAAGGAGCTGTGTGAAATGTTGAACTTTAAATACCATCCGCTACCTCGAGAAGAAGAAAATGAGTCAATAAACGCTCAGGTTTACTGCTACGTTTAGATGACCGAAATTAAAGGAATAATTTTGTTAGTTTTTTTTTTTTTTTTTTTTTTTTTTAAACGTGGTGAGAGTTTCCTCGTGCTCTAGCAGTGCGCATTTGCAAATAATGCTCTTTTGGGCTAAAGGACGGCGTTAGTGTCTCCCGTAGGTGTTACCGATGGATATGGATGTGCCTAATCTTACGAATGGTAGGTGGATTTCTGTGGCTCCCAGGCGAGGTGACAGCACCATCCTCAGCGGCCCAGAAGAGGCAGCTTTTACCTGAAGAGCTAGGCTTGGGCTTGACGCCCTTGATGTTGCGGTGGGGTTTGGTTTGGGGTTTTCAATTGCCCTGCCAAGGCGATGTTAACGCCGCGTACAGCAGGGCCGAGGCCGGAGCCGAGCGAGCCCCGTCATTAACAATGGCAGGAACAAAGGAAGGGGACCAGTCAGTCACCTTGACGGGAGATGCCCGCTTTGTTCCTCGGCCTCCAGCTGCATCCCGACGCCCCTACAGGGAAGCATCTCCTGGGAAGGAACGATCCCCTCCGGCAGCTGTCCCAAACCCCCTGGCAAACAAACCCAGGCACCCTCCGCGGAGATGCCCACGCACCCCTCTCCGCACGGAGGCTGCCAAAAGGCTTCGCTCCCGCACTCCTGCTCGCATTTCTCTGCTCTCTGCCCCCCTGCCAGCTCCCACGGCTTCAGCCCCCGGGGCTCGCCGCGGCCGCCCCACGCGGGGGGCTCCGCGCAGCTCCCACGCGAGGACGGGAGCCTTGCGGGACGGGGCGAGCCCCGGAGGCTGCCTCCCGGCCGCCGAAACCACTGTGACAGTGGGGTCTCCGCCCCTGGAGCCCCCTGCTTGTGGTCGGGGCAGGGGGATGGAGAGGGGGCTGCCCTGACCCCATCCTGCAACGCAGAGAGGGGACCCCCCGACCCCTCTCGGGGCTTTTTTCCCCCTTGGGGTCCGAGCCCGGGGGACCTCCTGGCTCTCCAGGAAGAGGTGAAGGAGACTTGGCGACCTAGCCCGAGGTGGATGGAGGCCCGAGGAGACACGCAGAGGTGCTGGATGCTCGCCACGCTGCCCCAGGGGGCTGGAGGTAGCGGAGGTGGCCGGAGCCTAAAGCCCTTGCTCCAACGGTTACTAGCTTTCTTGTCTGAGCATCAGAGAGGGGGTAAGGGGGAAAAAAGACCAGCAGGACGACTGGAGGTCTCAAGACACCGTAAACAGCCCTCGGAGATCCTTTTCCCTGGGATACACGCGTTGGGGGAGCTTTTCTCGGGGTGCCCTCCAAAAAGGCCGCCGAGCTCCCCTTTTGGCCCTGGGGCGCACGCACCTGCAGCCTCGGGACCCCTCGGGGCTGTGCCAGGAGTAAAAAAAAAGCACGGGGCGAGGTGAAGGGAGGGGGGTCCGGATCCTGCCCCCCTCCCGCTGGGAGCCGCGGCGGCGGGGCAGGGGCCGGCCCCGGCAGCCCTTTATGCGCAGCGGTCAGCAGCCGGGTTGCGGCTTTGCAGCTGCATGCAAATAAATTCCCCGGCGATAATCTAATGCGGGTGCGCTGCCCCGACGACAAAGTGCCTGCACAAACGCAAAAGGGTGGTTTTTTTTTTTTTTTTTTTTTTTTTTCGGGCCGCCAACGTCCCCGCAGCCGAAGGAAAGAAATAAAAACAGGGAGGGAGAAAGTTGCTTAAGACGCGTGCTTCATCAAAAGCAGCCTGCTTTTGTGCTTCCTGCACCCCTGGGAGAAGACCAAGAGCCGCTCCAGCTGGACGAAACGATTCCACGCGTGACGAGCAGGGGAGAGGTGCCCTGCCCACCCGGCCGCCCGCTGCCACCTCGTCTGTCCCCTTTCCCCGGGAGAAATGCATCCCTTCCCCACATTTCCATTGAATTACAGCTGCGGGGGCTGGCGGTGCACACTGTTTTCCCTTGCAGGTAAAAGTTGTTTTGCTTCTTTGGTCTGCTGCTCTCCAGGAAAGGTCCGTCTGCACGTAGAAGGGGAGGGCTGGCTGGTGCTTTGCTTGCCCGTGTTATGCAAAAGCTGAGCAGAGTCAACGGGGTGGGGAAAAAAAAAATAAAAAAGAAGAAGAAGAAGAGGGCGAATCCCTGAGAAAGAGTCGGAGTGGGAGATGAAAAAAAAATCAAACCGAAAAAAAAAAAAAAGAATCCCAACAACCTAATTCCGGAGGGAATGGAGAGGGATGGGAGGAGTGTAGTTTCTCAGTTTGTGGACTCCCATAAAAGAAAGAAAAAAACAATCGTATTGACGGCTAGGGCTGGGAGGGGGGCAGATTTTGCTTTAGGGAGTGCGAGCTGGCCTCGGTGACCCCTCGTGTACCCCCTGGACGGGCTGGGCCCCCCGGTGCCGCCGGCCCCTCTCCATCCCTCCTCCTTCCCCCGTCCCAAAGTTTGGTAGCGAGCTTGGAGGGGGGGGAAGCGTTATTCCTAGGGAAAAACCCGTTCCCTGGCAGCGGAGGGGAAGCCCCCCCCCACTTGCCGGTTCCCCCGGGGTTCAGGAAACCGGTGCGTGCCCCCCTACCCTCGGGGGGGGCTTTCCCAAACTTTGCCCAACTCTGCCACCAGCCGGCCCGGCTCGCTCCCTGCCCGGCTGGGCCAGCCCAGCCGCCGCTGTTCCCTGTGGGATTTTTTTTTTCCCTCCCTCCTCTCCCCCCCCCTTGACTCTCCTGCCCACCGCTGCCTCCTTTTCTCCGCGGACAAAGCAAAAGCCCCGGGCCGAAGCGGCCAAGCAAACAGAGCACGACAAGCCCCCACCTCTGCTGCCCTCTGCACAATGCGAGCTCTTGGGGGGGTGGGGGGTGGTGGTGGGGGGAATCTCCTCCGGGAGGTGCCCCTCGCTCCACAGCCTCTGCTCTGAGCGGATTTCGGCACCCGGAGCCTGGCACCAAAGCTGTCCCCGCACCTTCCCGCAAGCCCTATGCGGGCACCGGGCATGGGCTGCGCCGGTCTCAGAGACCCCCGGGGGTAGGGGGGAACCCAGGAGCATCCCCCCTTCTACGAGCAGCTTCCTCTCCCCTCTCTGGGAAACTGTGTTTAAAACAGCAGCTGAAACACAATTAATTGTAACTGATTAACATGGATTAGTTTGGCCTCCGAAGCACTTTAAGTCAATTCAGCAGCCATAATAATAATTAATCCATTAATAAGTACTATTGGTGCTCCGCCGCTAACGCCAGGAAAAGTTTCCCTGCGAAGTACAGGTGGCAGGGAGTGTTAAAATGAAAACATTCGCATGCAACTTTTTAACCAGAAGGGAAAGCACTTTGGTTATATTTGGAGACATGTGTCTCACACATTTCCCCCCCCCCCCCTTTTTTTTTTTTTTGTAAACTATGTAAGAATAAACATTACAGCTCTGGGCTTTTAATTTCTCCAGATGGAATCATAAAGTACCTAGTAGGGCTTTTTTTTTTTTTTTTTTTTATGCTATACAATTGAGGACACATGTCTGCTTTTCCCAGTGAGGACCGAGAAAGCAACTTAATTTGAAGGCACAACTACTGAACCGCATTGGGAGCGACACACTCGAACAAGTTCACTTTAAAAGGCAGGAAACCGCCGAGAGCGCAGCACCCGAAGTTTTTCACCATCCCACTCGATCTGCGGGGGAAGAGCTCCCGGCTGACCTTCCCCTGCAATTTTGGCATTCCGGACGGATACAGGAGTGCACAGGGCCACCGGGGGGAGGCTGCCCGGCCTCATCCCGCACTCTCGGTCCCGGGGGGATGCTCCGGGGGGGATGCTCCTGGGGGCTCCTCCCTCCTGCGCTCGGCTCCGCGCCCCCAGGAAAATAAGAATAACGATGCTAACAAATGATAATAATAAAGTCCGAGGTGTCCTGCCTTCCAGCGCACTGTCAGGTTTGCGATGGGGATGACCAAAGAGCCCCCTTATCGCCCTGCAGGGAGCCCCCCCCCCCCACCCCCAGCCCCGCGGTTCTGACTTACATGGGCTCAGAGCAAGGGGCTCCCAGCGAGAGGGTGCGGGTGAAGGGTGGCTCCTTTACTTCCCCTACAGCTCAGGTCCTGCCTGCGAGCCTCCAGCCCCGCGTCATCTGGGCACTGCAGACACCCGGCGTTAAATATGCATAAGGAGCAGTTCCTTTTCTTAAAGGAGAACTTACCCCGGCGGAAAGTTCACAGCCAAGCGCCAAGCTCGGGGGGGGGGGGCGGGGGGGGGGCGGGAGGGCTTTGCTCTGCTTTTCCCCCTCGGCGGCCCTAACCCCATCCTAAGGCAGCGGGGACCGGGACACTCGGGACACCGCTGGCACAAGAGCGGCGGCCCCAAGTCGGACTCCGGCCACCGGCTGCCTCGCAGCCTGCGGGGCTTTCACCGAGCGGCACCCGCCGGACGGGGCCGGGCAAGGCAGGGGGGACAAGGCGGGGGACAGGGGGACAAGGGGGGGACAGGGAGATAAGGGGGGGGCGGGCGCCGATCCCCCGCGGCTGCGGCGCGCAACGCCCCGGAGCTTCCCCGCGGCGGTGGCTGAATTCTTGGAAACTTGATTTTTTTTTTTATTTATTTTTTTGTCACTGCCGCGTCCCGAAACTCCCCAATAAATAGTAAAATAAATCAATAGAATAAAATAAAAAGCGGGGGCACGCGCGGAACCGACGAAGCCAGCGAACCCCAAAGCCCAGGCTCGCCGCGCAGGTCGCCCGAGCGGCTTTTCGGAAAGGCGAAGTGATGCTGGGGAGGGACGGGGACCCGCACACGGCTCTGCCCGAGCTCCCCCCTCCCGGGACCGGCCCGCGGGCCCCCCCCGTCCCACCCGGTGCGGGAACTTCCCCGGGAGCAGCACCGGCACCGGGGGGTCCCGGTCCCCGCCTTGCCCTGGCGACCCGAGGAGGAGGCGGCATCGCGCCGCCGGGTGTCCCCGTTTCGGACAATAAGGCGGTTATTTTTTGATAGTTTTCCCCTATATTTTTTAAAAACACGTGGTTGTAAAGTCTGTAGCGCCATCTAACGGGGGGCGGAGGCCGCTCCGAGCTGTGCCGCGCCGCCCCGGGCAGGGAGCAGCGGGGGCAGCCCGGCACGGCTTGGCTCGGGTTGGCACGGCTCCTCCTGGGACCCCGTCGCCCCCGGTATGGGGCAGTGGAAAGGTGCCCGTGGCAAGAGGAAGGGCGCAAAACCTGCCCAGGCTGTGCTTTGTAACCCGACCGGTGGGCTATCCCCCCCCCGAGCAACCCCCAGCCTGTGCGTTTTTAATTTATTCGCCTTTTTCTGTGTCGTTGTAGATGCGAA
This sequence comes from Anser anser, assembly GCF_964211835.1. NCBI lineage: Eukaryota > Metazoa > Chordata > Aves > Anseriformes > Anatidae > Anser > Anser anser. The sequence goes on from NC_139720.1 coordinate 144,275,491, forward strand.
GAGTTGGTAAAGGTACTTTTTGGGGGCGGGATAAAGGAGGGAAAAGAGGAATGAATAAATCCCAAGCTGGACAGAGCAGAGGGTGGGTGGGAGGGAGCCCTCCCAGCCCAGCACATTTGAGATATTCGACATATCCCTCTTCTGGGAGGGCCCCAGCAGGCTGCTGCATCTTGCAAGTGGCAAGGGTCCCCGTTTCTGCTGCTGCTTTGGCATCCCAGTGAGCTCTGTGATCCCAAAGCTTTGGAGCGTATGCTCATTTTTAAGGTTAAATTACGATGCTGCCCTTTTGCCAAGGCACTGTGACCATGCCTGTGCTCACAGCCAGAGCGATGCTTATTTTGGGAGGCAGCGGACCTCCCAAAATGAATTTGAGGCCCCAAGTGAGTTGCCCAGATTAGCAGCTTGCTCACCCCTGTCCCGTGGCAGAGGCAGCGAAAAGAAGCAGAGACTGTCTGTCCAGGGCACGTCTGGGCTCACATAAGGTCGGAGGCAGTTTCTACAGGCGCCTGCCACCTCTCTGCAGCTCTTGCCACCTCTAAGTGCCTTGTGTTAAAATCAGGCGTTTCTGCTAACCCAGGGTAGAGGTTTTCCAACAGGTTTAACGTTAACTTTCACTCTGCTTCTGTATTACTGCTACAGATGCAGAGTCTGAGCTACACCTTCAATGACACATACCGGTTTTGCTGTATTTACATACGTCTTCCACGTTGGCAGGCAGGTCCAAAGCAGCACAGAAATCTTTCTGTCCGTGTCTCAGGTCATAAAATATTAGCGTAGCCTTGGCTAGCAAAAGGTATATTTGCATCAGCCACTCAAACTGTATTTATGTTTCAGCCCAGGTTCTCCAATGCCCTTGGCTATCACTTCTGCATGCTGCAAATCCCACGGGACTTGGATGGACGGGTTACATTTGCCAAAGAGATTTTTGGATGGTGAGGCACCTGAGTGCCACTGACACCCAATGGCTCCTAAGTTTAGCCCTGCTAAGGCATTTAAGGCCAGCCCAAACAAAGGGTTTAGGCTACAAATGCCTGTGTGGTCCCAGCTGCTTCCAGACTCCAGTAGGGAGATAAAAGCCTAAACAAGAGTTATAAGTCTAAATCTTTCGTTGAATGTGGACCTTGGTCTTAAAGTCCTAAAATATTTAATTTCTAACCCCCTTTTTATTTTGATGTAATATCCAAAACATCTTTGATGGGCATCACACTGTTTGGAAATGGGATCCAGCTACCTAGTTTGCCTACACCTTCTGAGGAGAAGAATGACCAAATATGCAGAAAAAAACTAAAAAACTTAAGTTCATCTCTGAAGTACCTTGACAACTGGAAGTAGAGTTTTTAGGTGCTCTCTCTTTATTTATCACATAGAGCAAAAAAAAAAAAAATCCTACACACCAGAAGGAATCTGAAGGGCAAGGTGACCACGGCTGTATTCCTTCTGATGGTGCTGCGCCACGGGCCACTACATAAAAAAGACAATTAGGCGGTGGTAATGACTGCCTGATCAATTTTCTGCTGCATGGTCAGATTGTATCGGATTCTGCATTTTCAGAGGTGAAAGTGTGATTTATAATTCCCATCCCTTGTAAACTTCTGATATCTTCTGAGCCTAATAATTAAAAAAATAACATCCTCACACTTATTCCAGGTTGTGAAAACAAACCAAACTTCACATGGCTAAAATGAAGTACAGCACTGCCACTGAACTGGTTTTATAGGCAAGAAATTGGAAACTCATAATGTGTATGTCCTCAGACAGGAATAGATTTTCATTCTTGAGCCTGGGAATGCTCATCTGGTTCTCTAATTGGGAGGAAGAGCAATTTCTGTCTACACTGAAACAAGAATGTATTTTCAGGGCTATGGACAATAAAACAGACAGCCTCTGACAGTCGGGCTGGGGTGTCTCAGAGTAGGCACAAGAAATCAGTCACACTCCAGTTCATTAACCACCTATGAAGAGTTGGGCTAGCGAGGTTTCTGAATACATCCAATGAAGGATTTGCATGTCTAAAAAGTTAGTTGTCTCACTACTTAGCTTTCGAGTGCCTTGCCCTGAGGCTGGCATCCCTGATGTTGTGTTTGGCACCAGGGCTCACTGCGCTGTGAGTGGAGAAGGTGTCTACAGACAAATCTTTTGTGCCTTGTCCAAAGCCATGCTGCTCGGTGAAGGACAGGAACAGCAGAAAAGCCCTGGCTTGTGGTTACGTTGGCAAATGTGAATTATGGGTTTCAGCTGAGAGAATCTTTTAAACTGAGAAAGGAAAAGTTTTTCCTCCACTCTTACCCGAAGAGCAGTGGAAGGACGGCTGCCCTGATGTCTTTTGGTGGAGGATTCTCCACTCTGCTTCTTCAGTTGCCCCATGCCGCCATCCCACAAGGAGTGTGAGGCCAGAAGGACAGCAGATGGCACGTTTTGTTGTCACAGCTTTCAGATTAGGAAAGGTTCCCCTGACTTTGGCGAGGGAGAGCCACTTTTAGCTCTGCAGTAGCAGATATTTGTTTCTGTCAGGTGGGACATAAAGACTGGATTTCAAGCTAAAATATGACAGCTATTTTCTTTTACCATAGAATCTAGAGTAATTCAAGGTTTTGTCATTCAAAGAAGTTAAACTTTGGCTTTGAAATTATTTCAATGTTGTGAGTTTTCTCATACTTGAAAGGTGAGTACAGCTCCTTGAGGTAACTCAAGGCAACGCATTTCTGTCTGCAGCCCCAGGAGGACCATAGGCAGGAGCAGCTGTGGAAACTCAGCTGTGCAACTCAGAAGGGTTAGCCCATCTAGCCCAGCTTTTGATCCCAAACCTGCTGATGTCACAGAATCACAGAATCATTAAGGTTGGAAAAGACCTTCAAGACCATCTGGTCCAACCATCACCCTACTACCAATGTCGCCAACTAAACCATGTCCCTAAGCTGTGGTGGGAGTTATCTGTTCCTCCAAAATCATTTTGCTGAACCATTGGTGAATTATGTGATGGGACTTTCCTTTATTATTATTATTATTTTTTTCCTCTGTGGATTACTTCTGATTCAGATGAAAAAAAAATAATCTGTCAGCCCCGAAGACTGCTCTCATAGTTCCTCCCTTGCTGGTGGAGAAAGACAAGGGACCCAACCCTTTGGGGGTTCCTCTAATAAAGCAAAGAGTGTATGAGTTCCTTTGTACAAAAATGAAGTGGCTTCATCCCCATGAAGGTATATATTTAAAGTCAGTAGTTTTCAGAAGTGCTAGGGAATAAATAGACTCAGTGGGTGCTCGGTTCCTCTGTAATTCACGACCCCTTCATGTAGATGCCAATGTTTTGACTTGGCTGGCTATCTTTAATATTTGGGTTTAAAACTTTTGGCCCACGTGTTCTGTTTCCTCAGGGCCCTCTAATCTTTAACTTTTACCATAGAAAAATCTTAATGATTTCAAGGTTCCACCTTGCTAGCAATATGGTTTGAATCAGATACACTGCACAGAGACTATTTTGATTTTAAAAAAGAACAACCTTCTGGTTTTATTTCTGCAGGTATGAATAAAAATCTGAGATCCTGTGTTTAGAGCTTGCCTAGTCTTGATAGCAGACAGCATGAGCGCTGCGATATGGATCAGTGATACAACATGTTTTCCTTCATTAGAAACACAACCTAGACATTAAAAACAGCCTGCTGGAGAATCATATTCATTTAGTAATCATGTAATTTCACAATCAAGGGGTTACTATCCCTCCTCCCCCCTTCCAATTTAGGAGTGCCCATGTATAGAGAACATCTGAGACCAATAAGTTTGTGATACCTTTTTCTAAAAGCAAGGTCTGCATTTCAAATGTGGCTTCAGCAGTTGAGTTATCAGATCCAGCACTGACTGCAGATGGGATTTATCTTCACTAACTTTAGGCACATTCCGGTAATGTATCGGCCAAGTCTGGACAGCCTCTGTATTCAGTGGAGAAAAACGGAGGGCAATTAATGCCCACCATCCTAGGTACCTATTAAAGGGAGCGATGTGTCACCTTTTCAAGCTGTCTGCATTGCTCTGTCGATTATAGTAGAAACCCAAGCAGCTAGCTTGGTTATAGAGCACCTAACCAGATGGCTGAAGTTAGGGCAGATGGATCCTATCCTACCTCTCTGTGGGCACAGCAGACGAGGAGAAGATGCTCAGGGACTCAGGACTAGTCAAGATGAACTGTTGCTACTGAATGTGACTGTATTTTGCCCATATCAAACAAAATATCTTGGATGGTCTTTCTTTTAAAAATGGGTCTGACTTATACTGTGGCTGGTGGCCACAATGCTCAAGAAACCGGACTCCAGCCCTCAGCTCATTTGATCAATTTATAGTCATGCTGATTGAGGTGAAGGTTTAGTTTGGCACCGCTCTGCTTGCCATCTTGTGGTGCTTCTCTGAGGCATGAGGTCTCCTAGTTTTTCTCCAAGACAGGGCAAACTGGACCCTCACTTTTGTTCAAACATTTTCTGCATAATCACATGAGTCTAGGAGCCAGGCATTAAAGGAAATGCCAAGCAGCATGAGACTGGTCATAAAAACAAAACAAAACAAAGACCTCCAAAAACCAAATTGAAACTTGGCAGAACTGTGTATAGGAATACCTTCTCATGTGGTTGCACGGTGGTGCTTTACTCAGGGCTAGCACACACAGATTGTACAGAGCTAAATTTACACTATAATAAACTCTCAGATTTTTCTCTCTTTACCCAGTTAGTGAGACCCCATGGTTTGGGAAGCTATGAAGGCAAGGGAGCTGCTGGGCTGGGCTGTGGTGGAAGAGACGTTTATACTCCAAAGCCTTTTTTGAGTATTTTGCTCCAAGGTTTCATGTGTCAGCTGGCGGTGGGATCAATAACACCAAACCTGGGAGATCAGCAGCCCGAGACAGCCTACTGCACTGGGCTGGAAATGAGCCAGTTGACAGAGCCATGGCACAAGACGGGTGAGTCTCAAGAGAAGAGCATGATGATGCTGGGAATGGCCATCTGAAGCAGCAGAATAACCAAACACCATTTTCTTCAGAACATATCTCAAGGTAGCCTGCCACCTTCATTGAAAACTTCACTCCAAGAACCTTTCTGGAGAAGCAGCAGGAGCAGATGAACCCTGTAGGCAGAGGAGAAAACACCCACCTGCGCAGCTGTAAAAACTCCATACATATTATCTCAGTGAATCCAACAGGTAATTTCCTACTGCCTCTCACAGGAGGATGCCCCAGCCCTTAGCTCTCTGCAAGTAGATCTAGCCTCAGACTGAGAAAAAACATCACCGCATATATACAAGATACTCTTAAACAAATGTACTAGATCACTTTGTTTTCTCTTTTGTTGTTTGGCTGGCGGGCAGGCAACGAATGGGGCTTATTTTCTATGTGAGACATTACCAGCTCACATATTTCAAATCAAAAAGTTTAGCTGAGTATTCAGAAATGGCTGAGGAAAAGAATGTGTTAAATTTTACAAGAAAACCTATTTTCTTCCTCTTTCACCATTCAAGTTACTGAATATTACGCAAAATCAAAAAGGTTTTTACAAGATTCGTGTCTTTCAATCTAAGTTTGGCAAACCAGCAAAAGTTTGGATTTGAGAAACAGCTAAAAGATCCATCAAACACTGAAGGAGGCCTTCTCTCATCACGCGTATCTCTCCCTTTATTCCCTCCCTCAGATATTCAGCTATAGTTAGAACCACAAGACTGGAAGAGACTTCTCTGACCAGCAAGAACTCGTCTTATGTCAAACACTGTCGTAGATTTGCTTTCACCAACGTATCAGACTCAATCTGAAATGCCATCAGATTCTTGGTGCTCGCTGTTCCCCACAGCAAGACTGACGACTCTGACAGCTAGAAAATATCTTCTGATTTGCAACCTTGATGTGTTGTGGTGAGCTTCTTTATTCTCAGTCCTCACTCTTTGTTAAACTTTACAAGCTAAGTTATTCAGGACTCTTCTTATTTCCTCACGATCATGTTAGCCATATTTCTACAGTGCTTCCAGATGGTATTGAGCATTCCTGCCCACAGGTGCTCGGAGCTGCCCACAAGGTCTCATCATTTTCTTGTGTGTGTTAAAGCACTTTTGTATCTGTGTCACTGGGTTTTAGTTACCTGTTTTGAAGGCTGGGTCACACTGTAGCATGAGAGTCACCTTGGATAGTGTGGACAGGTCTTTCTGCTTACTTACAAGCTCAGAGCAATTAGGAGTAATTGTACTGTTAGTCCTAACTTTGTATTTATTTATTTATTTTTAAATAAATCTTGTCCAAGAAAAGTCCAACAGACTTTGGTGTGACCTTTCCTGTTACGTTTTATCCCATTCCCTGTTTATCACCTGGCCTTTCTTTTAAAAGGCATAAACTAGTGTATTGGTACCTTTCTTGAAGTGGTTATATAACCAAGCTTTCACTTTTGCCTCTTCTTCAGATTGCTGAAACTTTCATTTGTGCAGACCTGCAGAAGTTTCAGGCCTCTTTCACATTTTAATGCCTGGACTCTGAGTTTACTAATCGATACCATGAGTTTACCAAACACTGCCCTTATTAAACCTTATTAACAGGCTCATTTATTAATTCCATTTTATTAGGGAGTGTCAATCCCTGATCACTTGAGCCATTTTTTTTTTTCTTTTCACTGTAATCATTGGTTACCAAAACCAAGTCTGAAACAGTATCACTTTTTACTGAGAGTTTTATTAAGAAATTTGCTGGCTACTACATCCAGAAATATCTGGATCCTATCATGATTAGTGTCATTTATTCTTCGATCTGTACTTGGGAAGGTAAAATTTTCTCTGCCCAACAGAACTTTTCTCTCTAATGGCATTACTGCTGACTTCACCCATGACCAGACCAAATCAGGGGGTTTGCACTTTCCAAACACTCTCTTTTGCCATCTTTCCCTGAAGTGATTTTAACTGGAGAAAATCCTGCTTTTTCCATGCCATCCCTTCTGCAGGTCCTTCTTTGCAGTGTTTCATATCATTAACGCTCAGCTCGCTGCCACCACCTTCACCTTTATCTCTGCCTTGCTGAATAATGCATGCGCTTCGAGACCAGTGTTCCAGCCATGATTGCTATTCTGTTGTGCTCCCGGTGTATACCTGTCCTCCTTAATGCCCTGTCAGCTTAGTTCATGCTCTTCCCTTTTTTGGTACATAGAGTGTTGTTAAACATTTCTGTGCCCCATACCACAGCTTTGTTAAGACCTGCTCCTGACATTGTATTGCTGATTTGGAAGGAGCTCTCATCACACTTTGCACTTTCTTTCTTCTTATTCCCCATCACTCTGATCACTGAAATTTCTTTGTCCTTTGGCATATCCTCATGTACCTGGGCTTTCTCCTCTGGTGTTCTACGGGCACGTGGAGATTATTCAAGTCTCTGACTCTGTACCCTTCATTTCTCAGTTCAAAGCTCTGCTTATCAGTCCTGCCAGACTTGCTTCCAGAAGGCTATTTCCACAGTTGCTCAGATGGAGTCTGTCCTTCAAAAAGGGTCTTCTTTCAGTAAATATATCCCAATGGTCAAACATTGACAGTCCTTTGGCTATCTGTTGATCTTCCTCAAAGCACTTTTTTTTTTTTTTGGCCCAATTTTTATTTCCTACAGCATCGGGAAATGCTAGACCCCAGCGCTCTTTTGAAGTAAGCAATATTAAAAAAGAATTCGAAAAATAAAAATGACACCTGCCCCAAATCTCCAGCAAGACAGTTCTGAAAGCAAACTCCCTCATGCAAGCAGCCAGCCCAGAGAGACAACGGAGACGCAACCGGAACCAGCAGTGAATATTCTGTTCCCCCCTCAGGACTTCTTGTCTACGCAGAGAGCTTTGCCATCCTTGCTGTGTCAGTCAGAAGCATGAAAACAATTGCCCGAGGTAGACAGAACAATATCGTGTGGAAAAAAAAAAAAAAAGTCTTTTTGCTGGTATATTATTTTGTTCATCAAAACGGTTCCACTGAGGTGACTCTGTTGGTATTTTATTAGTGTAGCTTTGCTGGCAAGCCGTTTCACGTGTAGCAAACAAAGTCTAATGGAATAGCAGGCAGCAGGGACTACACCGTGTCCGTTCTACCACACCAGTTTGGGGTGAAAATGAATGTGATGTGAGAAAGGGCAGGAACAGCCCACGGTTGAATTGCAAAAGGCTACGGTGGATGCCCTAGTGAATGTCCTCTGCTCACAAAACTTCCTCAGGAGTCAGTATTTCTGAACTGAGGGCTAACAAAAGTTCATCAGCCTCTTCTGGAAAGCTAATATTCTAAATATGTTAAGCTATTAAAAACAAACAAACATACAAACAAACACTTAGAATATGACTGACATCAGAACACTGGCAAATACTTAAGAAAAAAGAAGACTTAATTGCAAGTAGACTTGCAAATGTATGGTAATGACTTCACTTGGGCAGGCAAAATACATCCAGTGTTCACTTTCTCCTGTCCTGTCCTGTCCTGTCCTGTCCTGTCCTGTCCTGTCCTGTCCTCTCCTCTCCTCTCCTCTCCTCTCCTCTCCTCTCCTCTCCTCTCCTCTCCTCTCCTCTCCTCTCCTCTCCTCTCCTCTCCTCTCTTCTTCTCTCCTCTCCTTCTTTTTGCCTTAAAAGCTCGTATTTCTGTGAAATGTGAGATGACGTCTCATCTAAACTCACAGTAAAATTTGATTGAATGAAATGCAAAAATGTATTGGCACTAGGAACAGCTTTGTATTGTAATGAATTCAGACTGATGTGTGAATTAGGAAAAAAATATGGTATTTCTGGAAACACCAGCCCATTTTTAATGCAAAAATTCTTTGTTGGTGGTGGTGGTGGCATATCACTCACGGAGTTAAAACAATGTAATTTTGTTGATGATGATCATCATAAGCACATACTATAAATATCAAATAATAAACTTCTGTGAAGGAACAGCCCCCTTGTACATATTTCTGCGTTATGCATCTAGGTTTAAGAGTAAATTAGGTGAAAGGAAATGCTGGCTGGCTAGCCATTGAAAACAGTATTAGGAGTGTGTGTGGTAGTTTCTACACCTGGTTCAGTTCCTGATTCACTCTGTGGACTTCAGGCATGTGATTTCAACTCTTTCTCTCATTTTCAGTATCTGTAGAATTGGAAACATGCTCACATTTATCTGTCCCTCTGGGCCCATAGAGGGTTCTTTAACAAAGCTGCAACACTGATGTAGGTGTAAAGCACATTGTTGAATAACTATGATCAGCACAGGAGTGGGTTGATGGCAAGCTGGCCATCAACATTATTTCTGTCTACTGTCCATATGCACCCAGGCACCACCCTGCTTAAAGCTGAGGTGCAGATTTCAACCATGGAGTTCCCTCCCAGGGCTGCAGCTGGGTAAGCTAGTACCAGCTGCTGACTGGTAAACTGAAGAGTGAACACCAAAAGTTGAAGTCAGAGGCAGATTATCTTATTATCTAAATTAGGATTAGACGTGCCCCTGCAGCCTGATGGAGCCCATTTCCTAGGGATGAGCCCTAATGTTTCCAGTTGTAGGATTTTCCTCCTCTGCATTTTTCTGTCCCTAGGTGAAACATAAGCTCTTCATTGCTTCTACCTTTAAAGGCTGAGACGGAGAATCCGAGAAGAACAAAATCCATCTGGGCACGTGAAACACAAAGACACCACCTCTGGCTCAGCTTGTTCTTGGGCTGCTAATCACTAGGCGCGAGGAGGGCGCACCAGGGAACAGCGGCTGCATTTTTTGGCTGTGTATTTTTCCCTAAACATCTGTTATTAGTCACCATCAGAGGCAAGAGTCTAGAGGGACATTGGTATGATCCAGTATGACCGTTCTTCCATTTTGATATTATGTTCTGATAATTTTGCCTTATGCAGCTTCAGGATGCCAAGGCATGGTAACGTCTGGGCAAAAGGGCATGGATCAAACGTTGCTGTCAAAGCCCATTCATTAATATTTTGGAATAAGCACATAATAAAAATGATGAAGAATCCACCCTTCAGCTTGGCTGTTTGCAGCAAATATTATAAGGGTATTAAACTAAACAATGGCTTGTACTCATCTGGCTCTCCAGATGTTTTCTATGACTCTTATTTTCTATCAATCAGTTAACCACGGTTTTTGCTTTCCTTAGCAACGTTATTTCCAAATCACAATCAAAGAAACGAACGGCAAATAATGAGGGCTAGATTGTGTTTGATTGCTGCTAGCTGCTCATGGGAAAGGAAACTGCAAGAAGCCCTGCCAATCCTTCACACTGGCAGACCGGCCAGGAACGCTTCCAGCTCCCCTGACCGCCCCCCAGGCGCGCTCCACGCCAAAGGGGCTCGGCAGCCGTGGCCGCTGCCGGGGAGACCCTGTGGCTGGGGACGGGGGGGAAGCATGCGGCTGATTGCTCTACGGGGCAGGAGATGCAGAATCGTTTATTTCTCTTTCCACCCGGTCCTTTATTACAGCCTCCCCAGCTCGCTCGTAGACACAGCAGGCTGCAGTCATTCGGAGCTTTTAGTGGGTGTTTTTAGCCCGGCTCTGTAAGGAAGCGCAGCTCGTATAATTGCACGGCGTGCATGTGCTTGAGCGTGTGTTTGTCTAACAACTTCTGAACTCATCGGCCAATTGTAGCTAGACCTGGCAGAAAGGTGGTGGTTTCAGAGATAATCCAGTTCGTAAGTTTTTGTGCGAATAGAAAGCTGAAGAGTTTTCCTACTGGCAGAAAGGCTGCAGCCCACGCTCGGTTCTCGTCTGACATGGAGACAATCCACCTGGGAGAGAGAGGGGATGCACGCGAAGGAAAGCTTCAGTCAGAGCTTATAGCTTATTAGATATCTGGGAATCCACTCCACAGCCAAGGCTTCTCTCCCCCATGGGCTCCCTAGTGTCTGATAAGGGTGGAATTCACACTGCAGCAAGAGTATAATTCATTTAAAATGTCAGTCAGCCACGAAACACTAACTCCATTGGAAACTAGGCTTCCGGAATAATTCCGGTATTCATGGAAATACTTGTTCCCTCATACACTGCAAAGCTTCAGGAGGAACTATGGGTATTTCTCCACTGCTCCCAGTCTCCAAGTGAGCTCTCTCGGAGCTATCGCTGCCCAGCGCTACACCAGGTCTTTCTAGCGACCGCTGCCTTTAGAGCTTCGGAGAGGAAACTTCTTTCCTCAGACCTGGGCTCATCAGTCATAACTTGTCTGAAGAGCCAGATTCACAAAAGAACACCCCATTCCCTTTTAGTCTCTGAGAAAAAAAAAAGAAGCCAGATTTCTCAATGGCTTCCTGGCCAGAAAGAATTGCTGGCTGCTGAGCACTTGTGGAAAAATGCTCTATTGAGAAGTGTAAATGAGAACGGAATCTTTCTGAAAACCTGGATCCAACTGGGGACTATCAGCACTTGAAAATTTGGCCCTCATTGCTTTTGAAATACTTAGCTCTTAAATGAGCAAAATCAGAAGTGACTTTTCAAAAGCCTCCTGCCTTCATCCCCCCTTATTCCCAGGTAGCACTGAAAATACTTGTGGTATTGATGTCAAGTATTGTGCTCAAACCAGGGAAAAGAAAAAGACACATTTCAGTTGACTGAATGCTCAGGTTTCCTCTAGATGCTGTTTTAATAACAGACTCATTAGAAAATTCCCCGATTATTTGTATTGTCTTCCCATGTTAAAAGACAGAATGTTATTTCTTAATTTCAATATTATTATTGAATAAGGATAGCTATTCCCTGCAGAATGAATGTATTATTCTGGTCCGCTTGGGGATCTGCATTCTTCCTGGCTGCTACATTTCCCTGGGAATGAATGCTAATATCATAACAGGTATTTGACAGAGGTATTAAAAAAAAAAAAAGAAGAAGAAAAAAGAAAAGAAAGAAAAGAGGTATATCAAGTCATTTGATTAGTGATAAAGAGGGAGAGAGAGAGATCAACACAGGGAGACACATGCAAGTCCTCCCATCAAAGGGAATCCTGTGTAAAATGGGACAATTCTGATGCCTCATCTTGGTGGAATGTAAGTCAACGCTGCATTTGCCACAGATCTGAATGGGAACAGGGTCCCAGTGACAAAGAAAACAAAATTTATTTCCCATACAGCTATGCAGTGTTGTTGGACTTCAATAGGGTGCTGCAAATACATTCTGGGAGTTAGACTCTGGCTCTGTTAAAAGTCAGGGTTACAAGAGATTGCACTGAGATTGTAGGCAGGACAGATCAGATACTACATGAGCAAGAAGGAAATACAAACCTCACAGAATTAACATATATTGTCACATTCTATTAAGGTTTTCTGTAGGGCTAGATCAGATTAAATGCACTGAATCCCAGTCTTCTTACGGCATATGAAAATATTGTCATGGATAGAATTTTTCATTAGTGAATAAAATGCAGAATAATGAACAGTAGACAAAAAAGAGAGAAGATGTAAAGCCAATCAAAGGAAGGGCAGATGTTTAAAAAGTCTTTCACTATTCAGGATTGTGATCCAACAAAAGCAATTATGTTTCTGCTTTCTCAATTTCAAAACAGCAGAAAAGAGCTTTGAGGTTTTTCCAGTGCTTATGGCCTATCTCCACACCGTTAACTGAACAGAAGGTAACATAATACCAAACATAGCCAAAGGCAACTGATTCCATGCAAAGCTTATAATTTGGGACATCCAGTGAGTTAAAGGGGATCGTAATCAAGAAGGAGAAATATATATATATATTCAAAAATTGCCAAAGAAATCTATAAGAAACCTAATTAAATTCTGTTGTAAATCTGGAAGAGGAATCATAAAAACAAAGCAAAAACAGTGCCTACAGGTGGAAATTACACTTGGTAACTGCCCTTTGAACTCATGAAAAAGACAATGCGTGGAATTTTGTTGAGGAACGGCTGGCATGTGGAGGCAGGAAAACAATGCTCAGTCTTGGCAAAGTGCTGAATATTATTTTTGCTCAAAAATTGTTTTGTTGTTTTCGAATGGATAAATATCAAAGATGTAATTATAAATACAGTCCACCAGATTCCTCCCTCGGAATCCCTAGCCGTGCACCTAAACAAAAGTCAGTGAGGCTGAATAGGAGAATATTCAGTGAATGCAGAGTATGTATGGTCCAAAATGCGAGAGAATAGAGAGAAATGAGAATAGAGAAGGAAAGGGTACAATGCCAGTCATTCTACATCGTGAGAGAACCACTTTCTTAACAACAATACTCTTCCTATATTACCTGATGCACAAGACCTGATGTAAAGAGATGCTGCTTTCTGCTCAGAGTGCACGTACTGTGCCCTAATAAAAATGGAGAAGGTTGCACTCTGCCCTTTGTAGCAGTCACACAACTTATTAACAGTGTGCGAGTGAAAGGGGTGTGTAGTCAGACACAAGGACACGCAGCCACACAATAGAAAGCTATTGAAGTCAGTGGAGATTGTGCCAGGGGCTTCAGTGGGGCTGAGATATTGCTCACAGTGTTTTCCTTCTCTGACTTTTGTTCTGCAGTCCTATTCAGACAACTCAGGACGCTTCCTGCTTCCTTGGCTTCTCCACCTAGGGAGCAGGAAGCACGGAGTCTCATTTTTGCAGGTAAGCAGGCAGAATTGCTTCAAGACACCATGTGATGAAACTGGGCATGGTCTTTCATGTGCTTAAAATGCAGCTTAGGGAGAGTGTAGGTGCATACTGAGGGTCACAGACAGAATCCTGCCAATCTTGATTAGGCATCTCCCAGGCAGGTACACGGCTAGGTGGGACTTCCTTAGGTGCCCAGTACAGTCCCACTGTACATGTCTAGCCAGCCAGCTACCACAGCCAGCTGAAGTGAAAAGAAGTGCAGCTTTTCTGCGCGAAGAGGAGCTGGGGCCTGTTTTTCCCTGCTGTGGAAAGTGCTAGGGTACAGGAAAAAGGCTTGGACAGAGTGTAGGGGAGGACAGGAGGGATCAGGGAACAAAGCTATTAGTCCTGACAGGGAAAGAACGAAAGAGAGGCACCAGTTACTGTCCCAAGACCCAGACTTCTGCCTCCTTTTCCTATTTCCTTTCACAGTTTACCCCCCACCCCACCCCAGACACCCAGCTTGCTTTCTGAGGTACGTGCTAACTAAAAGCTTCTGAACCTGAAGCTGCATAGTTGTGTTAGCTCAGGATCAGCTTACAGTAAAGCAATTCCCCAGCTGGCTTGGAAAAAGGATGAAACAGGCTCACCTCCATCTGCAAAAGACCATGTTAGCACAGTCTCATACACTCTTGGTTTCAGCATTTGCAGCCACTTCCTTTCAAAAGCAACTACTGCTGTCTACCTTTTGTGCGATTGCCTGGCAGCTGGAACACTCTGGGAAATAAAAGTTTTCAGTTCTCTTTAGCCTAAGGTTTGCAAGTCTGTTAAGGGGACTCTCATTGAGAGACAAGAGGTAGCAGGGGAGAGGACCACATCATGCTTCATAGTGAAGTTAGTGACGAGAAGTCAGGAGTCGTGGAGCTAAACAGAGCAAAGGCAAGCTACTGCTTTTGCATCGCGTGTAGACAGGCATGGAGTGAAAACCAAGGTTCAGAGCTTCCCATTCTCAGTGGGAATACTCATTACCTGCTCCACTCAAGGTAGTCCTTTCTACTCCCTCTGGCTCTATGAACTGTGACTTCTGGGCTGCTTCACAGTGACACAGTTGATGCAGAGAAAACAGAAGCACTCTCTCATTCCCACTCTCACCTAAATCCTTCTGATGAGACCTCCTTCTTTACACTGCTGTAGAGTCTGCTGAGATAGGTCTGGAGTCCCACTTCTGGGGCACATGTTCAATAGGCTACTAACAAAAAGTGTCACGACAAGCCCCATCCCAAGGGAGAACAGAGATGAGCCACTTGTCTCAAAATGTGTGACTAAGGTAGCTAAAGCCAGGACATCCTGGTTCAGAAGCTGACATTCAAAGACACCCTTAACTGTAGCTCATTCAGGGAGCAAAATTCCCCTCATTGGGATTTCCTCTTTGCTTAAATGGCATTTAGCTTGCTGAGCCCATTCTGAGGTATGTTTACATTCATGGGTATGAATGTAATACCCATGTATGAATGGTCTGCTCTGTCCATGATCCAAACCACAGGAATATATGGCACTCTGGTCCAGGAGATAAGGTGTGTTAGCTCAGGTAGTAGTATAGGCACATAGCTGAGGGACCAGAGTTGGGTCACCATACGTGACAAGAGCAGGCATATGTCTCACTGTGTTTATCTATGCATGGTTGCTTTCTAAGTGCTAGCTCTCCTCAGTCGATGTGCAGGGAATTTGAGCTTTATCTACTTGCACACTTTGCTAAAACCTTAGCCCAAGCTTGTGACCTAACTCAGGATTTTATTCACTGCTGATCACAAAAGCCAGAGTGCGCACTGTAGCCTGAATCTTCAAATTGCTGGGTCAGTGGAGAGGCAGTCTGTGTGGACACATTAAAGCTCTGTTGAGGGCCGGCTGTTAGCACAAGCAAAGTGAGAGTGGTGACTTAGACTGACCTTTGCCCAGGTTATAATGGGCTATTATAACAGCCATTTAACCAGTGTCCTGTGTCCTGGAAAGGCAGGCTGTTTGATGACATGGAGTGAGAGGTCGGAGTATTCTCCTCCCAGGATCAGCAGTCTTTCCCCCAGTCACCCAGCGATGTCCAAGCCTGTCTCTCTGCCACACTTCACTGCATCCCCCCACTTCTGAGGGCCAGAGTAGCCATGGGGACCTGCTCTGCTTTCTCTCCTTTGGGGTAACAAAACTGGATTCTAGGATGTTGCGAGGCACCTCTGGGTCTGTCCCATGCACAGTGTGGAATACTGTCACGTGCTGAATGTACCAGTTGCACAGAAGCTCAGGCTGGGAGACAGAACCAAATACCTGAATAGTGTTGTTATAAAAAAAAAAAATAATAATAATAATAATAATAATACCATCTCAAGGCTTCTTCTCAGCATATAGTCAGCACCTCATTGCTGAGACAGGCTGGCTGCTTGGATCCTCTGTCCCTGCTTCACTCCAGAGGACAGTGTACCACACTTTACTGCCAGCCTGCCTGACTTTGCCCTGAAGAGGAGGAGTGCTCTGACAGTCAGGTGGCAGCGTAAGAAGCAGGGCCAATTAAGAAGTGGTTTAAAAAGCCATCCCTTACTACCTCTCAGCTGATAGTTGGTGCTTTCCAGCAGAGATTTATGCCTGAGTACGTGTCATTTTGATCACAGCACCCAGGGGGGCTACAAAGCTCATCAGGACAAATCCATAGGCAAATATCCAGTGTACATAGAGCTTTAGGTGTCTTACACAACACTGTGAATTTTGATTCAAGAGCTAAGCACTGGCTTCCAGGTATCACGTAGATGGTATCATAGCACTGAGGGCTGCTATTAGATGAGCTCTCCTGAATTCTGCTGATAGGGGTTAAGATGTGGCTGCACTCAGCCATCTCCAGAGGTTTGTCCCCTCTCTCACTTTCTCCAGAGTTTACTGCCCAATCAGTTTTGCAATTTAACTCATTGTCAGATTGCTCCTTGACAACCACTTCCATAAAGCGATCCAAGTTGAAAGAGAAGGGCTTTTGAAGCTGGCCTCTTCTGCACAGTTCTTGCAGCATCCTACACAATTTACAAAAGGAGCACGGGGTGCAGCTCAGAGGGATGGAAAGCATTGCAAGGCTGTTTCTGGGATTCACGCTGTACTTCAACAGGTTAGTTATAGTCCCTATGGGGTCTCTTGGAAAGGAACACGGAAAATGCAAAAATACCTCAATTACAACCTTACTCTGCCCCCACTAGACTCCTTTAAACTGGTTCTGTGGGAACAGATGGCATAGGAATTGGCTCTGTTAGATTTGTACGAGCTGGGAACTCCCTCGTGCCAAGGGAATCCTCGAATGGGGAGATTCGGCGCCTCTCCAGCTCTTCCAAAGTGGGTCAAAATGATTTAAGAATCTGGCCCGTTGTGTCCTCATTTCCTCTGTAAATCAGCTCATATAACAGGAGATGATGGAATGGTGAGAAGGCAGAGAACAAAATTTCAAAGAGGATCAAAATATGACATTTTAGCTTTCGTACGTATAAACATGCATAATATGACATTTTGTTTAGACAGTTATTTAAAAGGAAACTTACAATCTTTTTAATTAAAATGAATGCAAAGGAATAGGTTATAAATATGAACACAGGAAGGTAGGAGTTGACAGAATACAGCCTTCCAGACAATCTTTTTTCAGCTGTTTTGGAGTGTAATAAAATTTTGTTATCCTTTGCAATTTTTCCACAATGTTTATGTTTCTTTTAGATAACAGATTAACTGTAGGTGACTTTCATTTTTTTCTGTATCTCATGTCATGTGTCGGAAGCCCTCATTGTACAGATACCATAGGAATAGTGAATGAGATCATAAGAGAAAGAAGAAAGAGAGAAAGATGGCCATGTGGGAAGAGTATACCTGAATTGTGAATGTGATACTGTCTACACTTGTACTGCCGTTATTATTAAAATACTGCTGGTTGCAAGTCTCATTACCTTACCTTACCTCTGCCATTTCCCCCACTGCCTATTTCGCTTTACCTCTGCTGTCTGTCCACCTAACTCGTGAAATGCTAAACAAGTTTTGATATTTACCTGTTTACGATTAAATTGCAAAATGATCTGCTTCGTTCTGTTCTAAATTAAGGTCTGCATTAAATGTCATAGCATTTATCTTTCATAAAACTAGACAGCAAGGACACTAATTTCCCAGGCACTCAATCACTGCCCTGTGCCACTGGAGAGCAGCTCGGGGAGGCGCGTGCCCACTGTTCACAGCTCGCTGACAGTGCTGAGGCGGAATCATAAAAGTCAATTAATCATTAAAAGCTGTTACTAGCCTGTATTGAACCGCTCTGGCGCAAAATGTTAATCAGCCCCGCATCGATACAATAAATTCCTGCAAATTGGAGTGGTCGATAGAGCTGAAGCCTGGCGGATCAATGGGAGGGCACGAGGCCTCTCCACTGGGCCCCACCAACATGGCTGCCAGGCAGCCGCCATGCCCCTCCTTGACGGCCCAGCACTGCCATTGCCACGGCAACTGCATGTCACCCCCCGGCCCAGCTATCTGGGGCTGAGGTGGGCGCCAATGTGTCACCCTCCCTGATGGCTCTGTCAATAACGCTTAGCAGGGGAGGGCGGCCGTGGCCAGCACACTGGGGCGATTTAATTGCTCGAGGCGCTGCATGCCACCGCATACGTGCGGGGCTAAGCAGGGCTGGGGGCAGAGCAGCTCGCACCATGTGCCATTAACCTGGGTGCTGCTACCAGAGGAGCAACCTGGAGCATTGTGGGTTTGGAATGTATGCTCTGACGAGTGTAATATGTTACTCATGAATGGCTGTGGAGTTGTTTATTAATCCCCCAGGGGCCCCAGGACAGTGTTTTCCTGTGGCCTCTGCTGCGCTGCTGCCAGGCACCCAGAAAATGGCGTCAGCGTGCCCAGGGCTGGTGATGGTGGGGTAAGAGGGGAAGGACAGTTCTGCTTCAGCACCTGCATAGCCCTTTTTCACACATAAATGTCGCTGCCTTGAGAATACGAGCAGTATGAGTGAGCCACCCCTGCAGAGAGATACTTCAGGGCTTTCTTTTTCAAATCAGTCATACATGTTTTGATGTTGGTTACATCCTTGCTGCCCTCATCCCTGAGGCCAGAGTGCACTTCCATCCTTCCCACACAGACCTGCCGGCAAGACTGGGACAAGTGGGAGAGCTGCCAGTACAGAAATGAGCACAATGGGAAGTACTGCATCCCGAGGGGGAAGGACTGCATCCCCAGTGGGAAGGGCTTGGTCCCCAGAGGCCATCTCTACACTGCCCCTGCTGCCTTCTGCTGCTGCTTCTCCCCAGAGAGCAGAGACCCGTGCCTCCCTTCCACAGAGCTGTCGAAGGCTCAGCTGAGCCCAATCCATTTATCTCCTGTTACTGTTATTAAATCTGACCTGCAGTGGGGGGTGTGTGTGTGTGTGTGTGTGGAAATAGCATTTTTAGGATTGCAGGATATTAAGAAGCCTCTTTAGTGATGAAAGAAATGCTGGATACTGTTACTCCAGGGAAGGCTTGTGTTCCACTAGTTTCATTGTCATTTAACATAAAACATAAAGGTTAATGCTGAATAAAATAATACCCATGTTGATTATTTTAATAGTCTCAAAGTATAACTTTTTCCCTGGACTGCAGTTATCTAATCCATGTGCTGTACATGCGCCGGCAGTATTTTGTACTTTTCCACAGAGCTGATATGATGGTTCCATTAAGTTGGGCACCGAGAAGCTATTGTGCGTATCTCTCGTACAATCGTTCCATACTCTATGGAAAATGGAAAATATACGGATCCAAAGACATGCTAATTCCCAAGGTTTGTACAATTTTAAAGATTAATAAAAAAGTCCATCTTATTATTATCTGAGTTATAGGAAACATCAAAATAAATTAGGAATCCTGCTGCAAAGAAATCCCCTATTCAACATATTGAGACAGGATGATGTTATGAGTGTTCAGACAAAGGTAATACAGTGCCTCTACTTAATTGCCCTGACACCTTGCTCAGTTCCTCCAGCTATACTCTGAGAGCTAAAAAAACCCCTCTCATTGTTATTAATTGTATTCCTTTTTAAATGTAATGTCATATCGCTGCGGGCTGAGCTAATGAAACATACCCATATTACCAAAATAGGCATATTTCTTTTTGTACAACACATTCTATCAAAACTGTCTGCTAAAGACATTGTGTTAAAGACCTTTCATAGAGCAATATAAAGAATATCTCAGCTACTCCAACATTTCTATTACATGATTATTAAAATGCCCAGGAGGACTAAACAATATAGTGTGGATCCAGTTATCATATAAGACTTTAGAAATATTGTTAATTCCTGCCACTGATTTATGTTAATACTAATGCTAGATTACATGCTGTGGCTACTAAACAGCCACTGCATACCAATTCACACAAAGAGAGTCTCTCTCCACTCTATGGGAGCTGCGCTCTTCTGTTATAATGAGAATCTGAATTATTTATCTCTCTTTATCCTACAGTAGTTCACTTGACCACAATCACTTTTCCCCTGTTTCTACTGCACATCAATGCATGTAAACATGACACAATAACAACCACTGCCTTTACATATTTCAGCCACTTTAAGTCACATGAAATCAGTCAGACGATGGAAACAAAAGTATTGTGCTTGTGCTGAGCTTGAGAAAGGTATGAGATTGCCTATATGCTAAAATGATACCCCTACACACACCCACACTGAGTGTCTCCAGTATATTTTAAATAGAGGTCCAGTCAACATCATAAGCTGAGCAATACAGATTTCCTTGTTGATGGCTCCTGCTGATGGCAGGTTCTTTCAGGTGCCTGCTACCTTTCACAGCTCTATCTGGGCGTAAACAGCTCCTCCGCAGTGTTTCTACAGACTCACCTACCTCTGAATGAGACTCCAGGAAGAAACAGCAACATAGGTAAGATCAACTACCAGTCCATTTTGAATGGTCATGTAAGAAGGCTGGGTCCAGTTCCATCTTATTCCGAATCTAGGGCAGGGATGTGACCAAGGTTCTTTTACATCAGAAGTGAGTAGTGCGTCTGCTAGGTTATAGGGCAGTCTGTGGCATGTTTGTGGAAGTGTTTTTAACCTGTCTGTAACACTTGTTCTACAGTCATTAATCCTGGATTTATGCATTATTTGTCAGAATGTACTTCATTCCCTTCATATGTGGCACATGTGTTTCAGCTGAATTCCCCATGTGATGTTTGCATGTTGCAGCCCCAATGCCTGCTGTCTCACTTTGCAATTTGTCTGGTCTTAGATCACCAGGAAAATAGGAATCCAGCCCCACTAAATTATTCCTGAGGAACCTGGTAGAGACCTCTGTGAAGAGGGCTGGATCTTCTGTTTTCAAAGTAAATAAGCTTACAGTACATCTGGGGTGCTATTTCAGCAGTATCATACCAGTGTACCTCACTGGTGCTTCCATGCCTTTTGCAAGCATCATTGAAAATCAGAATGTTCTTGGTCATGGCAATGGTCCTGTAAGTGGCAGTATGCAGGTTCCCACTGCATACTGCTTTGTGACCTAGGCTCCAAGCAGAGTTAGGTCTTGACACCAGAGACTTTCTTCAGCTTGTCCTCATCCTTGCTGGTTTCCCCTCACCTGCACCTGCAATGAGCAGCCATCACTACACTATCGCTCTAGAAAGGCAATGGGAGAAAAAATGCTGAAGAGAGAAAAGTGTGGGGCTTTGTTGTAAGAAACAACCAGTGAAAACAGAAAAATGAGTGGGAAGGGAAGAAGGGAAGGGAAGGGAAGGGAAGGGAAGGGAAGGGAAGGGAAGGGAAGGGAAGGGAAGGGAAGGGAAGGGAAGGGAAGGGAAGGGAAGGGAAGGGAAGGGAAGGGAAGGGAAGGGAAGGGAAGGGAAGGGAAGGGAAGGGAAGGGAAGGGAAGGGAAGGGAAGGGAAGGGAAGGGAAGGGAAGGGAAGGGAAGGGAAGGGAAGGGAAGAATCCATTTAAAGGAATTGATTATTAGGTA
The DNA here is from genome assembly GCF_964211835.1 of Anser anser. Taxonomy (NCBI): domain Eukaryota; kingdom Metazoa; phylum Chordata; class Aves; order Anseriformes; family Anatidae; genus Anser; species Anser anser. The sequence goes on from NC_139720.1 coordinate 144,296,997, forward strand.
GATTTTTTTGTGGGTAGGTGCAACTGGGTGGAAGTTTGAAACCACAGAGATGGGTATATTTGTGCCATATTAAAAGCCAGGGTCATTGTAAAGACATGAATCTCAAGGAGAACTCTCATGGTGAACTCTAAAATACTTCTTTCACTGAAAGAAAGAGATGTGCCTAGGGCCTGTGCTCCTGGACAACAGCAGAGAGGACCTTAGAGTCCAATTGTGTGGAATTAAAAGCTGAAGAGGCTGTTGGACTCTGCTGCTCCCCTGCAGAGACTATCTCTTTCTTCATTTCTCCTTCTTGCATCTGGTTTGCTTTGCACACTCTGTGATTACCCACATGTGCTTGGCAAGGTAGGGATGTCTGCTGGTTGATGAGGCTGGAAGGGAAGGGAATGTGATATCTCTGACAGGGGTGGGGGAAAAGAGCAAGGCAGGTGGATCAGAAGTGATGCAGAAACAGTGCAGGCATCCTGGGGGCCTGTGTGCATGGTGGGATCCTTGGAAATGACGCTGGCCATGTGCTTTGACCACCTCTGGTCTGAGGAGATGATCACATTGAACAATGTGACACTGATCCATCACACCTGGCCAACAAAAACTCTTTCACTCAGCCAATGAAGCCTACCCTGCACACTTCATTGCTGTTATTGATATGTTGCCTGAGAGGTGGGCACTCTGAATTCCAACTAGTTGTAACTAGGTGTAGGAAAATACCCCAAAGATGGTATTTTAATTCAGGAAAGCAGAAGATCAGATTTTCTATGGTATAAATTAGCCTAACTCCAAAGTCTTCAGTGTTGCTGCATTAATTTCTTATATCTGACTTATTGGGTTTGGTTGCACTGGTTATCATGACAAACCATTTTTCTTCAGGGTAGTAGAAGTCTAGAGAGAGACTTTAACCATCATCATGCCAGTCTAAATCTGGAGTAATTCTACTGAGTCTGATGGAGTTACACTAGATTTGCAAAGTAAGAAATGAGGTCAGAATCAAGTCATAAGGCAAGATGACATTTAGCATCTATCAGAGTTGATGAACGTTTAACTTGCAATACTTTAAACCACTGGTATTTTAGTCAGATAGGAAAATGCACTCTGAGTCCAATTTAACAAAGTCTAATTTCAAAAACTGAAGCCCAGTTCTCCTAATCTGAGCGACTTTAGATACATATGGGAATATCAAAACATGATTGCCCTGAAACTCAATCTTCTTCTTTTTAATTAAAGAAAGAATTCTATCTTAGTCACCTGAGAATCTGAAAGATACTCTAAGTATTTGACACTCAGAAGAACTTTTAACTGATAAATTATGAGGACAAGAGACAAAAGCTACCATCGTTTGTAAAGCAAATTTATAATAAAACTAAAGATATTTTAATAATTCAGGAAAAAAAAAAAGAGCTAATCAATCCTGATCTTCAATCCTTACTTCAAGACAAAAATAAACCCATTGCAGGAATTAATTTAAGTTATAAAAAGTTATGACTAGATCTTCAACTGATGCAAATCAGCATAGCTCCACTGATTTCAATGGACCTTTACCAATATAGGTTAGATGAGAATCTGATTCTCAGATGCTTTGTAATTTTTTCTCCTAAACAACAAATAAAATATGTTTTTTAAGCCAACATCTGTCTTAAGTCATCGTTTTTCCAAACAGCCTGCACTTTCTTTTGCAACAGATCTCCCAATTTCTCTGTGTTAACATTTTAGGAGTAACACAAATCTTTAAGAAATTACTTTTTTTTTTTTCAAACCAAGTTGTGCAAGCTGGATAAAATAAATGTCTTGTACTATACACAACACTCCCTCCCCCTGTCTTTGAAGGAAGAACTGGACAATGTTAAAGGGTTAATCTTGTTCTGGGATAATTTCTTTGGCATTATTCAGGCTAGCACAGATAGGAGCGCACATATATTCCCATACCCTATATTGCTTGGCTGGCTTTTGTTGGAAAAGTTTTACTGGGCACATCCTCTTTTCCATTTTTGAGGTAAATTTATAGCCAAAGAGCATTGTATTGAAAAAGTAGACGTGAAATACTACTAAGCTATGTAGATCACACTGCGCTCAAAACTTCTCCTATCCCTCCAGGCAAAAACTGTAAAAACAAACAGTTTTTACAGAAACTCACAAACTCCAGGCTGACACTGGAGATACTTGCACTGCCACAGGATGCCAGATGGTGCAGACCACAGGTCCTCAAGTGGTCCTTCATTGCCAGGGCTGGTGTCCTGGGCAGTGCTGGCCCAGCTGCCTGCACAACCATATGCAGAACCAGATGAGGGAAGCTCTTGACCTGGAGGGTCAAGAGCTACCTAAGACCATCTAAATAACACCAAATTTGTCACCAAATAAGAAGCCACCCAATCTGCTATACAATCTGCCGCACCATACTACACTTAACTTTCAAGAGCAGAAATTACAGACCAGAAGCATGCAGGAAGTGCAGACAAATGGTGGAGCTCTGGTACACTATGCCAAACCAATTAAGCAGTCAGGCCCATCGGTAAAATTGCCTGGAAAGAAAACAGCTTTGTGCCCTTCCTGAGTACGGCACACAGAGAACTGGGAATGCTGGGGGGCTGAAAGGAGACCCAAGCCAACCAGCAAATTGCGGTGCACTGGCTAGACTGATTTCTGTCCCCTTGGTGCCCTTGGTTTTAAGGCTGTAAAGGTCCCCAAATCACTTCCTAATATCTTTCTACTAAATGCTGTGAAAATGAAATCTGTGTAGTTTTTCTCTTGTTGGTAGTGAAGCTTCTAAAGCTTGGGCATCCAAAACTACAATTTGGTTTTGTGCTGTATTCTTTTCTGCTTGTAAGTGTGTTTTTTGGTCATAACAATGGTAGAAGGATGGAATGCCACTTATCTATTACCCATCAGGCTGCCATTACAAACATTAAATGGCTTCCCGACTGTTTCAAAATAAAAAGCGCCAGCAAATATTTAATGCTATACAATAATTAGAAAAGTCTGGAATTGTCTCTCATTCGTTAACCTTAATCATATCAACCTGTTCACATACATTAGCGTATCAAATGCCAAAAGCCTGCTGGGAACCCATCCCTTTGCCAGCTGGTATGCACTGTGTTTTACCAGGGCTCCTTTTTGTATGTGAAGCAATGAAAGAGCGTCTACAGTGGTTTGACAAAAACATGGTAACCAGCAAACACATCTGGAAGTTTCTGAGAACAAGCACACACACTGTGTGTTCATTTATTTTCCCACAAACAGGGAGATCGACAAGAGAACATAGCCTGTGAAAGTCACGTTCATCTAGGATAATATTATTGGAGCATCATAGTATGTTACTGCAGAGGAAGCCCACATACTTCCAGGTTTTAACAGGAGGAGCATTTAACTGTTACTCTGAGTACATGGACTGAGCCACGTAGAGTGACAAGGAATTTTGTTACCACATGTTCATAACACCCTGAAGAAGTTATGTGCTTTGCTGTACAGTGATATTGTTTTGTTTCGTTTCCCACAAAAGGTGGAAATAAATGCAGAAATACAGCCTGCTGGAGGAGAGGATCAGCAAGAAAGGGGCACAAAGTAATACCTATGGATGGTCTCTGCAGTCCCCAAGGGCAGAGAGGGGAAAGGGACACATTATCTCTGCCTGGCTCCAAGCTGCATGGGTGCAGTCACAGTCACCCTGTTACACACCTTCCTGTCCCTCAGCTGAATCATTTCATGACTGAAAACAGGCTAACCCCTATGTTGGAAACATTCTCATAAAGTTGGCAAAAAGCTCATTGGCAAAAGTGGGGTGCCACTTCATATTACTAGTGCATTTTCCTCTTTGTAGCTTAGGTGAAATTTTAAAACACAAGCTTATTTTTTCTTATTCTTGCCCTTCTGGTCTTGCCTTTTTTTCTTGCTTTTTTTTTTTTTGCCTTTCCCATTGGTTTTGTTCTTGACCAACATGCCAGCAGCAATTTCCTTCTATTGCTCCTTTTTCCCCAGGTAGGTGAAGTGAAGTATCTCTCAGAGCTGAATTCTGCACTACATAAAACACTATCTTTTTCATAATGAATCCTGCACATTGTCTCAGGGGCCACACACACAATTAAGAACAATATGAAATTTAATTAAGACAGGATAATAATAAGGGTATGAATGTCACCGTGAACTGTACGTGAATACAGCCCCCCACGGTAAATGGTCTGGGAGCTGGACTGAAAGCCAGCTGCCAGCCACCCACATGTGATTTCAGCACCTGATCTCAGGTACCCAGGCACGGGAAGGACAGAAAAGATGACTGCCAAGCAGTTACGACCCAAGGGCTACAGGTCTTTATAGAGCAATGCTAAAAGGGAGAGTTACAGCTGGGAGTGGTGATGGAGGGAAGCAGCTCTGGGTGCTGAGCGCTCTGGATGCTCAGCATCACGCCCACAAACAAGCTTGCTCTCGCGTGGGACATCACAGGTCATGTCCAAGGGACCTTGCTCAAAGGGTGCTCTTGGGATACTCACTACAATGGGCACAGGCACAACCTTTAGACCGAAATTCGCTTTTGCTCACTGTGTCTGCCTTGCCAGTCTATCCCGTCTGTGTATGTCTACAGCCACAGCATACCCTGCAATCCCCAAGTACCCTCAGGTGTAGTTTGAGAATCCCAAAGACTACCAATTAAGTAGCATCATAAGTACATTTTGTACATCAGAACAAAAAGAATTCTACAAAATAAAAAAAGTATTGGAGAACTAGAAGGAAAGAAACGACTGACTGCAGCCCATGTTTCCATTAGGGGAAAACACTTGCTAAGATCTAGATAAATCTTAGTTACAAAATCCAAGTACAAAGGTAGACATCTGACATGCGGCTAAAGTATTTCCATCCCCTGGCTCCTCCTGCCTTTTCCCCTCTCCCCAAGGAGCCAGCACAGCTCTGGCAGTTCACCCTGGCTGAGAAATGGGCTTCTACTCCTTAAACTCCAGTCATGTGTGCACGTCTTCTCATTTAAGCTCTTCCATTCTGTTTCTCTCCAAGGCTGAGAAATCTGTTTTTTGGGGGAAAAAAAAAAAAAAAGTGGGGAAGCTCATTAGCAATTTGTTTAGAATTTGAATGTCAGAGTAGTCACTTATGTCTAAGTGACTGAAAAATGTATGCAAGTCCTCTGACTTTCAGCAAGAGATCCAGTGTTCTAACATCAGAATAAACAATATAATTACTGTGTGTATGAAGACATATTGGTCTCTGTATAATGAGATATTCAAATCTGCTCAACTTGAATCAGATCACAGAGATATATTAAACACACATGGCAAAAGAATTCAGTGTAAGGGTAACCATGTGTTCTGCCAAGTCTTTCTATGCATGAATGGGCTGCCAGGGCACCATAGGCTACAGACAAAGTACAGGAGAGCTGTGTTCGGAGGTAGGGAAATGAGGTTGCGAAGGTATTTCCTCTCCGTTCCCTCTAACATGTGAGTGTCTCCCGTTTCTCTTCCTCTTTCACAGGCTGGTGCACCTCAAAAGCAATTCCTCCAGAATTTGCTGTAACATTACTGTATCATGGTTTCTTGGTACGCTTTATTACCGCGTATTTATAGCACCCGGGAGCGAGCTAGCTGCTCGAGAAGGGTAGCGACCGCGAAGGCTGTCCTCAGGTTCGTTTGCAGAGCTGTTTTCACAAGTTCGCCGTGTTGTGGAAAACATGCCCCCTTTTCCAGGGTGGCTGCAGCTATTTTCAAGCCGGGCTGCTTGACCTTGCTGGTTGGCTGCGGGGCGCGTGAGCCCGATGGGTGCCGAGGGTTGATTGACGTGTTGGAAACCCACGGCGTGGGCCCCTCGCTGCGCCGGAGATCATGTACTGCTGCACGCCATCAGTAGCAACCATTGTCAAAGCATAAGATGTCGATTTTTTGGCAGTGTTATTTCAACATCCAGATACTACGAAAAACATGGTAAGATGAAAACAGTAGCTGTTTTGCTTACTTGTAGAGTTGTCTAAGCGTGGATACCATAGCAGATTGAGTTACGCCCAGCTGCCAAAACAGACACAGCGAACGTTTCTGCAGGTCAAAAGGAAAGTATGAGTGCCAAAGTGTGCTGTTCCCCGAGCAGCTGAGCTGCTGCAGGGACCTCGGTGTGACGGATCGGAAAAACATAAACGAGTCAAGGCCACGATTTCAATCTTTATCACTCACAAGCAAGTGTGCAGTTACGGGGACAAGTTTTAAAGGACATTTTGTCTTGCTTTTCATTCCCAGGGCACACGTGACATATACAATATATTGAACATTCTCTGGGCACGGCTGCTCGCATGCTGCTGGAGTGCCGGGGCATTTTCAGAGGATGCTTCTCTTTCCCATCTGTTGAGGGAACCAAAATTTTGGGGTGGCAGGAGGAAGCTTGGAAGGCAGCAGGAGTCCAGTCCTTGCTCCTCTCTTGGCAGCTGCGGCGGCTGTGTTTAGCAGAGCATTTCTCAAGCTGAGGAAGGCAATTCGCATGGAAAAATAGGTTCTGGGGAGAAAACACCGCCTCGTACAGCTGCCAGGGATACAAAGTTGGGAAAAGATTTATCAGGAGAAGTCCAGCCATTTTTAGGAAGTGAGAACTCACTATTTCAAAGCAGAAAAGAGTGTGGGACCTATCTATCTCTTCAGTAAACCTCAGCTGCCAGAAGGAAAGGTGTCAAGGAGATGTGGTTACCAAACCCAATGTCTTTGAGGCTTCAGTTGTAACTAGGGAAGGGGAGATGAGGGGGGAAAGATTTAATGGGAGTTGCATATGCACAATCACTCTTAGAATAAAACTCAGGCCTTGTATTTTATTTCACTTAGAGGTGGACTGTAGAGTTTATTTTTGCAGAACCAATGAGGTAAAGCTGCAGTTTTAGAAAAAACAAACCATGGATGGCTCTTATCCTCTTTTCTTTCATACAACTCTTTCAAGTCCATGTGAGATTTCAAATACTGAGCCAGGATTAAGATACCAAGTTCAGCTTTTAATTCATATTTAAATTAATAGCTCAAACATGGAGAGAGAGAATACTGCAAGAACCTTTTTTCAAGGCACTGTTCTCATAGCGAGATCGACCATGGGTGATCTCTAATATCAAAGTCAACCCTCAGTGGAAGGAAGGCCTACACCATGTTAGTCTGAAAATGCCACAATATGGCTTTTTTTTTAGAGCAAATGTAGTAGCATTTAGTAAAGGAGCTGGCACAGTGGTAGATTTCCTCTTTCCAGAGCATGAGGTGGCCTTTTAGTTTCACCAAATCTATCTTTGAAGGGTGTGGAAAATCAAAAAGAGATGGATAAGCAGATAGTTAAGCTGGATAGATATATTGACTTTATCAGGCAATGCTTGTATGCCTAAAAACACCCTTTCATCATTATGAGAGTCTGTTCATATCCTCACCCTGTGGAAATGGTTAGCTTTTAATTCATTCAAGAGATGCTATCAAAAAAGAGGGAGGTATTTTTTACAATCCCCAAACCAAAATAATACCGCTAAACAATACATAATTCATATCTCTTCAGAATTCTGAATGTGGTCAGAAATAAATAGCAGCACAGGCATTTAAGAGCTATTCTCATTGAAAAATGTAATTAATTGTGTGATCCACAAAATATTTCTTTGAGGGGGGCAGCCTGCGTTGCTTTAATTACAAGTAATTGTTCTCAAAACCATGCAGCTCATAAGTTTTGCAGGCTAGACAGTGATTATGCATCAATACACTAATCTATCACCTTCATTATTTTAGTCATCTGGGTGTGATCATCAAACTTTGGAGTATAACCCAGACACCAAACCAGACATAGCTCATGCTTCCATTCTTTCCAAGTCGGTTCGTTTTAAAAGAAAGATTTTGCATTAGTGATGCAAATTTCAATGCTTTTGTTTCAAATGAAGACAGTAAATTAAATTAAATTCCCCCTTGTATGTTATTAGACACTGACAAGGAAAAGGATGTTCTTGTGGCTGCATGCTGGCCTGGGGGGCTCAGGAATCCCCCAGTATTTCTTCATTTTGCCATGGGCTGTCTTTGTGGACAGGAGGTTTCACTTTTTGTGCTTTGTTCAGGCTGACTACTGAGCGTACTGGGAGGCAGCTACTGGAGACCAAGAGTTCATTGCTCTCTCCATGTCAGACACCAGAGTGGTGATAATGCTGGCACCAGGCATCTTCAGGTGCTTGCCACTATGGAAGGAGAATGAACAAACCTCCTCCCAGCTTGGGAATGCAGGGAATCTTAAACCATTATTGTTTATACAACTTAACACTTCATCTTTATAAAAAGAAAGAAGAAAAAAAAAAGTAGCTACCTAGCTGCAATTTATTATTATTACTATTATTATTATTACCAGGTGAACACAGAGCTGAGTTTGTTATTAACTGAGGCACTGTTTGTCCTGGTCTTTAGCCATCTTTACCTGAGATACCACAAAAGCGCCCATGTAAATCAAAGTTAAGCAGAGGATTAAGTGCTGTCCTGCGTAAAGATGGCTTAAGTACGTTTCCTGAATCAAGGCATAAGCTGGTATCTCACTACTGCCTCTTCAGTACTGCTTTTTCTACCTCATTAAAATGAGAGGATGCTTGCATAAATTCCTCATATTGACATACAAGACTATGCCTGTCTCCCTGAGAATTTGGAGATTTCTTTCCTTCTCCCCCAAATTAATAAGTGCTGTCACCTGCATCGCTAAACACCAATTCACTGCTTACCGCTAACAAGACCTCCACGTAATGTAGCTAACAGTAGTATTTCAAAAATAGAGCTCTCCTGTTCCCAGCATGTCTGACAAGAATACATTAGAGGCACCTGTCCCTGGCACCAATATTTTGTTTTCCCTACTTTTAAGTGGGAAGAAATCTAAAGCATTGAAATTTTCCTTGAAAGCAAAGCAAATGTTAACGCAAACGCAGTAATTTCTTTTCCCATCCTATTTTTCCCCCCTCTTTCAATCCTCTCCAGCCTCAGGGAAATTTCCAAAAGTAGGTAAACATTAGAAACATACCCATTTGGGTGAAAAACTAAAATGATCTCTTCCTTAAAACTTTTTCATTTAAAAATCATCAGGTAGCAGGAAACATTTTAATTACCTTTGGAACTATGAGACTGATTCTGTGCTCACCAGATCAAAGACATGAATGCTGCATCTATCAACAACATTAAAACAAGTCCATCATATATGTTATATGGGCCAGGACAAACAACAACAGTACAACAGACCCTCAGATTGGTAAAAATTGGTAAAAATCTGAATGATAGGTATTCCCCTATTCCCCCTATTGTTTGAATTGCAAGAGTAGTTCTGTAGGTTGTGGGATGGGCTCCTTTGGTCCTTAACTTGAGACATGTGTCCCATATACACTGACACCTGAGGTAGATTACTTGGATCCCTTCAAGATGGATGCCCCATCCCTGGAGGTGTTCAAGGCCAGGCTGAATGGGGCTTTTAGCAACCTGGTGGTGCTCAGGGTGGCATCCCTGGCCTTGGCAGAGAGGTTGGAACTGGGTGGTCTTTAAGGTTCCTTCCAACCCAAACCATTCTGTGATTCTATGATTCCAATGTCAATGGAGTGGAATACGTGTTTTGAAGTCTCATTTTTTCTGTTCAAATGTAGATGTCAGCCCAAGAAGATGATGAACCTCCTAGAAATGCACATTTTTCTGTACTGATTTCAAAAGAAGCCTGCTTACCGTCTCCTGCTAGGCTCTACCTTCATCCATTAACATTCATTTTATTTGGATGTCTTTTGTTAGAATACAAGTGATTTTTGCTTTTACCCTTGTGACAATGATAATGTAACCTGACAAATTATTTTTATGCCATGAATGTCTCTCCTGTTTAGAGCTGCTTATGATTTTTTTTTTCCAGTTTTCCCCAGCATTTGAACAGCAGATTTGAATAATCTTAGAAATAGATTTAATGCTAGATCCAACTCAGTGCAGTCCCCATTAAAAATCTCTGAAGGCTTTCCTTTGACCAACAGGGAGACTGGGCTGCCTCATATCTGTGCTGCCATGAAGCCAGCCAAGACGTCACTGTAAATCAGCAATACTAATTTAACTTCAATCAAATCCATTGACAGTAGTTGAGAATGCAGATGTAACGTTTCCTTTCTTATTCACCTGAGAAATTAAATGTTATAGGAAAGAAGAGAGTATCCAAACAGCACATTTTTATTTTTCCCATATTTTTGGTGTTGCTGTCGTGTGAAGAAACAGAAATTATTGCCTTATTTTCCTGACTATTTATATGGGATTTAAAGTAGGATCTTTTGTCTTGCTCAATATTTGCTCTCAGCCCAACCCTACATTCATATAAAAACAGACCATTTATAAAAAGAAGCAGCAACATAAACTGAATAACAGAACTTTCTGAAAAGCCTGTTTAACACTTGCTGCAACTGCTTACCAGATTTGGTTCAATCTCTTTCTACATGTTTCTACTCAGCTTTTTAGCAGGATTTCCACATAAGTGACTTTTAAGCACCTGGCAGTCCTAAGACACTGCACAAACCTTGCAGAAGTAGCTGAAGTAAATCTTTATACGGCAAATGGAGAACAGAGTGACCTCAGCTTGAAGTTTTGTTCTTGCCTGTTTTCTTGAGTAAGAATCTAAATGCTATTTGAAAAAGTTGTGCTTTTTAATGAGGGGTTCACTTTATAAATAATAAGGTTGTATCCATTTTCTTTTTACCAAGTTAGTCATCTTTTGACTATTCCATCTGCTTCTAGATCATGTAGTAATAAGAAATAAAGGCACTTTATGGACCTGATTTTCCAAACACTTACCTCACTGTACACCAGCAGTAACTCCCCTGCAGTCATTAGCTCTGATTTCTCTCATACTTCATTCTTGCCTGGCTTCCAGAAAACTGGGGTGTGGGGAGCAGACCTGGGCTGGGCAGATCTTTTGTCCCTCTCCTTCTTGGGCTGCTTTAGTCTGTGGCTGTCCTACCAGCTCTCAGGGGGCCATGGTGGCACTGGCGCATGGCAGGGACACGGGAACCACTCGTGGTGGCCCATCCTTTCTCCCCCAGCCTACTGAGATGTCTTCCGGAAAAGAGCTTGGAAAAAGGGGCCAGCAAGCAGCAGTGACACCTTTTTTACACGGGCTAGCTGCACAGGTGAGAAGGATGTTTGGGTTTATCTGTGCCTCTTGAAATATCTCTCCTTAGCCCCATGCAGCATTGCCATCCTCTGGCATCACACCAGTGGGAAATGGGATCAAGGGAGAGGAGCGGCAAACCTTGGAGAGTCCCTTTTTTAACTTATGTAAATGTTTTGCAGATACATTAACTCTCATTGTGGAGAAATAAACTCTGCACATTGAAATTGGCACTATTTTGGTTCATCATCTTTTGTGTTCACAGTTGTTAAAGAAAGCAGGCTGAGTCTTCACAAAAATGTTAGTTTGCTGGAAAAAAAAAAGCTGCAGTGAAGTGACACTTTGATTATAATTAAAAACTTTTCAGTTGATTTAACAGTTCACTTTAGGCATTTTTGGGGCTGTGGAAATAGCAGTGCTTTTAAGATAATGAACATTGTATGATTGCTAATGAAATCCACATACTCACATATATATATATATACATGCGGTCTTTATGCTATGCATCTATCCATCTACATACATATATGCTACTCTTAGGTTTATTTAAAAAGAAATCAAATGGGAGGGAAAGCACATTTTTCAAATGTGGCTCTAATTGTCTTTTGTGCGTGTTCTATAGATCATTACTGGCTGTTTACAAACCTTGCTTGGAATGGCTTTGCAGCGATAGAGAGGGTAACATATCTTCATTGTTTATAAAATGACAGCTCCTAATGGACCATATTAGCTTTAACACAAACTATTAAATCCTTTTCATTAAATTATTCTGCGCTCTATTTTGGAATCTTGTTAGCTCTGGGAAGTAGGTGCAAACTCCTAAGGAAACACGAGCACACATTGAGACTATTATAGATAATGTTTATTAAATAAGCCTCTGAGGATGTTTTTCTTGGGTTGCTCTCAAGCATTTTGAAGGAGTCATGTTCCATGTTTGAGGTCCCATGTTTCTTCCTCTTAAACTATGAGCAGCTGTAGCACATGACCTACTTCTGTAGAACCCTGTAATGATTTCCTTCCTTCAGTGGCTTCAGGAGTCCCTCTTCTGCCCTGTGAAAAAAGGGACAAATATTTTAATCCAAGCAAAATGCTAAAGCAGGTTTTGTTGGTTTCAGGGAAGAAACTCAATACAGCTACATCACCGAGTGTAGGCCTCAAATTGGAACCATCTGGCCTGCAGAAGCACCATGAGATCTTTGGGGAAGGCATGGATATTTTTGCCTTGGGCTGTAAAGCATACACCTGCAGAAAGGGTAGACATGTTGGCAGACAAGCTGGACTCATGCAGGAATACAAGCCTTCTCTCACAGCGCCGTGGCAGTGCTGGAGCCTGGAGATTACACTGACATGTTTAATAAATGCAGTTGTTGTACTGCATGCTCTCTGGATAGCAAATGTTCAGATACGCTCTCGCCTACGTTAATTCAGACAGGTCTGCACTCCAGGACCCGTGCCTTTTTGTCCCTCTTGGGCAGAAAGCCCCTTTGAAGGCAAAATAAGGGCAAGGGACGGAAGACTAAGCACAAAAACAAGCATTACATCGTAAGGCTGCCTCTTGCAAGAGGTAGCCTCATATGATATTCATGTGAACTGCATTAGACTGAAGAGAGATTCTCACTGGTAAATATTACAGCTCCTTGGGAACGCGTAAAGGTAAAAGAAGGCAGGTGTCAGCATGGCCTAAAATAGGCCGTCCACCTCCGTGGGAGGTTCGTAACACACCTGGATGGGATGTGGACAGTCAGTGAAGCCCCACGCAGACTCTGAAGGCTGTAACTCAAGAAATCGTCTAGCAGAGACGGCATCCAAGCACAGCCAGAAGATGAGAATGCACTTCACAGAAACAGGAGGACACAAATCCTCTGACTGGCAAGCTGCTAAACCATTAGGATCACAGGTTTTCATGGGCCTCTGCGTGGCACCTGGGTTTCTGTCTGCAGCCTTGCAGGTGGCAGAGAGAAGGCCCAGAGCATGACATTTGCACCTCCGTGATCTGTAGCTGCAAATGCTGCATCGCACCTGCAAATTTGTGGCCTGACCCTGTGGGTGCTCTTCAGAGCCAGCTTCCAGTGGTCCCTCAGGACTCAAAGGTTAAGGCCCATGTCATTGGACACCAATAGCGTGCTATTCTCCTTTGAGTGGTGTAGTGTACACATCACCTTGAACAGAAATTGGTTGTTAGAAAGCATCGCTGCTCACATCACGAGGCCGAGAAGCCAAAGGGGAACAGCTTCTCCCCAGCCTTCTCCCTCCACGTATAAATCATGCTGCATCAATCTCCCCACCGGGAAAGCTTACACCCTGAATCTCAATCTGCACTTTCCCACAGCCCTGAGGAAGCCTAAGGAGAACATTTAGGCCCACTGCTGCTTTCAATGTGCTCTGTATTGCTAGCATCTGGAGTCACAGACATGGGCTATCCCAGCCGTGGTCCAATGAATAAAATGCACAGCATTAATGCAGAGCGTGAGCAAGGTTGCAACCCAGTCCTCCGAGAGGCAGCATCCTGTGCACTGCTGGCTCCTGCTGTCCTCTTTTTAGGAGGTGCCGAAGTGTTTTCAGAGCCACTACTCACTGAGAGCTAGACCGGTCCTTCAGGGACAAAGGAGCCCTATAGATGGTTTGTAAAAAATGAAATGCAAAGTCTCCAGCTTTCCTCATTCCTCTGTAAGCCAGAAGCAGTACTATAGAAGCCAACAAAGCAGCGCCCGTGAAAAACAGATGACAGACAGAGAGAGAGATTTTTTTTTTTTCTGATATCTATTGAGACATTATGGAGATTTTGTGGACAGTGGAAATAAATGTAATTGGTAAAGAGGAGGAGCTGCCTCGAAGGACAGCTTTGTTGCCACCTCGGTCCTCTCTGATTTAGGAAAGAAAATCTGATGTTATTTCTGACACATAAAAAGAATGGGAAACAGTATGTGTTGCCGGAGACAAACTTCCTCCTGCAATCATATTTGGACACTTTTGCTTTTCCCCATGCCTTTGTTCCCTTCACCTTGCAGAGCTCCTCTCCGCTGCCCCCACAGCCAGGACAGCTTTCCTAACACACAGCTCCAAAACTCTCCAGCGCTGTTTCAGCAGCTAGAGGAGAGTTAATGAGGCTCAACACACTTCCTTACCAAACTTTATAGGGGAAACCCCTTGAGTGCGAGCAGGAAATCCATCCTATAAGCGTTACAATGTGGGCTCAGTTCCTCATCTAGAAACTGAAGAAAATACTGATATTTTCCAAAATATCAAATACTAAACGTGGGGGGTTCCCCAGCCAAATTTCCCTTTGGTTCAGAGGGGCAATTTTTCATTTTGGTATTGTTTTGATTTCTGAAATAATTGATTACGTACTTCAAGAATATTGAAAATTTCCTGAAGCCAGATTCCGCTGCCTGTATTTACGCTGACTGTGTGCAGGTAATCCTAATGATGCTAGGAAAAAAGTGTTTTTTACTACAAGGAAGGCTGGAAAGGATTGGACCCTTCCTAAAGGCCTTCTGAAAGACGGGGAGAAACAAAAGGACCCCCGTGTTTCAACAAGTGCATTTTGGCAAATACCTGAGCTGCCTGGTGATCCCAAAACTGGGGAGGCAGACTGCAGTCTTTCTGAATGCCTTCGGCAAGCCCAAATCCCCTTCCGACATGCATACTGGGAGTGACTGCAGAAAAGGAAATCTTTACGAGGGGAAAGCAAATGCAGCTGTGAACCTGGGAGGCCAGGTAAAAGGATACACAAGCACATAAAGAGAAAAACACGTTCCCTGTGCAAGTTTTCCAGTCCTCTGGCTCGTCGCTGCCCCGATCCCAGGATGATGGCCCTCACAGCACGCTTTTCCAGGCACACCGAGCCCGGGCTACAGAGGCAAACCACAGGTCTGCTCCCAAATGCACCCGCTTCCTATCCTTGGGCATGCTGCTCAACCTTCCTGGGGTGCCCAGCAAGCAGGATATGGCCCAAGGCCTGTTCTGCCCCTGGGACCCTGTGGTTTAGACGTAGCCCAAGTGCCACTGGAGGAAGCAGGCGCCTGCAGTGTACAGGAACAGATATTTTTATGAGATGCTGTTCCCTTCCCATCAGCGAAGGCAATAGAGAGCTCTTTCTCCTCTGGAGCTTTAGGCCGGGGAGTTCACGCAGCCTCCTTTGAGACTGACAGGGTTCCAGCTATTGATTTTCCCGACTTGCTCGTAAGTTAATATTTACCATAAACATCTCGATGAGAAAATTCAAAAAAAGAAACGACATTTTCAAAACAGCAGAAGCTGGGGAGATAATGAACCAGACACAACTTTAAACAAGATATTTTAAAAAGCATTAAACCTTCCTTCCTTCTTTTTTAATTAGTAGCAAAAAAAAAAGAAAATATGAAAAGAAAAAAACCCAGAAGGGTGATAAGCTGTTTTTATTGTTGAGTTCATTACCGTGATTATTTTGGGAGAGACGACATTTTTCTCTTAATTCATGAGCCAGAAACGAGCTCTTCGGAGGCTGCATTAAAAAGATCTCCTTAAAATAACGTTGGAGAGATGACTGTGGTGGAGAACTCAGTCTGGCTTAGCCGTACCCAGGTGACCCAAAGCAGGCTGCCAGGGTCCCAGGGGTGTTTTCCACCGCACTGCCCTGGAAATGGCAGCAAACACATCCCCCAGCCCCTGCCCGGGGACAGCAGCCGACGAGTTCACCGTCAGCGAGGGCAAAGCATGAAAGAAAACACACAGCCGATGGAAAAAACGGAGCGCACACGGCGGGGAATAATATTTCGCTTGTGCGGCGGCCGTCCTGCGCTGGCAGAGTAAACAGAGCAGGTTACCCAGCCATGAATGTGACACTGTTTATAAACAGGAGCCCCGCTGCCCGGGGACGTGCGTGGGGAGCGCTGGGCACGCGTGAGGTCACCGCGCCACCTTTTAGGATTTGCATCAATCATGTCAGCGCCGCATGAAGCGAGCCATTCAGCCCGCGGGCCTCGGGACAGGTAGGGACTGTTAGCGAGCCCACCGCTTCTCTTAAAATGCTCCGGGGTGTGCTGGTGCACCCACCCAGTGTGTTTCGGCACCCCCTCCAGGAGCAGAAAATGAGGCGAAAAGTGGGTGAAAGCGAAGCTGGGGAGCTAAGCTTGGAGTTAGCCTTCACCTCCACAGGAGGAACCATCCTGATGAAGGTGGTGGCGGAGAAAATGCAACGACATCATGGCCTGCTGGATGGCTCTTCTCATTATTTACCAAGTGCAGGGAAAAACATGACTTTTTGCCAGAGGAATCAATATTTCTGTGATTAAACAGAAGCCACTCAGTGCACGGGCTTGCACCTGAGTGCCTGCGATTTGGGGGCTGGAGAGGAAGGCAGAGCAGGGCAGACATAGGAGACCAGCGTACGACCTGCTGCCAATTCTCTTCTGGCTCCGTGGATGCTGCACATCCCGTCTGGATCGTGAGAGAACAGTGATAAAAGGCCAAGGCTGCAGCTCAGGACAAGCGGCAGAGACCAAATACATCCGTGTTTCGCTGTGCGGCTGTCCTGCTTTTGGAGGACGGCGGTCCCTTTTGATCCAACTTGCCCAGCTTCGGAGACGGATGATGGCATCAGGGTGGGTGCCTGAAACACTAAGGATCTGGCTCGCAATCTTTAACTCTGCCCAAATTTCAGCTTAATAACACGTAATTATGTAAAATAATTGTAAAAATGACAATTACACATGAATCATGTGTAATTATGCAAAAGAAATGTAAAAAAAAAATATAAAAGCAGCACAAAATCCTTATGATACATTGATGGTATATGGACATGTACTATTCACTACTCTTAAATGCAAGTTGATTTAGAAATATTACTTTGACCATAAATCAACTGTGTTCTGTGTGATTCCTGTTGATCTACAGCTGTGACGCTTTCTCAGAGAAGAACAGATGTAAATATCGGAGAAAATTGGGAAGTGTTCTGGGAAATGTTTTTCACTGAAAAATGTGGTTTTGTCAAAATCAAAGCCTTAGGGAGGAAAGGTTTTCTTTTTTCTTTTTCCTTTTTTTTTTTTTTTATGAATATGCCATATTCACATACAATTGAAAAATGTTTTAAAAATGATCAAAATATTCTCTTTCTGTACTTTCAAAAGAAAAGTTGTAATCTTTAGGCTGAAAGTAAGCCTCTGTTTTGAAATTGAAGTAAATTTACACTAAAAATGTAAAAATAAAAACACTTCAAGTAAAAACACTTCAAAGCTTACTACAGAGTAAGTTTTCAGAACTAACTTCTTTTAGACCCAATCTAAAATTTTGTATTTTATTCTATACTCCATTTTTTTCCCCAAGATTTCCACTTTGGGGGCCGACCCGAGATGGGAAAAGTTCCGTAATTATGCAAAGTACGATAAAAGCAGAAAACCATTTGCTTCCACCTCTGCTAACATGCAGATGTGTATTTCCAGCAGGCTACAGAGCGATCGCACAAAACTCCAGCATCTTTTCCAGAGAAGCTCCGACAAGCCAGAAAGGAAAGGATGCAGCCCTTCAGCCAGGTCACCTCTGCTGTGCTTCCATGGTCCCGTTTTGGACCCCAGGGCAAGGTTTTGCCCTGAGAAGCAATAGGGAGGTGCCCTGGAGCTGGTGCTTTCCCTCCCTATCAAGAGGTGGCACCATGGTGGGGTCCTGGCCTTGCACAGGGTGTCCCCTGCCTCCAAGTCCAGTCGAGGCCATGGCCTGGAGAAGCAGAGACCTGCCACAGGCCTCTTCTCACTTGAAATGAAGCCCTGACTGGAAAACAAAAGATTTGTGGTTTTCTTTTTTTGATACTCTTCCCTCCTGATGGTGATGTCTTTTCAGGGGCAATTAAATGCTAAGCATCGGTCTGTTAAATTTAGTGGCAATTTCAGTTGTAGGCGGCATCAAGCCAAGGACAATTTCAATTTCACACCAGCGAAACAATTATTTATTTTGTGTTTGGAAAGCAAGAGTGCTTTCTATTCAAGACCAGCTTTTGTTTGAAATAACACAGCCCGTGTCCCCATGGCCCTGATCCCATGGGCTCACCTCTGCAGGAAGGACCTCTCACAGCCAGCACCCTACTGGAAACTGGGGGGACTTGGCAGGGAGGCTGAGGTGCCTGAAGCACAGGCTGGGACTTTCTGTGCACGCCTGTCCCAGTGCAGGGAGGGCTGTTATTATCCTGGGTCTTCCCCAAATCTGGTGAGAGCCTTTGAGAGAAGAGCCAGCTGCAGGATGAGACCTGGGATGGGTGCTGCACACCTGTGCTTCATTCCTTTACAGCAAGGAGCTTCCTTCCTTAAGGCTCAGGTTTTATATTACCAGGTAAATTTCCTTTCGGCTTCATTTGCATGGAGCAAGAGTGACATTCTGTGGCCAGTCAGATTTATGGCAGCTCGCTCGCACTGCCTTTTTTCCTCTCCATAAATACCTCGGGGTATAAAACCGTCCTCTGCTAGCCTTTTGTTTTGTTTGTGGCTTCTCTCGCGCCTTGCGAGAAATGAAACCAGAGGAATTCTCAAACACATTTATGTGGCGTAAAATCCCCGGGGACTGCTTTGCCACGAATCCCTGACAAATTCAGATGGCTATGTACTGATTATTATTTCATGAGAGCGACGCCTGATTGTAATGTAAGTAACCAGGAGCACAGAGAGCACACAATGCGGTCTTCGGGCTCCACGCTATCTGGCTCAGCCTACCGCGCTTGGAAGGGATGAGGAGACCGTGTTCCAAAAACCCATAAAAAAATCTAGCAGAGTGCTGTTTGAAACAAAGCAGTGGGCTTTCTAAGCACTCATGTGCTCCAGATAACACACCAACGACACTAAATTGAACCCGTTTAGTTGTAAACATGATATTACACTTGACAGTTTCCAGTGGTAAAACACCAGACAGTCCATGCTGGAGAAAGAAGAAACGCTGTGCAAGGAACAAAGCTGGTCACAAGTGTCCACAAAAGGGCCAGATTTTTGGGGGGAGGGAGAGCAAACCCTCAACCCCTCCAGCATTTATCGTGGTTTGGAGTCAAAACTGAGCTCAGACACATGTGGCACTGAAAGCAACCTGCCCGGTTTCAGCAGGCGCTGGAGTTTATGTTGTTCCTCTGTTTATTAAAAACGGATGGGAGCACTTGACAGAAAAATCAAACTTCTGGTCATGGCTCATTAATCTCTGTTGTATCTGTCAGATATGTGTGTCTAGAGTTTCAACGAGGCTCTAGAATCGGGATTGCCGCTGAGCTCTGTTGTTTTCTCTAATTTTGAATGAGGAGAAAGGCTGCCAATCACCTCTGGGGAGCGAGCGGGGTCATTTCCTCAGCCCTTTGCCGTAGGCATCTCCCTGCCCCATGCTTCGGGTCTGGTTTCAGGGGCAGCGAGCACCTCCTTCCCCTTATCACCACCCAGGGGATGCATGGCTGCTCACCACCAAAACGCATCCCTGCGGATGTTGGGGTGTCAGAAGGGTGATGTGGTGGATGCTCCTTTGTCCCCGGTCCTGCTCTGACAGAGGGTAGTGTTTGTGGTGCCCGGCTGCTGCAGACAGCGGAGCCCCGCCGGTGTAAAACCAGCTTAAGTGATGGGCTCAGCAGGCCCTGAGTGGGCTCAGCGGGACAGAGACGAATACGGTATGAAACAATTAGCTGCAGATGGTATAGGAATCTCGTTTTCTGGAAATACAGATTTTGCCTGGAGATCTTTCTGTATATATTGGATTTGTCACACTGATAATGACTTGAGCATTTGGAGGGGTAGGATGAGCCACCGCAGGGCCAGATGCGGCTGTGATGGGGAGGACAGAGGGTGTGTGTCAGCCCCAAAATGCGGCCGTCACCCCACTGTGCCACCATCTCAGCCCGTGGCCGTGGGAGGAGGAGGGCTGAGGCACCGAGCAGAGCCAGGCATGGAGCTCGCCTGCTGTCTCCGCGTATGCTACCGCTTCCCTTATTTGCTTTGGATGTTGCTCATTGCATTCTCTCACTCTTTTTTTTCCCCCTTCTCCTCCTTTTTTTTTTTTTATAATTATCAGTGGTGCTGAATCCAGAGCTAGCAATGCTGCCAGGCGCTGCCAGCGCTCGGCACAAGATTCTGCTGCTGCTGCCCTGGGTTTCCAGCACAGAAATCAAGGCAAGGGGGGCTCCCAGCTCTGCCAGCCAGACAACAGGCTGGGGAGTCCTTTTAATCCTGGTGCCACTAGCACGGGTCTTCTCCAGGCGCAAACGGTGGATGAACACAGCTCAAATACAGACATAGAAGAATAAAAAAGGAGATCAGATTTTCACAATTTCAGGTATGTCACTGCCAGACAATCTCTCCCTTGGTACTCACAACCTATGGAGGGCAATGAGGGGAGCATGCCGAATGCCTGTGTGCCAGCTCCACTCCCAGTGAAACACACAGTCTTTCTCCAGGGGAGGTCTCTCCACCTGCCAAAGCCTGTCCTCGGGACCAGCCTCACCCACTGCGCCAGCCCCTGGCGTGCAGGCACGGCTGCGCCCAGCAGATCCCACCAGATCCCTTCCAAGGATGCTGGCACGGTGTGCTGAAGATCCCATCTGTGGGCACTCAGATGGGCCATGAGCAAGCCATCAGCAGACAGCAAAAAGCAAAGCTCGGGATTTCCAAGGAGGGCAGGCACAGCCCTGCTTTTCTACACAGCTTGGCCATGCTGGACCCCTCACAAGACCACTTTGAAGTCAGGGCATATAACGTTTGTCCCATTACAAAGCAGAATGTCCTAATAGCTCTTAACAGACAGGGTGGACCCAGCCTCCTGCTCATCCACCTGCAATTTGGTGGGCTCTTCTAATCCTAAGAGCAAATTCCGTTGTCATTATGTGAGCTCCTAACGCACAGAATATTTTTCCAGTGTGGGGCCTTCGGCGTGTGGATTACCGGGATGCTTGATCTGTTCGCTCTTGCAGACATGTGAGCAGTTACACTAGCTGCTATAACGCACTGCTGCTCAGAGAAGCCTGTGCAGCTATATATATTTGTAGCATATCTGCAGCTTCTCTGTATTTAACACCTTATTATATTTTTTTTTTCAATAAAGTGTAAGTGACGTAGGAGCCATATTCAACAGTCGCATCACCACTTAAGCCCAGATCCTTTAAGCTATTCAAGTACTTAGATACTGTGTACATAGAGATATATATACCCACGTGGAAGTGTTTCAGGCACCTCGGCGGGTTGGATTACCAGCTCCCACTGAAGTCTGCCCCCAGTTCCAGTTTCCTCACAGTTGCTTAAGTTGTTCCTTTGGGATTTAGATACTGAGGTGACAGGTACCTAAGGTGCACAATAGCTGGATGACATGCAGAAGATAAAGATGGGTGTTTGAGCACCGTGGGATGCAGGATCATCCTTAGCTGAGTGACAGCTCAGGAAAAGGCCGTGTGGCCCTCCTAGGCATCTCCTGAGCACCAGGGGCAAACTTGTCAGGCAGTAAGTGCAGACTGGGGCCCATGAGGGTATGAAATTTCTTATGCTGATACAGAAGGCACAGCACAGAGAAAATCTCCACTTAAGCCAGCTTTTGGGGACCTAAGCTCTCTCTCGAGAGCACCACAAGTCAGTGTGGACATAACTGGGAGAAGAGAGGGGACCCTGACATCAACCTGCTGGAAGTTCAGATTTGGTTGAAATAGAGAGTGGGGTTATGTTTAATGGCTACACATCAGGGGTCTGTAATGTACCTTCCAGAAAGCTGATGCAAGCATTGCCAGGCAGTCAATAGCTGAGTGACCTCTTTGGGCTGTGTCACTTCCTAACTCTATGCATCAGTCAAACAAAGACACAAACGATCATCCCAGGATTCATTCTATTCTACCATCGTTTGGGGTTCTGGATTTTATTCCAGGAGACACTGACACCTGCTCCAACTCCACTCCTGTCTCTGGGAGGCAAGAGGATACAGGAGACCTTGGAGTTCCTTACTGTATGTTATGGCAGCAGCACTCCTTTTCTTCTCGTAACAACTTTTTGCCTCCTTGGAGAGGAATCAGGAGCAGCCACTGTGCCCTCTGACTTCTTGGTTTCCTTTCTGCTCTCTATTACTGGCATTTTTAACATTTTTTTTTCATGCATCTGGTACTTGAATAAAATAAAATGCTGTTTTCAAGTGTGTAAATATACAATAATAAGTTACTGGTAGCTTGTTGGGCAGGTTACTGAAAAGTAATTACAAATGTTTTTGTGCTTAGTAAACAGTATGGCTGAAGATATTCTCTGCTTTGAGCTGCAAAACCAGAAACTACTACAAAACCTTTTGTTATACGAGACAATGTGTCACTGAATAAAGAATCTTTTGTGAAGGGAAAGTTAAAAAAACAAAACACAAAACAAAACAAACAAAAAAACCCACAACAATGATATTATATTGTTATGCTGAAAAAGCAACCTTTCTTCCCACATCTCTGCTTCTACCATTAGCCCTACAAAGCTCTTCTTACCACAGAATACATCAGCTGCAGGTCTCCAGTTAACTCATGTGTGAAATGTGCTTGATACCAAATGAATGGATGATCATAAAAACAGCGTTCTTTTTTTCCTGGAAACACAAACCAGCGGTGATACATATTGCTTCTGTTTTCAGCCAAAGACTATAGTACCAGATGGCTAACACAACCGTAACAGCTAGCTGCATCTGGATAAAAAGTTTGGATGGTGTGAGCTAATCTTTAAAAAATGCCAGATAACTTTTATCTGTTTAAGTCATGTTAGTACTCAGCGTATTTCCTGCTCATGCCATGCTCAGATTGCTCAAACATGCCTTAGACAAGTTCATTAAGCATCATTAAACTGAACAAAAGGCTAGTAACCATCTTTACTAAGTCAGAGGTCAGCTGCTGGGGTATGATCGGAGATCCACTGAAGGCAATGGGACATCGCCTCTCACTGATTTCTCACTATCTCACTGATCACTGTGGCCTTCGAATTAAGAGCCTCAAGGTTATTTCCCCTTGTCTGCATCTTGAATTAAGAGCCTAGAGGTTATTTCCCCTTGTCTGCCTCTATTATGGCTTCAGATGAAACTTATACTGGTTAAGGAAGAGAACAGAGAAGACAACTTGTCTCTTTGGATAAAATGACTGAGTTTCTCATACTTAAATACACTTTTTCCACGTGAAAGCAAAGATGTTTGGGTAACTGTGTTTGGCTAGCTATGTAATCTGAATACTGAACAGACAGAGAAGAAATACATCTTTTCACTGTATATGATTATGAGACAGCCAAAACCGTAATTCATAGGAAGGCCCTGGGCTTAGCATTGCCACAGCCAGGTATCATTTCAAATTAGTTTTAATGTAATATCCTTGAGAATCAGCCACAGATGAAATTCATGCATTGTTGGATGGGAGAGTTGTTGGCAAGGGCTTTGAGGAAGACAGTTCACTGTCTGTGAACAGTGAGAACAAAATCTGTGGGTGATGAACTAGGTACAGGCTTGCAGAAGACATTGTTACTTCTCTCCACAAACTGTGCCAAGCTACCAAATAATAATCCGAGTGCTAGCTGTTGGGTTGTTTTTGGCTTTCTTCCCCCTCCCATTTCTTTCCTGTAAAGGCATCAGTGCAGCTTCAAATGCCACAGTTTCCATGATAATCTTTTCCACAGTGTCTCAGACAGTCTACAGGGAAAATCTCATGATTACCTAGTTGAGAATTACTCAGTGTTTTGTAGTGTTAAAAAATCACAAACATTCTAGTATCTTTGATGCGGGAACATCCACAAAATTGCAAGAATCACAGAACCAGAATGGGAAAGAGAATGGCCTTGCGATGACCGATGCTGTTTCTTGAACATTGGTGGATTTCTTTGTTTAACCTTCCTCTAGCAAACAAAAAGTGACTTGGCTTCAAAACAATGGGGAGGAGGGAGAAAAATAAGTGGAGAGGGTACTAGTGAAAGATTTAGTTAAAGTCTATTCTTCTCTGGTGTTTCTCAGAGTAGGGGTCAACGGTTTGAGAACAACAAGATCAAGTCACAGCCTGGATGAAGCAGATGGGGCAGACCACCAGGCAGCAGGTTCCCAATAAACACTGTGGAGGGCAAATTTAACTTTTCTCACAAACCAAAGGCCATTATAGCAGTGAGAAAGTGTGACCTGACCCTATTCAGCCTTCACGTCCATCTGGTCCTGGGAAATCCTCGTACAGAAGGGCCACCTGAACTGGCCTTCTCCTCCTCCACCAGCAGCATGGGGATCCAGAACAGGAATTGTCCAGCAGTCTTCTACAGAGGAGAGGGTGGTCATTGCCTCAGACCATCCTGCCCAGGTGCGTTGTCTTATCCTCTCACCTGGAGCCTACATTGTGCTGCAAGGTGAGGTGCCATGCCAACAAACGATGCTCTTGCATAAAGAAGCTAGAGACATCAGTGGGAAAATGGATGTTGATAAGGGAATGCAAAGGAAGGGTGAGCCAACATTGTTTAACGTCATGGTCAGGAGCTTTGGTGAACCTGGCACTTTCAAAGCAGGAAATGAGGTAAATTTACAGTCATCTGATGGGAGTTCCTCCCAAGGGGAAGCATGAGCAAAAGGCTGAAACTGCTTGTCTGGAAGTGTGGTAGGTGGGCAGGAACAGTTGGCTTCATGGGGCAGTTAGATGTGAGTCAATTAATGGCAGTGGTGATGGGACAAGTAGGAATAAGCAGTGAACATCAGAAAAACGGAAACAAGCAGTTTACATCAGTTGTGGTACAGGAACCAGGGTGGAAACCAGTAGAGAGAGGTAAAAAGTATGATCAAGCTGCAAACTAAAAGAATAATGTTTTCAATAGCAGTCAGAATAGGCTTGAGTGGCACTCAACTTTTCATGATTTGACTGTCATGCTTGCACAACTTTTATCTGAGCCTTTTTTCGCTTCTCAAACTTGGAATAGACCTTAAAAAATCCTTCAGTGACCCCATAGATGAGTCCCTGGAATCATAAACCCTATAGACAGGTACTACTTGTTGAAGTTTTTAGTGTCATGGGTCTCTGAGAACCACTATTAGTCTACCGGAGGTCTATGTTATGTACCTTGTCTAGATTTTGAGAGATCCTGACTTCGAGCTACTAGCCCCCTTGCCGCCTCCCAACCCTGTCCATAGTTATGTGTGTACATAGCCATAACAACATGCAGATCTGATGAAAGGGTATCGTACAGATTTCAATCCCATTATGGAAAAGTGTGAATACATTTTTATATGTCTCTTTGGGCATATATCATTAGACAGAGAGACGGACAGACAATAACATAAAAATAATCATCCCACATACTGTGTGTCCAGAATATTCCAATGTCAGTAAAGTTGTCTGTTTCCATACTAACTTTTCTTTCTTTTTTTTTCCTGATTTGTATTTTTTTCAGTTCTTTCTCACCAGCATTTGTTTCTTTGCTTGTTTCTTGGGTCTCTGAACAAGCACAGCACAATTCCCTTTTGTATGTCCAATATCTACCATTGCCTTTGCTTTCAGACATGAAGTTTCCTAGACACCAAAACAAAGCATTCTGCACAAGCTCAGGAGCTTTGCTTTCATACATCACAAGCTAGGCAGTTAATTCCCACATATTTCAGTGCTCTCCTAATCCAGAAGAAAACTACACTTGTTTGAGTCCAAAGTCCTAATTTTTGACTCCTTTTTTCCATGGGAGTTATGAATTGACCAGGCTATAGATATTCAGCCACGCTATACAAAAAATATGCAACATATACAAGGCCAAAAGAAAAGAACAACGATGGAGTCTGATTCTGTAGCCCAGTGACAACAGGAAGCCCATGGGAGGGTACAGCAGTCATTACTTCTGTCTTCTGCCCTGCCCCTGCATCTTATCCTCAGTGTGTAATTCTTAGATAGTCCCTGGGTTGCTGTGACAAAACCTTGACTACCCCTTCAGTTCTGACTTGGAAAAAGTGGCCAGACTGCATGCATAGCAGATAAGATACCATAACTACAAAATCAAAAAAAAATGCAATGGGCACTCACTGTGCAGTGCAGTCCCATTAACATATCACACACAAAATCTTAATTTTGGATTTTTCTGCCTTTTTTTTTTTTTTTTTAACCATATGGCTTTAACATTATATTAAAAGTCCTCTCTGAATAATGCCCAGGATGCGCTCAGCAGGCATAGCAGGAACTGAAATGTGGGCTTCTGCATTTACTAAATTTGACCTCTGCTGCCCAACACTAAATACGCCAGTCAGGCAAGAGGCACTCCATGCCAGCATGGGTTATGTTAACATATTCATTCGTTGTCTGCTGTAACTGCTCACACCCTTATTTTCAGAGCAGAAAAGAAAGATCAACAGGCCTGAATGATGCTGGATTTAAGTGTTCCAAGACTCAAACTTAAATAATAAGACCTATTTTTAGTATTAAGACACATACGCATACACAGGGGTTGAGAGGGAGGAAAAGAAAAATACTCAGCATGGGTGTTAAGGAGAGGAAAACAGCATCTGCTTTGCTGGTTAGTATTTGGTGCCCTCTTCTGCACCCATCCATATTTTTAAAGTTCTTTACAATCAGAGAGGAGCATCTGTCTGTCGTCCGTCTTTACATAGCTGTGCTTTGCTGCTAGGGGCAAGGGGTCATCCCAGCAGATGTCAGCCATCACGATGGTTGGAAAAGGAGAATCTTTTCTAGGTGAGGGGAATGGATTTGTTAATATTGTTGAGATTAGGAGGCTATGAATAGAAATTAAAAAATATTTAACTGAGATTTCATTTAGAACATCTAAATTATTATATTAATAAAAGTAAATTGTATTTTGATCGTGACTGAATAAGAAACATACCATGTATATAAGGTATATAATCATTTTAATCACATGCTGATCCCAGGACAATCTCATCCCAACATGTTATGAAATTACAAATAACATATAGCACACACAATTCTTCATAGTAATTTAAATGTCACTTTGCTAAATGAACTTGAAGACAGATTTGCACTTCTTGAATGCAGAATCATTCTAATATTAATTTCTATTTTTTCCATTACTGAAAGATAATTTTATGCTAGAATTTCAAATACTTAAATGCAAAAGACTCACTAATTCTGTTCTCAGCTTTTGACTTTCAGCATTACCAAATTCAATAGGAAAGCTTGTTAACTACCTTTATCTTTTTCCGCTGAACCTCACTGCAGATGCACAAGCAAGGCATTGCAAACGTCTCACAGCAGTTCTCCACCAGTCTGTCGTAGTCTGGGCAGCTCTTGTTTCCTGTAGAAATATTAATTTGTTTTGAAGAGGGATGATGTGGAGGTTATCATCATGCCAGCTCACAGCTCCTCCGGTGAGAACTGAAGAGAGCAATATTTAAATCATAGATGTTATGAACATGACAAGACTCAGCTTCCTGTATGTCAGCCCACCTGAGCCCCTGACCCAGGGCAGGGTTGCTCAGAAACGTCGTCCTACCAAGAAGCAGAAGAATGAGGTCTGTTTTTACCCTCCCAGGTATGCCTCTGTTCCTGCCTATTGCTGGTTGACTTCATGAGAAGAAATCCATCTGACATTTTAAAATTTACTTTCTTGGATACATAGGTTTGAGCAGCTGCTGCTAACCTCCCCTACAGTTTTGAAGCCAGTTTGTTTTCAGTCAAGCTAAACCTTAGAGCCAAAACTGTCAGACTTGGGTGACTACATTCCACATTGAGACAGCAAAGCAATTGGCCTGATCTTTGAGGATGAAAAACATTCAGAGCCTGCATCAATCCAGCACCTCCAAAACTCAGGCCATCCATTTAAGTGAGCAAATGTGCATTCAGCTTCCCATAGATTCCCACTTGAAAATGCTGGCTAGTGTTTTCGATTTCCTTCAGTAATGAACTGCCAGGCTTGCTGACTTGTGCTGCAAACTGTTACCTTCTTTCTTTTTCTTTCTTTTTTTCTTTTTTTTTTTCTCACTTCGTGGGAGGAATTATATGGCTTAATGTAATTGCTAAGTTTTATACGTATGCCAGAGGGTAGGTAGAAAGGGGTATGCCATAGAAGGAGGCTTGGAAAAATATACAGACTGCCACCCTGTGCAGACATCTGGCCTCGAAAGCTCTTGCAGACAAGGTTGCACCCAGGTGAGCCCAGGAGGTGCGGGGCATCCTATTGCCACTCAGCAGATCTGAGCAGCACCAGCAGTCTTGCTCTACCAGGTGGTCTGCAGGAGCGCACATCCCAAATGCAACCCGAAAGCTGACTTTAGCCATAATGTTGCTCAGGTAGGTGAGATCCAAACTTCAGTGTGATGAAACTTTTAGCACTAAATGGCTGGCCCGGTAACGGGTGCAGTCTAACAGTTCTCCCTGTAGCGTGGACATATGTTTACTCCATGGGAAAGCCTCAAGGATATGTAGTCCTTCAGTGCCTTCTGCTTATGTAAAGAAGTCAGCCTTTTCTTAGAAACAATTAACGGGGGATCTTTTGCTTTATTTTGTTTTGTTTTGAAGCTTACTCCGGTAAAGAAATCCACAGGATGTCCATGTACACGTCTTACAGACCAGCAAAGTACAGACAAAAGAAATTCAAGTGTTTCAAATTGTAGTTGCTTTCACTCAAACAGAGCTAATAGAAATGGAATAATTAATGCATTGATAACTCATTTTAACTCTTCACTGAAGGCACATCCATCTGCAGTGCACAGGAAGTGATTTTACCCTTGCATTTTTTGACTTAGGTGGCTAATTAAGAGAAGTTAATCTGAACAAATTTAAATTGGATTCAAAGTTTCAGCCTCAGAGATTTTTTCAGGTTTACATAGATCATATCAAAGTAACTGATTTAAACTTTTTAAACTTTTCTAACGTGGACAAGATCAAGTGCAGAAGCAAATATGAATACAGGCTGGGGAAAAAAAAAAAGAAAAAAAAGAAAAAAAAGAAAAAAAAAGAAAAAAAGAGGAAAAAAAAGCCCCAGAGCTTACAGTATTTTCAGGTTTTTTGTTTGCTTGTTTGTTTGTTTGTTTGTTTGTTTGTTTGTTTTGGGGGGGGGGGTGATGCCTTACACTTTTATATCATATGAAGCTGATCATCCACCAAAAGCACCAGTCAGGAGGTCACTGAAATATGGAGTTGCCCTTTGCTTGTATTTGGATAAGTCTGATGGATAAAACATTGTTCAACATTATTCAGGAATGACATCAAATATTTTGCCGCCATAGGCAAAATATTGCAGTCTAGACCGAGAGGAGGCTTTTGACATCCCTGCGTTATTCTCAATTTTGCAAAAAAAATCACATTGAATTCATGATTAAATGAAGGCATTTAAAAATACTAAGCCAAAGCTGCTTTGAACTTAAACAAAGATGAAGTACCAGTGGAAAGAAGAAGGATGTTTTCCTCCTTTTACCACTGTACCTACAGTTTTTGAAGGTGATTAACTGTTGTGTGCTCTTATATTAAAAGGTTTTTTAAAAGGCATTTTATTGGGAAGATTTCTGATTTAAAGAGGTGCTTCAGGAAGTAATCAGCTGTTTTACTATCCTGTTGAGATAGCTATTTCTCTGTCAGTGTAAACTCAAGTAATATTCATATCAGTATAAGCAATGCTATGGCATACAATCTCAGAATAAACTGCACGGAAAGCGGCTTTTAACACTGCATCATCTACGTAGTAAAAATATATGCCATTAATAAAATGTACTTACAAAGAAAACAAACAGGTTGACAGGTAAACTCCCTAGGAGCAACAGGCTTTATCACTACACCATCATCGTGTTCCTCCAGCTTAATATAACTAGGATAACTCTGATGATTCAGTTAAACCAGTTGTTCTACCAGGCCTGACAATGAGGCTCTGAAAAGTCTATTTTTAACTCTAAATATCACCTAACACATCCAGCAGCTAGCAACACCCTCAGTTCAGAGATCACAAGGAAAACACTCCAATCTGCTACCTAAGCTGGCTCATGACTGATCAGAACACCATCACTTCCTGATGAGAAACAGCTGAATTCATCCCATTCTAGAACTACAGCATGTTATTTAAATATACCAACAAACGACTGAGTCTCTGGTAGCCATATCCTAAAAAATAACTCAGAACTCACCGGAACGAGCTTGGAAAGTGCATGTTGCCACCCAGTTCCCCACAGATCAAGGCAAATATCCCCTCACCTGGTGCTGGCCACCTCAGCACCTCAAAGGGACACTAAGCCCAGGCCACCCAGCCTTCAAGCATGGTGTGAGGAGAACATCTCCCCCCAGAGGCAATATCTGTGTAAAGGGACCCGGTGTCATCATGAGAGGGAATCTTATAGAGGAGGTGTCTTCCTCCATATGCCTGAAGCCAGAGCCTAGAAGGTCACGCTCCTGGCCCCACATCTACTTCAACAGAGGGCAGGGGAGAGAGAGGCAGAAGGGGAAGAAGGTCTGGATCAGGATGGAGAGGAAAGGAAAGAAGAGTGCCTGGGGCAACTAGAGAAGGAAGCGCTTTGCCATGCAGACCACTGGACCAGCACTTGGTGACTTTGGTTCTTTTGGTACTCTGCGGTTACACACTAATAAATTAAGGATTGTCAGGGAAAGTTCCTGAGCAAGGGAAGTCCATCAGCTATACTGTAAAATCACACTCACAATAGTTCCTGACAGTTTTGGTCTGTGCTAAGTAGAACTTTGCCAAGCATAGTTCAAGAATTAGTGCAGCACTGATACCACTTCCTACGGATGTTTTGAATCTGGTTGCCTTTTGCTGAAGGGTAAGATCTTTACAAATACAGTTGCAAGCCACTTTGAGACAGCTGCCCTCAGTGCCAGAAAAGGTTCGTGGGATTCTTGGTCTACCATCACCAGCATAGCTTAAGGGCCTGCCAACTGAAGACATACTCAGCCTCTGCAGAAATTCAGCACCAGATGTGAGATGTTGTTCCCCAAAGGTCTGGAGATACTGAGAAGGTGGGTGTGAGACAGACAGCTGCTTTGATCCTAAGAAGGTCAGGGCACTCTTTGACATGCCCCTGGAGAACAGCCCAAGCATGCTGGTGTTATTCTGAAGTACTTGTTGATGAAAGTGAGGTATTTCTTCTGGTGGCTTCCAGAAATGCAAGTGAAAACACCGTGGAGCATGGGTTTGCAAACAATATGAAAATTAAATGGCTTATACATCTCCCCACTCAGGTATTCATTTCAATAGTTTTAATGCTTCAGATGAGATGATATGTCTCACTGCAGTCTCAACTTCCAGTAAGCACAGATATGTTTGATAATAAACACATACTGTGGCCCACAGAAAGTACAATCTTGCCTTACTGCTATGGAATAAACCTCCTGGATTCCTTGTATGTAATTAATCAATGCATAGGGAAATTTTTATTTTAACATCAAGTTACTCCTTATCTATTAGAGCTCACTCCCTGGAGAGACATATCCATAATTATCATAATTACCATAAAGTTCAACTTCTGGAAATTTTATATTATACATTTAACTTTTGGCATCATAAAATGTGAAGTGCAAAGTACATATGATGTGCTTTTCTGAACAACTTAACAGTAGTAGTATCTACTTCCTTGCTCCATACAATTTTTGTACTTCTGACATGGAATTACATAAACCCTAGGCACTCTTCTCTTACCAAAGTAAGGGAAAGCACTTTTTTGCTTCAAAACACCATATTCCTTCCTTGTGGTAACCATTCAAAAACTGTATTCTCAATTTTAAGAAAAAATTCTCATTGAAATTCCTGTAATCTTAACAACAGGTAATTTGTGAACTCTTCTTTCAGGACTGACATTAAAAAAAAAAAAAAAGTCTTCTAAACAAAAGTCTTCTTCTTAAAAGTCTTCTATCTACAGATACATTCATCCCACTTGGCTAACTTTCTTCTTGTTTATTTTTAAAAGGGTTACAGTGACACTGATATACCAGGATTGCTCCGAGCAATAATAAGACATTAGATGCTTTCCAAGAAATAACGGTTTCTCTGCAGCTTTTAAGTGATAGCCTACTTGGCTAGAAATTCACTTTCCGAATAAACTTATTCTCTGGGATTGCCTTCAGAATTTTTTCCAGGTATTTACTTGAGGAAAGTTCAGAATAGATCATTGTTTGACATTTTAACATAACCTTGCTACCTGCAATATTGGATTGCTTATTTGAATAAAATATCTGTATTTTGTAATTTTGACATTAGAAGTTTTGAAGCTCTGATTAATCAATCTAGAGATATACTCAAGAAATTGTTTCTGTGCATGTATGAACAAGTGCTTTTCCTCTTGGTTGCATTTACTCAGATGTTTTGGACACACACTAGATATATACTCTTCTTTTTTTTCTTCTACCAATATACTATAATCCTTTATATATCCATATAAAGTATATAAATATCTCTATAAAGTATATATCAATATAAAGTATATAAATATCTATATAAAGTATGTATCCATATATATGGTGGGCTTCTGTCTCACCATCATCCATTTATCTTCACTCTTTCCTATTCCTATTTGGAATATTCACTTAAGAGAAAGCCTACTTTGTTAATCTCTCTTTGTGTTCTACTTTATTCAGATCTGCTTCTTTTATTTCTATATCTTCATTTCTTCAAACATTGGCTTACAAATTCTTTAAGTATTAACTAAAAGACAGACATCCTTATTGTTTTGTGTTGGAATTGCTCATAATGTACTATATATGTCATAGCAATAAAATAAATTTAAAAACCAGATTTTGATCTAAATCAAGAAAATCTACCATAAATAATACCATAACAGCTTGTTAACAGAGAGTGAGAATATTGCTATGTCACAAAGGATTCTAGATTTTTCGAGACAAATAAAACAATAAGACATTAGTATTAAAATGAAGACATAGAATATGGAAGAAGGTTCAAGAATGTGGCCTCACTTTGAGCTACCCAAAATAATATAATATATTCCAACAATCATGTTTTTATAGATTAAAATTATAAGTATAACTGGCAGTTTAAGGGGAAGTTATTTAGAGAAGATGAACCATCTTCTTATAAAACTGGTTCTGATTCTTTAAAAACATTTGGCTTCCATCTGCTACAAATTACGAAACAAGCACAGAATAGGTATAAAAGATAGAATATTAATTACACTTTTTATTCTTGTCTTTGATTTATGGATATGATCATACTTGTGTTAGCATAAACTAGCACTATACACGTTCAAGTAAACAGCACATTTTAAAGTAGGAAGTTAAAAGCTAGTGGACAGCTTTTTTTCCCCCTGGAAAATTATAGAAAATAGTATTTCAAATAAGACCATGAGCACTGAACTTCTCATCACACATTTGAACCCATCACCCTCAGTCTATGTGATTCGGCTTTAAGCTTTCTTTTCTAAGTGTGCCTTCTAGGTCTCCACTGCTTTATTTCAATGAAAAATGTGCTTGTATTTTAAAATGTTTTGACCAACCAAAGGAAAGACAGATAGTAAATGGTTTGAAAAGAAACAATTCAAATTAAATGGATCAATTTTCAAATGTCAACTGCATTACAGTACTTTTTGACTCATTTTGAGCATATGACTCTCGTGCTGCTGCTTTAAATCATAAACTGAGGATAAGGGAGACTAAGTATATTGACTACAAAATCCAGAATCTTTTTAGAAGTCTTTTGCCAAGGGATAAAAGAGATCTGATGATACTGGTAAATGTAATGAATCCAGAGTACACCTTGAAAAACAAAGTAGTGTCTTCCAAAGGCATGTAAACTATAGTTGAAACAATTCTACTGAGCCCATCAGTGAGATTTCCATTGGCTATGGTGTGCCAAACATTTAGACAATAGGTATAATATGTGTTTTTCCCTTCTAATAATGTTAGAGATTTTGAAAATATTTTCAAATGTACAGCTGGTAATTCTTAAACACTCCTGACTGTTAGTCCTGTTCTGTCTTGTGGTTTATGCAGTTTGAAAATGTAGCTCAGGTAATGGAGAAAGGCATGGCAACAAAGAATGTAAAGGACTGTAAGAAAAGCTCTTTCCTGGTGGCAATTTGGTATAGCAATAATAACTTAATTGTTAAATGTAAGGCCACAGCTCTGACTGGAATGGAGAGAACACTAAGAAAAACCCTTAATAAGGTTTTGAAATAAGAGTTTCTGATATGAGATAAATTAATACCTCTTTTTCAAGGAGAAGAAAAAGAAGAAGAAATTAATTAAACATTACATCTCTAAAAAGCACCAATCCTTAACACATTGGTTTTCTGATATTTTGTTTTGGGAATCTCTTAATTTTTTTTTTCAGCAGAGGTGTGGATACAGCTCTTTACAGCTCCTCCTTGGGCCAGCTTGTTCAGATGTCTAGAGTAGGGTTCAAAGGGTCTTCAAAAAGCATGTACATATCTTTGAAGTGTAAATCAGTTGTTTAATGTCCATCACACACAAAGGTAGCTAGGATTTAACATCTAAGCATTACTGTGCTTGACACACTGACAAGGCATCTGAAGACTCTTTGCTGGCCAGGCAGGCATCAGTCATGGGTGGAATCTCCAGGGCTCCTGGGAACGGTCCCTCAGCAGAGCTGCTATCATCTACCACCCAGTCAACGTCTCTGGCCTGAAAAAAATGTAATGAATTGGTCCTGGAAATGCTTAGGACCCGGTTTTGGGGGTCTATGCCATTTAATACTGTGCCATTGACGGTAAAAGCTTTGTTCACCAGGTGAGGAGGTCTTTAAATAAACATGGAGCAGAATCTTGCCCTTGGTTCAGTTCTAAAAAGAATTTCAAGAGAACAGAATCCCCTCATTTTTGCCATATATTCAGCCAATTATTCTCTGTCTTCTTTGTTGATATCTGTTTTTCCCAGAGGAGAAAACTGTTCTTCAGCTTCTGTTCACAATTCAGATTCTTCAGACGCAAAAAATGCCCTGCTATTTATGTTTAATTTTGCTCTAATCCTTGACTGTACATTTCCATTATTTTGCTTTCTTGACCTTAAACTTAACTTCTGAAGGTTTCTAAATTTTACATGTTTCTTAATACCATATTCACTGCCAGTAACTGCAATGTAATTACTCAGTGATAGTCACAAGCTGTTCTAAACATTGCAACAGCTAAAACACATACATTGCCATCATCTAGAGCTAATACTTGAACATGTACTTCTACAGATGATTGCAAAGAAGGTTGGAGAATCAGTGAGGGTCCTCTAATGAGTGAGCAGAAGACTCACTCAGATATGTCGATCCATTTTGCCAGATCTGTTCTACTCCTGGAACAGAGGAGCCAAATATTTCACATCTGATTTACACTGTGAACATGAGATGAAAATTTGCTTTCTCTTAAGAATTTCAAACAATTCCAATTTTGTGCATCAAATGATTATATTAATCTGACAAAAAATCTGAAGAAAAATGCATGTTTGCAAACATTCCCTAAATAATTAGAAGGTGCTTGACTATCATATGCTGTCAGAATGTAAAAACCCATTTCAACAAACCCACATAAACAGTTAAAAATAACAATGAAACTACATATCATTTGCAGAAAATTCAAACAAAGAGAAAGAAAACAAATTTTGTTTTCCCAGGCCTGGTCCTCCTTTGTAAGGCCAACTGCTTGCAGGCTACCAAAAGGTGTTCAAAAAGTGACCAGAGTATAGAAATAGTATCCTGAGTGTAGAAATAGTTTACCAAATAATTCACCA
The DNA here is from genome assembly GCF_964211835.1 of Anser anser. Taxonomy (NCBI): domain Eukaryota; kingdom Metazoa; phylum Chordata; class Aves; order Anseriformes; family Anatidae; genus Anser; species Anser anser. Next base: position 144,332,653 of record NC_139720.1, read on the forward strand.
TGTCATTTCATGCTCTCCGTTGTATGGCCCATTGGATGAAATGGCATTGTGACAAAGCACCTCACCAGAGAGTTTTCTTATTTCTAAGTATAGTACACATCTGTATTTCTTAAAACACTCCATCAGCTTGAGCAAGAGATATCATTATCAGGTAAAGATGAAGAAATAGCCTTGATGAGATAGGAAGGAAAATGTTCGTATCAAGACAAGAATAGCCCTATCAAAAAAAGTGGTGAGAAAAGGATAGGTACAGACATGTAAGGAACATTTCTGCCTGCTGTGTCTCTCAGCCCTCTATCCAGATATCAAGAGAAAGTACTACTAATATAGAAGAAATAGCCAAATGCTTAACCATGAAAGAACTGTAAATACTATTCACAGGAGTAAAGTTACTCATTTGCTTGAGCATTTTCAGAATCAGACAGTTTATGACAAAGGCATCAAAAGGCCTTTGCCAGTGCAAATCAGCACCTTGGCATGGAGTACATAAATAATGCTGTAATGGTTTGAGGAGGACAGAAGAAAGGTGGATCTTTGTTTGTAGGTAGTTTTGTTGTTTTTTTTTTTTCTTTTCATTTTTGAGCTTCAGTCATTTACTGCATTTGATTAATGTAATCACAGAAGATAAAGGATAAATCCTACTTCAGACTATTCTCCTTGAGCTCTCTCCTAAGTGGCATCTGCACGGAGCCACAAAACTGCCTGAGGTCTGCTAGTGCAGCGATTTCTTGGAATCAGCATTACATCTGGGACAGAAAGCCTCTCAGGCTCCTTCTTCAGCTCACCCTTTTCCACTTATGGAAATGTTTTTTTATAGCAAGTGTTAGAATTTTCCTGCGAAGAGTGACAACACTACTAGTTTGTCAGGAAAGCACTTGTAAAATCAAAAGTAACCTTTCTTATCATTCTATTGTTTAGTCGTTAACACAAGTGGTGCATTTGCCTCTGGTGAAACTGAAGTCCTGCTCTTAATGGCTTCTGGTCCCAGGACTGCTGAACACTCCAGGGAAAGTAGTCATTGTTAGTTCTCCTGTTGTAGCAGAATATAAATCTTAGGAAAATGAACGTATAAAAGCCATTTAGACAGGATCTGATCAGTGTCATAACTGCCATGGACTGAGGCAAATCAGATTGATAAGGTCAAGCCAGTCTGTGGGCAGGATCAGTAAGTTATGGAGCTGTCCCTGAAGTATGTGCAAGGGTGAAATGCCAAATGATGTGATCTTTTGTGATCAAGTTAGGCTTGCCTTCAAGTTCTGATTCAGTGCTAGATTTATAGGAATGTAGAGGAATGTGTGCTGATAGCAGAGTCCCACAGAAATAGAAAACAAAAGCAAAGAAAAATGTCTATCCCATTGATCCCAGAAAGGAGTTTCACATAGTTGACTTCCCTTCCCTTTTATTTTCAGTGCTTAAAATTATTATTATTATTATTTTTAATTTTGAATAGCATCATATTTTTCTTGAAAACTCCACTCTAGATTTTTTTCTGAAGATTCCTTGCATAAGAAGCTTATATTTCTTTACACATTTGCTCAGAACCTGTAGACCCCCAACAGAAACTCTTGATGAAACTCCTGCTCGATTTTGTTATTTTTAGTCTAATCAGAAGAGTGGAAAACCAGCGATCATAGCCCGCTTAGTAAGGGACAGTGGAGTCCTCTCCCAGGAGATATTTAACAAGCATTTTCATGTTGCTTTGCTTTTATTTAAGTAAACTGAAATGGTTTAATGTGATTTGTTTTAACCATATTTTATACCTAAGTACAGTTTGACCTTTGCATGTAGCTTTATAAATGACTGGGAAGACTTGGCCAAAGAGACAAAATGTCTGGCATCCTTTCGAATAAGCCAGAGCCTACTTACCTCTGCAAGGTTCAGGATAATTTGCTGCCAGCCAACCATGTTCAGCTGGGTTGTGACAGCACGTTATAAATGACACAAGACTTGTGCCATCAACATGCACGTAGATTGGTCGGTCTGTGACTACGCTCACAGAAGTTGCAGAATCCTTTCTCTTTTCCCCGAAACCCTGAAAACTTTCTCTCCCCTGTTTTGCCTCCTCTTTTGAAAGAGAGCTACCATAATCCGAGAAGTACAGTTGCTTGCTGCAGATGTTCAGATTTAGGCTGACGTACAGTATTGGCTTCTCACATGTGAGGAGGTGATGATTCAGGCAGTTTCTCCTGATACTTATAATGATCTCAGTTATGAGTGTTATTTCATGTGTTAGCTCCAGACTGCATCATTTGCCCTCTTAAGCTGAAGGTGCCGAGCAACTTTAGTTAAAGAGGGCAGAGTAAGAGATGTCAAAACAGAGCCTGCCCTTCCACCTGCGAGTGACTTCCACCTCCGTGCCTGCACCCTGCATGAATTTCACCTCCAAAGTGACCAACAGAAGATTATTGTGGACTAAGCTCTTCTTGTGTTGCAGAAATAAATACGGGAAGCATCTTTTCCAGGTGTCCTTCTGGCTGGCTCCTCAGGTGCTGGCACCCACAGCGTAGACTGTAGGTAGTGCCTCATTGGTGTAAGAACAGAGAAGCTAGAAAGAGCCAGCAGTTCTTTTATCAGAACATCTGGGGAGACATCTGTATTATATTAGATACTTGCTTTTGCTGGACACTCTATAGCATTCATATTCTAAAATAAAGTACCTAAAACATTATAGCAGGTATAAAAACATTATTTATTATCACATTTAGTTATTTTATCATGAAAGAAAGCAAATGATCCCGAAGTTTTTAAATAGATTCAATACAGACACATTAATTTATATTTTCTGGAAAGAGATCTGCAGCAGGAAACTGGCCAGATTATTTTCATTATTATTTGAATATAGCAGTCAGAAAGTAATATCAGTACTTGGTGCATTTTTTCTTCTTCCCTAATCCAGATTCAATTTGTCATTCTCCTTTCTTGTTATCTCTGTGAAAGATGTTTCATATGTATTTCTTTAGACTTTCAGTGGAAGCCCTGATGACTCAGAAGCTTCTGCTGCTGCTGCTGTTTTAAAACCTGAAATCTTTAAGTGATACTTTCTTGGGCTTCATTACTTCACAGATTTGTCCAAAGCTTGTTAAAATACTTGTAAAGCTTCATTTTCAGCTCTGACTTGGCCAGTACTTTGGTCATCATTCTCATTTTGAGAAGAAGAAGAGATTTAATTCTCCCTGAATAACCACTTTAGCCTCTTTTGAGCATCTCCAAGAAGCATGGAAAATGTTACATGCTGTATTTGCCAGTTCCCAAGCGCCAAAAATACTCCAAAGATAAAGAATGAACAGCTTTCTTTTCTGATACTCACTGAAAAGGTGAGGCTTATGCTTTCTTCTTCTGGAGGAACCCAGGGAAGACCAATACAACACCCATCTTCTGCACAATTTCAGGTGACACCATTTCCTTCTGTAAAAGATAAAGGACTTCTGGAAAAGGCACCTTCTGGAAAAGCAACAACCATGACCCCTTGTTCTAAAGCCTGGTTCTACTGGAAGCTCCTGGCAGAGTGCATGAATACATCAGAAGAGCAGATTTTCCCTGCCTTGTCATGTGCAGGTGGCATCTTCTCCCTCCAACCTTGAGCTGCTGAAGGTGGCCCAGAGAACACTCGTGTTGTTTTGTGACTTCTCAGTTCCTGTTCAGCTTTCAGCAGGTGAATGCAGTCTCCTGCCAGATTAGTTTGTGGACAAGGTGACCATGTCCTCAACAACCCGACCTCCTCCACGGGAGTAACTTGGTGCCTAGGGCTACAGCGCTCCATGGGGTAGATAGCACTTGGGCATCAACTGTCTGCTGCTCCGTGCCTGCACCCTGCATGGATTTCAATCCATCAGGAAAGATGTGAGACCACAGTAAGGAGAATCCCAGCCTTAAAATCAAGATGGAGCTTGCAGCCTGGCAAAGATATATATATATATATGGAGTTCCCAACCTCGAATAGCATCCCTAAACTGCACACAGACAAATTCCTCGCATCATCCCAGGAGGGCATAATTTAAGAGGTATTTTCTGGTTATCTTGTGAGGTAGGCAGGACTTAACAGTGTCTGCTCCCTATCTGTAAGTGAATCTTGGGAAGCGTATACAATTTGAGAAATCACTGCTTTCTTCCATTTATTCTGAATATATGTACGTCTCCAGTACTTAGAAAAATCAATAATGGAAAGTTTATAAATCTGAGAAGGTTCAGTAATGGGAAGAGCAATAAATTTCCTTCTGTGTGATGAAGAGATAAAATTACAGCTGCTCTGTATATGGGCGAGGGAGATTATTTGTATTTCTGGTTCCATTTGGGGCTGTTCCAGCCAGCATCACTGCTCAGGGAAGGAGGCTCTAAAATCAGCACCGATGTGACTCAATCAAGGTCACTTGGTCGCTAGGCCAGTGCTAAGCCCTCCTTTATTTAGCTGTACAGATGCAGCTTATGGATCTAATGTCAGCTCTGACTCCGAGCTGCTTCTAGGATCAGTAGTGACATTAGTCTAATTATACAGGGATAAAAAGTCTGATGCAAAACCAAGTCGAAAGCATAGCTCTGAGTGATTCTATTATTGAAATACTGAATCAGCAATAGCAACAGTGATAAACATATGGAGGCAAAGCGTATGGTAGACAAATGACAAAGACACGTTACATAGTCTAAAAGCACTTGCCAACTAAAAATAGGCCCAGACACTGCATTTGGATCTCTTTGGGCTGACTCTGGCATCCATTTGGAATAAAACTGTCTTCAGATGCCTCCAAATTACATCCATACAAGTTCTCTTTCCTTCTGAGAACTGTTTGTAAATTCAATGGGGGTTACTCGAGCACATAAATTATGGTATAGCTGGAACATAACGCTACGGGAAAGAACACTCCCCAGAAAGCTTTGCAGTGCTCAAAGATACACATCAGCTGTGTGTGTCTGTGTGTGGTGTGTGGAGGGAAAATAAAAAGGACACCAGCGCTCGTACTGTGAAGATGAAACAGATGTGGGGCTGTGATCCAAAGTGCACTGAAGTCAGTGGGATTTGGGTACCACCTTCCTCCAGGAAGAAGGAAAGCTGTCTGAAGGAGAACCAGAGGGCACTGCTTCACAAGCACAGATCTCTGGTGGTGTCACCTCTCCTGTTTTCGTGCTCACTCCAAACCCCTCTCACAACAACATGAAATATGATCCATCTGTACTCAGTGTTTTCACGTAAATTTGTTTTATTTTTATATTCAATAAATACCGTTGGAATAATGATTCTTGAAGCCTCTCTCACAACAGACTTGATTGACAGCCCCCTAAGTGCTGTGCCTTTTATAGTATAACATAATTGACAACCCTTAGGTAGCTAGCATATGCAGTCTACAAAATGGAGTGTGCTCAGTCCACGTTTGGAGAAATCTAGGTACAATGAAATAGCTGTTCTTATTATTCATTTTTTAAAAGTAAAATTAATGTGTTTGCATTTAAGAAAGCATGACTTCTGGATATATCAGCCTCAAGCCTTTCAATAGTGATGAAAAAAATCAATGCAAAACAATTTCAATGTCAAAAAGCACACACATGCCATAAAATATTGAGAAATTACTTAACTGGAACAGAGTTAAAATACCGCTGAATTATTTGCATTTTTAACGTGCGTTTTGTTGTTTTGTTTTTTTTTTTTTTTCAAACACATACCAATCAGCTTCAGAAATACGAAGTTTTTTGTCAAGTCACCCTTCTCCAGTGCTTTCCCTAGCCAAAACCTCAAGCTGTTGTTGAATTCCAGTTGACTGGACTTGGGTTTTCCTGAACTTCTCTGGCTCTAAAGAGAAATCAGAAGCTGCCCCTGGCTAAGATCTGAGGAATACTCTCGGCACGTGGATGCTCTGTCTCTGCCACCCAACTGCTTGGTCCCTGGACGAGCACTGGTGTTTGGTGCCCATTCTGGTACAGGTGTCCCAGAACTTCAGCCAAAATACTCACAGACTAATGAAGAAAAGCACAGGTGAAAGAGAAGAGGAAATAGTTTCTAAGAAAAACTTTGGTTCAGAAATTAAGAGCAAATCTACTCTTTTATTTCTGTATAGCAGAAGTGAAAACACTAAAAAATTCAGACATCTCTTCAGAAGTGGATTTAGACTGTACTATCCTGAGAAGTCTTAATTCGCCTACAACAATTTCTTTGGTCTTCTGATTCATCGAGTCCCACTGTCTCTGCTGCACATTAGCTCTTTCCATTGTGTGACAGCAGATCCTGCTACGTCCTCCGTGAATGCCTGCCCTCTTCTCCTGCATACGTTTCTTGTGTGTCTAAGCCTAAGACTTTGCCTTTGGCTCATTGCAGGTCTGGAGACTGTATCAGGGAAGTATCCCAGTATATTTTCCTCGTCTTTCTACTCTTCCATCTACCATTGACCACTGCTAGAGTGAAGCTCAATGACCTTAGGTCTGACCCAGTACTGCCATCCTTGCTACCTTCTGTCTGCATCTGTGGGGCAGGGAGATGAAACTTAGAATGCTTTTTTACCCTGATTTTTACCATGTATGTCACTATCACATGGATACCCGTTCCTCCAGCAGGTAGTATTCACATTATCCATGCCGGTAACCTGTACGTAGGCTAGCTTCAAACCCCATCTCTGATTACAAAAGGACACCCCATATCTTACTGCAAGACTGTCTGAATGTGGGCTGGTAATGTAAGCAATCAGCATATTTGGACTGAAGCACAGCCTCAGGTCTGCACTGCAGAATTTGCATACACTACAGATGTGCCCCCCAGGCTGTCCCCTGACCCACATACATGCTACGCTCAGCCTGGTTTCCTTATTTTGTATTCAGTGACTTTTCGTTTCAGAAATCTCAAGCCTTGCACAGAAATGCCAGTTTTCTGAGTCTCAGGCTGTCCCTGAAAGACAGACTCCAAAGCTCCTGTTATCCCCAATTATATCCTAACCCTCATTATCTAGTCTCAAAACAAAAGCAGGTAATGCGCTGCACACAGCAGTTCCCAGTTGTGTGATCGTGTAGAGCACAATTAACAAGTTTATGTCAGTATATGGGTAATAAGGGTCACATTTGAACAAGTTCCCAGAGTCGAGCATTGCCCAGCTGGGCTCAAAAGGACATTCCTGCCACACATAAGACTGAAGATCTACAAGGGCTTAGCAAAGCATCAGGACAGTTTGCACGGATTGGGTATAGCATATACAATCTGCCAACTAAATACAGAGATAGAAAAAGAAGCCCTTTGGAATTAGTCTTGGGTAAGTAGATTAAACATGGTTTTCTTGCATTTTTCCTAAAGTCTGTCTTAATAAACTTTTGACAGAGGGATGGGGATGCAGGAGTCAAGCATGCAAATAACTTCCACTGATTTTTATCTTAATTTGGCTTGTGCTAAAACGTGATTTTGGGCTGGTAAATGCAGACTCATGTCATCTGAGCAGAAGCGGGAACCCTTCCAGCAGAAGGAATCCCGCTGGAATATGTGAACCGTGCCCACCACAAGAGCCCATTTCCTTCAAAGCATCCCAAGAAATAACTACGCTCTCTTGCATTTAGGTGTATGATCAGTCTAGAAACTGGTGATAACCCAGGCATCTCTGGAGAAATGTCTTCCAGGGACAAGCAAGTCCTTGGCAGTAGCAGGGTGGTTGGAAAAATACCTGAATCAAGGGGTTTCAAAACAAATTGTGAAAAAAAAATCTTCTATCTTGAGGGGTTAGCAATTAATTTGTAAGAACTGACCACTTGGAAAATCCATGAGAGACAAAACATGGTCCTTGTCATTAAATATTGGACTCCACATATACCGAGCACTTCATTTATGTAATGAACTGTTCTTCATTTGTGAAAACGATTTTACAACCTCAGACTAAAACCATGGATGGTATACAGACTCCCGTATCCTTGAAAACATGCTCTGGACTGCAGTAGCATTTGGCTTTATTTCACAGCGGGCACAGGAGTAAATAGGCTTAAGGAGTGGAGGGAGTTGGATTGACATCAACCAGCTTCCGAGTGCAAGCAGCCAATATTGTATAGGCAGCCCTGCTCCTCAGATTTAATTGACAATTAATTGTATGTGGAGAATGAAAGCAGCTCACTCCAGCGGCACTTTGCTTCTAGACAGCTGGCAGCGGTGAGAGGTGACACTTGTTTGGCACGGTGAGGACTGAGGAACTCCTCCATGCTGAGCAAAGCCAAGCAAGGGGGCAATAGGTGGCGGATGAGACTTGCTGTTGACCTCCAAGAGGCTGCAGCACCTTTGGCTTTCTCTACCCTTCAGCACTGCTGGCTCCTCCAGGAACACGAGTAGGACCGTGACCCTAACCTGACCCACTTTTATTCTCTTTTGGAGAAACAGCTGCTAAACAGGCACAATCCCTACACACCATGTGCATGAAAGCCGGATGCTGTTTGTTCTCAGGGCTTGGTCAGGTGTGTGCGAAACAGAGACGTTTCACCACTTCCCTACAGTGCAGGATTCATTGCAGTCACTTACACGTATCCGTGTCGATAAAAACACTGATGGTTTCATTTTCACTGTTGGTAACCTTCGGAATAAATACCTATCCAGCCGGCTTCTCCTTGACCTCCCTGCATGGGTGATTGCCCTTGCCCATTGCCAGTTTTCTTACACCCCCTTTTAAATCCCAGGAAGGAAATCATACTTACAATTGAATCGGAGGAAGCAAAGGCCACCAGTGAAAAGGTGAAAAGAAAAACAAACCTGGAAAAGCGGAGATTTCCTTCCATTGTCCTCTCATATAACAAGTGCTTTTAAAGAGAAGGCCCCCAAAAGTCTAGAGTATATATATATATATTTTTTTTTTTTTTGAATTAAAAAAATAATTATTTTCCACTTTTCCTGTGGCACAAAACACTACTGACAAAATCCAATCACCTCTAGGGGTATTTCCACATAATATTTTCATTATTTCCACAAGTTTTATACCATAAAACTTGTGGAAATAATGAACACCCTCTCAAACCCTCAAGGTTCAGCATCCAGATTAACGCCACCTTGGAAGGTGACAGTATCCATCCCAAACCCCCACTCAGCAAGACCACTGTGATACCTCTAAAAAAGGGCATTTTTTACTTAAACAAAAACTCAAGGTGAGGGTGAAATAACACATTTTTTAACGGCTCCCAAGAGCAGTGGGGTCGCACCAGACTCACTGCAACTTCCAGGTGAAACAGGTCTGGAGGCATAAAACTAGAAAACAAATGAACAAAAAACACTTTATGATATTTATTTGAAGAGCAGAGGTTGATTGTTACATCTGTTTCAATGATGTCTGTCGTAGTTGTACCATGTATCAGGTTTAGTTTGTTAATCACCAAATCATAGCATATTTTCAGTTGGAAGGGACCCCCAAGGACCATCAAGTCCAGCTCCTGGCTCCACACAGGACCACCCAAAAACCAGACCATGTGTCTGAGAGCGGTGTCCAAAGGCTCCTTGAACTCCATCAGGCTCAGTGCTATGACCCCTGCCCTGGGGAGCCTGTCCCAGTGCCCGACCACCCTCTGGGTGCAGAACCTTTCCCCAACCCCCAGCCTGACCCTCCCCTGTCCCAGCTCCATGCCGTTCCCTCGGGTCCTGTCGCTGTCCCCAGAGAGCAGAGCTCAGCGCCTGCCCCTCCGCTCCCCTCGTGAGGGAGCTGCAGGCCGCCATGAGGCCTCCCCTCAGCCTGCTCTGCTCGGGGCTGAACAAACCAAGGGCCCTCAGCCGCCCCCCTGACACCTCCACGTCCCTCCCGCTCTGCCCTTGCCCAGCGTAGGGCACCGCCATCACTGCCCGCCCTCATCGCGGCGCACCGCGCAGGCGCGGCTCCGGCCCTGCCCGCCAATCGGGGGCGCCGGGGCCTTCCTCGGGCCGTGCGGTGCCGAGCCGGGAGCCGCGGTGATGGCGGCGGCCATTAGGCGCCTGCTGCGGGCGGGCGGCCGGCGGGGCGCCGCGCTGGTGGTGGCGGCGGGCGGGGCGCGCTCGCAGGTGAGAGCCGGGCCGGGCCCTTCCCGGGGGTGTGCGGGGATTGCCCGCGTGATTTGAGAGGTGCTGGTGTTCAGTAGGTTGCCGCGTAATTAAAAAGCTCGGCTGCTGTGCGTGCAGGGGCGCTGGGCACACGCGCGTAATTAAGCAGAGGGCGCAAGGGGCGGGCTGGTAGCGGTCAGGTCACGGCACAGCGCGGCGTGGGGAGGGCTGGGGGTCTGCCCGGTGGCTGAACAGACAGAAGTAAAGGGAGGGTAGTGCTGGGGGGGGCAGTTTGAGCGTTTGTGTTGTCTGTTTGTAGATAGGCTTTGTGTATTAGGGATGGAGAGCAGTCAGAAATGCACGAAGTGAAGTTGCCCGAGGAAGGAGGAAAAAGCTGGAAATGTTCAAGCACTTGATCGTAGTTCTCTGTTGGAAGAGTTTGGGTTAGCCTATGTCAAAGGTATAATTGACAGGGACATAGCTTTCCTGAGCAGGCACCTGCTTGAGTTTGAACCAAAAACTCTGTATCATAAATGAGAAAATGACCTCAAAAGAGAGGTAACTTATAGGGTAGGGCTGCTTGGGGCCTCCAGAGATCGCCGGTCTGCTCTCTGGCCCAAAGATGGGATCAGTACCGGAGCCCGGAGCTGTAAACAAACCATCACATCCATAAATGTCTGAACTAAAGGGTGTGAAAAGAACTAAGGGGAGGCATGGCCCAGGAAACTTGAGAGGCTCTTCTTCTCATCCAGTGTCGCTAACCCGCAGAACAGTCTGATGAGGGTGTTGTGAGCGCTGAACATTTGTGCGAGTACAAAAAGCAGCTTACGAAACTCAGAAGAAAGTTCCACTGAGGACTGTCAAAACCAAGATATCAACACGTCTGTGAACTGCTGGTTGTTAGAAGTGTCCTGGAAAAAGTATTACTCTTTTGTGTCTTTCCCTTGTGGCTCAGCTACTGGCTGCTGTTGAGAACAGAAAACTGATACACCCTTCTTCTGACCTGCTAGAGCCATTTCTTATGTTAAACGCTTGACTGTCTTTTCCATTAGGGAACTGCTTTATGGTGTCTCTCTTAAAAATTCCTTGCTGTAATGTATTCATTAAACTGTTTCCCCAACTATGATAGACAAAAGTATTTGTGGTTCTGTTTTTTTTTTTTTTTTAATTTTCAAGCTTGTCATGTTAAGAGTGGAAATGACAAGGGCACTGTAATTCCATTTCCCTTAGCTTTTACTGAACAATAGGTTTAGTCTATCCTTCTAATAAGCAAAACATGGATACTTAGTACAATTTATAAAGAAAAAGTGATCTGGCTTTGTTATTGTCTATTGCTTCTGTTGTGATTGTATAGCTCTCTTCTCAGCAAAAATGTTTGGGGTACCTTATATGCTATTTGCATTTGATTGGGACCGGTACTGTATGTGAACCACTGTATATGTATCAATGTCAGGAAGATGATACCACTTTTCTCTGCTGCCAGAGAACACAAAACCAAAACAAGTGACCTCCATGCACTGTGTGGCTTTGGAAAAGGAGATGGTTGAAATCTGCTGGCTTAGAGCATGGAAGCAGCTTGAAAATGGTGTAGCTGCAAGCATGCCACATAAACGGGGTATCTCCTTTCACCTCTGTAGCTATGCCACGTTGTAAAACAGACAGACTTCTCTTGAATTTGAGCCTTTTGTCTCTGCTTCCCCTTTCCTTCCCTTTCAAAAGCATAGGAAGCTTGATTCTTCTATTAGTGATACGCATTGGTTTTCTACCTGTACACCAGCGAAGCAAAATTCATGGGACAACAGTAAGCAAACAGGTCCCCTTGTTCCTTCTCATCTTGTAATAAGTAGGCCAGTGAACTTGAAATTCTCTGAAAACAGTTGTTTTTTTCTGAGGCAACTTTTACAGAAACTGATCTTATATAAATTGACTGCCTCCCTGGAAAACAAGGATTTGCCAGACTGTTTTAATGCTAGGTTGTTTGGGGAGGGATTTATTGAGAGGGGTTAACACTCAGGAGCTGGGTCCAGAAGAGAAGGCTTTACCTTCTCCCTCTCCTGGTGGAACAGCCTGTTATTTCAGGGGTGCTGTTAATGGCCATCATTACTTCTAAAATGGTGAGGCTGTTGTCTTCAGTAACGCTTCATGAAATGTGTGATAAGTAAATGCAGACCTGCGTGGTTTCCTCTAGAAAGTCGAGGAGCGGGCTTTCTTGTTTGACTGAAATGCCGGAAGCATTTGGCTGTGCTTTGCAGTTCTCGCCTCTACCACCCATGAAATAGGACTCTTATCCCAGAAGAGGTACCCAATACAATAGATATTAATTTGCATAAGAGGCTGTTTTCTAATTATGAACAGTTTGTGTGTCCAGGGACTTTTGATTAGTGACGAATTGAAACCAGGGAAGAATATGAATAGCTTGAGGGAAGAAGGACAAAAATGAGAAAATTACAATAGAAATTGACAGGAATAAGATGAAAGCAATCTTTTTAAAGTATCCTGTTTAAAGCATAGCAGACAGAAAGCAATTTTGGGCCAAGTAATAAGGAATCATATGTTCATTGACAAGAATTACATATAATTAGTTACTATTAAGACAAGCAAGACAGAAGATGAATTGAATTCTTTCCTGAGGAGTGACTGGGAGAAGAATAGGGAATATGCAGATACCTTTCTGCTTTCTAAGGAAGTCGTAAGAGCATTGTAAATAGAAATGGTGTAAATTTAAAATTTTGGTGTTTTTTGTTTGTTTTTGTTTTAATTTTTTATGCATAAATATAATCTTACAGAAAACATGAATTAAAAATAAAAAAGGAGCAAACCAGGACTAGCATTGCATGTGATGCTTATAAGCCATGGAGAACATAAAGCAACAGCAGGATCTTCTGCACCGAGTTCTTTCTGGGGGCTGTTTTTAAACCTTTTGTGGCAAATGCACATCTGTATGTTTGTGTCTTTGTGGTTGTAACCAGGCCTGAAGATTGCTGCTGTATTTATATTTGTTATATGAAGACCGTAAGTATTTTGAGCTATTCATATTAGCTTAACTAAGAGAGGTCAAGTCAAAATGGTGAGTGTGATCTGCGGACTATTTCTGTGACTCGCAGGGTGTTTAGTTGTCTCAGATGCTAGGGTTTATTCTGTCCCTCATAATAAGGCTACTAGCTATTTCTAATTACTGTAACTGTGTGGATTTTAATATTTGGCCAAAGATAGACTGAAGCTACAGCTCCAGGAGAAGCAGAGATAATTTAATAATTCACTGGAAGAAATGAAGAGGGGACTTCTCTTCTTCCTTCTCCCTCTTTCAGCTGCGTTCTCCTGTCAGCTTTGGCACTTCTCAGAGCCTTCTCTGAATCGCTTTTGCTGGCTCAGCAGAGAGCTCCCTGTTCTTGGGGAGGACACAGAAATTAGTGTTCTGCCAAGGCCGGGCAGCTGAGCTGGCTTGAGGAAGAGTCTGAGGGCCAGAGCTAGCCGTAAGTAGGTAATGGGAGTCGGGGAGAGAATGCAAGGTCTGGCGAACTGTGAGATGCTCTGCCATCTGAAACTGTGCTTCTGAACAGTGACACGCTGAAGAGGTTCAAGATAAATGTTGTAGGGTACTCTCCGGTGAACAAAAGTTGGCATTTTTCTGATTCAGAAGGGATTCTTCTTCTGTCTTTTGCTTTTCTCTACCCCATATCCTTTTTCCTGGTGATTACTTACCACCCTCTCACCCCAGAAGGCCACGCAGATAATCAGTTCTCTGTTCAGTTTGTGGAATAATTAAACTGCGGAGAACTTTGTTAACTCTACTGTTGGAGAGACAAAATAGTGCATACTGTTGGCACTAAGCTGAAATTGGGACATTGCAGCCCTGATAGTGAAGTTCCTGTTCCCCTGTTAGAGGTCTTGATTGAAATCAGTCATCCCAGTTACTGATTGTCTTGGTAAAGAAAAAAAACTTGCCTCCCACAAACAGCAAAAGGTAAGTGTCCCCTGAGTTATGACTTCTGAGCTGGAACCCTGCTCAGCAGTAGATGCTGATGAGAATTACTCTGCTTCCTTTCCTAATCATTCTACCTGAGACAGTGAAATAGCTGAAGAAATGTTCTGGCACTGAGAAGGAAGGGGGGCTTCATAGCCTTTCCAGAGCCTTCAGCAGTGGTTGTCCACTGTGCCGTGGGATGTCGGGCACCCACGTGCTTCCAAAAGCCACAAGAGAGCTGCCCTGCAGATCCTTTTCATACTTCACTACAGGGTGCCTTTAGGTGAATGCAAAACCTCCTTATGTGCTGTTTTTTTTTTTTTTGCTGTTGTTTTTTCTAAGACTGCATCTGTTGATCAGTTCTACGTTTTGCTTTTGCTGGATGTTCCTAACATGTTACTACATATATATATGTATTATCAGAAAAATCTTGCTAAATAATAAAAAAAAAGGAAACTTAAAAGGCAGGTGCATTGCAAATATGTTCAATAAGAAGAAAAGCAATTGCCAAGATTAATCGTAATGTGCAGAAATGTTCACCTTCTAGAATGTGTTTATCTGTTTACGGGCATTAAACAATTGGAAGAAAGTGGTTTTGTGAGTATAACTGCGTTTTCTAACTTACTACAGTAATATGTTGAAGCCTGTTATAGGTATGCATGGCTTGTTTTACTATTCATTTTATTTAGGGCTCACTGTACCAAAAATACAAAATAAATCTCACATTTTTGTTGTTTTGTTTGTTTTTGTTAGACATTGAGGCTAATCTATACCACTACAGCGGCGTGGAAGAAAAATGTAGCAGCCTCAGGACCTGAAAAGTACACAGAGGCATTTATTAAAAAACAGATTGAAGAGTTCAACCTAGGAAAGAGACATTTAGCCAACATGATGGGAGAAGATCCCGAAACTTTTACCCAAGAGGATATTGATGTAAGTACAGTTGCTCTGTTGGAGAAGTAATTTACTGTAGAGTTTCAGATATTGAAAGCACTTTACTTCAGCATGAGCCCCTCAGCTCTCTGTGAATTTTAATCAAACTGTCAGAATAAGAAAGACTACTACTATACATTGCAAACACTGCAACTGTGAGTGTGAATAGAGATTCTACTCCTGCTACCAAGTGAGGTCAGACATCACAGTATAGAGCTATATACCATATCTTGCTAAAGCACAGTAGGTTCTTTTTAAAAGTACTAATGGATAATCCCCTTGATCTGAGGTTATAAGAGGCACTGTGAAGGTTTATGTAGCACTTTGAAACGTTTACCCACAATTTGACCTGCTGTGTATATTTAGGTTGGGTTTTCTTGTGTGATACTGTGGTTGCTGGTAATGCAAATTAAATTTTATAGGATGTTTTACAACTAACACTGTGGCTTAGCTTAGGGATTTTAATGTAGACCTGCATTTAAGCTCATATCAGTACCTCAAAACATATTATTTTATTGCCATTCCCTTTGACAACTGACAGGTGGGTGGCCTCCTCTTTCTGTGTGTCACTTAGGCTCACGTATAGATGTGCTGTCTTTCACTTTAAAAAAAAATTTTGTTTTTTTAACGTCCAACTTGTGCTTCACTTCTGTCATTTCTTCTATCACACATGAGAGGTAGTGAGGAGAAATGTCATTTGGTGACATTCAGTCTTAGGTGAAGCTGCATGAAGTCTCATAGCCGGAGCTTTTTCTGCGCAGCAGTGACACTATTACTCTAGCCATGGCAGCACAGCATAGCAGCGGGTCCCCTAGGGTTGATGTTGTATGTGCCAAAAGAGGTGTACGTGGTTTAGTTTTTTCAGGGGGTTGTTTTGATAGCATAGTTTTGTCACCTCTCTGTGGCAAACTTGTGTCAGCATAGCTGTGTCCACATGGGAGGTTGTGACAGCATGCTTATGCCAAAGAAGAACTACACCTGTAGGTGGTGATGCAGGATGATTTCAACCACATTTGACAGAGAGGCTTCAAAATGAATTTTTTAAATTTCTCTGAAAATAGATGGCAAAGTAGAGAAGAGACACAGTTAATGGCCTGCAGAGAAAAGGGCTGAAATGAGACTTGGGTCTCGACAGGCATCACGAAATCCATGAGGGAAAGTTGACTTTGAGTCAGAAGTCCATAGGAAATCAAACTTCATGAGTACAAAGCCATGCACTGATACTGTGGCTGCTTTCTTTCAGAATGACACATATCACTTTGGTCTTCTACAGACAAGTGGCATTGCAGACCCTTCCAGTCACCAGTGAAAGTATTCATTGAACCATCTGGGTCAGCAATAAGCCTGCTTTACTCTGGCTTTCTTTTCTGCAGTTTTTAACAGACTATAGAATTTCTTTTCCCTGCATTTTTCAGATACTGTTTTTTTTCCCCTACATTTAGTGACACTTACGTTACAAGAAAGTAACTCAAAAAGGCATGCATGCACAGATCTGTCAACAAAAAAAACACCTCTCATTTTGCTACAGCATGATGCTGCTCCTGATGGTTTACATAGCTTGCCTGAAAGGTTAAAGGTAGAACAGTGCATTCACCTGCAGTCTGGATTCCTTCTCTTGATAGAGCCTACACGGAAGGCTTACAGACAGGAAGACTGCAAGTGGAAGGTGACCGTGTAGAGGTGGTCGTTTTTTCTTTATGAATCCACAGCCCTATGATAATTTGCACAAAATTAACTGAGCTCCATAATTAGTAAAAGATTCATTCTGAAAATTAGCTTTAACACATGCAGTGCCGGTGACAAGTATGTGACCTCTTTGCTGACTCCATTTCTTAAAAGCTGGAGAAGTGGAGCTAAAAGTGTAATGTTTTGTTTAGTGATACCAAGGATCTGTGGTACGTGTTTAATTTCTTCATATTCCATCAGGTATTGGAAAATACTCAGAATCTATAATAGTGTCTGCTATGCATAATTAAATTTCCGTTATAAAAATACGAAAGCTGCTTAAGCACTGGCAGGAGAATTATCAAGCTTTACATTTCAAACAGTAGTAATTCCTTCTGATGAGTGCTTATATCGAGCATGTGAGTGCTCTATGTCTTCTACCGTTAATCAGTAGCGCAGTGTATTTCTGAAGTAGACATCACAGGATTCCGTCCTTCACTAGAGTTTTAGGTATAGTTTAATAAAAGCTAAACCTTGTAAAGTTCTAAACTGGAAAATAAGTTGACTTGTTAATCCTTCTCCTGGATGTTGTGGAAGCAGAATTGCCTCTTATTGATGCTTTTATTTGGGAATGAAAAGTTAAGCTGTGCATTACAACTATATTTCTGAAGGAGAAAAAAAAAATCCAGCGAATTGATATATAACTCTGCAGAAGTCTACCAATTGCTTTTTAATTGGTATTACAGACCTTGCTCTGAAGCTGAGATGTTTTATTCTCCTATGTGTGAATATGTGGTATGAAGTTTCTCTAATTGATTTGCTTTGCCCATTCCATTTGATGTATCATTTTTCACAATATTTCATAATTTGTGCTCATTTCTAATGAACAGAGTCGTTAGGACAGGCATGTCTAAGTACAACTGACAGCTAACATTAGGTGCCAGATGCAGTTTATAAAGCTATGTAGAACTGCAGAGAACAGTTTAAATAAATTAGCACCTGTACATTAGTCTCACTTGCTGGTAATTTATAAGCGAATCAGTAGAGATGACATTTAGGTAAGTCATTGATCAAGTTAACAGCTGCATACCCACTGCCCAGCTGGGATACCTAATTAATAGAGATTGCAGTCCTGACCCAGTGCTTTTTCCCAGTCGAGTCCGTAATCCTTTTATTTTTTGATTTAACTTTAACTTATGGTTGTAGTAAACAGCCCACCTTCATTTTTCCTCTGTCAGTCCTGTGATATTCTACTTTAAAGACCAGAAATCTAAGTAAGATTAATATAGGAAAAGCATCTTAATCTCCGTGACCTATTTATGTGCCAGTATTTTTATTATTCATTTTTATGCAGTCGCTAAATGCTGTCTAAGATACGAGTTCATCATGAAGCCGTACTCCTCCCCATAAGTTAGCAAAACTTGAAAGCTGGAAATGTGTTAATTTTCTTTTGCTGCCTGCTGTATGACCTAATAGATTGTTGTCAAGCAGATGGAAAAAAAATCTAAAATATACATTTAGAAATAAATATCTTCACTTATATATTGTTGCAAAAGTACCAGTAAGGCAGCATTTTCAGTATGGAAATGTTATAAACGTGAGAAGCTTTGTTCCTTAGAGGGTGTGGTTTCTTTCAATGAATTAAGACTTCTCTAATGAAAAATGGGTGATATTCGGTCGCTTTTAAAAATGGCTCAGAGCATCTGATTTCGAAGTAACGTTCCAGTTTTAGCAACCCAGCCTGTTAGAAGTGAGTGAATATTAACATATGTGAAATGTCAGGAACGTTACTCAGAACAAAATACATTTCTGAACTTTCTGTTGTCTGTAAGAACACGATGTCCATCACTGTCCTTACCAGAAACACTGGATTTTGTATTGTTTATTTAAATAGTTAGTTGAATCTAGAATACTTTTTTCCAACTATTTTAGTGGAGACAAACTCCACATCGGTCTTTTTGAACTGATGACTGCTTTTTTTTTTTCTTCTTTTGAATACTGTTCAGTCTTTTAAAAAGTTACAGTGAAAATAAAGGAACAACTATTTCTTTCAAAAACTTTTTGCTGTCTGATCTCTGGACAAGATATTGCCTTTTTTTAGCTTTGAAAATGTTTAATTAACATAAATAATGTAATGTTAAAAAAAACAGTTTTTTATTATTTAATGGCTATATTTTTTTTCTCAAGTGATGGGGTTAAAATTTATATCTTTCTGCTTTTCTATCCACGTCAGAATTTATATTTAAAGAAGAACGAACTGGATTCTTGAGCCCTGTATGCCAAGGAAGATGCTGCTGCAAGGCAGCCCACCTGGGGTGGAGTTGTTTTTGAAATTTTTCTTTATCTTCTACAAAACATATTTTTTCACTGGATGCTTCTTAGCTTATTTACACGTGATTTGAGCAATGAAAATTAGAATGTTTTGTATTTGAGAAAAGCTCAGGAAGGCACTTGGGCAAGATGAATTTGCCCTGTCAAATCTCCCCTATTCGTGGAGGGTAATTTAAGGATTGAAGTGCCTCAGTGTCCCTCCCCTACCCCAGTATAACTCGGTCAGCTCTGTTTGAATTAAAGTATCCAAGCCTTAATTTCTCAAGGCATTTCTAAAAAAAAGAAAAGCAACCCTTACTGACCCAGCTGAACCCGTCTCACTCAGAACGAAAGTCTCTAAACTTTGAGAAAAGCTTTTTGGCTTGTAGGTAGGAAGTGGAGCAAGGACAAGGAGTCAGCATGTGCAGCATCCACGATGAGGAGGGAAGCCGAGGGTGTGGCAGGTATGTTGGATTTGCACAACATGCCCCATGCAGTGCTGGGCAGCTTATTTAATGAATTGTTTTGCATGTAATTTGGTTGAAGGACTGCCAGATACGATTTTTGATAGGGATGGAAGCTTGTTCTCATTATGCCTACTGGCTTGAATTCAGACTTTCTAACTGGAAGTGAAATACCGTGTGGTCCTTTAGCAGTGTAGCAGTGCCTGAGTTAAACCAGCAGTTTACATAGTAATTTTTGGACACACCATTCTGTTAACTACGTACAGGATTTTTAAGCATTTCTGCTGAAAATAATTATGCTGTTCCTTTTTTAGAAAGTTTTTTTTTTTTTTAATCAGAAAACAATGGTAATAGTGTGGTTTAACAGATAAAACTGTGAAGTAGTAGCCCTGAATCTTGGAGGTTAGAGTAGGATGAATGAATCTTGCCTATCTGAAGTGATAGCCTAAGGAAAGCAGCTCTTGGTCAAATTCAGTAAAAACTGAGGGCACAGCTATTTAACATGAAGAAAGTCTTCTGAATAAAGGAGAGCAAGGCTTCACCTGTAGTCTGTTGCATCCCAGGATAGTTCCGAACAGGTTGTAAAGGCAAATGCTCCTTGATTGAAATACTCCAAATACTTTCCATAAGAAAGGAGAGGGCAGGAAGACTACTTCTTTTCATTTTGGGAAAAACAAACAAAAACTCCAACAACATAAAAAAGAAACTTACAAAATAGAACAATTACTTTTTGGCTAGTTGACGTGTGGAGAGCTGAAAGTAGATGTTAAGATTTCTTAATGCAGAGTTTGTTTATGATTTAGCATGAAAGACATGAATATACACTCAAGCAACGTAAAATAAACTTTCAAGATGTAGTACATCTCAGATGACAGACAGTCTTCGTTATAAATGGTAGATTGTAAATTTGGCATTTATTAAGGTGTCATAGTTACAGTAGCTGTTTTGATTGAGATTCTGGAGATGCTTGTATAACGTCTACCTCTTAAGTACACGCACAGTCAGTCTCAATATCCTGTAATAAATTCTTTTAATATATTATATAATGTGTTTGTTTAACATCATTTGGCTCACAGTGGATTTCTCTGTTGTCATCATAATTAATCCCCATTTGTTCATAAATAGGTGTTCACCTACTGTGTGTATGCATAAAATGCCCATTGACTAACAAATGGGAATACTGTAGTCACTAAGAGAAACAAAATTACCATTTCATAAAATCAAGTTAAGCCTTTTGTTTGCTTCAGAATTCTCAAAATTTCTGTTCAGAATACCAGTAGGGGATTAATGAAAGTAATAGGTTAGGTCCTTTTACACTCCATGCATATAAATACATATAAATCTGTTGAAGCACTGACAAACCACTCCATGTCCATGGAAAAAACGATCAGCAAATAATAGCCCTAAGGTTGCCTAACTAACAAAGAGGCATTCTTCTTAAGAGCAGATTTTTAATTGTGATTTTTATTGTGATTCTACTTTTCCTTACTGTCTAGTGGAAATATAAGCGAGACGACAGCCAGAGGGTTTTATTCAGTTAGTCCATGTTATTGTACAAGCAAATGATTTCTATCTCAAGTTCCTCTGCCCACTGTCTGAAGTTGGCCACACTTGCCAGAGTCCTGCATCTGGGGGGTTTTGGTGGCTCTCTTTGTCTGTTTCGTTTTTGAAAACAAATAGAAATGAAGAGCTCTCATATGTTAGTAATGTTTTATAATAAGTTTTCCCTCCTTGGAGATGTTCAAAAGCCGCCTGGAGATGGTCCTGGGCAGCCTGCTCTGGATGGCCCTGCTTGAGCTGGTGTTGGAGCAGGTTGCCTCCAGAAGTCTCTGCCAACCCCAACCATTCACTGAATAAAGTAAAGATACACATTTATGTTTCAGTTGCACTGAAAAGGGACAGTAAAATGGTGTTGAATGGTAAGACATGCCATTGGGTTTAACCTTGTAAGCTGCTTTGCCTTGCATTTTGCCAGAATTACTTTGAATTTTGTCATTCCTACTTTATTTGTTGGAGGCAAATAATACAGACTTTATATATCACAGGAAAAGCAGAATATTGGTTAAGTAAATGCAAGTGATGCATCTGGTACACTGTACTCCATACAAACAGTGGTAAATCATGAGTGTGTAACGTCATACTTGTTTCTAAATTGTTTTAGCAAACCCTTAGGTATCGAGAAAGTGAGAGAATTAATGTTTTAAAAAAGAAAAATGGCATTTAGGAGTCTTGCTTTGCTGCGCTATTAGTTCAACTTCAGCAAAGATTGCAGTGATTCCCAGTTGTTTCCAAATGCAGTGTTCGATGAAATGCTTATTTAGGCTATGTAAAGTATCTTCTACTGCCTCAACAAACATTGCTTTTAGACTTTGGGAACCTAAATCTATAGAAACTGGGGTTCCAAATTTGCAAAACTTTGTGTCCAGTTCTTTTGTGTTTGAATAAATAAAATTCTTTTGCTCAGTTTGTCAGTAGGCACTATTAACAATCTCTGATATTTTCAGAAAGATAAATAAAATGTAATTTCTCATAGAAGTTGCAGCATTTGAAGTTTTAAGGAAAAATGAGTGTTGCATTTACTTGTTAAAAAGGTGGTCTTTGCACTTGAGTAGTTCTGATGAGTCATTTTAAATGCGTACTGTAAAAAAAAATAAACTTTACAGAGGAATGTTCACTCATTCTGA
Source organism: Anser anser (assembly GCF_964211835.1). Taxonomy (NCBI): domain Eukaryota; kingdom Metazoa; phylum Chordata; class Aves; order Anseriformes; family Anatidae; genus Anser; species Anser anser. The sequence continues at coordinate 144,354,613 of NC_139720.1, forward strand.
TATAGTAGATTGCAACCTTCATAATGAGATTTTACTCCACCCGAGGATTCCTGAGGAAACTGTCTGCTTTTCTTTTCCACACAGCAGATATGTGGCAGTCGTTAACTGATTTGCTTATGCATGTGCAAAAATTGTTCAATTTTCTCTATGAGAAAGTACCTAAGCAATGTTTTGATGCTTCTTTTATGGAAAAATTACATATGTGATCTCTGTTTTCAGAGAGCTATTGCCTATCTCTTTCCTTCGGGCTTATTCGACAAACGAGCCAGGCCCATGATGAAGGTAGGATTTCTTGTTGCATTTTTGAATAACCATAACACGATGTTTCAAGTAACTTTTTCCTTTTGATGATATTTGTTTATTTATTTGCAGCATCCCACAGAAATTTTTCCAGAACAGAGGAGTAAGTGTTCATAGATCTTTTTCAAATTCTTTTTCTAAGTATTAAAAAAATGTATATATGTAGAATGCCTTATTTTCACAGATTTATTTTTATTAGGAACAATGTGGGGGAGGGAATTGATAAGACTTGAGCAGTACAAAGCCTGATCTAGTATTCTAGCTTTTAGGGTAAAAAAACCACTGCTGGATTCTGGAACACCAGTAGCCCTTTGAGGCATATTGTGAGCTGACTATAGATGAATGTTTTTCATTGTTTAAAAATAAACAGCAGGTAGAATGACGTGCAAAATCTGTTGAAGTCACTGGAAAACCTTTTGTCGAATTCAGTAGCTTTTTTGTCAGTGCTGTCTATCATATCCATAAAATATTCATTAATGCTATTTTAAACCAAAAGTTTTCCTGGTACCGTCGGTGCTCTAAAAGCTGAGAAATTACAGCCTTGAAATCCCCAGTTGAGAGAATAGGGGGTGATGTGAATGGAAACTCTTCCCCATCACGTCTCACTTTTGACCTGGAAGTCTTAAATCTGCACTTGATCCATACAGTGTTTGGCCTTGCTTCCTGAGGCACCTCAGTTGTCAGTGACACGCCAATATGTTGTTTAATGAGAACCTGATCGAAATCACCAAATTAAATTTTACAAAGAATTTTACAAAGTTGTTTATTCATTTTTTGGCTGTCATTTAGTATGAACTATTAGCATGGATGTGAAATTCTTTATTCACGGAACTATTGAGTCCCATTTAGAAACTTCTGATGATCAGTGTAATGCTATCATTTTCCTTCTTTTCTTCCTTCTTTCCTTTTACTGTTCCTGGAATCAATAGATTCTTGATGCTTTTTAGATTTTGTGCATCTTTTAGAAAGATCTCTGCATTGCTAGAAATTTTGGAATGTTAGCTATTAAATGGTATCATGATTTAATTTCTAACTTCACAGTATCATGAAATAGAAAGTAGAATGCAAAGGGTAAGACAGTTAAACGTAATTATACAATTCTAAAATCTAAGGGCTGTTTATGGCAGATCTAAGCTACTACTCTTTATGTTTTCAGGACCAAAGAGTTCTTTGAGATTCTAGCTCTGTCCTGAGAACTAGGATTAGTGCAAATGTATATTTCTAAAATTAACAGTTTTCAATAAATATCTGTTGTTATTTTTTTAAGGCAGCTTTTCTTGACTGTCTGTGCATTACATCTTTAAGAATTTGGAAGTACAAAACCATACATTTATACTTTAGAATGTTTCCTGAATAGTAATTTCAACTAAACATACTTTCACAGCCACATAAAGGGAAATTCATACGTTCCCCCAGTACTATATCCAGTTAAATGCCCCCAGTGTTCTTTCTGTTTTTTTTTTTAAGTTTTACATCTTTTCATTCCACTTCTGCTGTATTCTGTGTTAATGTTTCAATGCAATACACCAGCATGCTTATCAGACAGGTTCTTGGAGTCTTATCTTTGTCTGTAGTTTATAGATTGCTTCAACTGAACTTACTGGATAAAATGGCTGGCAGTTTCTTTACAGTTCAATTTTTTTTGAAAGCTCTCAGTGTTTATTTTTGTTAGTTTTCTGTGTTTGGAAGAGATGGGTGTCATGTTAAGACACTTATATTTGATACACAATTTTTTCTTGTCGAAATTCATCTCCATAAATAGCTTTCTTTTTTTGATGAATAATCTGGATGCGATGAATTAAACAAAGACTGTTTTGTTGCTGTACTAATTATGTAAAGCATAGCATAGGTCTTGTGTTTAAATATCCCACAGGCATCAACATGAACAAGTCCTAAAATCTCCCAAGTTCTGAATATTTGCAGTTACCTGCAGAAGACAATTGTATGAATACTAAATTTGTTTTAGATGTGTTATACTAGTAAGTAATTTGTTATGAGTTTAAAGCACTGTTTTCCAGAGCAGTTAATGTTTAGCCTTTCGCCATCATTATGTAGATTTCAATTGTCCCTTAATTTGTACTTCTTTCTATTCTAAAATGGATATTTGCATCTGTAATACCAACTAAACAGTCTTTGAAAGCTCATTTAAGACGTGCATGAGGGATTCCCTCATGTTAAAAGATATTTAGAAGTATTAAATATTTGCTTATAATTGCAGCTAGAGAATTGTGTTTGTTTGTTTGTTTATAACAAGGTAGTCTAAATCATTAGATTTCCAGACAGGTTGAATACTCATGAAATGTCATTGTTCTCTGATATTTTAAAAGGTAATCAGTATTATGAAAGAGGTTTGTAACGGCAATTAAATACAAAGATTTTTTTTTTAGTGAGTGTATATTGCTTTCTTGTCTAATCTTTCTTTTCATTAGAAATCCAGTGGGGAGAAGATGGCCGACCATTTCACTTCCTCTTTTATACCGGCAAGCAATCATACTATTCATTAATGCATGTAAGTATGGTACCTGCAGTAAATAATGTTAGTTCCCAGTCAAGTACACGTTATTCTAGGGATGTGTATCAGGAGCTCCTGACTTTACTCAGTGTTTTCACGGTAGGTCATATCACCACTGAACATGAAAGAAATGTTGATTTTTGTCACAATATCTATTATTGGAGGTGTTTTTATGTGAAGTTTAAGAGAACAGAGTACATAGTAGTTCCTGCTTATTTTTTTTTGGTTTATTTTACAGTTTTGACTATGATCTGCATCTGAATAGTCTGACTGCTTTCTTGTAGGCTGTACCCACTTAGTAGCATAAAGTTAGTTGTGGAGAATGTGTAAACAACAGAAACAGCTAGTCCTAGGAAAAATCGCTGTAGAATAAAAAAATAGTTTTTTTTTTCCCTTGAAGGGCAAAGCTATAGGAAATGTTATTTGTGCTGACATTTAGTATGAAGAAAATTTGCATTTAAACTGCTTAATTGATTTTTCTAAGACTGTTTCATTCATGCAAACTTAAGGCTTTTTCTGATTAGCATGGTTCCAGGAGTAAAAGATCTGCATCTGTTTACCTTTATGGTAGGGTCTCATTATGTTCTATCAGATACAGCTTCTGAGTCTTCACGTGGATTATGAATAGACGCTCCATATCTGTGACCATCAATAGCGCAAGCATTATCTACATCCTTAGAAGAATTTATGCATGTTTCTTATGTGTACTTATAGAAGATGGAAAACATTAATGCTTTATGCAGAAATATTTAACTGGACAGTCATTTCAGATTTTGTTTCCTCATTAGGTAGTCTTAAAAAGTTATTTCTGTGATTAGTCTGTTCTCAAAAAAATAAATTTTGTTACCAAAGTCAGTGCACGGTTTTACAGAGTGCAGTGTTTTTATTAGAATTATCTGGTATTTATTTGTGTACTGTGTACCCAAAGGACAAAATCCCCACTTGTCAGGTACATTTATTTCTTTGGGAGAATAAAAAACAGCCCCCCCCCCCCCCTTTTTTTTTTGTTGTTGACCTTGGGCAAATGAGCTTCTTGCCCTGGCAGAAATGAAATGAATGATAAATGTAGAGTGTATCTTTGCTGAGTAATGGAGCTGCAGCATAGGCTTTCCACAGAGGTTTTCTCCTGCACAGCCTGAGGCAGCCCGAGGACCCCTGCTGTTCATTTAAATAGGTATGTCAAATCTGCCTCGAAACGCCGCTGGTTTGATCTGTGGTAATATTTGTGAAGGTTCCATATGGACTTGAGCCCCCTGCAGTGCTAAGAAATAATGTACAACGCTTCATGGTGCAGACGCAAATTTTCTCTGAAAAGGGATGCAGTGCTGCGTTTTAGCTGTCGGAGAGGATGATGGAGCTGACGCGCTAGGCCTGTCAACTTGTTACACGGATGGGTTGCACGCAGCGAGGCTGTGGAAAATCTGTGCCTTTTAACTTTTCTACTTAATCACGGTTGTAGCATTGCCTTTAGACTGTATGCTACATTAATTCTCTTCCTGCCTTCTGCCTTTCATCCCAAGTTTCACGGAAAAAAGTAAAGCATGCAGGTCTTGTAGAGGAGCCTTATCAAACAGCTGTCATCTGACAAGCCATTTGCATTTGTTTTGGCTGAAACGGAGCAACCCAAGGGCAAGATGTTTTGTTGCATTCCATCATAATGAAGAAATTACAAATTTTACAAGGAGCACAAGTTTATTTTTAGCTCTTCCAAGCAGTTAGAAAGAGTATGCAAGATTGCCTTGGAAATCTCAAAGAGAATAGTGTGCATCTTGTTTCTAACAGTGGCAACCACCTTCAAACAAAACCACTTTGACAAACACAAATTTCATTAGTATAGGATATTTAAGTACTTGAGCATTCTTAGAATGTTTCTAAATATCTTCATTAAATAGAGTTCTGTAAGCCTGAATCCATTAAAGGAGATTTAACATTTTTTTCAGTCAGCCAAATGAAAGACTAAATCTGCATGAAATTCCCGATGTTGTTTTAACCTCTTATTAGGCTAATGTGTATTTAAGAAAACATATTTTTAAGTCTCAAAGCTAATTAATTTGGCTAGGAAAAAAGAAAGGTTGTATGTTAATACAGTGTAGTGTAAGTAATCAATCCCATTTGAGGATGTCCTTAAAATTGCTATGTTAAGTCTCATAAATCGGATAAACATAATATTTAGCTTAAAATTGTATGCTGTTAATTACTACACAGACTCATGTGGAACTTCACTTTTATTAATTTCTAGTGACATAAATGGTCACAGCATTGTTTGTGTAGTTAATGCTAGGAAATAACGTTACCCACCTAGTGAAAATAGAAACCATATGTATTCACGTGTATTATAACAGCCAATATACATGTTGATATGACTTGAATATTAAACAAACTTTCATAAAGGATATTCACTTTATATTCCATTGTTGCCTTCATTCTGCCTGTTTGAATAAAGTTTAGCTGTCAGGAAAGGACAATTTATTTTTCTTCTGATATACATCGTTTACTGCATGAAACAGCTTCACAAATATTTGCTTGTATACTTGATCATCATTTAACTTAAGAGTTTTTTGGAGAAAACGTCATATTTTAGTAATGCACAAAGCAAGACAAAATGGTCTCTTCATACCAGTCTGTGAAGCAAAATAGTAATTTTATGTAACTGCTGCTTTACTTTTTTAGAAATATCAGATTGTGGATAATATATGCAATAGAGCATTTTAACTTTTTTTTTTAAGTATATGCTGAAGTGAAAAAAAAAATGAAGAAAAAGGCAAAATGATACGAGCTCTGCAGCATATTTTAACCAAAATGCTACAATGCTAAATTCCCATTTAAGAAAAAAAAGGACCAAAAAGCCCTCATTTTCTAGGGTTCCATTTGCTAATTTCTTCCCAAAATTTTTATATAGGGTAAAATAAGAATATTGTTTTGTATTTTAGAAGACTTAATCCTTACACAGATCTAAAATTTGATACCTCTATTAGAAATGGAAGCATTTTAGCACATAGCCAATCTTGTAAAATCAGCTATTTTGATTGTGTACTAGCTGAGTTTACAAGACACACAGATGTGTACATTCATGAGTTGGACTATTGAATCCTGAAGTGATTAGTAAAATCTTCACCTGCCAGCTTTGAAAAAGCAAGTGTGTCTTCAGACGCTTTCTTTAGCCTGTGGGGAGTGAAGATTTGTCAGATAAATTATTGGGCATTACATGCGATTCCTGATTTTGCAAAGACTCATCCATGTACTTTACTGCACAAGTGAGTGGTTCTTTTAGTTTGTTGACTTCATCTCTCTACAGACGTTAAACACTTGCATTAATTTTTTGTAATACTTAAGACCAAAATTTTATTTCATAACAGATTCCAGTTCACTTTTAATTGCCAGAAATATGCAGGAAATTATATTTAGATTTTGACTTCCATGCCAAAATGTTTTATAATATTATTTTCTAATCTTATTTGACTTCATCTCCTGTGTAAAGGTTTTTTAGTTAGAGTGTTGTTGGTGTGTTTTTCTTTTTAATGACCACTGCTTCTGTAATTTAACCTGAACATTTTAAAGAGATCACATTAATTTCTAAAATACCATCTTCATGTCTGGTTTGATGACTTCCCAATGCTCAGTAATCTGAAGCCCCTGTTCCAGGGACTTCTCCAGAGATACCTGATCTGCAGCTAAATCTTTTTCCCTTCTCTCCCATCCCCACTACAGTCCAGAGCAGAAGCTTCCATACTGATTCTTCTTCCAGTCTAACTACAAATGCATTAAAAAAAAATTCTTGGTGTCAGGCACAGGGTTTGGGTCAGAGGGCATGAGATGTGCCTGCTTTTCCTGCATAGAACTTTTTGCAGCCTAATAGTCAGCTCTGAATAGAGCTGTTAAGATTATTAGAGATGATGTGATATGAATGATACCCAAAGTAGTGCTACCATACCTTCTTATCTTAGAGATCTGTGGTTGTATTTCTGAGGTTTGGGAGTATTTGAAAATATGATTTGTTATGCTCTTTTATGTGATGCTTCATGTGTATAAAGACAGAGTATTTTTTTAAATTGAAAAATTTTCCTAGTTCCTACCTGAAATGGGTTATCCTGTCAAAACTGAAAGATTTCTGGAAGGCATATTACTATAATATGTGAGTTCTTGTGCAGTCTCAGGGAAAAGTGGGCAGTTTTGTACTGCAGGATTTTATACTGTGGAGTTATTCCAAAAATACTTTTGTTCCACAGTGCTGTTAAAAATGTCACCAATGACCTGCATCAAAGGCCTTAGTGAATTGTCCCTATTTAAATGCTTCGAATGCAGCTCAGATAGCAATCTGTTCTTAGTTCATATACTTTAAGTACACATATTTTTAGTATATGAGCCAATGTTTTTTATATTAATGGATAAATCAGCTTGGACAGTAGATGCTCATAGCTAAGCGAGGTGGGATTTAAAAAAAAAAAAAGAATGTAAACTTGCAGAAATTTCATGGCAGCCTGTTGCAAATCACAGTATTACTTGTGTTAAGAACTGGAATTTCAGTGGTTAATTTTTAACAGTATGTATCTGTCTTGCTTTTCTTTTAATGGTCTATTTGTTTTAAGTAATACAGCAGAAAAAAAAAAAATTGATCCTTCCCTGTCCCCAGTAATTCCTAATCTGTAGTTTCTCTAGTATTTGCTACAGTCCTTACAGTACTAAAGTATGTGAAAGTGGTTATAAGCTTTGTACTTTCACTTGTTAATGAAGGTAAATTATTTTACATTCTAGTACTTTGCTGTAATACAATTGTTTTGTTTCAATATTATTTGTAATTATATTTCCAGATATTCCTATTTCTAGTTTAAATCACTGTTGTAGTTCTTAGTATTAGATGTAATACTTTAGAACAAAATAGATTCCAAAAGTTTTTGAAGTGAAGAAACTGAAGAAACTGTGAAGAAACTGTTTATTTAAAAACATCTCTCATGTAATATTTTCTGTGTGGCTTTATGAATATTTTTGCTTTTGGTTTTCTGAAGTTGTAAATCCCTATCACAGCATGATTTGAAATTACATAGCTAAGAATTTTGAGAAGACTGTTGAGGAAAAAAAAGTACTGAAAATTTAGAGCCAGTATATCTGTAATGTTTAAAAAAAATAATAATTCTAATTATGATAAATTTAACCGTGTGTCTTCGTGGACATGCCTGGGTACGAGCGAGTTCTGATTAGTACAGACTACTGATAGAGCTGACAATCCAAATGTACAAAAATCTAGCTCAATGAAATAATTTACAATTTTAAATCTCCTCACTATTTTGAGGAAGACAAGCTAAAATGTGAATGCTCTGAAATGATTGTGCAGTATGTTTTGGAGGCATATGCGTTACATAAATGTAGCTGCTTTTCTGTATACATCTGAGAATTTTTGTAAAAGCATGTATAAGAAGGCAACAAAGTGAAGAAAAATAACAATTCAAAATTAATTACCTTGAACTACATATGAAAATATTACGCCTACTGTCTAAATGTTTATTGGTTTAGCTTTAACATGCTATTAAACATGCAAAAAATATTTTTTTAACTTGTTAGAGCTCTGTTTGTTTTCTAACCTCTTGAATTTTAGATGTTTGGAAACCAAAACCACATAAGCGTGTTTTACATAATAAAATAAAATATTAAATGGAAAAAATGCATTTAAATTCTTCTTCCATATATATTTTAGGATACCTATGAAAAACTGCTAAATGTTCAGAAACATCAAGACCAAATGGCAGCTCAGGACTTGCCACCTCAGAAGGAAAAAAAGTATGTTTCCAGTTGGATTGCATATTGATATTACTTTTCTTAAAATGCTTCAGTATGTTGTTTTTGGCACATTTTGTAGTCTCCCATCCTACCTGCCTTTTATTGCATTAACCCATTCTCAGACTTTTTCCCTATTCCCTGACTTAATATTTGTATGCTAATTTCAGGTTGAAAGGTCTGTCTGTAATCTGTACGTGTGGAGTGCTCACTGCTGAAATAGGGAACCCCCAGCTATATCTCTTACTGTTCAATCTCTCTCAGCTCTTTTCAATGTCCTCCCCTATGTAAGAATTCAAAAGTGTGACTTGAAAATATGTAGAGAATATCCAGTATTCTTTGTCCATATATGAAGTTTCCTAATTATTTCTTTAGTAAAGGTTTTTGAAAAGGGTAGTAAGATTTTTATGAGAAAATAAGGCCTTTGTAAACATCAAATATGTTGCTTAACTGTTGGAAAAATCCCAAGGTCTTAAAGCTGAGCTTTTTGATAGTCTTTCATTAATTGCTGTTCTTGAGTATTTTTACTTACCAATGTTGAACTTGAAGAGCATCAAAATAGTTAATTCTACTATTTTTCTTCTAATGGCTTTGTACAGCTGAATCATCAAAGCTGTACTTATTTTAGAAAAGTTTATTTGGTTCGGTTTGTTGTAATATCACCATTAATGGTAATTGAATTCAGTTTCTCTAAGTTTCTCTTCTTTAACTTTTCTGGTGTGCATAGTAAGCTTTTCTGTTCAGTGGCTATGGCCAAGCTAAAAAGGTGTACGTTAACCAGAACAAGCTGTGAAATGCTATAATTGTTGGTTTCTCAGTGCATACTGTCAGGGTTGTCTTTGAAATGGATATACGTTTTAGAAACTTCACTTCTTAGGCTGTTTTCTTGATTTTTTTTTTTAATATATATTTTACTCTTTTTGCAAGGATTTTGATATATTGGAATATGAAATCAAGCAAGTATCTAAAAAAAGTAGATACAGCTAGGAAGATTTGATTTCAGTGCTTACCAATTTTTATATAGTTACAATTTAGACACTGGAAAAAAAAGTTTTGATTTATGTTCTTGCTGTGTATTTTCTGGCCAGGTTTGTGTGCCATTCCAGTTGCATGTTGTGTTGGTTTGTCATTTCTTAATTTCAGCCATTTATCATTTATGTTAGGAAGAGAAAGTGTTAATTTGTTGAGATTATTTCCTTCTTAAATAATAGAAGTTCATGTTTGTTCATGATGTGTGTGTGTGTATGTGTATATATATATACATATGTATGTGTGTATATATATATATATAGCATCCTATGAGCCACAGAATATTTTATTATAGATCTGTATTAGTTTCTAAGCAGACAAGAACAAATGATTTAAGTTTCTTGGCGTATGCTGCTGAAAAATAACCTTAGAGAGCTCAGCCAGTGGATGTACTGATGTGAAAAATGACCTAAAGGTAGTCAGGGTTGAAAGTTTTTGTTTTCCTCTTTTATGTTTGTAAAAACCCTGATAATTTAAAGGGTTTAAGGGATGTAGTACTTCCTTTGAGATTAGCCTCAATAATTTATCTCCTCAAGGTAGGTAGGGGGTTGTGGGAACTGTTTTTGTTTTTTTTTCCAGCAAACAATCTGTCGTGGACACACTGTAATATTAACTGAGGGGTAGGAACCTGATCTTGAAAGACTTAAGCTTATAGCTTTTCACACGTTTAAAATAAATAAATCACTGGCTTCACTGGAAGTAGCTGTACGTAAGTATATATACTATATACTTGAATCTGTCAGGGTTAGGTACTTTTTAAGATTCCTGTTAAAACCAGCACTGTCTCTAAGTAAACATTTCTTATGCCCTGACTCAGAAAAACATTAAAATACGTACTTCAGAAGTACTACTTAAAATCACCTTGAGTAGGAATGCTTTTCTGAATCAGAGCTTGTTCATTAGGATTGCTTCTTTAAAAAAAAAAAAAAAATTAAAAAAAAATCCTACAGAGGTAAGAGAGTTGGCGCTTTGCCTTAAATTTACCTGATAAAGTTGATGTGTATATTTATGGTAGCATTCTGTTTTGTCAGACACTTCATACGATACATATTTCCCAACGATTTACTTCACGTTTGTTTTTTTTTTTGTGTTAACATCTCTATGTGAGGCTGTTTTCTTAACTTCTGCTGTTTCTATCATTGGTTCAGTTTCTGTACTGAGCAGATAGAGATTATATAGTAGATAAAATACAGTATGGTTGTTATTGCTGTGTTAGTACCTTGACCATACTTACCGCAAGTGGAGTTTGGTATTGAACCAAAGAATTGGAGACCACAGGCAAAATTTTGTTGCTTTAGAATTTTTTTACATCCTGCCTTTTGATTTATTTCTTTGCTGCTAATAAACCAAACCCTTCCTAGCAGCAAATTTTTCAAACTAAGTTTTAAGCTAAGGAGAAGATAGATTACTCTTGCAAGGGTAATCTTGCTCAATATCAGACTTCAATAGTATGAATAATGTGTAAGTGAAATACATAATTTTAATTTGGTAAATTCAGTATGTGACGTTACCATTCCTTTCAAAAGATCTTTTAAAATCAGTGTAGGCCTTTTTCTATTTACTATGGGAATGTGATCTGTATTCATTTGTGATGGAAAATATATTTCTGAGCTAAGACTGTATGTGTGGTCCTTTGTGATGTAACTCTAATTGCATGGTTAATTAAAGGGAGAATATATGTGATATTTTAAACAGGAACCTGGTTGGCAGCAGATGGCTGACTAAGACGGAATTGGAAGAAATGTTGTTAGAAAAACTGTCAGATGATGATGTAAGTAATTAATCCTTCTAATCTTAAGGAGGCTTGTGTCTTAAAAACATGGACTCTGCGTTTTTGGATACTGTAAAGGCATTACAGAGAGGCAGGTGCTCTTCAAAAGAACTTTATTCCCATAAAATGCATGTCTTATAGCACTACCACATTATTTTCATGTTGTCTTTACCCTATGTCCCTTTTTTATCTAGCATAATACAGAACAATTAAGGGTTTTCTACTGTTGCTTACATTAGTTAATTTTTTCTTCTGGTAGCATTGTGAGGCCTTGTCTCTTTTTATCTAATTGTGTTAATAGAAATGGAGCATAGTGACAGCTTATAATAGAAATAAATAGTCATTTATTCTAATTACAGATGAAAAACAGGGCTAGAACCTCTGTTCTTTATTTTAGGAAAAGGGTGAATGTTCAAGGTGGGGAAACACGATGGATTTGTGTAATGGTAAATCCGTAGAGAGTGTTTGGCTGAATCTTAAGAAGGGCACAATAGAGATAGAAAAGTCACAGAGAAGGATGGTCAGAAATAAGGATTCCTTTTCTTAGTGATTGGCTACAGAATCAAATATCAGAAAGAAGATATAAAGCTACACAGATCTGTGGTCTCATCTGGGATAGCTCTTTATATGTTCTCCTTGATATGAAGTATGGGAGGAGAGAAGAGGATTTTTGTAGTTTTGCCAGTATCAACAGGCTGTATCAGTATCGAGATTTGGAGTACTTCACATGCTTCTCTGGGAATAAGACTATCAAGCCTGATAGTCATCCACTTTTCTTACTCAGAGTTTTTTCCTGCAATCCCTTAAATAGCATTTGCTTTTGTAACAGCAGGTTCAGTCTGTGTGGCCAACTTCAGTTCTCTTCTGGAAGCCTAAGCTTGAATATGATAGTACCAGAGAATGTAACACAGAGAATTTGAAGTATTTTTCCAGCTAGAAACAGTGCTGAATCTCTTTTCTCCTGTGGACAATATCATTACAAAATAGCATGGCAGCAGCAAATGTACCCTTTGCTCATTTGTCATCCAGAACAGTAACATCATATGACTTCTTGTCTATGAGTAAAGTGGAAAGGTCTTTGGCAGGTTCATGTCCATAAATGTAAGTTAGAAATTGCTGCTCTAAGTCCTGCATCCTGATCTACCCAGATTTCAGCTATTTTGCTCCTAGGGGATTGCAGATGTGTGTCAGATTGTTAGATAGAAGTAGCTTTTTGAATGATGTCAGAGTTCCAGGAACTATTGCTAAATTACAGAAAAAAAAATAAAAAAAATAATTTTGTGCAGAAACTTCTGGAAACAGACGAGAAAATACTTTTCATAACAACCGGTAAGTTAAGAAAACTTAGATGTGATATCTATATGAAAAATCCGTTTTAAAAGCTGGCATACCTTTACATCCTGTGACCTAGCTTATCTGGTACTCCTGCCGGTAACACTTCATAACAGGACATCCCACCTTTTAGCACAAATGGGTTAACACAGTGGTGTTTACTCTTTAATCACATGTTGAAGAACTTCGGAGGGGGTGTAAGGGGGAAGGAGAACCACACAGTAGCAAAGGATAATTTATTTCAAGAGGTTGCCCTTTAAGTCAAGTATCTCTTGAATTTTTAAATAGCTTGATTGTTCGGTTTAAAGGAAATCATAAACATTAAAGCAACTCAGCTTGAACAGCCAAAGATAGATAGATAGGTATTTCCTGTATATATTATGAAATATAATCATTTAAGAGGCTCAGTTTAGTGAAATAAAATTATTTCCAAGTCAATGAATATGCTGACTTACTGAAAATGAGGTAAAAATCTTCTCATTTTGCCTTTTTAATGACAACAAAAGAATGAAGACCCCCTCAATGTTTTCTTTTTAAAAGTGGGATGAACTTCATTCTAATACAATAATCCTGTGTTACAAAGGGGTTGGTGGTTATACTTTGAATTAAAGCTTCATTGTTGCCTGAAGAAAGAACCAGGTATCTTTAGTCACACAGCAAATGATGCATCTGCATGCTGTTCTTAAATCAGCATGTAGGTGCAAAAGTGTCATCTTGTCAGAAATCATCAATAAAAGTGAAGTAGGAAAGATTAAGTACATAAAAATAGAAAGTTTTAGCAAATGCAATTACACTTGCATCCTTTAATGAAGTCTTGTTGTCTACAGTATTCGAGATTTATTCAACTCTTACAAAAATTGGTGACGTCGCCATGTGGTAACATCGAGGAGAATTATATAAAAAAGTTTTCCAGAGAAATTTCTGCGCAATTGCAAAAAGTTGTTATTGAGCCTTTGAAGCATGATGACCAAGGAGTGGCCTTCAGCACCGGTGAAGGTAATAATTTCAAGTTGGTTGGTAATGCAGAATTTTTATCCTCTTCCCACTAATTTCTGTATAATGTTCATGTATGTACAACACAGTTTCACTATTTCTTCTTATATGCTTCTATCGGATGTATAATTGTTAATTATGTTTTGACATACTAAGTTATGATCCAGCTTGGTTTAACAAAGTCAATTTTCGGCACAGTCTGTCAACTATTCGTTCTGATACAGTACTATCTCTGTAGAGAAGACCTCATTGTGCTGCACATTGTACAAAAAAAAACCACAGACTTTGCTGTGAAAAGTTGACTGAAGATAAAAGGTGGGGAACTGGGGGGATCCCAAACACATACGGAGAATTCAGTGGATGTAATAGTGTTGTTGCATAGTGTAAAAGTGGTGCGCTTAGACCACTAAGTAACCTTGATCATGAGTTTTGTAGGCAATTCAGGAAAAGAGAGTTTTGAGGACACAAATAACAAATAGGGCATTTGAATATTTACAAACAGCTGAGGAAATTGGAAAGAATTTGCAAATTCTTAAATTTTCAAACAAGTTGATGAACTGTAGCTAGCATTATGTGACAGAGACGGGAATCAGTCACTGGTACTGAGACAGAGGGGCTATTAGAGAGAAGCCACGAGGGTCTGTGCATCTTCTAAACACAGGTGTCTTAAGTTTTCAGTGAAGTGACACATGGAAGTGGAAGAATGATGCCATATGAGAGATTGACTAGGAAAACTAATGTATCAAAAACGTGTAGGAAAGTCTGAAGATTCTTCTTGGACAAAGCATGTGCAAGTCTGTGTATGCATATGCACACTTTATGCTGTATGTTTAAGAGGGGTGTGTATTCTTAAGCAGCAGGCGGAGGATAATAAGAATAAAAGTCTCAGAGAGCTTGAGGAGCAAGCAAAATGGCTGGTGAGCTCTGTTCTTGCTGGGTTAACTTCGAGATGATATGAAAACAAGGAGATGTGAAAGAGCCAAACTGGGATTTAATCCACTTTGGTTTTCAACAGTATCTTCAGAATAGTAGTTGCTAAAGTTTCATAAACAAGCAACCCATCTTAAGAAAAGCTATCATTATAAGTTCAAGAACATTCTTGTGTCCCATCACCCCCCTTAATTAAGCAAAATACCTAATTTGTTTTATTATCACGATTGCTTCCTTTGTGCCACAGAAGATTGGTCATAGGCTTTAGCATAGAATTTGTCGTGTTTTATCTTGAAGCTAATGTGTTTACAGAACTGAATCGCATCTAGTAATTTCTGAGGAAACAATGCTAAATGATGCGTAAGCGTTATTTATATCAGCATAGTTAGTGTTAACCTTTTCCATGTGAATATTGTACCTTTGTATGACTGTACAAAGTCTTTAATATTAGACTTGGAAGCTGTGCTTATGGTAAACATAAGTGTTCAACAATCTGTTTATTTTCACACACGGTGACCTCACCAGGTCTAGAAAGTATCCTGACCTTCTTAATAGTATTGATTAAAATGCATTGAAAGCTGACTGTTCACTATCTGCATTTCCTTGCTTCCCCTGTTTTTTTTTTTATTACGTTAGCTTCCAAAAACAAACATCTGGTACTGTTTGAAAGACTGAAGATAAGTTTAACTTCTTAGGTATTTGAAATTTTGTAGAATATCGAAGGCACATAACAGATTGCTTTTAATTTCTTTAAGGTGAAAGAAAAACTTCAAGAGCTACTGTAATAGTTTATGACAATGGGACTGGAAAAATTACAGTGAATGGAATAGATGTTTTACATTACTTCCCAGTGCTGCAGGACAGGTGAGAGCACTACGAAATGCTGTATTCTTAATGTACTGAAAATACGCCACCAAAAGTCATGCTATACTATTATTTTTGGTGCTGTATGCCACACAGTTGATGCTATTCTTTTTTTCCTGTCTGTCTAATTTATGAAAATCAGTCCTGCCTCTCCTCCTAGTTTCCAGGAGTGAGTAGTATAAGAAGTGATAGGTAAGCCTTGCTCTGTTTCTTATCCCCCTTTCTGCAGGGATGCAGAAACCAAGAACATAGGCTATTTGGATAATTCAAATTTTGGTTGCCTTAAAAAGGACTTGGAGTTTTATTTGAACAAAAAATAATAATCAAAGGTGTCAAACTTCCTAAGAGACTTGTGAATTGTATTCATATGTAATTACTCTGTCATACAGTAACGAGAAGAAGCAAACAAAGCAAGACACTTCATATACAGCTTCAGATTTTGAAGATGTGCGGTTTGCTGTAGAGAAGACTTCTCAAAAGGGATATAAAGCTTCCTTTGTCAACCCTATGTGATTATTTCATGTTGTGGTTTCCAAGCTCAAGAATAGAGTGAGAGATTTCTCAGTCTTTAATATTCAGATCTTGGCAGCCATAGATAATTAGTGAGACAAAATTAATTGCAAAACTGATCTTCAAGTACTTACCATTGGCAGTTTGAAAATGATCCGTGCTATTAGTTTGCTTTTCATAAAATGGTTTAGGTTGGAAGGGACCTTAAAGCCCATCCAGTTCCAACCCCCTTAACCACGGACAGGGACACCTCCCACCAGAACAAGTTGCTCAAAGCCCCATCCAGCCTGGCCTTAAACACTTCCAGGGCTGGGACTTCTCTGAGCAACATATGCCAGTGCCTCATCACCTAAGAATTTCTTACTTATATCTAATCTAAATCTACCCTCTTTTTGTTTAAAGCTATTACTCCTTGTCCTATCACTACATTCCCTGATAGAGAATCCCTCTCCTGCTTTCTCATAGACACCTTTTAAAAGGTTTCCCTGGAGCTTCTTCTCTCCAGGCTGATGAAGTTTATTTTAGTAGGACATTAGGGATATAAATACCTTCCTGGATCTCTGTCTGAAAGTTAACCATGTTTTTGTATATACTATAATAGGAAAGGTACATAGTATAACCTTACATACATGTATATAATTTTATTTATTTTTTGTTTTTAGAGAACAGTTGTTGTTCCCATTCCAGTTTCTTGACAGAGTTGGAAAACATGATATGGTTTGCACAGTCTCTGGTGGAGGAAGATCCTCGCAGGCTGGTGCAATACGTTTAGCCTCTGCAAAAGCCTTGAGGAGTTTTGTGACAGAAAAGGAGGTGGAATTTATGAGGCAAGGTAGGAATAGAAATCTTATTTCCATGTTTCTTAGTGTGTTTCTGGTAATTAGCTGAATTAATACAAGAATCATTAACGATCAGTGCAAATTGAGTAGGTAGTCCAAGTGAAACCTTGTATATTGTATGAATGGGATCTGAATGTAAAAAATAGTTTTCAGGTTCTTTCCTAGCTTCCTTTGGGTACATTTTGGATGACGTGTTTTTTTCCATCTGTTCCTGACCTCTGTTAGGTCAGTAAACCAGCTTATATTGCATCTACATAAAATCACAAAACATGCATGTATATTCACTATCAAATCTGGATCAGACATTTGGGAGCTGTAGGATACTAAGATTATATTTTATTTTACTTGCATAGTTGCACCTTGTTCATGTTTAAAAAGATGTATTCTTAAACTTAAACACTGGAGTGTTAACTTTAAAAGGATAGTAATGAGCATGAGCATACTATATGAAACTAGTCAGACCGAAGGTGCTTCTTTTCTGTCTTGCTTTAGAGTTGACAATTTACCTAAACAAGGTAGAACTTATTTGGTACTCTGTTATTTGATACCTCTCAGTGATTAGATTCCATGCTGTTGTAGCAAATACAGAATTACAGACTGTGAGCTTTTAACAATGTTTTTTCTGGACCAGTGGGGAATACCCGTTTGTATTACTTACAGGACAGTTACTGTTTTTCCGCTCTGTGGCCATCCATGGAAGTGTTTGTGCTGGTATTTTTTAATAAGTTTCTCTGATTATAGTTCTTCAGTACTGACAAGTGTAACTTTCTGGGAATACTCCTGCAAATTGGCATTTTAACTAATTTGGTATCTTTAGGGAGATCAGTGTGATTCCGAACAGGTTTTGGACATTGCAAAACACAGTTTGGAGACCACTGTTGTAGAGTACACATAGTCGTTCAAAAGCAGGTGCGAGCACCCCAGGAGTGCACAAGATCTACTGTGGTGCAGGAAGGAAATACTAGTATTTCAGTAGCATATGTATATAACTTGTAAATTAATGAATATACATAATAGGGGTGTGTGCTCTAAAATCTTTTACAGGTAGGGTTGTGCGACTAAAAAAGTTGAGACCGCTGCTCTAAAGGCTCAGAGGTTCTAAATGTGAACAAAGTTAGTTACCAACGAAAAATTGAAATGTTGGAATATCTGATTAAATTCCTTTTAGCTTATTTTATCCTGGACTTTTCCCCTTGGCTGTCTTGAAACCCTCTATTGTCATGCACACGTACTACTCCTATAATATCAACTAATAACAGTAAACAAATGAGTGTTTCTCTGTGTTTTGTAGCTGGGCTGCTAACAGTTGACCCACGTGTGAAGGAACGAAAAAAGCCTGGTCAAGAGGGAGCACGACGGAAGTTTACCTGGAAAAAGCGATAAATCTGAGTATTTAAAGAAAGGCAGAATGCTCCAAGAACTTCAGAGGATATACAGTTATGATTTAGAACTGTTGTATAAATATATTTAGTAATAAAGACTTCTTTCCATTATAACTACTATGTTTTTTTTGTTTAAAAAGCATCTTTCTTTAAATTTATTTAAAATAATTGAAAATTTTCACAATTTGTTGCAATAATGCATTTTGAGTGCCATCTTTCCTTCTTAGTTGGTGGGACTGTAGCTTTTTGAAAAATGAGTATGTTTAGTGACTCAACTGTCTAAATTCTGGACTGCATAGGCAGCTCCTAGACAAGTGTCTGGAGAGTTTTGGAGTGTCACCCTTTTTGTTTCACAGGTGTCCAAAGATAAGTGATAACTTCCAACCTAAGCTATGCTGGAGTTGAGAAACTAGTGAGAAAGATGCTGACAATTGAGGGGATGTTGACAGCGGAACAGTCACAGAGGCTAACCTTTGTCTGTGGAAACAGTTTTCTCCAGGATGCCTCCCTAGGGTTAAGTGAGGAGTGATTCAGAGCAAATATCTAATTTTAGGTGCTCTGAATCACCCTCTGGAGGAGTCAGCTTTTTCTTCTTCCCCCCAAATGCAGAAAGAGCTGAAGGGGTTAGGCTGAAGTTAATCTTCTCCACCCTTTAAATCTCAAGAGGCCTGATCAAGGAGGCATGTTCTGAATATGGCTAATGTGCAAAGATAGCATTGGACTCTTCGCCAAAAACAGTCATAACTTTTTTAAAATCAGAAGCAGGAGGTGATGGCAGTGCTGCCCACCTCTTCTCTATAATTGTAGCCTTCCAAAATAGATCAGCGGTTACAGCACTCCCCCAAAAGTGCAAAACTTTGGTTTATTTCCATCTTCCTTCCTGGGACAGAGGTCAAATACATAGAGCTTCCAGGAAAAGCATATCCTTTATCTTTCCCATAGGAACTGGGCTACAGCAGAAAAGAACGTATGGTTCCTCAAGTCTGGAGAAAGCAGACAAAAAGAAATACAGCTCAGTAGTTCTAGCAACAGGGCCCTTTCTGAGTTTCTCTAAGTGTGAGAACACAGCCCTGCCTCATGTTGGTTGTAGCTTATCCCAGAAATATTACACCTCAGAGGTACCAAAAGGTGCTAGCAGGCCGCTGCAGCTGATAATAAATAGCTGTGAGTGATCTGTATGTGTCATTGTTTTCCCAAGCGCAATTCAGGAGGTGTCAGGGAATGCATAGATTTCTTGGACTGAATAAAACAGAGCAGGTTAGAAACTGGGTTTCAGCAGTCTGCATCCTTGACTGGTGAATTTCTGACTCCTGACTTCCCCAGAATCCCTTTGGTGGTTATTTAGAACTGTCGTTGTTCTGTGTTGTTTCTCAAGAATACTCCATAAAATTTGGGTAAGATTTCTCTATAGAGTCACTGATGGCTTTCATATCACTAAGCTAGTTGATCTCAATCAAAACAGTGACTTGTTCAAGTTGAATATAACAAACAGCTGAGGCAATTTACCTGGCTCTTTGAAGAGCAAATGGGGGCTATATGAGACATGTTTTACACTAAAAAAAATAGGAAATGGTTTAAGTAGCATTTCTGCTAATTTTAAATTGCTAGTGTGTAGCGAGATAACTCTATATCATGTTTCAATAAAAGCTGTGACTTTAATAAAAGCATTCACTAAATATCCATGCAGGTACATAGGGGTTCTTCTGATGTTCTTACATACCAGATCGTGTATGTAGACACGTGAACTTAAATGAAGCACAGCAGTAGAATCAGTTTATCAGTCTGAGTCTGTTTTAATGTCTTGTTCCTCTCATCCCTTTGCAGTCTCATGTGTTTCAGGCTACCCAACGCGTGTGTGCCAAACCTCTTACTTGTCTCCCTGTGCCTCCAGACGTTTTGTCCAAGCAGTTTTCCTGATTTAAGTGTGGCACCAGATCTCCTTGAGTGGAGGTTGAAGCTTAGAATTCCTTGGGAAGACGTCCAAATGATATCCTGTGGGATGTACTATATGGGGGAAAGTATGAACCAGTTTTCGGGGACCTTTCGGTGAATGGTGTCACATCCCTCCACTTGGAGAAAAGCTGTACTTACGGAACTAGCACTTAAAAACTAGTCATTAAAGGCAGGCTGCAGTTCCACAGACGTGAATAAGTTTCTTGTACCAGCGTGGTAAGCTTGGTCCCCATCTTGCAGTCACTCAACAGCGGGGGCTGGTGGCGCTTCCCGATGTGTCCCTTGCCATCAGATTCACACTGAGAAGTCCAAATCATTGCGAAGGTTAGTGAGAGCAGTGCTTTTGAATACCTGCCTGTCTGCCTGACTGCATCCATACCAGGCTGATCATGTTTCACCTTTGAACTGCTTGCACTGTAGAGCAACTTTTCTTGCCAATAAGAATTCAGAAAAAGTATCCCGAATGTGACAGATGCTTATACTTAAAACATTAAAATGTTTTCTGAATGCAGGCGTAAGGAAGAAACAAACCGTCTGTGCTTTCTGGTCCATGTGTGTTGTGATTTATATGGACTTTTTTTCCCCTCCATCATACTGATGATTTGCTTTGAGGTAAGATACAGAAATTGGCTGCAAGACAAAAGAAATATATCAATGGAACTGATTTCTGGTAATTCTCACATTACCTTCTGGCTGGTGGTTCCAACAATAAAAAGGTATAAAGCTGTGTCTGTGTTGTATTAGTGCTGCTATTTTACCACAAGATGGAGCAGTTTGCAATCTAATGAAACTAGCTGTCTTCAAAAGTGGTATGTGCTTTGGAAAGAAATAATGGATTTTCCCTATAAATACTGATTTTTGTAACAACAGATTAATATAAGTGTATTGGATTTCTAAAGGGTAGATTCAGATTTTCTTCCAATTTTTTTTCTTCTGGCAAGAGAATCAAATTTTAGTGAGAAATAAATGAGAGAATGCTAGTTTTCAGCAATCTAGTTTCAGAGAATAAGTAATACCTTCAAATGAGTATTTCAGATGATATGCTAAGAAATGCCAGTTGATGTGTGATCTCTGAAAACTGTGGAGATCTGATCTTACTTTGGTATTGCATAGTGATAATCCTGATGCATTTTGGAATCTGTTTAATGTGGACAGAGGGATTTTACAATATAGCTAACATCACATGAACATTGAGAGAATTTGTTCTTTAAAAAAAAAAATTCATTTAAAGAATTTTTCCTAAAAGTTTATGTTTAAGTCATTGTCCTGTCTCTTCTGTAAAGGCCATAAGCAATATAAAAACAGGGAATAGTTTTATTATTTGCTCTGTAGATTCCTGGTTGAAAACAGTGAACACAAGCTAATGATGGTGATGAAATTTGCTGTAGCAAAAAATGGGAGATGTGCATTAAATTAGTGTTAATTAAATTAGTGGGGTGGAATATTTATCACAGTTTCAAATGCAGCACTTGAAAGTGACACTACACTTCAGTCTCCCAGTCACGGTAATCATACCCAAACTGTTTCAAATGATTAATGTGGATGCCCTGTCCTAGCATTTGGTGTCCTACTGAATGTCAAAGTTCAGAGGATGCCCCAATAATGTGAAAAATAGGCAGTGGTTGAAAAGTTAAGCTAAGTAACCGTTTTATCTCACTTCATTTAATGTTTCTCTTCTTTGGGAAGTATTGGATGATGATGCACAATGTCCTATACACATACCGTTGTCAGTCATCAGCAAGGGAAAATCTGTTTGTTTTTTGTGTGTGTATTTTTTTTTCATGGTTCAGTGTCAGAAGAGATCAGCCTAGATTGAAAAACATGAAAAGGCAGTTTTCTTTGTGAATGTTACAGATATCACGATGGATTAATTCAATCTCTTCTGATTTATCTCTACTGTTGTTTTTCCTGGATATTTGGATCTTTTAAAGCAATTAACAACATTTTTGAGCTAGCAGAACTAAAAAGCAGTATGACTTTAGACAATTCAATTCACGTAAAGGTGCATACTGATTTCTGGAAATTTAACTAATATTTATTAGTTACGTATGTGACTAGTATGAGATTGCCAGCTTTGGCTAAGGAGAAAGGGAATTGGTGACGAAATCTGTGTTTCATCTGTACAGTTAGTTTTACAAAGTTCTTGCATACATAGAAATTAATTTTTACAGTACTGTGATAGTTTCTGTAGATAGGAACTCATGGGCTGGAGTTGGAAGCCAATGTGTTAATGAGGCACTGCTAGCAACCAACAGATATCAGTTTAGCCTGCTGAGCATCCTGCAAGCATCTGGATACAAATCACTGCCCATGTACCTGCCTGCATAAGGAGGACAGAGGTATGGTGCGAGAGAAGAACAAAACATGGAAACAAATATGTGATAATAGGTTTAGGCTTCGTGTTATTTAGCATCAACCCTCAACAGCTCTGTTCCTCTACAGAGGAAGTCTGTAGTTCCACGTGCTAAATCTTGAAGGCATTCGGGCTGTGCACTGACTGTTTCTGCACCATTTCAATGAATGCCATATTTAGATGCTGACAATACTCATCTGATAATTGATGTAAATTAAATGGTGTGCTGTGTTTCATTACCCTGGGTCCCGAACAAGTGAGTGCATCCTGGAAGCAATTGCAAGCTAAGAAGGTAATACACCAACACTTTCTTCTGAAAGTGCCATTTGTCCTGTGAGAACAACAAAAGCAAAATCTCCGCTGTGCCAGGAGTAGTGCCCAGTGCCTGCCTGCCTAGTTGCACTTCCCCTTAGTAACTGCTCTTTCTCATAAGGCAAGATGAGGCACGATGATGCCAAGACAAAGGTGATTACACCAGTAGTACCAGGACAGAATTGATTCAAAAAACTCAAGCCTGTTTTGTACAGGCCTTATTTCAGGTCCCAGAACGGCCCTTCAGGATTTAGGTAAGTACCTTTTGGTAGTACCTTTTGAACTATAACCTTATGTATCTTGTATTTTGGATGCTGGATCACATATAGGCAGTGACAATTGCAAAACCTTTTAGTCAGCTCCAGTTAAATTCCTCAGAAATTAAAAGCTTGTTCGCTAGTGAGACCTTGACACAAGCGCTGACATCCATTGTCAGGGACGTTTTTGTGCCAAGGGTTCCTCTTGTATCTCACCTAAGACAGCTCTCTGGTAGCTAATGCTTCTGCTAGGAGGACAGATGAGATGTATTGGCTATAATCGTCAGCTCCCTCATAGATTTTCTTACCCTGTAGAAAAGTCACTTTGAGGCTCATTCTAAATCCTCCCCAACATTACCTTGAAACTCCATTAAATTTCAAATATTAAGCAATCGTGCAGGTGTTCCCCCCCCCCCAAAGTACATTCTTCCAAAGCTGTACAAAGTTGTACTCCAGTTACAAAGGACACTTAATGATTTTATTTGACTGAAGCAAAATGAGAAAGGAAAACAACATTTAAAAAATTTCATCAGAAAAATTTTGCTTCTTTGTTGCTGTAGCAGAAAGATTACCAGGAAATCTCTGCCAGGTAATCTCTGGGTGAGCCGATTGCATCAGGTGTGCTGATGGAGTTGATACTGATGGGGCAAGCATGCAAAGCATGCACGTGGCCCTCTGGAAGATTCATAGGATGCCTCAGACCAGAAACTTGCAAAAAGGCTGCCTCATAAGAATATCCCAAGGTAGAAAACAACAATTTAAAAAAATAGGCAGGAGGCAAAATAAGAGCAGTTTGGAGCAAGGGCAGCAAAGGTGCTAGGACCTCCTGGCTGCTGAAGGCTGGGGAGGTGGGGAGGTGCTGGGGCGGGGGGATGACACACACTATCACCACTCAGTGAGGCACCAGCTGAGGAAGAGATGGGTGCTGGTTTCTAGCACCTCAACCCTTTGGGACATCTACCCTCATTCATCCCGTACCCCACTGCAGAGACACCCTCCAGAGGGGAGCAGGAGGCAGGGCAGCCAGGAGAGAGGGGCTCTCGTGCTTTGCACCAGCAATGAGCCCCTTCCTGGCAGCAACGCAGCCGATTCGAATGCTATCATCCAGCAACAAAACAAGGATGATGGTGTTTCATAATCCGCTATAAATTTGGTTTTACCTCAAGGAGCTTATCATTTATAAATATGCTTCACTTCAGCATCAAATCTATCATATGTTTAATCTCAACTGTCAAGACTTTATCTGCTGCCTGAATTTGGCATCAATCTGATTGGTTTCTTTTGTAGAAAGCCAATTTAGGAATCAATTATATATTTTAATGGGCATGAAGACAGTTTCTCTTTGGTCATTGTAGTAGATTGCAGATTGTTGTCTGACATCACTCAACTGTGTAGCAAATTGTCAGAAAATGAAAACTCTTTTAGGACACTTAAAAATTTCTGTTTCAAAATGACTACTTAGCAGCCATTACAGCATCTTTATTGAAAAGTCACTACCCTCTTTACATCTGTACCTTTGGTTAGTTTCTTTCCCCCTTTCCAATTTTCTCCCAGCATCTTGCAGCTTGCCTATTATTTGGGTGTATAATTAGAAATCCATTATTATGTTTTATGGAGATGTAAAGAGTAGGAAGAAAGCTGCGTAACTACTTTTTACATAGAGCATGCAAATTATCCACCTTGTGTATTTTGGCTCTGAATGTTCAGCAGATGTAGTTTCATTTCCCTTGGATCTCTGTTTACCCATTTTTATTGCTAGTCATCAAGTATAGCAGCAAAAAAAATCAAAATAGGAAGGGGGAGGATCTTCCCATCAAAGCAGCTTAGCGCACCCCAATTGCAGGGCGGTATCGACATTAATGTGCTTCACCTACACAGTGCTGTCTGTGGCCGTCGTTTGTAATAGATGGTCATGGAAACCGTAGGAGTAATAAATGCAGCATGAGAAAATGGTGACTGCCAAATCTGAAGAGTTGGGGAAGTGCTTTGAAGGGTATGATGTAAAGCGTTCCAGCCAGACAATATGCGTACTGAAAAAGGATGCAGAATGGGGCTTGGACTGTATCTCACAGCTCAGAAGGAGCAAAAACCTCTTTCCTGAGCCTGATTCTTCCAGATTACGTTTCTTTTGGTCTTGCCCAAGTATAATATGCAGCCATGTGATACACTCAGGATCTCATCAGAAGTCAATGGAAATTTTATTGACTTTGTGAACCTTTATGGACTCTTATCCTCTGTTAGATCTAATAGTATAGCACATCTCAGTTTGTAGGTTGCCATCCCTCCGTGGCTACTTCAGATTTGCCAGTCCAGGGAAGAGTGAACGGAGTTGAGGTTCACCCCTTCCCCACCTCCCTCCCGTGAGACAGAGATGTCCTGAGTCAAGAGGCTCCTCCACTCTCTGAGGTTGGTCTGGTGGGGCTCATAAACTCATAACGAACTCTGACTTCCCCTTCAGTGCAGCATTAAAAACCTACCTCCTTGAGAGAGCCGCCAGCTTTGCCATGCCTATAGAAAGTCCCCTGTTTAGATACCTATCAGCATTTCCTTGGGTGGTAGGACACTTCTACATGAGGATAGAGCTCAGTGCAATGGCCTTAAAGCAAAGATTACTTCAAACTGGCATTGGTGGTTAGGTCTGATACAAGTGGCTCAAATTTTTTTGGGGGTGGAGGGGAGTGGGTGAGGAGGTGGAAAGAGGTTTGCAGTGTTTGAGGTTGGAGCTGGCTTCAAAGGAAAGGAAGAGCTTCCTTACTGGAGGTATGACGCAGCTGCAGTACACAAATCACGACTGCACCTAACGCATGTTATTGTTACAGGCTTTAGTGGCTCAGTGTAACATTCTGATTATTACATTTTTTTAAAATAAATAGGGCAATGTGTACCTAATAGATACGCATTTAAAAATGATATATTTTTCTGAATATTATTTCATCTAAATCTGTAAGCCAGTGACTGGGAAAAAAAACAGACACAACGTCTCTGTAATATATAGATTTTTTTCCCCAGAGTTATCGCTTTGAATTGCTGCTGGTCTTACTTAGCTTTTAATTTCACATAACTGACAAAATAACACATTGCCCAAGAGTACTGACCTCTTTTAGTCATGGTAAGAGTAGGAAATAGATTGGGAACAATCAAACATTATCATTAAATGGTAAAGTTGTAAGCGATCAATATATTACATACACATATATAGGCACATAGGTATTTTATGAATATATTATATGCATTAGAACAAGCAATATGATTGATAGTTGAAGTTCTTACAGTGCTGCGCTGCGCTAGGACATAAAAAATAGTTGAGTCCTGCTCCCTTACAGAGCTTGTATGTGACTGCAGAGAAATGGCTTACAGCCTGACCACGAGCTGCAGGAGTTCAGTAATACTCAAGGAGTGTGAATGGAGTTGCACTGGATGTCTGTTTAGCTCTTGGTCTTTCTGACAGCATCTAAGTTTCCTGTAGAGAGTCCAAGTAAGAGCTATGGCCAGTTCACTGCCTCCAGCAGTGTGCTCCCACGGGCAATGCACTTGCTCCGCGTAAGCTGAAGCTCTGCCTGAGCCGGATGGGTGCCGCAGTTACATCTCAGCACAGCTGAAGAGTGACCAGACAGCGTCTGTGCAAACCTGCCTACGTTTTTCGCTTCAGATGAGGAGGGCTGCCCTAACACTCTGGCCTTCCTTGAAGATGAGGGTGAACCTGGAGGCACTGGGGTCACCATGGCTGGTCACAGTCTTATCCTTCTGGGGACTCGGGTCACTTCAGCCAGGTATGGACCAGAAAGACTCCAGCTCAATCCTGTTCCACATTATGGGTTGCAGGTCCAACAGCTGTAGAAATTTTTTTAATCACCAGTTTAAGAAGATATAGCTCTGGATACATCCAGTGAGTAGATCTGTTGAGGAAGCAGGTGCCAGTTTTCCATAGATACTTTTAAGAGCCAAATTGTGCTTGAGTGCTGATTTTTAGTTTTAAGGCAATATTGAGAATTTAAAAACCCTCCTTTTTTATTTATTTATTTATTTTTTATTTGATCCAGCTGGAGCTTGTACTTCCTCTTTAACTTTTTCTTTTATTATTTAAAATCCTTAATTATCTGAGACAAAATTGGTAAGGAAATCTGCAGAATCTAGGGATTCCACAGAGCTCTCTCTATAAACACTCAGGCTATTCACTGTTGCCAAATAGACATGTGCCAACTCTGAAACACCCACCCACTCTCTCCTTCTGCCGCAGCAAACTAATAAGCGCATTGATTACATTCATTTAAAGAAAAACACTGCTCTTTTAATCTTTACATTCCCTACGCTTTAGATTTTCTGATTACGAGAGATATCCTGTTTATCGCACGTCGAGTGGTGAAAAAGCTACTTGACACACCTCAACACACTAGATGTTTTAAAAGAATATTTTATAGGATACCAGCAAGTGGTAGTAGGAGATAATCATCGTTTCCTGCAAGCTGTTGTTGTACTGTTCGCAAGACGAACAAGAGGTCTCTTAAGTGTGGTTTTTGTAAAGGTTCCTTAAATGCCTCCAATCTCCACCGACAAAAATGTTCACATGCAGTTTCTCTCTTCCTTCACTTTCTTCTCCCCGCCCCTCCCATCCTAAAATCTGGAAGAACTTTGTTATAATACTGAGATGAACACGTGATGCCTATTTCATAGGCCTGTAGAAATCAGACATCACAATTAGTTATGTAGGTGTATATGTAGATTTATAGATATATATACGAAGTTATGTACCATATGTACGTGTCGTACATGTATTGATGAAATGTACAGTGCCTATTTAAGCCAATCTCAACGACTCAAAGTGGTGGTTTTTAAATTGTTTGATTCAAAATCTGAAAGGAACAACCCAGCTCAGGTGTGAATACCTTTACAAATTTCATGTGCATGTATGCATGTGTGCATACAGACAAACTCACTTTTTCCCAGAAGAGCACTGTGGAAGTGGCCCTCAGGCTCCATCAGCTGTCTGTGCATCTGCAGTAGAGACCTCGTTGGGGAAGGGTCACAGGAGATGGCTCTTGGCCTCTGCTGAACTAAACTGGGCTGGCAGCGAGCACACAGCCCAGACTCCGCTTCTGAAGAGAAAGGGCAGCCTTGCTTTCCCCAGCCCAGCTGGCCTGGTTTCTTTGAGGTGTGCTATTTCTCCGCTGCAACAGTGATGCAATTATAACATTAACATTTCAAGCATTTGTCCGTAATAATTGCCAAAATCTAATGTCAGCCTGCTGTTTTTAACAGGAATTTCAGAAAGGAGCCAGCAAGGCCCGGACAGAGAGTCCCCATGGAAAGTCAACACATTCAACCAAAATTCAGCGCCAAAAATTGTTCTCAGAAACAATATATGGGACAGTCCTTGTGCTGAATAGAGTGGGCCAGGGAAACAGTAAACCACTGGTGATTGAATATAGGTAGATAAAGGAGGGCACTTCTGCAGGTATTATACATGATTATGAATTAATGACATAAATGATGCTCTGCAAGTCAGGGAGAAGAGTAGGCAGAAACCAGCAGGCTTTGCAAAGTCAACTGTGGAGACTTGAACGGAGGCTCTGAGGGAGGGTGCTGTAGGGTAAGGTGAAGATTGAAAGGTAGGACCCCGGAGTTACAGCCCACTTTCTGCTCTTGCATTAAACTGACAGATTTGGGGGCATATGATTTGTGAAATGGGGGAAATACTCAGAATCTAAGTTATGAACCATAACGCTGATTGATTTCCCATCACTTGAAATAACATACTTCCAAAGACAACTGATGGTAGGATGTCAGTTCTCTGCACTGAGTGCTGTCATCATGGAGCATACAGATTTGTGCCTCTGTAACAGCAGCTGCCATAACCCGAATAACTTGTGGGTCTGACACCATGTGAGTTCCTAAAAACAGCTCTGCTCATTTCTCACCTGAGCTGGATCCTTTAGGCTTAAAATTTTTTTGCGGTCCAAAGCCCTGCCTCCACACCATGCGGTTGTACCTCTGTGGCTGAAGTAGGGGTAGTATTCCCACAGCTTCTCATTCTTCAGGCCAACTCCCATTTATATTTCTCAGTGTGTGTGGGTGTCCTGAGTTATGGATACATTTTGGTAGTTTCTTTTAATGCAATTGTTTATTACTGGCCAAAACCATGAATACTTCTAAAAATATACCTTTTTTCCTTTTTGCTCTGTTGATCTATAAATTACTAATATGGGTTGAATTTTTCAGTTAAACCCAGCTAAAGAGAGATACCAGAATAAAGCTATTATTTTTTATTATTATTATTATATATAAGTGCAATCTCAATAGCTATTCTGGTAGACTTCTAAAGGCAGCATTTACTAAGAATTCTTCCTAATATTTTGACTGCTAACCATCTTTTCTCCCCTTAGAATAGCTTTTCTAATGGAACAATTCAGAAAAAGCACTATCATCATATCATAATGTACTGTGACAAGGACTGTTCAGCTTTACTCTTTGGCATTTAATGTATTCTCAGCTCTTCACTGTGGCTGGCAAGGGTGACTTATGCAGCCAGTACTATAGCTAAGAAGTGTGGGAGAAGTAGGGGAAAAAAAAAAAAGAGATTCAGGACTAATTGTTGTAAAACATCTGTTTTCCACCAGTTTATAAGATATGTGTGTTTACATCTGGCATCTTCCAGCAGAAGATACCAGTTAAAGACTACTATGATACACCTTGGCAAAGTTTCTGTAGATTTTACAAGATTTAGAAGAGATCATCTCTGTCTTTGAAAGGAACAGGGCAACTAACTCGCACAGAAACCCCAAAAATACAGAAATCATGGCTCACTGTACAGAGATTTTTTTTCTTTTTTTTTTTCTTTTTTTTTTTTTGGTAAAACATAGTTTCCTTCCTGAAGAAAATTTTGTTTTGTTGTTTTCTGGATATCAACTACCTAGTTGTACATTTGGATCTATGTCACAAATAAGGGACTTGTAAAGCTAAAGAATATGCTACATTTTCAAGTGCTGAGGAGGAGCCCTCTAAAGGACTCAGTAGAAATTGTAAAAGCATTTCTCTGAGTCCAAAGGACTTGAAAATAATTTTTAAAAATACAATAATATGCTGTAAGACCTTGTTCTTCTTGACATGCATTTTTGTTGTTTTTCCTGTTGAGACATTCAGCTGTAGTGATCCTTACAGGGAGGATTCTTACAGGGCTGAAATCTTTCATATCTTATTGCTTATGTGTTTTCTTTTCTTGACAGAAAGATATGAAATAGTTGACCTTGCCCAGAGCAATATCATTAAAGCTAAAGAAGATGACACTTGGTGTTGGTCAGGAGATGTCTAAAGCACTTTCTGAATACTTACGGAGCACTAATAAAAAGGCAATTGAAAAAAATGTGATGCTACCCAAATAATGCTTCTTGGCTTCTTTTAACATGGATTTATGGGTGTATTAATATGCATGTTAAAAAAAAAAAAAAAAAGGACTGCTTTACATCTCATAAATTCATCTTATTTTTTATTTTATTTATTTTTATCATATAATTAATGACATTCAGACAAATTAGACTAGAGAACCTTTGTCTGAGGATATACTGAAGTGCTTTTGGTTAACACTAGTGCTTGCCAGGTGACCAGTGGAGGTCTGTCAGGATGTTTTATCATTCATATCAAATGTAAGAAAATAGGCAGAGCCCACCTATATTAGCTACAAACTGCCAACTGCATTTCAGGAGAGGTGAACCAGGAACCAGTAAGTGCTAATGAAGGTCAGGGAGAAAGGGGAGTGCTGCTCGTACCATCCGGAGACTTTGGTGGCCAGCCCAAAAAAAGGTCGGCTGTTTAAGGACTGAGATGCTGTGAATAATCCATGAAAGCACACAGAAGACAGACACGGAATACCACGTCAGATAACGTGGTTCTAAAAGAAACATTGATCATCATTTTAGGGAAAATTCACAGGCAGTAAGGGCAAAGTTTGATGAATAAAGTGACCACAGTGACCAATTTAGTTGTCTCAAATACAGTGTTGTCGAGTGGGATTCTTCTTCTCACTTTGGGATCTGGGGCCTGGATGCCTACACCATACTCTGGAAGAACTGGCGCACAATGAGTTCATAACATGAATCCGATGTGCTCAGCAGGGACTACCAAAACTAGCCAGTGGGTAAAGCTGAGGAGAAAAGCACAGCTTAAAGACTATCTTTTAAACAGCCCTAAGGAATAGGCCCGCAGGGGAATATTGGCATTAGACTTCGGTTCAGTACCTAAAATTAAGATTCTCTATTCTCCTGTCCTTCCCTTTAACTTTAAAGTTGCCAAAAAAAATTTGGAGGATTCACATCTCCTTTAGCCACCCTAGAGATGCACGATTCATCAGTCAGACATCTTCTGTGTATGTGGAAAGGGGCAACTCCAGAAGGCAGTTTTTCCCACCTGATTTAGGGTGTGGGGCTGTGGGATGTCTTTCACCCCACCAGAGCAACAGCAGTCCTTCTAAACTGCTTTTCCTGCTGGTCTGTGGATCCCTACAATTTTTCCAGTAGAGCTGAAGGCCCCATCCCAAGATCCCATTATCAGTCTGATAGCAGGCATGTTTTTTAGGTTCACGGCTTCTTTCAAGCAGCCCACAGATCTTCAGGGGATGCCCTCCTCAGATAGAGGAGAGGTTTAAAGCCAGGTCTCTCATACAGATTGAGCACCACAGACAAGAATACTCACAGCTCTTCCTAGCTGGGCTTTGTGGGCCTGTGAGCAGTCTCCAGGAGATGGATGATGGAGGAGGCCCTGGAGCTGAGAGAAAGGAGGTCTGACCAGAGCAGCTGCCTCATAGGGTAGTTTGCTGTTCACCAAAATCTTTGGTGCATCTAGCGTTGGGTGGCTGTGCCCATGTTTTCTGATACAAATATGGGCAGGTAAGAACTGAAAAAATCACTGTTTATCAAAAGGGAGTGAACATTTCAATTTCAGCATTGGGTGTCTAATCAATATTTAGGAGACTACAATTATCCATCATGTTAATCTAGCCCCAACAGTCCTCATGCCATGGCAGAGCAAGAGCAAGAGAAGGAATTGCAGCCCTTGCAAGAACAACACTCTACTTCGGGCAGTTTTCCTTGTCTGCCCAACGGTTAGGTGGAGTTTTTCTTTTTTTTTAATCCAGCTCTCCTTTGTGCTTGCACAGAATGGATAATTCCGAGAGGGGAGAATAACCTCATAAATATGATTATTCTCCATTCCGGATCGCCTTTTTTCCATGATGCGCTGGCTGTTGTATGTATTTTTGCCCACACACCAGAGCTTTGCTAGACTGGAGTGCCATTCACAGCACATTTCCTGTCCTGGAGATTGTGTTCAACACAGATGGCTCTTTATCGCTAAGTATATGTGAGAGCTAAATTGAATGTGCTCTCTTGTCTAATATTTAACAAAGCACATTTAGTTAATGACTAATGTTTCATTATTGCAGGAAGCTTTTAGTACCAAAAGGTTAAGTGGTTCATTTGAATATTGCCCGAGTATCTTTGCCCTGTCAGGATTTTTTTCGGGAGTTAATTTGCTATTGTTGTGATCGTGTCTGACAAGTGGTGGGTAAAAGGAAAGGCAGGTTATGGGGGTCTGTTTCCATGACATAATTTTACCAGTATTTAGCAAGCTGGATTTTACTCAGCTGAGCACATCTAATTTGCATGGACCCTTATTCAGGGATGAAAAGCCAGATTCGAGCATAGGCCATCCTCCACTGGGAATTATTTACATGTGAAGCAAAGGACTTGGGAGAAAGTGATGAAAAAGCGGGCAAAATTAATGGAGCTAGAAGAGGTTAATGGAGCTACCAGAAGAGGTTTGCTATGCATTCAAACAGGTAGAGGAGTAGGTTTAGGTATTATTGTTAAAAATAAAATTGTAGCAACTGAGTAGTAGTAAAGCATCGTGGAAATGAGTTTCTGCTACACTGATATTAATGATGTAAACTGCTTGTGATCTGGTCATAAAAATGTATATACATATATACACATATATATATATACACACACATATGTATATGTGTGTATGTATATATATATATATATTTTTTTTTCTGATAAGAAAAAAGCCCCCTTGTTACTTTGTTTAGGCTGAACTCTCAGTTCTCTGAACGAGTTTTTCAGTGGAAATCAGAATCCTGGTAAACCAGTTCACCACATCTTTTTTTTTCTCTCTAGTTTGTTGAAAAGAGAAACATACATACGCACCAAGTCTACACCATCCCATTTTACTGTTTTCCTGGATGGGTGCAGCTTGTGAAGCTGACTTCTGAGCCCTGCAGTGAGAACATGGCTCGTGCAATTCACCCAAGTGGTTTTTTTTTGTTTTGTTTTGTTTTGTTTTTTCCATGATCATTGTCATTACTTTGCCACCCTGTGATAGAACATAAGGCTAAATGTTCACCTGTGGCTTTATAGCACTAGCACTTTCAGCAGAACTTCTTCTCAGGACTGTGTGCCGACCTTTATCTTTTGAACAGATGTGGATACATTTTATTTTGAATCTTCAGCTAATTTTATTTTATTTTTTTCTTCAGATTAATGCTAACAACCTATAAATTCACCTCTCTGGAAAAGGCGGCTAGCTTAGTACAGCAATGCTAATACCAAGAAAAAAATCAATCAGAAAGGCTTTGCTTTTGAGGTTCTGTGTATAGGATTTTATATTTTTAATGGGGTTATTTTTAACTAATTCATTATTACAGTTTCTACATCAACTCTTTAAATAGGGCATGCTCTTGCTGTTGTTGTTTTTCCTATATGTGAACAAATTAAGATAGCTTTTCAAGTAAGACTTGCTTGCATTATAACTGAACCCGATCTGTTAATAAATTCAGGTACCTCTTGGCTACATATTATTTTTAAATATGTTAGATAGAAATGAAGCTTCTTTACAGCTTTCAGTTTCAACAGTCTGATCTCCCTCAAGCTCTGGTACAGAAAGTATCCTGGAATTTGAAACTTACTGTGCAGGGAGATCTAAGTTAACCTTCATCATTTAATTTGGCACGTGCAGACTTCTTAATCCTGGCACAAAAAAAGTTCAAGGATACTTTCACAGGCCTTCTACCAGCCCTTGAGACGCCCCTGCAGTGCAGTGCTGTTTCTGTTCAGGACTACATCTCCGCAGTTTTAGAATCACTACACTCCTTCCCCCAGAGACAAACCTGATTGTCTCTTTGTTTACTCTGTAGTTCAAAGCTAGAATTGTTTCCTGAGATGGTTCTTGGTAGTTCCACATGTATCGTTCAGGCACAAGAACTAGCTTGAACATCAACCTCACATTTTTCATGTTTCAGGAATCTAGAAAATTTGGAGGTAAAAATGTTTTATCTTACATTGCTCAAAGTACTTGAAAGGAATATTAGCTGCAGGAAAAACACACATCCTTTTTTGTAACTTTTTTTTTCAGCTCTATTAGACCAGTAGATCCATGCTTTGGGTGGTATCTTTCTACCTCTGACACTAAACAGCCAAACATATTTCAGCAAACCTCTGTAGAGCAAGGGGTTTCACAACAGTTTAGGCTGCCAGGCAAAAGAAGTGACTCCAGAACAAAGAAACCTGTTTTAAACATGATAGCAAGTGCATACCTTGAGACAAGACTCTGTGCCATATTTAAATGAACAGGGAACAGTTGCTCCTTCAGGACCACTTCAGTAGAGGCACCGAGGAAAGAGTGAACAAAAGGGATGTGTAAGGTGCACCTCCTCTGCTACAAAGTAATGGGAAAGGAAATGATTAATTTTAATAGACAACTCAGAAGGCAGATTATGACCATGATGCATGAGGGACTTAAACCACTGTATCTAGCTTTCTGTTCATCGAAACTAAAGGTACTAGGGATAAAGTACGTAATGGTCTCCATGCTGTGCCTGGCTATATTTCAGAGGACTGATGTGGATTAATGCACAACACTCTTGGATTAATGCAAAGCCCGGGAGGATGGGCAATGGGGGATGGCGAGTAGTGTGCTGCCCCCTCCAGAGGTCATCGCTCAGGGGCACGGCAATGCACCCACCAGGGCAACAGGTACCCCAGGACACAGGCAACGAGGTGTGAGAGAGCATCTCTTAATGTGCCCAGCGCTCCCTGTGCCGTGGGGGCCAGACGATGCTGCACTGCAGCCTGGAGTCTGTCTGCTCCACGGATCTGAAAATGTTTGCCCACAGGCGCTTTCAAGTATGAGTTGACAGAGGAGGAGTTGCTAAATTTGTGTCAAAAGCCAACATTTTCTTGCCTCCACAGGTCCTTGCAATGCTTAGCTCCATGTACCCTGCAGAAAGAAGAAATCTTTGCTTTGTGTTTAATCCTCTGGGAAAAAAAAAAGTCCTCAGGAGATTAGTCATTTCCTTTTTACCTCTTAAACTATGAAAACTCAGAATTGTTGAAGGGACCTCAGAAGCCACTAACACTTTCCTTGAGTACAGGTAAATTCTCCCCTTGTAATATTATCTACTCCTTGACCTTAAATTCATAGAAAATAGGGAACTTCACTTTTCTGAGTTCCTATTTATAGTTACTTATTATAACATATTTCCATAAACGTACTTCTCAGGGATCCATATCAGCGTAGTGCTTTTCACAGAATCCTTTTGTTTTAAAAGCTATCTGCTTATGTCTTGTCGTAGAAGTTGTTTTCTGCTTCCTGAGTTTATCTGAAATTTGCTAAAAGTTTTTTAGCTGCTTCTGTTTCCACACCCAGGATGTCAATGTACAAAACTTAAAATTTTTAGAAGAAAATTAAGTGGACTACTGCTGCAATTGCCTTTTTAAAATATGCTGGATTGACTCATTTGGCTGAATAGCTGTAAGAGCAGAGGCTTCTACTAAAAAATATGATCACCCAGGCACATCTCACTAAACGAAGGCTAGAGCAAAGACTTCTACATCACCTGTTCCAAGGCAGATAAAACGTGCCCATCAGGAGACCCTTCAGCTTATAAATTGTCATCAAAGTGCAGGCAAAAGTGTCCTGATGTGAGTTGGTATCAAGGAGCAATAGCCTGAAGGCAGTACTGGAAACATATGGTCTATAGGAATTGAAGTAGACTGCAGTGGTAGCCTGAGCTGGATTTTGGCTTCTCCAGTGCTGATGTTGTGTGGCCTCAGCAATTCTATCAGCAAAGTCAGCTCCAGGTCCACTCATGTTTTCTTCCTCAGCTTTAGTCACTGCAGAGATGTAATAGCTATTATATGCAGTGGGAACTGTGTGTTTCCAAGGTATTAAAATAGTCCTGTAAGGACTCTTGCCCTAGTTTTGTTTAGCTTTGGCATGTGTTGGGTTCATAAGATTTTAATGCTGTAAATACAGAAGATTTGTGCACAAACTACTGGGAGCTTCCAGAGTCCCCATGCCAGTCTCTCAGCAAACACAGCTCTGCCTGCCTGGCAGCAGCTCCCAGGGCCGAGGAGTTTGCAGCGTGGTGAGCAGCATCTCTCAGGAGGATACCTTGGCTGGGCAAAGCTGCACACCGACAGCTGGTCGCAGCTCATGTCCTGGAGAACTACAGGAGTGTTGGTCATCAGCTGTCTGTATAGACATTAAAAACAAACAAACAACAATAATAATAATAACAACAACAATGACAACAACAACAACAACAATAATAATAATAAAAATAATAATAAAATGTAACCAAAGTAAATGCATCAAGCTGCCTTAAAATGCTAATGTCAGTAAGAAGACAAGTCATCCTTTTCTTCCACGTCAGGACCCCGCCAATTCGTTTTGCAAAGAGGAAATTGAAGAAGATCGTTGATGAAGCAAAGCTGTTGTGTCACTTGTCACAAGGGCAGCTAACACTCATTTTTCCTCAGAGCTTTCACTGGTGCAGTAGCGCTTGATTTTCCACGGGCACGCGCCTAGCCATCACCCGCTGAGTTTTGCCTCTTGCCATATGCTTTTCCCTCTTTAGCGTGGCGTTTCCTACAGGAGCTATGCCCGGTACCTACTTCTAATTACTCTGCTCCTGTGCTCCTTGCCAGCCTGGGGCGAGGCAAAGCCCCGCGCCGCCTTGGCTGCTCAGCCAAGCCTTCCCTCGCCAGCTCCAGCAGATGTGCATGATTAATGTATTATTTACATTTGGCTGCCTGATTATTATTTTTTTTTTCTGCCTCTAACCTTTACACTTTCACAATTTTATTTTGACTCTGAAATTCTGGGGATTCCACTTATAACCTTTATGTTTATTGGTGAAGGAGCTGTATTATTAGGCTGTTTTTCTCCCCTCTGTCTAATTCTGGAATTTAATTATATTTTTCTTTCTGCCTTTTGGTACAGGTGCAGCAATTAGATGGTATTAAGTCTGTTTCAAATTTATCAAATAGGCTTGTTATTGTCCTTTTTGTATACATCTGAAGTTGTAAATAAGTTATCTTTCCCATGAATTCGCCTGACAAAACTTTGCTATATCACCGAGGTAGACAGTGCTGATACAGATGCCCTAAGAAATGTCTTTAGATAGTTAGGGATGTTCCCCGGCCCTTTCTAGCCATCAGCATAGAGAGGCAGGAGTGGAAAGAGAAATGCTGCATTTAAGAGGGCAGCACAGGTCTGATAGTCTTGGTGAGTTGCAGGGAAGCAACAGGAGTTTATACAACCTTAAGTATTGAATATGAATACTTAAAACATGAAATTATTCAGGGATGAGTTTGCTTTTTGACTCAAGCTTGTGATCTTAGGCCCCTTGGATGAGCTTCCCGACATTTTCTGTGGCTGTTTGCTTTTTTTTTTTCTTTAGTGGTTCTAAATTGCTATCAATGAAAGAACAAAAGGTGAGATTTTTTAAAGCACTATTTAAGGGGTGAAACACAGGAAACACTAGCTATCATGTTGATGCAGCTTGCATAATTTCGGAAAGTGGGAATTAATGAACCTTTAGTGCTAGGCGTGCACGAACGGAGTTTGCATGAGCAAAGACCTCACCCCAAAATACTGTTATGAGAGACAGTGAACATAACTGCGATGTCCCGAAGGTGAACCAGCACAAGGAGTGCGGAGGAAGAGAGGCTCTTGGTGGTGTAATTTCACCGTGCCTGTGCTCTGCCCAGCACTAGCTAAGGCTGAGAGTTTATTCTCTGTCATTATACTAGGGGAAAAACATCCATCTTTTGGAAGGAAGTCCTAAACACATTTCAAAATGTTCTTATAGGAAAGCACAGGCAATGAAAAGCACGGACATGAATTTACATAGCCTCCAGGTGGTACGTACCTCTTCACACGGTGAAAGGTAAGGCTGCCAGGTTTGTTCAAACGGCGTGGGTGTGCTCAGTGACCTTCACTGGTGCCGATGCGACAGGTAGCAGCTTGCTGCTCCTGAGGCCAGGCAGGGTAATTCCTGGCTGATGAGCGATGTGGGAAAACAGTTCACATGAGATAGAAAGAAACTCTCTGGGAACCTCACCGAGCAGGCTAGATCCCGTGGGACAAACTTTGTATATTTTTGCTGTGCTGTGGGGCTCAAGGCTTGCACTGGTCTTTGGTGCAGCCCTTTGTCAGCGTGTTAAGAGGAATAATGTATTTGTCCTTGACTTGCCTCCCAGCCTGCTGCTGGACTTGGGTGAAAGAAAATCCGTCCCAAAAGGCCAGGTGAAGGAGGGCCTTGTGAGTGGCATGTTCTGCCCCTCAGCTAAGGGCAGTTTCCTCCAGCTGAGGTGCCTGCTTAAGTGCCAGTGCTAGCTGCTTCTCTCCGTGGTGCATGGCTGGAAGGTGGCTCACGGACCCCCGGCGTGCAGTGCCACCACTGTCACAGCACTCAGGTAGAAGGGGGACAGTTGTGTGAAGCTAGAACAGGTAATGATGCATAAAATAACACATCCAAGTTGCTGCTTGTTTATGATTTCCCTTGCCAGGACCACCTGAACTACCTGAAGGAAATTTTATAACTAAGTTTTTTGTGATGGGTCTGACCCCACACAACATTTAGATGATGTGATATTTAACTCCATTTCCTTTGGTTTAGAAGACAGTTCGATTCAGGAGACCTTGTCTGAGAGTTTTGTTTTGCATGAAATCAGCACTTGCTCTTTGTTATATGGGTGATGAAGTCAGAGACGCACCAAGCAGCCACTCTTAAAGCTGTCTTCAGCTACAGCTCCTGTAAATCCCAAAGTAGCCTGTTCTTTTCTAAAAATTCCCTTTTTATTCAATCCTGTAGTATCTGAAAAAGAAATAAAATCCTCCAGGACAGAGACTGCTTTTAGCCAATTATATACCACAGACTCTTGTGGACGCTTAAGCATTACTTTCCCCTGGCAAAGAGCTGATCAGACATTTGGGCCTTTCCCAGTCTGGTTTCAATCTTACCAGCAATGGCCTGAAACAACACAACCAACCTGACCCAGGTTGACCCTGCATTGAGTTGGGCTTGGACAACACCATCTCTGGAGGACCCAAACAGCCTAAATTTTTCTGGTTTTAACCCAGACTGGGGACAGTCAGCTCCCACTCAATGCAAGTACCAGGCAGTATCTTCAGGGTGTTATTGGCAATTACAGGCCATAATAACGTTCCTCGTTGCTATTGGATTTTTAGGCACTACTATCATCAGCCTCATTACCCACTGAAAACCTGCTGCGTGTTCAGCCTTCAGGTTTCTGTTGGCAGCCCTGGCCTCCGTGACCTTGTGCTGTCCTGCAGCTATGGTTGTTGCAGCGAGCCGGGCCTCTGGGGCTCGTTTCTGCCAAAAGTCAGCTATGCTGTATTGATTATTTGTCTTGGAAGGAGTTGCCATCTGGATGATTAGCGTGGACCCTTTTCTAACCACTGTCTAGAGGCAAAACAAGCTGAACTCCTGCTGTGCCACAGCCACAACTGGCTTTTATTTTTTTTTTTTTTGAAGCTGACTCTTTGCATTGCTCTTCCTCCCCTGACGTTGGGATGAAAAGGTTGGGAGAAATGCAAACCAGGGCTCTCCAGTGTGTGTTTTCTTGCTGCCTGAAATTCCAACAAGTGATGCTCCTTGCAGGAACATTCTTAATTCCCTTCACCATCATGCTGCACCCCAACACCTCTGTAAGAGCCTCTTGACGACCCCCAAAACCAAAAGCCTTTGCTTGAGCCAGAAGAGCAAACCTGGCCTGACGGCGCTGCAGAAACCTCACCAGATGAATACAGGCACAAACTTCAAAACGAGAGCTGTTCAGTTTATTGTATTTTTACCCTGCCAGCTCCCTAGCTACGTGGTGCCCAGCCTGCCTTTGGTGTCCTGCAGCATTACCAGCACCATGTTCCCTGGCAGAGCTGCCTCCTCCTGCTGCTTACCCCGTCCTCTGCTGCCTGAGCACCAAGATGCTCCAAGAGGTTTGAGCTGAGCTCACATATAAAACATCCAGGATCCTCCTGCAAAAATCTTGAACAAGAATGCAATCTAGGTTTCTAGCGAAGGCCAGCATGGTCACATATAAGATTTCCTACTATCACCAGGAGGAAAGACACAAGGAGGAAATACCCAAGTATGACTAGAGAATGGCTGAAGTAGGTCCCATACATGTGTCCTAAATTCTTCCTCTTTCAGAACTTGTCTTTTGTGCTCCTCCTCTCTTGCTGCCTCCCCTTGGAGATACACATTTCCTTGGCTTGTCCCAGCCTCCGTCCCAGCCCTTACCATCGCCTTCCTAGAGTTTCCTCATCAAGCCATGCAGTATCACTGTGCACCCCCAGGCCCCCTCCTGCCCTCCAAACCAAGACCACTTCCAGAACTGGTGAAAGGGAGAGTGAAGTCCTTCCTCTGCCCACATGTCCCCCACTTTAACTACTGGCTTTAATCCCAGGAGGGATTATTTTGGCAACACGGAGGCAAATTGAGGTTTTCCAACTCTAGAATGGCAGTAGCTACTTCCACCTGAATCTTCAAATTCAGCAAAACCCACCAGTGTTGAAGAATATCTGTTTTTTCATGAACATCCTGTACTTGCTGACTTCAGCCTTCTCATTTCATAGAATATGAAATTTCACCACCTTTGTCTGTCAGTCACCCCAATGAATTTTCTATTGACCTCTAAAAAATAAAAATATCTTTATCTTTCACTTGGCCATTCACATCCTATTGCTTATGTATCTAGGAATGAATGACAAACATAATTAAAAGTATTTATTAAAAATCAACATATTTATACATTTGTACATTTCACAGACTGCTGTATATGTTCACCAACATAACCATTAAGTCAGAAAGCATTAACAGTACAGATTTCCATCCAAACAAAATTTACTGCAGGGGAACTTCAGTTTTATAATCAAACATTGTAGAATGTCATTAACTTTTTTGTTTCCTTTAAAAATAGCAGCACATTTAATTATCAGTGTTCACAGGGCACAAGCCCCAAAGTGTTGTACAGCAGGAGAAAAAACAGTAAATAGATGCAATGGGAGGAGAGCTCACAATGAAAATGTATCAGTTACTGCCAATTATAAACAGCAGGATGTAATAAAAGACTTAGGTCTATGCTGAATAAAGACTGCAGCAAATTGGGAGAAGCAATAAAATGAAGCTACCTCTTGAT
Organism: Anser anser; assembly: GCF_964211835.1. Classification (NCBI taxonomy): domain Eukaryota; kingdom Metazoa; phylum Chordata; class Aves; order Anseriformes; family Anatidae; genus Anser; species Anser anser. Next base: position 144,396,213 of record NC_139720.1, read on the forward strand.
TAAACTGTATAAAATAACATCTTTTAATGTCATTCAGGATAGGAGTCTTGCAAATAACAGGTTTCGTTATAAAGATTAAGCAGAATCAGGATAATGCTTGTGTGCTCAAATATGTAATGAAGGTCTCAGAAAACATAGACAAACTCCATCTCTACCACCACCTTTCCACAGTTGGCATTATAAGCTGCTCATGTTGTTGATGTAACTAAGTGATGTTTTATTGAACAGATAGAGATGTGCTAAGGAACATCTGGAACTCTCCAGACTAACACCCATGTCAATTTATTTAGGGCGAGGAAAGCAATATTAATTGGGTAATACAGGTTATAGGTTTTGGAGGTTGGAGTGTGGGCAGTAAAGCCAAGTTCCCACTGTAGCCTAAGCTCCTGTGCACAACTGAGCCGCTGGAGGACAGGCTGCCTGAAAAAGTCACTTCATTGGTTCTTCTGGTGTACTCTGTATAAAGAAAAATAGCTCATGTTTTTCCAGACTTTGAGCCCATTATTCTTATATTATTTACATGATAACTATCTCTTCAAATCACAGAAGTGAAGACTTAAACTCTCCCTAGTCATAAATGTACAGCCGTTACTTCGAACACAGCACCAGATTTTGGGCAACTTCTTTCCTCTTTTTGTCTCAGAGAAGGAAAAAACTGCACAGGATGACATACACACAGATAATAGACAATTTTTATGAGAGGAAAAGAGGATATACAAAAGAAATAGAAGTGTTTAAGAAGTGCTTTTTGTATGCGTCAACCACTGTAACAGAGGATGGATAAAAAGAAAGTCAGAAATGCAGTATTTCCTTAATTAGAAATTGTGGTAAATGAGTCTCAATACCTGCAAAAGCATCCGTGTGAGAGACTAACCTCACCTGTTATGCCCTGAATCACAGACACCGTGACATTACAAAAATTCTGCACTAGTGTTTGGATTTCAACACATACAAAATTGAGGACATTCATCAGCAAAAAAAAAAAATTACAAACAAATATTTTACCAAGAGCTAAATTAAGAAGAAATATTCTGCTTCAATCTCTTTTCTCTAAGGGCAGGTCACATCCCCTAACTGGACAGAGAGAATAAAAATCAGCAGCTTCAAGCTTTACCTCTCAGAGCCCCAAGTCCATTCAATTTCAGATCTAGAAGGATGGTCAACAAAATAATTTTCTTTCCTGCCTTTATTAATCTAGTTGTCAATTAACCACCAGATTATCATTCCCTCGCTGCTCTGTAGCCATGTCAGAAGAACTTACCGAAGCAGCAACGCTGTCCCAGCATTTCAGGTATACAAAACTAGAATGAGCAAACTGACAGCGCTAAGAAATGGAGGAACGAACTCAGGTTCTCCAATATGAAGTTCCTACAGAAGAGGTGGTGCGGTTGTCCTCCTAAGAGGATTTAAGTACAGGCACCTTTCATGAGTTTCCTGGTGATAAAATACAGCATCCCACACACCACTCTGACTAAGGGTGCCATGTCCTCTGGCTGTGGGTTATCCCAGTTGCTGAAGTGCTCTACGCACACTGCAGCAGCATCCTTCACCTGCCACCTCCCTGCTGAGCTCTTGTTCTACCTCAGCCTCGTGCTGTTTTTTTGCTTTTTTGTTTTCCTACCGTGGGACTTTCATATTAGTTCATCCAAATGAGTTCCAGTATAAAACTCACCTGGGGAAAAAAAAAAATCTAACAATGTATGAAACAAATGTTAATACTTTTTCCCGTCCCCATTCCTGGAGGGCTAAAAAGGATAGATCTCCCATCTTCAACAATCGCTTTTTGGTCATCAATGATTGCAGATGATTGCTACCTTGTGTTACTCCTATTTCTGTATTTGTTCTGTATGTAGAAATAGACATTTGTTACTGCTACGTTTTAGCCAATGTAAAAAAATGGAAAAATCATTATTATAAATAGTTTATATTTTTCAGCCTTACCTTTTCATGCAATAACAATTAAGAATTTTCTTGTGGTCTGGAATAATATGATCTCTAATCCATTGCAACACTAGTTGACGAAGACTAAGTTTGTTCATCACTACCTAGCAGCCAGAATTAGTCTTAACCATGGAGAGTGATGTTTGCTTTAATACCTCCTTATTAGATAGGAACAAAGAGCACACTGAGGATGCTTGCAGCAAAATAAAGTATTTCTTTTGAATTGCATGCTACTACACACAGAAAGTTTATCAGATCTTTGAAAGGTCACTGCCTCTCTATCAGCAAATATTTTGGGGACAGGGAACTACAAATTTGTCTCTCATCACTGTTATTTGTATACATGTCTGAAAACCATGAATACAAGATACAGAACCTGCTCATATCAATGAAACACAGGAGAATCACCCATAGCAGAAGTCAGAAGTGACAGAGAATGTCTTTTTTTGAAGGTGCTTTTCACTAAATGTTTACATACCTTAGTAGAAAGAGCTAAAAAACTTTTTTTAACCCAACACAATGGCTATACTTTTCTGATTTCTGATTCAGGAAAGAGAAAGATCCAAAGGACTTTTGCTTCAAATAGAAAGAAATGGATATCCTGGATGTAGTCTGGTTGCCCATTCCTGTATGCAACACAATGTTTATGGAAAGGCTGGCTTATGAAACAGCCTTATAACACTTCTGAGACTTCTGCTGAGACCGCAACTAGATGATATCATGCAGATGATCCACTTTACGGGAAGTCTGAATTCTGATTTGGAACACTAAAACAGTAAGAAGCCCTACTGACTGTCAGCTGCATGCTGTTCACTATTTATTAGAGCATTAAAAAATTGAAAGAAATGCTTTGACTTTGAAATTCTTAACTTTTATTTAAAGTCATCATTTTCAAACCTTTTTTTTGTGGGACGCTGCCTCTTTTAAATTGCTTTAAAATGGTTAAACAATTCATCCTGGCAGTTAAATATTTTTTGTTGTCTGAAAAGCTTTAGTTTACAGAATGTTTTGTAGAATACAAAAAATCCAGTACCCCTGTAGTGCATCTTTGTAGATTTGCTCCCAGTTATACCACCTTTCCATGATTCTGATTGCACGAAGTCATCCACAGGTACTAACACCCATTCTTGTGGAGTTTCAATCTGCTTAAGTTATGTTATAGCAAACATTTAGCATGTAACCTATATGCTTATGCATCAGCTACATCCTTATCCTCCAAGGAAACTCTATGATAAGACCAATTTATTCAACTGTATGTACAGTATATTTGCATATTAATAAATAAATCAATATTAAAGTATCTTCCCCATATAAAAGTGACTACAGTCTGACCAGACAATCTGACTTCATTTTTTTCTTCCGAGCACAGCTGTGTGACCAAGGCAATCAGTTTCCACTCAGTTTACTACAGTAACTGTAGGAGTAGAAACCTAACAGACCAGTGCTCAAGTTTAAATTCTATACAGCAGAGGAGAGAGGAAGGAAATAAAAGTACTAAAAAGTGCAAAGCCAATGACTCGTAGAGCAAAGAACAAGTTCATAACGTGATCCTGGGGAAGAGAATCCAAAAGAGGACATGCTGCAGCAAACAACATAACCAAAGCATGTTTTTGTCCTGATAGTCAGCTGCATTATGCCAGTCTTGTCATGTAATGCTCCAAGAACTCCAACTTCAAGAGATGCCATCTCCACCTCTACACGTTTATCGACACCACATTCAGTGCAAAGTGACATTTCTGAAAATAACTGTTTACCTTGTCTCCATAACATTCATCCTTACTGTGAAGAAAAGGCTTGCTTTCTTTGTTTATTACTATGTACAGAATAGACTATATTTACACCTCTCTGTGGTAGTGAACTTTTTTCCTATATCAACATTCATTAGAAATTGAGAAGGCAAGTGGCCACATTTTATGTTTATGGAATTCTTCCCATTAACCCAAGGACTATCTGTTCATCTTGATTTATACTTAAAGTAGCTGCACTTTGTTCTTTTTTCCAGCCCACTTTCAATGGGGTGTAAGTCATGGGAACTTGTGGGACCTGGAACATATTTCAAGTCTGATTGCTGGAGCTGGAAGAGTGATGAGCCATGTTTGAATTCAGACGTCTGTTTGCAGCACAGTGTGTGTGGACCATACCCCCATTCGGGTATCTTACAAATACAGGCTCGCAGAAAGGATTTTGGCACACTTGACAGACTTTTTTGTCCGAAAGGAGAATTGGGGTTCCTTTTTGTTTGACCTAAGGAAAAAAAATCCAGACATGAATCTAGCAAGGAAGGAAGACTAAGATGCAGCAAAAAAAAACAAAAACAAAAACAAAAAAACAACAAAACAGATCACTGGTAACATCATTACAAACACAGTCAATGACATAGGTGGCAAAAAAAAAAGATTTAGCTTTTTAAAACTATTTAACTTGAAATTCAATTTCCACATTCATACTAGTTTGTTTTCATGCTTCTTCCTAATCTTTTTAAATTGTTTTTCAAAGAAAGGCACTCACACATTTAATGTAGCTAAAAACCTGCAACAGCTTCCTAAACAAGGACACATGACAACTTGACAGCAAACCGAGTACTGTCACATTCTTATCGCAGATAGATTAAGCTGGATAAACTTTTATTAGAACAAAACAAATTTAAAAATCCACTCGAAACTTTAAGCAACACAGCTCTATAGTTAGGAATAGAAGAATGCTTCATAAGTGAATTTATCACTAAGCAAAGATTGACAAACTTTAATTGACGCCAAGTGCTGTGCGTTAATGCCAAGCTTTCTTGCAACTTCTCACAAGGCTCAATCCTAGCAAAAAAATGCTCCGTTGTTAGAAAAAACTGAAAGAGCTTCATTAATCTAGAAGTCTCAGATTCACTTTAATTCAGTCCACAAGTTCAAAGTTGCTCCTATTTCTAGGCTCCACCTCCCCTTGTTTTAATGAGAAAGCATAAAATTGACTCTAGCAGCCATGGCAAAAAAAAACAATAAATGCACCAATTAAAATTGCCAAGGACCCTATCTCAACTTTCTCCTAACTCTTCAAGTGTCTGACTATAGTTAAGACACATTGCAAATACATAATAAAGCTTCAAAGTGCCTCCATTAAAAACAAACAAAAACCTACCTTCTCGTATTTGTAGATCAAGTTTTCGGCTTGTGCTAACCCAAGTGCAGCCTGAGTCATTCTTTTTGTATGAATGCTTTGCCTCACCGCTCCGGCCAGGAAGGGGGAAAGGAGCTGCACTGACCAGCTGTCAGGCACCAGCTGCAAAACCAGAGCTGCATCAAACTCAGCAGCATGGTTATTCAAGAGATCCACAGCAGCCATGACTAGCGCATAATCCGAAGCGCCTGGATTTAGATATACCGACAGCAGCATATGGAAAAGCCTCCGTCTGTACTGCAGATCTCTGTTCTCAGAGTTCCATATACAGTATTCTTCAGCAGCATGGAAGTCCTTTAACTCATGGACAAGGATATGCAAAGCCTTCTCATGTTCTTCTAGTTTTCCATACAAAATTGCACTTTCCATATGAAGGTCCGTGCCACGGACTTTGTCTGTTAAATGAGAAACAAGGCAACGTTTGCTCAGTGCAGTAGAGAACACTACTACTTCTCCCAAATTCAATGTAGACAAGCCCACAGTAAGCTCAGTTCCCACGAATTTTGCAGAGGTGTTGGCAGCTGTATAGAGGACAGATATTTATAAGTAAAAGAATGCACGCAGCACTTAAAAGAACACCGCAAACTAAGGAAGAAGAAATTCCTAAATAACAGGTGATAAAACCAGTATCAGGAGTATGTTTTAAAATTCCACCATGTGAGTTTTGCATGTCCCTGCTACCACGTATGATAAACCCTAAGATGAAACTGCAGTATTTTTAAGCTCTGCGCCTGTCAAATATTATAGAAAAATACAGATACTTTGAAGTCTGTAAGAGACACTAAAGATCAAATAGAGTCCTTTTCTTAAAGAGAAAGGCTACAAACCCTTAATCTAGTCTGGCAGTTTAACCTTGATATGTTAGCAACAGGCATGACAAAAGGTATGGATATACAATGTTTTTTTTTTCCCCAAAATTGTTTTACCTGTTTTGTTTTTCAAAGGAACACACAAGCACGCACTGATCTCACCTTTATGTAAGATAATATAAGAAAACCTATGTTCTGAAATACACTGATTTCAAGAGAATAATCCAAGCTGTAACTCTTACTCTGAAAAATGTAAAGATGAGTAAGAGTTTCAATCAGTATGTTATACTTGTACATTACTTGTTATATAATATTTTGTTGACTAGAAAGGCAAGGAGGCAGCAAATGTTATTTCATTATTTTAGTTATTACTCACCTGTTTCTCTTTCAACAGCCAGCAGATTTTTCCCACTGACTTTCAGAAAGTATTTCACATCTTTCAGTACAACAAGCCATTTCCCTTTTATCCATTGGAAGGTACATTAAAAAGCAGGCAAAGAAGCACTGGCCTGAGGTATTTTAGCTCAACCGTTGCTTGCCTTATACTACAAATAAGATATATACTGTTCTTTTCACTTAAAAAGGATCCTCTTTTTCTGCACAGCATGAAAACCAGTTTTCAGGGCAAGAGGCAGTTATGTACAACAAAAGCCCTAGTAATCAGACTCCTCAAAGCTTTTCTGTAGTTCACACTAATTGAGAAACAGACTGCTTAACAAAAACTTTTAACTTTTCCATGTGCAAAAGATTGTCACATGTTACATGCACATCATTAAAAAGAAACTGAGTATAAATTAAGATACTGTATGAAGACACGTTTTCTATCTAGTTACATGCTCTGTGTTTGATGAAGTGGCAAACATACCATTCTGACTGATGAACTCAGATCAAAGGGAACAGTAACAGCCGTTGTATTTGCTAAATTACCTTGAGTTTGAAATAGGTGTATTTGGTTGATAGGCTTACCATCTAAACCTCAAATACTTTTTTTTTTTATCCATAAGAGAACTTTACAAATGCTGTATGTTAGCTCCAGCAGGAAGCAAAGTTATAGAGAAGTGTGTCTTACCCAAAATAAAGTGAACTCTATAAAGATCAGATTTTTGAAGAAGACTGCGTAGTTTCGACAGAAGTTCAGTTGTTTCTGTACAATTATCCGTGGTCACAGATTTTAGCTGAAGTATTGTCTCCAAATACAATGCAGCTAGGTGAGTATGATACTTTTCTTTCTACAAATGAAAAGAGCAATGTTAGCTCAGTTTACAAAAGCCAACTCCTTCTCCCCAATGAACCCTTCAATGAACATTTACATAATTACACAGAAATGTTTAAGTTCATTCATTTAATTCAGATCATCCAGAAGTCTTTTGTTCATGCAAACAACTTATTCAGACCAGCTTTACCAGACAGGATATGCTCTATGTACAATACTGGGTTCTCTACATCAACAGGACAGATTTCTGAAATATAGATATGACATCTTGTTCCTAAACCCCTTTTGCACCTAAAGTAAACAGGATTAATAAATAGCTTTTCTTGTGCAAAAATTATTTCCTTTCAAAATCTCATCTAGTGAAAGTCAATACAGTAAAACAGATCTCTCTCCTTTGATTATAAGGATGTTCACTCTTCTCCTCCTGTCTCCCTAGTTTAAAATAAAGTAATTTTGGCTTAATACAGTTTTCATCATATTCAGGTAAGTTCTTTGACCTTTTCTATTTCTGCAATAAAATCTGAGAAAGCTGCCACCAGAGGCAGACAAGCACTCTGACAGCACAATGTTTTTTGCATTATTCATTACCTCATAATCGTCAAAACAAGCTGATGATTTGACTGCTGTTTGAAACATTCTCACTAAAGCAGTCATAATAATCTAGTACTTTCCAGAGAGCAATTAATTTTATAACCCAGCCTTTACTAGCAGGTAGTAATAAAACGATTTAAAAGTTTATTTGAAAACATTCATAACATTAGAAATAGTACATTAATTGTTAAGTGTCATACATGTGGGATATCTGAAATAGCAGAGGGAAACCATTGACCTAGTATGTACATTTTAAGAATGTAGACTCATGAACTGTTCAGATTTACTGAGTTTTTGCTTTTTCTTTGTATTCATTTTTTGTAGGCTAAAGTAACTTTTCCTATGCTTAAAATGTCTCATATCCAAGTATTATAAAGTTTTTCTGCTTCTGTATTATACTTAAAAATCCCACCAAGGATAGAACAATGCAGTCACTACAACCAGTAAACACAACTTTTGGACATTCAACATAGAGATGCTTGCAATTCTACAGAGTGAAAGATGCATGTTTTAATTTTATTTCTTCTTCAGATCTTTTCAGAAGGAGAGAATAAAACATACCTACTTTTAACATACTGAATTAGCAATTTTAATATATTACTGCCACTGTGCAATAGGATTAGCAGTTGCTCAACCAATTTTCTATGATCTTACTGGAGTTGCACTTTATTTTTTTAAAAAAAGAGAAAAGAGAAAAAACTATAAACCAGTGACATTCTCTAATGGGGAAACTACACCACAGTAAGTTTGAATGTCTGAAAGCAATAAATGACACTTAAAAAAATATGGCTTCTAGTGATCAATATACAGTCAATTCTGATAGACTGAGTACACTCTTATGTTCCACCTTCTCCCATGCACTTTGTAGGTGGCTCAAAGTTCTGTGTGTCAACAACTCCTTGTTTGAGGATGTATAGTTCAGTCTGAATGAATGCCATAGTGAATATGCAAGCATCCCAGAGAAATTTTGATTTAAGTATCTTAAATCACTGTTTGTGGATTGAGCCTCACCAGTGACACAGAAAAGCAAGTGAGAATCAGATGTAGAAAAACTGACAGGAGGTAAGCAACTGTTTTGCCATCACGAGAGTTGAAAAGTTATAAACATAAGGCACTTCTCAGCTCCTCATCTTCTAGTTTAACCTTACAATACTCAGAAGAGAAAGAGTGACATAAAAAGCCTTTAAATTATGCTTATTTCCTCTAGACTTTGGTTATTTTCAGAGTTGCTCATCATACGCATAGGATTTAGAGTGTACACTATTTTTGGTATTTTTGTAGGACTCACCTCTATTTTTCTTTCTAATACAAGATGTTCTAGATATTTAACACGTGCTTTAGGGTATTTGTTAAGGCAACTGATGATATCATCTGGATTGATGTTTTTCTCCTGTTCTTCCAAAGGCCTTTTAGTAAAAATCTGTACTCCAACCTAGAAAGAGATAATTGTATTTAGGAACTTACTGACAACCATTTTTATTACCATTCCACTATCTACTTAATAGCGCTATCAGATCAGCTAGTACATTATTCAGAAAATAGACAATGTAAAAACTCACTCACACCATTAAGATTACACTACTTTGTGCTTAAAGTGATCTTACCTGCTTCTATCTCCCTTACCTCATTTGGTGTTCTATACATTGCCAATACAATGTATTATTCTATGTTGTTCTATATGTGTACCTTTCATTAGGCATAATCTATTCCACCTACAAGAAGTATTGAACAGATCTGGATAACAACAAAACAAAATACTTCAGTCCTTTGTAGCAATAAAGCATAAGTTGGAGACCAGGATGTTTACAGCCTTCTCCCTCTGTGCATATCATCACCTTTAAGAAACTTCTACAATGACCAAAACCAGAGTTGAGAAATCTGGCCATTACATGCAATAACTGAGCTTTTAACTAATATAGATTAGGTAGTGATCAGTTCCAACAGCACAGACTAATACAACATAAAACATCCCACTTCACACCACAGTACACCAACAGATGTTTCAAAACTCTATTTTTAATTTTTGTGGAATAAGTTAATTTGTTTAGCAATGAGATGTTGTCTTGAATGAAGACTAGTTATTCTATAATTCCTATAATGTAAACAGATAGTACCCTTCACTGAAATCCTTTTATATATGAAAAAGCAACAGCAGCTAACATCTTAGGTGCATTTTTTTTTGAAGGTCTAAAAATTATCTTAGAAATGTGAAAAAAGATTATATATATCTTTCATTGTTCAGACTGTTCAGAATGACTTAAGCTTTGTTTTCAGAAAAAGAAGAGGCAAATATCACTAGCACAGGGATTGCTAATAGTGGGACTTAGAAGAATTGAGATGAAAACTTTTAGGTTTCTATCAGTTACTATTTACTAGTTACTAAATATTCAGCAAAAATGGTCCAATCAGCATTGATACAAACATTATTCAACACCCAAACATTGCTGCAGCATTATATATATGATGATCTGGAAAAAGTACACCAATTACAAACCTCTTCATTTTTTTGTAAAACCCATTCAGAGTATTTCCACACTAGATCTTGGTCTGAGCAGAACGTAAGGAAGTCTACTATATATTCATAGAGATCCGAACGTGTAGAATCTTCAATGTCTCCGTCAACTATCTGCACCCATAACTGCAAAAAGAAAAGATTCAAGTGCTTAAAACATGTACTGTCTTCTAACTCAAGATGTATGCAAGCTACTACAACACTTAGTAGCAGTCGTTGGTACTTGTAACAATTAGAAAGGGCTTCTAGGAACATCAGTTGTAAGGGACCACACTGGTCGCTAAATTCATACCTCCTCTCCATCAGTCTTTTCTTGTACCTGCCATATTCAACTAGTTCCAACCCCATAACATGCGAATTCTCACTATCTGAGAATGACTAGCAGAAGAACTGAGGTGGAGGTACACCAACCACAAAGAAAGTTTTTGATAAGAGTCCTTTTCTCTGGTACAGTCTACTTTTCATGTTTTCTGAGCATGAAAAGTAAAAGCAAATGTTTCAAACAGTTTGGAAAAAAAAAGACATGTTGTTCTTCTTTTATTTTGACTGAAGAACTTTAATCACTGTGTGAGAGGATTTGCTTTTAGTTCCAATTTTAATTTGTGTAAAAATTGCAACATCTAGCAGACCAGTTTAGCAATGAACTTTGCTCCTTGAAACCACCAAAAACATATCTTGTATGCAACAATGGAGCTTCCTGGTTTGTTTCCTTACTATCTTTCTGCCCAGGAAATTACTATTTACATCTAATTGACTTGAATACATTTGACAGTAACTGCAATAAACATACTCTAAAAGCCACACAGCAAACTTCTTAGATACTAGATATGCCCTGAGATACACATTATTTATTGATCAAGCACATCTTTCTAGATGAAGTTTTTCAGACACTAATAACAAAACTGTTTAGTCTGCAGTCTGTAAGCCACCACTGGTCTTAATGACATCAGAAGGGGGTCCCTAAAGGAATTACTAAATCAGTTGAAACTCAGAAATATTGTAAATTACGTCCTAACCTGGCAATGAGCAGTGAACAAATTCCCAGTTGCTATCAGTGTCTGTCATGAGATTACATTACTGCTTTGCTCTGTGCATACAGACTGATCAGCACAGGATCAGTCCCTCAAACACCAATTAAAGTGGTATCTTAATGATTTTAGTGCTTCTGTACATCTTTTAAGAGTATAAACATTATGGTATGAACAGTTTTGATTAAGAACAGGATACAAGCATGCAAAGCACTGTCATCTTCAATAAGTGAGGGTCTTTCAGATCTAACACATTAATTCACTCAAGGAAGTCTTAGCATACGTTTCTCATATATACACGTCACTTTCCAAAATGTGAAGTTAGCACCTCAGATTTTTATCTCAGGTGTAGGATTTTGTAATGGTTTACAGATGACACTAAAAGCTTTATTCTGACCTGAAGTGCTGCAGCATCTTGACCATTGTAGTGATACAGGAGACCAAGGGCAAAATACCTGTATAAAAAGAGAAAACGGTATTAAAATTGTTAGATCTTCCCTACTAATATCATTATCATTTGATTAACAAGGAACGTAACAGTTTCTTACAGTGAGACTTGTAGGTGACATGCACATAGCCATGTCTACATTCAAAGGAGAGTAGTTCTGTCCTAGAAAAGTGTCTGTTTCTCTCTAAAGATAGTTTCTAGTTACTAGCTCCAACTTGAACAGTGACAAACTACTTGTCAAATTAGAGATGATTCCCTTGCTGTTCTTCGAATTTCACATACACACCTAACAACTCCAAATAAAAAAGTATTCATCCAATAGCTAATCATGTCTTTAAAATCAAATTTGTATGATGCTTTTATTTAAAACTCTGTTTCACTATCAGAAACATTTTCTTTAGTGCAACACAAAATCCAGTCAGGCAAGGAAGAGCTTTGTACAGTACACCCACACAGAGGTCTTTTTGTGTACTGTAATACAAATGAAGCTGAAGTTCTATAATGGCTGTTCCCACAAAATGATGCTCCACACTTCACATTTGCAAAAGCTTGCCATGCAAAGCATACATACCAAGAGGATTCAACAAAATACCTAAAAGGAATGAAACCACTAAGACTAATCACAATTAAAGACTCCTTGTCACCACTGTAGTTGCTACTAATGTACTACATGTTTTAAAGAAATGAAATCCAAGACAGAGATACTACCTACGACTGGAATATTTTACACATTTACTATCTGGTGTTTCCTGTTTAATGACTAACACCCAATTCTCCACCCACTGGCATTTCTAAATTGAAGTCACTTGCAGCCAACTTAAGCAGTGTCCTTTTAGTGGATCAGTGGGAGTTCAAAATCTGAAAGCAAGCCTTCTTTCCCTGAATAACTGAGTATAATTTAAAAGCTACTAGTTAGCAGATAGTTTCTACGTGTTTTGAGGCATCTTCTCCTTCTGTCCAAAACATCAAGAGGAGTATTACTACTGCCTCTATTCATTTCCCACATCATCATAAGATGCAATAAATTGCTTGCCCTCCCACTCCCCAACCAAATCCTTACCAAAGGTATTTTTGTGTTGAACACAAAGTTTCAGGGAGAAAACTGTATTTACCAGCATAGGACAGAATGAATTTTCTTCACTTCAGACTACCAATTAATACCTTTCCCCTGAAATTTGTAAATGCTCACAAGTAAGGCCAAATTGTCTTTTGGACCTGAAGCTGGAGAAACTGCACGGATTTGAACACATTGCTCTAAAATTCAACAGCGTTTAAGACAAACATGTTCCCTCCTGATCTCAAAGGTACCTTACTCAAAAAAATCCACTCACTTTTTGTGCTTTTCCAGCCAGGCTGCGCTATCTGTTAAAAGACAAAAGTTCTCTGAAACTAGCAGATCTAGCAGGCTTTCGTGATTCGCCTCTGCATATAACTTGAGTAAAGCTGTGTCGATGTCTTCCTTATAGCCATTTGCAACCTCAGTGCTGCGGACTTCGTTCAAGTAACTCATGAGGAATCGTTTGCATTTTGTCATCTTCTCCTGGTCCCCTTGGGTCAGCTGGTTGAGGTCAGCATACTCATGCAGGGGGGGATGAGACCGTATAAATGAAGAGGAAGTAGGCAACAGGAAGGGGTAGAGAGAGATCAGCTCCCGGACATCAAGCTGGCCGCTTCTGCAATTACAGTGTCAAACTAGATGAAGCAAAAAGAAAGAAAAAGTATACATAGGCACACACAAAAAACATAACATTCTGGGAACGTGTGCTTACAGTTAGGACACTAACAGGTCATCAGTTTCTGAAAGCTACTGCCTTCTACACTGGAGAAAATATCTTTAGAATAAATTTGGATTTTTTTTTTTTGACATTTCTACCCAAATTTGTTATTCTTTTTACACCTCCAGAGTATCAAGAACTCAGAGACTGGCTAAGCTTTTGCTTTTGACATCCTACAGCTATTTGGTGGCACACACAAAAGTCATCTAATAGGCCCAGTGCTGTTCCTAGCAGTATCATAGATTTCATTAATACATTATGGTAGTTACTGTGTTGATTGAGGCAAAAAAAATGGAGATGGTGAACCCTTGCATGCAAACCACAAAGACTCTGCAAGTGTAATTCTGCAGAAGACAGGCATCTCCCACAGAGAACTGAAGGTTTCTGAACACATTTGGATAATGAAAATGTTTTCCCCACCTCTGAAATGCGCCAGATTCCTCCTTCAGCTTACTTCTTTAGGAGGCTCTGAAAACGACCCGTGGGTACTAACTATGCATCCCTCTAACCAGTAAGAGGAAGTCTATTCTGCAGGCTTACATCAGTGTCAAATACTAGCAAGAGGCTTTTCCCTTCACATGTGTAGGGCATCTATACCCTATCTAGGAGCAGGCTTTAACAAAGAGATGTTACCCAAAACATTTTTCTTTCTAACCCATTGAAGAAACTACTCAAGCACTGGTAGAATGACTGTTGTGACAGAAGAATAAAACCAGAATTTTGTTCACGCGGCAAATACCTTCCTGATTTTCACAGCTAGAATGATTCTTCCTCCTAGTCCTTGCTATAGAAGAACAGCAAGAAACCAGGGGTTATGATTCAGTTCCCTGTCAAATTCATTACTCAGAATTCATCTTTAAAGATGAATAGTCCTGAACTGCAGAAGATACGGTTGCTGAGAAAACCCTCAAAAGGAACTTTTGAAGTTCTTCAAAATAAATCCTGTTTAGTTACTATTTTGTTGCAAATAAAACTGAAATAGTTTTGATCTATCCAGTGATCAGCAACCTCAGAAAGACTTTTCCCTTCACAAACTTGACTGGAAAGTATCCCAAAAGCAAACAAGTCATAACTATGAAAGCAGATGAAGCAGGAATATTTTTACCTTCTGCAGGCAATCAAGTGTGAAAGATCTGGGCAACCTGCTCTAGGCGGCCCTGCTTGAGTAAGGACCTTCAGAGGCCATTTCCAACCTCAACCATTCTGTGATCCCACCAGGTGGGTTAATCCCTCCTTTACTGTTCCGAAGCAAGGAAAGCAATACAGTATGCCTCAAGTTGTTCACTTCTTACCAGAGAAATTATTCCAAAACCATCCAGGAAATATGAGCTGGTAAGAAGCATCTCCATGGCAACAATTTTTTTTTTAAAGTTCTAAATAATTATTTAAGAGTATTCTTTGGCTACTAAATCTGTACTGTAAGAATGAAATTCTAGGAGACAGGAACAACAGCAAAAAATTTAAAAGCAGTAAGTACCCTGTCCAGAACCTAGTGACCGCAACGCATGGAAACAGCAATGTGGAAAGCAGAAGTCTGCAAGAGAGAAAAATCTGAACGTGACAAACCTTCCTGTGAAAAGAGGTTTGAAAAGAAAGTTTTTCCGATTCATACACAGAGCTCCTACTGCCTAATAAAAACAGCTCTACACTAGAAAGGCCAACCTCTAATAAGAAGCAGTGTTCATGTCTACTTTGCAGATTCCTGCAGTTGAGGTTTCCTTTTAATTCCTTATTTCAGACTTTGACTTTGCATTTGGTTTTGAAAGTTTTAGATCCACATTACGTGGAACTCACAGGTTGATGAGATTTATTTATTTTTAAAGAGGCAGAATAACCAAGAAATAGCAGGTTCTGTCAGTGGCATGATCTGGCAGTTCAAAGAGCATTTGGGCTTACATTAATGTAGTTGCAGCTCTGGTTAGTTCAACTACTCCACAAAATTAAGACAGGAATAATCCTATTTTAAATAAAAAAGAGACACGGGGTCTTTTTTTCTACAAGATTCTTCACTGATTTATGTTAGAACACAAAGCTAATCCGTAACTTGAATAACATCAACAGTCCAGTCCAAATTTGTGCAGAAGGAAGAAGTCTTATTAAATCCATGGAAATTAAAGTACAGAGACAACAGTTTCCTTGCTGGACATGCTTTCATGTACTTGGATATGGCCCAGGTTTAGATGGAGACTATGACCATGGAGAAGTTAAAAGTGCTGTATTTAACAAGTTTTAGAACATGTTCCAACTTCCACAGTTGCTGAGGTTCTGCACCCTTTCATCTTACCATCCAACTTTTCCTAAATGAGGAAGTAGTCAGTTACTTCACCTCTGAACTTCATGGATTCTGGCCTTCATGGCCATCTGAACATCAGAAGGAGAACCAAAACCAGCTTCCAACGTGGTTAGGCCATGCCTTGGGCTGTGAATCGAATCACCAGTGGTTCTCTCAGCAGGTCTGATTTGAGCTCAGATTGTACAATTTTGTTCTCCCCACAGCAATGGTAACTGGCAATCAGGCAACCTCCTTAAAAGCTAAGCATCATTCAGAACAGACTTCTTCAGAGACACAGCAAATACTAAACAATGGCCCCATCTGCATGAATGAGTAACATTCACCTCAAGGCTCATGGCTCCTGGGAGCTGCAATTTTTGGCTTGGTCTTTTTCCACTGTTTTTGAAGGAAATGATTTAAGAAGAGAGTTACAAATAGCACCTTCCCTTAGAATATTTGTTTGAATTTTCAGCTTCTAAGGTTTAGCAAAATATAGCTAGCCACTTACTAAAATGTAGAAGACAAGCTCTTAGCACTGACAGTTTGATCTGTCTTAAAAGGCAACTTCCCTCTGAGTAATTCTGCATTAGGTCTTTTCTGGCTTTATGTTTACAAACTGCACAGTAGGCAGAATTTACAAGACATGGGAAAATTCAGGTCCAAATTAAGACTCCTAAATTTACAGATATCAGAGATATCAATGTAGCCTACGTAATTTGGCTGTTTTACCCAGATATCACTAGCTGTAATGGAAGCTTACTTAAGATGCAAACCTCACAGTAAGTCCTACTTCTTATGTATCCGAGTATAGTTACCAGCATTTTTTTATTATTATTTTTTATTCTTTTTTTAAACCTTCCTAGTGTAGGAAAGAACTTAGCTAGAAGTCCATCTATGTCTCTTCCCATGTGAGACAATATTACAAAAAGAAGAGTTTATACTTTGATTTGTTAGTTTAATCAATCTGTCAGATTTGTTAAACTGTCAGATGTAAGCAACACCTAACCAGGGAAAGGACATAAGCAAATACCACAGAGAAATAGTTTCACTGTGGCATCTATACCAACATCTCAGCAAAATAACTAGAATTCGATAAACAGCCTGCTAAGCATGCTGTTTGGTCTAACTGCATGCAAACCCCTGACGACAGCAACGTGAAATAGCATGATTTGTAAGTTATAATGGATTGTATGGTGCTAATAACAACTGAATCTGTCAGACCAAAAAAAAGTTTTATCGTTAACAGCATGCTCAATTTAAGGTTGACAAATTCAGCTAAAAAATAAAATCTCTTCCCTTTGTTGAGCTATTTCAGTTTCAATACAGCTAGCACTTCCTTCCTTCTTGTCAATGTTCTCCAGTATTTTGAAGTATCAACATAACCTAAAGGAACTCAGTAGGAAAACATTCCTCCTAGAGGTTTCGGTATCTAAGAACTATGACAGTAAGCGTAAAGTAACTATCTTGACAAGGTTAACCAAGGCCTATTGGTGCAAGAAAATGACACCTGTAGTCCACTGTAACTATTTCCCCAGCTAATCTATAACTCAGATACTTTCTGAGGAATGAGATGATCTCACTTGAAATTTGGCCAGAAGCAGACCCACATCACACCAGTTTGTTGGAGCTACTGATGACACTGCTAAATCCATCTTTTCCTCAGACAGACATCAAGTTGCCCTTTGGCATTTTAACACGAGTTATTTCTGACTAACGCCAGCCTGAGATACCTCCAGAGCAACACAGAGATTGGAGGAAGTGTTTGCGTGGATTGCCATTACCTTTCCCATTTTTCCTTCAAACGTCAATAAGCCTTAAATGAACAAGACTGTCTGAGTGTTCAGTCAATGCATAACCAGATATTATTTGAACTGGGTGTAATGTCCTGGACTGAAAATCAGAGATCCTGCATTCTACAAGTTTTCAGTCACCCAAGTATTTATGGCTTACACACGGCTGGTCAGAAAGGATGCTTGTCTGTACTTTCTCCCCCCAGCAAAGGCTTTTAGCAGCTTATGAACAGCTGTTCTGCTTTGGAATAGCAACTTTCAGAGGAAGGGAACACCCCAGGATGCTGACTCAGCTCCAAAATTCATGCTTGGACAGGAAGTTCTCATTAAACACATTTCTTCTGATAAAGAAGCTTGCACAGTATCATTCATTGAAGCTCATTTGTCAGATAGACCACAAGCTGGATGGGTGCTGAATAACTGATCTTGGCTATTCCATCTCCATTGGTTGTGGCCAGAACAAGTTGCGCATAGACACTGTTCAGACCTTTCCTGTCTTTCTCCAATTTTTACCCAGTGTTTCCCATTACCCTGGAGAGCAGTAGGCAAAATGGAAAATTCCTTCTCCAGTAGTAACTTTGCCCAAAGCTTCACTTTCCTTGACACATTTCTATTAACCCAAGGACAACCTTTTTTTCCTCCCCTATAGGATACAAGTCTACCACCTACAGCAAGTTGTTTAACCATAACAATTCTATTTCATAGGCTCTCAACTGATTTGAAATGAATTTCAGCAGATAAAGATTCTCTTATGTAGTCAGCATGGATTACAATAACTCTGCACAGCTTCCCTGCACAGAATGAGGTACTGCTAGCCGAAATGAAATTATCAGATAAAATAAAGATAAAAGCAGTCAAAAATGCTGTTTATGGAGTGAAAGCGGATTACCAAGGTCATTGTATAAACAGGGCACTGTTGAAACAGCTGAGTTGGGAAGGTTTGTACAGACTTCCAAAAGAAGTGTTAAAAATAATTTCAGTAACATGATTCTCAATAAAAGGTGCAGTTGTGTCAACTGTATATACATTGTGACTTTTTGTTAAAAAAAAAAAAGCTTTTTTTCTTAAGAAGAGACATGCCACAGTGCGCACTCAGTAATAACGCCTTGAACTTCATATGCATGGAGTCAAAAAGTCTCTACACAATCAAGCCACAGGATTACAGCCTTAATGCTGCTGTCTGTTAGTATACAAAAAAAACAGTTGCATTAACTCTTCAAATATTAAATTGTTTCAATCTTACTCTGCTTTTCCCCCAACCAAGCTATTTTATCACACTGATCTCCAATCTGCATTGAAAAACATTCAAGTGACTAAGTGCTTTTAAAACTAAGAATGCTAACTCCTTATTTAAAAAAATAATATATTTCTTGTCACACAATTACCTGAAGAGCTCTTTTGCTTCAAGGAACTGAAGCTGTGCAAACTGTATAAAACCTGCTTGCTGCAGGATTCGTTTGTACATTACCTATGAAAGACAAGAGGGGAAAAAAACATTATTATATTTGTAAGGAGCTATTCGCATGGTACTAGTCATAGCTGTAATAAGTACCTTATAAAATCACTGAACACATGATCTTCAAGCAGGACCATCAAGTTAAATGCAAAATAAAGCCTTGATCTTCCCCATTTTCTACTGTATGTACCTGAACATACACAGGGTCTTGCTACCCAGACTGAGTTTCTTTTTACAGATGTGTAAACACAACACTATACACTAGTACTTACTAAAAGCAAAGTCAATGAGTAGCAAATAAAAGGTTTTTTTATTCAAAAAATGACTTCTCTAACATCAGTATGGCCTGCCTTGAGTTTTTGCTCATGGTATGTGCAAACGTGATGGCTGATGGTTATCTTTAAAGTTCTTGTAATTCAGCAGTCAAAGAAGAGAAAATAAAGGGTCCCAGCTGACCATAAATATTCAACTTTCTCCTCTTCTGACCCCACTTCTCCAGCAACCTTGCTGGTGAGTTTCATAGCCTCTTTCCCAGATGATCATATTTATGATTTTCTGCCTTTTAAAAAAAATACTTTTAAAGCAGTTCAATTTATAAAATATAGAAATCATACATAAAAACACTAGTAAGAAAAACAGAAGTAAAGCACAAGAACAGCAACGTGGTATGAAGTTTTATGGTTAAGATCACGACTCGACAGAAAAAAGTTTACAAAAAAATCACTTGAAAAAGAACATGAGATGTACTTTACATGTGAGGTTTTTTCTTCCTTCAATCTGAATGGTTAGTTACCACTAGATTAAATGTGGGTCAAATATTTCCAATGGCAAAAAGAGAATTACTAGAAGGAAACTAAATTGTGTTTTGCAAAGAACCCACCATTTGTGACAACATCGGCATTTTGTGAACGCAGCCAGCTAGCCACATCCACTTGCCCTTCATTTTCTCCCCCACATTTCCATGAATAAATATGCAGTTTTCTGATGTCTAACACAGTACCTGAATGCTGTTCTTAATTATAGGCTCCTATTTTCAATCAAAATAGCTAGAGAAACAGCAATACTTTCATGAACAAATTCTAGGCAGGAATTGCTAAAGAGTGACAGGCCCCAAGCAGGGTAGACCGATAGTCCAACTGCTGATTTTTCACCTTGATTAAAGACTGTGGATTGACTAAGAAAAGCTTAAGTCCATTTAATCTGTGCATATTTCACTAATGGATAATCCTAAGGAAACACTTGATCACTAGTAAACCATTAAAACCTATTGATCTGTAAGGTTGTAGGAGTCTTCTTGTCTCTCCAGTGTCACAAAGAGAAGGGAAAATAAAGGGAAATGTTATCTGGTGCATTTTTTCAGACAAATCTAACAAAGAAAATAAAGAAAATCACATCTTTATATTAAGTAATGTTACTATGCTATATGTCCAACTGTACTAATTTAAAAGACAGTTAAATAAAGCTAAAAGGGAAATTAAATACAGCAATAAAGTAAAACTGCCTCATAATAATACATACACAAAATATATAAAATATTTTTCATTTCCAGCTATGGTATTACACCAATGAATCAAAATCTGTGAACTGATGAATGCCTGTCTGGTCACTGCTTAAGGATGCAGATTGAAATCCTTTACCGTCAACTACCTGTACCTTGTTCCACCAGGAAACTTCAAGATCTGGCCTCAGACTTGCTAGGGAGGGTTAAAATACAAACACTTTTCATCTTACTAAAGAAATTAGAATCAAAAGGTGGTTTTTTTATTATTATTTTTTAAGTCTCTTCAATTTTTCCAATGGAGGGACCACTAATATTTACACATTAAGAATTAGGACATCGGAATTAAGTTTGAATTGATCTAACACACTGAAGACACTGCCTTAATTGTATAGCTTAGTCTGTACAGCAATCTTTTCAAATAGAAGTTAAAGTGAACTCATTGACAGTTTAAGTGCAGGCCTAAGAAATCAGCTTTAAATTTAAACTGATTAAGTGGTGTATTAACACTTAAATGAAAGTGAACATCTTCACTTGTCCCTTGAAGTCGTGCACCAAAGGGTTGTAAAATGTCTCCTGGCTGGCAGAGGCTTTCCCAACTTTTGAAAGATAAACTGGTAAGTATCCAGGTTGATTTTCAGCCAAGATAAGCATTTGACATCAAAATGTCTCATTATAAAGATTATGGAAGCAACAGATGTGGAAAATTCTACAGTCTTCCTCTGAGTTTTAAAAACAAGCTACATCTATATGCCAACTACAGTTAATTTTTGTTTATGATAGAAGAGCCATCTTCCAGAATGAGTTCTTCCAGGCTCATCTGCCATAATATTGTAATTAGCATCTTTTAAAAAGGTACTAAGCTATAATCCATCACATTATTCAACACATTATTTATTCCCCTACCATTTTTGAAGGGCAACTATAGGACTTGAAGTGCTTTAGGCAAATTCTGTATTGTTGACTGAATTCACATTAGAAAAAAAAACTAGTGAGAACAAAAGTCTAGCTACAGAAACATGAATTAAGATTTGTATTTGTACTATTTGTATTTGAAAAAGCACTGACAAACAGAAAGATGACTGCTGAACCTGCAGTGGCTGTAGTGAAGCCTCAATTCTCCCAGCTGCTAGAAAAAGGTCTTTCTAGGATGATCAGAATTACCAACAAGATTGCAAAAAGATTTTTTGTAGAAAGTTACTTTAGCTTTCTGGTCAGGTTTGCGTACAGTTAAACAAGCTTTTTGAAACTAGTGAAAAATGAGAGGCAAAAAAAGAGATACCTATGCAAGATGTGTGTCAATCTAACCAAGGTCTTCACTACCATCAACCATGATTTCTGCAAACTTCAGCTGTCCTGAAAAATTAATAAGTAGCATTCAGTCATTTCATGGTAGCATGGTAGAAAGGCCTCTGTATTCTTCTGACATGATATCCAGCTATGCCATCTCCTTGCACCACTTTGCTTAGCAGCTTTTACTTCACAATAATTCTTGATGTTCAAAAGACAAAGAAACTTTCATGTAATATAGCAGAGAAATTTGCTGTCTGCAGGGGCTATAGATTAAATAACAGGTTAGAGCTACTAATGCTTGACCTCCTTCTTTCCAGTAACACTGGTTGCACAAACAATTCTGCGAATGCAGTATTTTACTGTTTCCAACCCACTGTCATTCTGCACCATTGGAATATATGCATATTTATGCTGATACAAATGGAGACAGCGTGCACCTGTGTGCATGCAACAACAACGCAGTACTCAACTGCAGGAAAAAAACCCATGCCCTCAAGAACTCTCTTGACTGAGTTAGTTACATGTAGACAGCAAAAGCCACCCCAAACCGGGGAAAATAAAGCAGCTTGTGGAAGACAGGTTTTCCTTGTACAAAATACTACCTGTATCAAGAAGTTACAATTGCTCTTTTGTAAGGATAAATTATAGCTCCTGGATCAAGCGTCTTAATTGAATACCTCGATCTTCCTAACCCCGCTAGTACAAAATGGCAAAATAAATCCTAGAGTTTGTCAGCTACTCAAGAATCAGTAAAGCTTGCAAAGTAGACACCTGAAGGTATCTATGAGACAGAAGTTGGAAAGGAGCAACTATGTGATCAGTTAAAGTACGACAACGAAATTATGCAACAGATGCATGCAAGGCATGTAATTTGGTTGTACTCCATCAGATTTATATTACGTGAGACTACAGTAAAGACTGATGTGCTTGTAGCAAACCTGTAATGACAGCATTAATTATCAGAGGCACATTAGAAAGCACACTCAACATGTTACATTTCCAACTACTGATGCGCTCTGAAAAATTGGACTACCTTGTCAACAGCTAAACCAAATTCAATCATTTTAATATGAGTCAATGGGAGACTATCAATTTAAGCTGGTTAACATCAGCCTGTAGGTACAACTCAGAACCACAACAGGTTTTTTTGCATACAAGCAAATAGCTTTCTGTTTTTCAGCCATAGCATTAACCCAAAGTAACTGAACACCCTTAAAAGCACAAAGTAAGAAAAAACTTATTCCTGGAAACAGTAATTTCAGGAAGTAAGACATTCAGTGCACATAATGTACATGTAAGCAGAAAGTGACTTATCCTAAAGACAGAAAAATCCTAAAAGCAAGAAAACGTCCGAGGAATGAGGTTACATATGAATTTCAGATAATGAATTGCAGGTAAATCTGTGGGGGAAAAAAACAACCAACAACAAAAAAAACAGACATCTTCCATGCTAATAATCATAAACTGAAATAAATAATTAGAAAATTAATGCCTTTGCATGATGACCTTTAATCACATATTCTGTTCTGACAGAAGAATTCTGGTTTGATTCGTTAGGTTGCAAAGGAAAACTTGGACATAAAGATGCAACACAAAACTGAATTCTGAATTTGCTGAAATGCTTCTCAATACTTCTGTACTTTTTAAGTACTAAGGTAAAACTATCTGCAAATAAAAGGAGGGAAATGCTTTTCTGGCCAAGTATTTTTTTTTTTTTTAAACTTGCAGAGCAGCCTCCCAGCCACTCATTCTACAGAGGAATTAGGGATCGAAATGAAAATCCCTAACATTTTCATTTAATTTAATGACTTCTTTCTTCCAAAGGCACTGAACAAAATTTAAATGTTGAAATATGAACAAAATTACAAACTTCTTAAAATTAAGATATACATATCCTGCCAGACTAATTCATTTTGGAATTACTTCAGCTGGAAGTAATGCAACAGATGCCATTTTGAGGGCAATGAAATACTCTAAAGTAGCTGAAAATAGAAAAAGACTCATTTTAGCTCTGCATGTAGGTTTCCTGCAAACTACAGATAGTTTCAAAAAAGAAAATAACCATCAAAGATTCATTCACCTGCTTGGTGAATTTTTCTCATGTTCTAAAACATTACTCAGGAATAAAATGATTATTCCTTTATATTACAGAGATTTAATGCTACTTTATCCAAGTTTCAGTCTCTAAATCACAGATAGGAACAAATCCAGTAGCATATGTATTACGATATAAACACAAGGTAGAAGGAAAGGAATACAAATCTCAGTAACCAAAGATCTAAGATCACTCCCATTTTTGAAAAGGGTAGAAAGGAGAACCCAGGTTACTACAGACTGGTGAGCCTCACCTCTGTACCTGGAAAGATCATGGAACAGAGCCTCCTGGAAGCAATGTTAAGGCACATGCAAGACCAGGCGGTGATCCAAGGCAGCCAGTATGACTTCACCAAGAGCAAATCACGCCTGACCCCTCTGGTGGCCTTCTGCGATGGAGTGACTGCATCAGTTGACAAGGGAAGGTTGACCCATGTCATCTACCTGGACTTCTGTAGGGCCTTTGACATGGCCCCACACGACATCCTGATCTCCAAATTTGAGACAGATAGATGTGAAGAGTGGACCATTCCACCAGTAAGGATTTGGCTTGCAGATAACACCATGCCGAGTGATGCAGTCGATACAAGAGAAGGGATGCCATCCAAAGGGATGGGACAAGCTAGAAAAGTGGGCCCATGGGAACCTAATGAGGATTCAAGTCCAAGTGCAAGGTGCTGCACTTGGGTTGGGGCAATCCTGGACATGATTAAAGACTGTGAGAAGAACTTGTTGAGAGCTGCCCTGCAGAGAGGCTTGGGAGTTCTGGTGGGCAAAAGGTTTGACATTAGCCAGCAGTGCAGGCTTGCAGCCCAGAAGGCCAACTGCATCCTGGGTTGCATCAACAGGCGAGTGGCCAGCAGGTCAAGGGAGGTGATAGTCCCCCCTCTAGTCTGCCCTTGTGAGGCCCCACCTGGAGTGCTGCATCCAAGTCTGAGGTCCTGAGCACAAGATAGATATAGACCTGTTAGAAAGGGTCCAGAGGAGGGCCATGAAGATGATCAAGGGGCTGGAGCACCTCTCCCATGAAGAAAGGAGAGCTGGGGATGTTCGGCCTGAAGACAAGAGGGCTCTGCAGAGGCCCCATAAAAAAGAGGCTTATAAAAAAAAAAGAAGCCCCATAAAGAGGCTTATAAAAAAAGATGGAAAGCAACTCTTTGCTCAGGCAGATAATGATAGGACGGGGGGAATGCTTTTAAACTTAAAAGAGGGAAGATTTAAATTACAGGTTAGGATGAAATTTTTCACTCAGAGGGTGGTGAGGCCCTGGCACAGGCTGCCCAGAGAAGCTGTGGGTGCCCCATCCCTGGAGGTGCTCAAGGCCAGGCTGGATGGGGCTTTGGGCAGCCTGAACTAGTGGGTGGCATCCTTGTCCATGTGGGGAGCAGGAGGGCATTGGGACTAGATACCTTTAAGGTCCCTTCCAACCCAAACCATTCTACGATAAGATACTTTTCATTCTACGATAAGATACTTTTTTGCTGCACAAAGATCTTAACTATTCAGTTACACACCAGTACAAGCCTGGAACTACCATGTACTTGGCTTAGATTTCCCATCACTTAACTTCAAAGTTGTAATACTGTGGAGTTTAAGACACAGTGAGAATTCCCAATAAAAAGTCAAACTTAAAAATTCTGACTGGAAGTATACTTTTTTTTTTTAAACAGCAATAGCAACTAACAACTGAACCTAGAATAAGCACCGCAGTGTTTTTTCTATCGCTAGTTTATTGGTTTTGTTTAGTTATACGCAAGAGGAAAAAAATACCAAAAACAAAAGAGCAGCATTCAACCCTGAAAATGTCATAGCTATTACAAACAAACAAATTCAGTAGCACATCTATTTCCTCAGGCCGAAACCGTAACAGGTACTAGTTAGAATTCTTTTCAAAGTAAATCCCTCTCCCACCTTCTACAGTCACTTGACCATCAGCATACACAGCCCCCACCATAGGTATACATTTTCATGAAAATTAAAGGACAGACCTGAAATTTCTCTTTTGGAATATTTCTTCGAGCTCCTTTTGCTAGAACAAGGGCTTCTTCCACTCTGTGACTAGCTAGAAGATCCTGAATCTGTTTCTCCAAAGGCAGAGGCACCAAGATATACACACACTTACTGGTAGCAACAATCACCTTTCCTGGACAGAGCAAACAGACATATTCAGTTTATAATCTCTGCAGGAAAAAAAAAAACGATTTTTAGAAATAAGCTTTAATATTTACTATCTAAGACAGAAGAATCTAAACAGGGTTAAAGTTTTAAAACTTGCATTTCTTGTTACTATATTCACCAGGTAGTACAGTTTACCTGTAAAATGCCCCTCATATGAAGATAATGATTAATTTTATTTATTTACAGCAGATTTTGTTCCACTCTAAGTAAATGAACAGCTCATCATAAGAGATGATAGCCAAAGTTGCACAGGTCACCACTGTAAAACTATTGCCCAGATTCAAGACAACAGAGACTTGTAGCTAGCAGTTTATTTCCTCAGGCTTACATTAGGAAATTGTAAGCTGTACTTCAAAAGGTAACTAGTAACACACAGTTCACAGTACTAGAGTTTGTAACTCCCCTAGAAAAAAGAAAAAGAGAAGTGATGCAATGTATTCCACACTTAAATAGTCTTTAACTGAAAAACAGATCATAATTTTTGTATTTCTGTTTAAAAGTTCTTTATAAAATACCTACTTCTGAACCTCTAACAGATATTTCAGATAGCAGTCCAAAAGCACAATTGTAAGATGTTAAAACTGCCAGGAAAAGTAGCAGACTGATATTTGTAGCTCACAATTATAGACTCATAACATCAAGCTAATGCTGTTCCTTCACACAACATAAAGCTAATAGTGTAATACAGTAAAGAAAATAAATTGTAAGAAAAAGCTCTAGGCCCACACACTCCTATTTGACAAAGGACTCGACAATTGGAGCACATTCAACAAGCATACATTTTGCTAGAAGTGTTGAATTTTGGATGACAATTTTCCTACCATAGGCTGCAGGAATCTAATCAAAAGTATTTGCAAAGGAAAAGTTACAATGGTTAACATGCTTGCTAGATATTTTGTTTAAAAAGAACAAATGGAAGTAACTGTGCCCACACTGGTGACTGTTCCAGAATTACTGATACAAAAAAGCATCCTTTTGAATACCTTCAAAGTCCTGTAGAATGTGTCCTTCTTTAAAAGGTAAGGTTTGCTTTTGCTGCTGGTCAAGCATGCTGTGCACTGTAATGAACTCTTCATCTAGAGCAACAACGTAGGGAAAGCACAAAGCTGCTCCGATCACGTTCTCGGACCAGTGCACGGGGGCACGCTGTGAAATGCCATCTACAGTCGCAAACATGCCTACAAAAAAAAGAAAAAAAGCTTGAGGGTTGCACTAATCAAAGACTATTCCCTCCCCTTCCCAGCATGGATACCAGGGTATAGAAATAACATGCCCAAAAGAACAGATGCAGTATCAGATAACACAACGACAGTGCATCATAGCTCCCTGGATCTTACACACCTGTTGGTTTGTTCTGTTCAAAGTTTTTCTTTATCCTTCACCCACAGAAGCAAACACCATGAGAAATGAAAAGAGAGGAATACTGAAAAGGCCTAACAAGAACTATTCGAGTTATTTAAAAAAAACCCTAACATTAAAGAATTATGCCATGTTCAAAATCATTCAAAACCACAAATATTTAGTGAGATCCAATATTCAAACAATACAAACAATATTGTCTTAAGAGCTGCAGGCCTGCACTGCCTGACCTATCCTGCAATATAGGCATATTTATTCTTTGCCATGTCATATGTCTGAAGAGGATTTTAATATATAGACAATTATTTACTTCATCACTTTTGCCACTGCAAAATTTTCAGAGAATGAGAGTCAAGTTCCTTCCTGTAAGGTGTAATCAATCATTTGAAAAAAATTCTGAGATTATGCATAAAACATTTTCACAAAAGCCAAGCACAGATTAGACTTAAATATCATAAAATCACAGAATCATTAAGGTTGGAAAAGACCTCCAGGATCACCCGGTCCAACCATCCCCCTGCCACCAATGTCACCCACTAAACCATGTCCCTAAGCACCAGGCCCAACCTCTCCTTGAACACCTCCAGGGACGGTGACCCCACCACCTCCCTGGGCAACCCGTCCCAGTGCCTGACTGCTCTTTCTGAGAAGAAATGTCTCCTCATTTCCAGCCTGAACCTCCCCTGGTGCAACTTGAGGCCATTCCCTCTAGTCCTATCGCTAGCTATCTGCGAGGCTGACCCCCATCTCCCCACAAGTTCCAACAATGCCTTCAATGTAACAAGATTAAATCCTATATCTTCAGTTAATTTGTTTTTCTCTGCCGCTGTCTTCCTGTCTATTCTCTTCTACCAAGTTTGACTTGCTTTTGAACAATGTGTCTTTCTATTTCTTGTACTTGGTATTCCCCAATTCTATTTCCTGAGACTTTTCTAGCATTAACCGAAGAAAAATTCCTGTCTGAATTTTCAAACATTGTTCAGCAATTCTGACAGCGAGCCATCCTGAAGCATGATGTCGATTCCAGTTTTAAACATGAACAAATACCACCTAAAATCAGTACTTTTTACACTAAAAGATGTGACTATGGAAATTGTTCTACAGCAGGAATGAGCCACTTGACAGCTGGCAGAATGAGTCTGAGCTCTAAAGAACAGAGATTAAAAGATTATGTTATTCAATTTACAAAAGCTCTTCCAAACAGCGGATAATGAGGTAAGGCTAGCTGGGTAGGAGGGCCATATTGAAGGGGAAGTAAAAAAAAAAAGATGTGGTTGTACATGGTTACAGCACTCTGGTATAAAATTAAGATTCTGGATCCTTCAGAACAGCTTTGAAATGACCAGACCCTTCCTTTGAGTAGGGGTGCTAGACAAAGACATCATTTCACACCTATTAGCAAACAATGTTATTTACTTTTACACTATAATGATTCAGCTTTTTTATCAGAGCACCTTGCAGGAAATACCATAATATGCAATCCGAATTTACTCTATAGATCTCAATAACCTTGTGGATCAGAAGTGAAATATGACACAAGGCTGACTGTGCTACCCATTTTTAATGCCTTCCAGTTACTCCAACTCTCACCTAAGGATAACAATAAACACTACAACTATAAAAAGGCTGTGGTGTCTGGCTAAGTGCAGGAATATAATTGATGAAAGATGAAGTCACTGATTAATTTCATATTAAAAATGCACATGCTATCCAAAGGTTACAAGAGCTACCCAAAAATGCAATGACGCTGTTTTAGCACTAAGAGATCTAGAAGTTTGTAGAATAACAGAATCGAAGAAAAACGTAAGTTCTTCTGGAGGACATCCAGTCCAACCCTCCAGGCTCAAAGCAGGATCAGGTTACTAAATCAGAGCAGGTTACTCAGGGCTCTGTACAATAGACTGCGTAGGGTTTTTGTTTGTTCGTTTTTCAAACAAAAAAGTTTCTTAGCAAAAATATCTGGAAAAAGTGAAATAAGGAAAGCAGCATTAGTCTTGTTTAAAAAACTAATATGAGAACTTTTGGTTATCAAAGTTGACAGTATGAGGAATACTAGAAGTGGTTGCAAACAGGAAGGGGACGTGTTTGTTACCATTGACCACCCTGCTTCATGCAGTATCATCAACTGTGAGAAGACCCCACACACAACCTTTTATCAATCGTTCTGCTTAGCACACATGCCTGCTGTAAGTCACAAGGCTCAGTTGTCCGTTTGTAGGCTACTCAGGCACTACACAACTGCTCAAACCACACACTGCTGATAAGAGTTTATGCTGGAAAAGCAAAAGGAATAAACTAAAGTTAAGTACTTAAAATTTGTGTTTTGCCTATTAAAGTCATGGAATAGTTGAACTTGGAAGGGGTCTCTGGAGATCGCCCAGTTTAATCTCCCAGCTAAAGCAGGTTCAACTAGGTTGCTCCAGACCTCATCCAGACAGATTTAAGTACCTCTGAGAACAGACTCCACATCCTCTTCTAGTTCCACAGTGTGACCACAATCAAAATGAGGGTGATTTTCTTATGTTTCCATGGAATTTCCTGTATTTTAATTTGTACCCGTTATCTCGGGTAACCCGTTAGCACTCCCCTCATGACACTGACCACCACCCTTCAAGCACTCATGGGTGCATCCCATCAGGTCCTG
Organism: Anser anser; assembly: GCF_964211835.1. NCBI lineage: Eukaryota > Metazoa > Chordata > Aves > Anseriformes > Anatidae > Anser > Anser anser. The sequence goes on from NC_139720.1 coordinate 144,426,279, forward strand.
TGGATTTGTCTGCCCATTTTATTTACTGTTTCATAACTTAGTTCTTCTCTACTGCCGTCTTTGTTGCTCCAGATTTTCCCAGTGGACCCAGGAGCTGAGGATTCCAGAAACACAGTCAGGCTCACGGATCTGCAGGGTCCTAGAAAAAGGATTCACTTTCCTTTTTGTCTTCTCCGATGCTGTGCTGTCTGTGGATCATATCCTACATCATCTTTACATGGCAATGCAAATTCCCAACCAAGCACGCATCACCTGAATGCAAGGACAGTATTTCCAGCTGCCCCAGTCTCAGCTCTCTGCAGCCTCAGACCTGGGGAGTTGCATCCTCCCCTTGGGAGCTCAGCGCATCAAGACCAGTCATGTTCCATGGGTAGCTGCTCCAGTGGGTGCTAGGAATGCACACCCTGCACCAGTATACAAGAACAGTTTGTTGAAACTTATCAAATAAATGAAGCTACAGGAAATCTGATGAGAAACATTGAACAAAAGCCTCATGAAACGAGAAACTGAATTTTGGTAAGCATAGTTTCATACCTATCAGAATTCAATTCTGATTCATACATATGAGAATTCAATTTTGACTCATACATATCAGAATTCAATTCTGATTTTCAAGTCTGAATGAACTAATTACTGGTCTGAATGAAGACACACCAAAAATTAAGTTCCCGCTCCCTTCGAAAGAATGAACTATACGCTAACTGCAAGTAGAATCAAAGTCCTGAATGGCTAAATCTATCGATCAACTATGAACAGTTCTGATTTCTTTACCTTTGTTTCAAAGGAAATATGCTAGATGCCCAAGAAACTCAAAGATGCTTTACTTATGATTACCATTTCAAGCGGTTGCTTGCCACCATTCTTAACTCCAGTCTTTAATCAAAACGAAATTAATCTAGTAGATACACATCACTTCAAACACTATAAAGCCAAATATATTAACGTAGAATATTTCCACCTCAGTAACAAGAAGTTGAATTTAATCTAGATGCTCTACCAAATGCCAAATGAATGCGTATTAACAAGATGTAGAAAAGCAAACCAAAATTAGAATTTAAGATTCACATCAAGCCTTTTCAAGTCCATTCACTTAACAGAAAGAGCCTGCCACAAATGCCAAGATGCCAATGATGTTTTATAAAGGTGCTCACATACATTCTCAACTGCAAAGAGACTATTGCTAAAGACACCAAGAATTTTACTGAGGAAAAACATCAAGGTGGATGATAGCAAACAAATCTACAGTGAGGATGGAATGGAAAACAGATGATTAAAAAATATCACAAACTGAATTTGGCAAGGAAGTACTATACGATCAGTGGCAAGCACTCTTAGTAAGGTGTCTAAGACAGCACAAGTTAGGCTTTGTCTGCATCACAGGAAAAGAGAAAGTTTACAGCACATCTAGAACTACAGAAGTGTAGATTTCTGTAGAAGAAGTGTAGAAGAGTGCTTAAGGTATCACGTACCTGGTATTTTAACCTCAGGACAATCTACTTACACAAACACGTTGGATTTTATAAATAAAGGTCTTTACTGTGTAACTCTCTTCCAGGACAACAGATAAAAACAAAAGTCTAACTAAATATAATTCTGCTTTCTATTTTGTGAGAATGTATCTAATCTTCTAAAAAATGAAAACAAAGCAATTGAACAGAATCTGATTTCATTCCTAAAAAAAAAAATAGATTAAAGTAAGAATCGTGTCTCCCTAGAAATACACCAAAAAGGAATACCTTCAGACAATCCATTCATTACTTTTAACTTTCACAGCACTACTAAACTGGTTAACATCCACAAATTCACATCCACATTCAAAACAACAAACAGTTCTAATATAAAGCATGTAACCAAGATGATTTAGAAAAGTCTTCAGTCTAAAAAAAACAAGTTCATCTTGGAACATCTTTAATTTGCATAAGCTGATATTCTAATGCACCCCTACTACTTTCAGGGAAAAACTCTGAGTTGATGTATATTTGGTCACAAGGTGAAAATAATATAAACACCTGATCTCATCCTTGATTTCCTTTGGAATTTATTAAAAAACACCATGCAGATCCCTGAATTACAGACCTAAATATTTCAGATCTCTTTGCATCATGTTATTCCTAGTGTGTTATGAAAGACAAACTGTACCTCTTAAATGTAGGATCATACAGCAAACAGCATGAAAGCATTCTGCATTTGGTCATATCTGGGATATCGCAGCTTTCCCAAAAAAAGCTCAAGATTACTGAACTTACAGCATGTTGTTGATTTAGACAGATTGCAGCAGCATTAGTCCTTACAAACATCCATTAGATGAGAGTATTATCTCTCATGATCTAACTTCATTTCTGCAATACTTAATCATTTTCTGTAATGCAGAGCTGAAAACTACTTAAAAAAAAAAGCAAATGAGAGAATCAGCACTGTCTCTGGTCACAAGATCTACAGTTAAGAGAGCTTACTTCTGCAGGAGTTGGGATGCAGCTTAGTTCCGTAACGTTTCTTATTAGTGCTGCATAAAACATACCTATTTGTGAGTCTGCTACAGCCTCTGAAAGGGAGTTTGTACAGACTCTGAGTAACAGCTGAGGAAAAAATAGCTTGCCTACATTAAGTTAAAAAGAAGTCATAGCAACATGGGGCTCTTCAAACTCACTGCAGCTAGTCACTGCAGACAGGCTATCAGCCTTTGAAACTTCACTTGGTACCAACCAAGTTTTATTCACTCTGGCCTGCAGGACACTACTTACCTTGTTATCTGTCTGTACAGACATAAAGCTTTCTACAGGCAGGATTAAAATACAAATAACCTGATTTGTGCGCATTAAGGCGGCAGGAGAGCAGTAACATTTAGTATTAATAATATATCATCTATTTTTGTATCACAACATTCCAACACAGAACTGTGAAGAAAAATATCGTGATTCTGTAAAATACTAGGAGTTACTTAAGTTTTCCTTCTCAAGTCCAAAAAAAGAGAAGAATAACCTTAGTCTCACCTAGCCCTCCAGGACCAGCCAACAGAAACTCTTGCCTGCCAATCCTCTTCACAATCGGCCGTTTCTCATCGCTACTGAAAGGAAATAGATCCTGAGAGACGCCAGTATTATAATTCAAAATGATATACTGTGTAGTAAGTGCAAGACACAAGTAATAGCCATCTACAGCCACGGCACAGGGTTGCTCTGGAGTAAACACTTCCTTCACGATCTGGACTCTGTCTTCAAACACCATGAACATCTGAATGGTCCGTCGCTTGACCGAGATAATGCAGACTTCGACGCAGAAAGGGTCCCCACTCACAGGGTTTTCATTTAACGTGAACGTCACAGCTCCTTTGATTCTAGCACCAGTGGGGACAGGTTCCAAGTTCATCATATTAACTAGTGTTATCGTGTTGTCACAGAGCACAAGAAGCCTGGTGAGTGCAGATGCCGCTTTCAACTCATTCACTGGCTTCTTGAAGCCCAGGTATTTATGCAGTTGCTTGGTGGCAGCAAAAGATATTTTTCCAGCTGTCGATAGCTTTTCATCCAGCAGAAAGTGATAGATAAAGCAGTCGTTGGTTCCAATATAGAGGTTCTTTCCACAACACTCGATGCATTCGATGTTGATGTGATTTTTGTCTCCCATTAACACCTCCCGCTCGACAGCAGAAACGAGCTTGAAAGCTTTAACACTCATTGTGTCTTCCGGGTGATCTGAGTAAAGAAGAAAAAAAGTTATCAAATCACCACCATCAAATATCAGAGGTAGCCATTTAACATTAAGCAGCACAAAAACTTCACAGTTGCTTTTTCTTTCAACGGGCTATATTCTTGTTTCCAGCCAGATTACACGAACCAGAATGAGCACGTTAGTAGCCACAGAACTGACTCAAACTGACTTTTCGCTTCAAGTCTGTTCTGAAGTAGATTCACAGTAGCACCCAGATATTTTGAAAGTAATGCTTCTTCCGCATAGAACAAGCCCATTGCTGGCTCTCTAATACTTTGGCACTGCATGCAGTTCTTCCTAGTGGATTACAAACACCTTCTCTACGTGAAAAGATACAGGCTCTCAGACTTCTAGAGTAGCTACAAGGCTTTGAGTGCTACAAGTTAACATCTCATGTTGCTTTACATTCTATTTGACAAAATTTACTCCTATTAGTACCTCTTCTAGTGAAATAGCATAGGCAGATTCCATTTAACACATTTTCCATTCCTTACTTTCCAACAGTAAGAAGTGAAATTAACTTTCAAGCTACTGATAAATAATTCATGAAAATCACCTAAGTGATTTTTTTGGGGTAATATCATCAAGCATCAGTTTTAGAGATGTGTGAGTAGCACTAAATACCAAACTATGCACTGGCAAGTATTAGGCATGGTCAAACAGCTGACTTGGAAATATGACCAATACAGCACTCATTAAGCCCAAGAAACACTGAAATTAGAGGAGTTTCTGTTCACTACTACCACAACCATTCCGAAAAGATTGTTTCTAAGTGCTAAGCAGCACTTATAATATTCACATTCTGCAAACTACACCTTCCCTTTTACAATCAAGCACTGCCAAGGCACAGATCCAATTCACGAAGCGATTATCAGTGTTTAGAAACCAGTTGATGTAATTTTGCTGTACTCCAGACTTGTCTTTTATATGGAACAGGCAGACACCTGTGCTGAGTGATCCGAAGAATAGACGAAGAGCTGCTGACCTAAATTAGTCACCCTTCACTGTGTCATGACTGCTCCATAACAACCACTTATCCACTCAAGACATTCAGTGTTGGCTTTGAGAAACAACACACACAATTCTCCTACACTGTGGAGATATAAAACGTCAAATGAGAATTCTGTGGACCAAAATGCTCCTGTAATCACCCTGAAATTAAACACAAATAATAAAAATGAATTCTGTTTCAAACCACTACATCTAAAAGCAAAGTTTTGCTCTTATAAGGTAATATTGAAAACCACAGCAAAAATTTCCAAAAATGAATAAGCAAAGGTAAACTACAATTCATGAGTTACCAGTAACTGAAATCAGACCAAAGTAAGAATATATCCAGAAATGGATTACATTAGAATGTAATGTAATCAACAGTGATCTTTTAAGCCAAGCATTTCCTAGTTTTTCCAGAAGTCAAAAAGGATTTTGGATTTGGATTCCCTGACTGTTTCAAACTGCAGCCTCATCTAGGGTTTAAGCTTGTCCTCTGACCTTCAGCTAAGAAAACACGAAAACACCAGAGAAATACCCCAAGGTAAGATGATAGCGAAGGTCTCTGAGCAACACAGCCACGCTGCCCTCCAAAACACAAGACGTTAAGCCAAAGAGGGCAGCCCAAAGGTTGACTACCGAAACAGCTTTTGGTCGTTTGCTTTTCGGAGAGCGTGTGCAGCACGAAGTGCCGGGCTGCGTCCCGGGGAGGACGGGCGGCTTTCCTGCCTGGGAGTTTAAAGTCTGCGTGGGGCAGGGCAGGGCAGGGCAGGCACATCCTCTCCTAACGCCTGCCGTCAGGAGAACCTCGCAGCCCTGCTCTTGGCCAAGCAGCCTTCAAAAGCTTGCAGAATAAGAGCAAATGAAGAATACATAGAACTATTTAATACCTAATTTGAGGGTTTTAAGGTAACGAAGGACGAACCCAACTCCCCGGACACGAAGCCCGAACACACCGGCGGTCTGACGGCCCGGCCCAGCCCGGCAGCCAATAAACCAACCCCCCCCCGGTCACCACACGGCGAGAAAAGCGCTCCCAGGACCCCCGGGGCCAGCCGGCCCGGCCGCCGGTGGCGCAGACCCCCGGTCCTCCGGGTGTTACTCCCCCACCCGCAGCCACACCGGGCCCCGGACGGCTCCCCCCCCCCCCCCACCTGCGAGCGCCGGGCGCCGCCGCTCCGAGAACCGCGGCCGGGCCGGGCCGGGCCGGGCCGGGCCTCGCTGGGGCTCCGCCACCGCCGGCCGCGGGCAGGGGAGGGGCGGGCGCGGAGCTTCCGGTACCGCGCCCCGCCCCGCCCGGCCCCGCCCCGCCGCCTTCCCGTCACGTGGGGCGCGCGGGCGGGCCCCGCCCATCGGGGAGGGGTGCGTCACGTGAGGGGGCGGGAGGACGGCCGTTGGGCGCTGACGGGGCGCGGGGGGGCTTGGGGCGGTCCTGTCAGGGGCTGTGCTGGCGTACGAGGCTAAGCTGAATAAAGAAATAGCGGCGGTGGGGGGTGGGGGGTGCGGGAGGAGGGGAAGGGGAGGACGCGGGGGAATGGGTGGTGTGAGCCAGCAGGAAACAGCCGGGGGGGGCGCTGTGTGGGGGGATGGCACAGGCTGCCCAGAGAAGCTGTGGGTGCCCCATCCCTAGAGGTGCTCAAGGCCAGGCTGGATGGGGCTTTGGGCAGCCTGGTCTGGTGGGAGGTGTCCCTGCCCAGGGCAGGGGGCTGGAATTAGGCGATCTTTAAGGTCCCTTCCAACCCAAACCATTCTGTGGTTCTGTGAACATAAATAAACGTTACACTGCTGGCTTGTACAGTTAAATGATCTTTAATATTCCAAATTTGAATTCATAATAATAGGTCTATCTTAAGAGCTCTACGTATCTATAGTATATATGTGCTAAGTAGTTATATGTGTGGCTTGTTCTACGTGCAGGTGTGTTTGTGTCACATAGCTTGTTGCCTCTTAGTTCTGTAAAACGCATTAAATACTTGAAATCACATTTTACGTCACAAGGGCAACGCGGTTAACTTACATCGTTATTTGCAACTCCCTGTCCTGTTTCTAAATGGACAGGCAGTTCGCTAACTCAAAGCAGAAGGCACTTATTTCACTTTCTCCTTCTGTATACTGAGAAAGTTATAATAAAATGGGTTTCCTCTGCTTACTGACCAGCACCGCATCGCAGTGATCCTCCCCTCCCCTCCCCTCCCCCCCGCCCAGACTCCGCGCTCTGACGTCAGTTCCGCCTCCAGGCCCCGCCCCCTCGCCCGGCGGCCCCTCAGCGGCCGGAAGCGGTGCCGGCGGCACAAGATGGCGGCGCAGCGGCGGGGCCGGGCGGGCGGTGTCGCGGCGGAGCGGCCGCTGGGGCGCTCGGACTCGGAGCTGCTGCTGCACCCGGAGCTGCTCTCGGAGGAGTTCCTGCTGCTCACCCTCGAGCAGGTGCGACCGCGCCTCGCCCGGCACCGGGGCGGCCCCGCAGAGGGGCACGGCCCTGCCCGGGGCCGGGGGGGGGAGGTCGGCCGCGGGGCCCCGGCGGTCGCCGTGCGCGAGGTTTTCTCCCAGGCCCTCTCTGCTCGCCGGTCTTTGTGCAGCCCTGCGCGGGTGCACCAGAAGCACTCGGGGAAGAAATAATTGGGAAATAATAATAAATAAAGGAATGCTATGATTCGGATGCTCATTTAAAAGAGGCGTGCAGCCTGAGAGCTGCCCCCCTTGTTTTCCTAGGGGCTGTGTCTGAACCTTGCTGCAGTGGTTGCTGAAGAACAATTTATCCAACTTTGCATGTCCGTGAGGCAGCATTTATATACAGTAAAGTTACCCGTGGAAAGTCGATCTCTTCTCTGTTAAGGCTGGTGCATGCGTGCTCGGTGAGCTAAAGGCAACACATCCTACACGATCAGCAGAGATAGCGTTTAACTGTGTGTTATTGAAAAATCTGAGTTTGAAAGTGACTTACAGCCGATTTTGAAGCTTCAGTTGATGTGGAGTACTTGCTGCTGCCTGATCTGCAAAATTAGGTGAATGAAACAATCATTTAAGGCTTCTACAGGAGCTTGCTCAACTTTGTGTGCTCTTGTTCACATAGTTTATGTGCACAATAGTGTACAGGTTTTGAGCCCATATCAGAAGTTATAAAGCATTGTCAAAACCAATAGCAGCAGACACTTGACCTGTTTTCAGTGACCTGTGTTTGCATGACGTTACCGTTTTTTTCTCTTAATAAATTTGATCGAAGGTACCAAAATTTGTTTTCACAACGGTGTGTATGATCAGAAAGAAAACTTGCGTGCTCTTATAACTGACAGTGACAAGAAGTCTCTCTTAGCAGCTTACATGTTGGGAACTGGTGCAGAAGCAGAGCTCCACATCTGGGAGTTTGAACTGCGTTATGTTCTAATTGCCTGGTTTTTGGAAGTATGAAAGAGAGCTCTGACTTTGTAGTCAGGGAGGCGTGTTAAAGAGTGCATGAAAACCTCGGTTAACAGCAGTGGTTCTATCGTAACTTAATTCTCTTGTGTAACTATTTTTATTGGGAAAAAAATTGCAGGATTTGCATAGCAGTGGACTGCGGGGGTTATCTGTGTGGGCAAAGGTGAGGAACTGCCCTGTGCTGGTCACAGCAAGGTTCAACTGTCTGACAATGATGAAAACAGCCCATCGCACACCAAAACTTCAGCCAATCAGAGGAACATGTGGTACTGCTCAAATCTGCTTTACAAAGAGTGGCAGCAGCAAGAGGCAGGAGGCACAGAGAGGCCGTGCAGGAGTAGACAGATGAGCAGATGTGAGGAGAATGGGGAAACGGGACTCATGAAAAATTGATGGTTTTGGGGGCGTGGCTGGTGATGGGCTCCAGCCTGTGGAGGGCTCTTGCTGGAGCAGGGAAGGCCTCATGGAGACTGTGGTCCATGGAGAAACCCATGCTGGAGCAGAAGAAAATGAGTAAGAATCAAGGAACAGAGGAAGAAGATGCGTAAGAAGTCAGAAATGGCAGAAAGAAACCATTAAACACATAGGGAGACGCCTCTTCTCATCCCTTCCTGGTCTCAACTTCTCTTGTTTCCAGTGTGGATTACTGTCATTCCCTCTCAGTTCCTTGCACGAGGAAGGAGAGCATTTCTTCACAGAGCTCCTCATGTGCCTTCTCCTCTGTGTCCTTTGGTGTCTCCTGCCCCTAGTGGCTTCTGCCCTTTGTTAAAGGTATTTCAGCAGCGGCGCCATGTCCTCCTCCGCTTGGTTGAAGCTTTGGTGTGCAGTGGGTTGTTTTCAGAGTTATCAGCTGTCACTGGCACAGGGCATTTCTTTGCCTCCCACAGGGGTCACCCCTGCAGCCCCCTCCACTGACACCCTGGCATTTATGCCCAATTCACTACTTCAGAATGGCTTTTGAAAAATGAAATTTTGCCACTGTTTGCGCTCTGAATTTGTCATAATAATAACTTTTTTTCTTCTGTCCCCCACAGAAGAATATCCTAGTCAAAAATGATGTAAAGATGGACAAAGATGGCCTCACTGATCTCTATATTCAACATGCCATTCCGTTGCCTCAGCGTGACTTACCCAAAAGTAGATGGGGGAAAATGATGGAAAAGAAAAGACAGCAAAATGAACTGAAAAGTGAAAATAAAAGGTAATTTCGCTTTCAACGGGATAGATCTGGAGAGTTTAGGAAAATGCAGTTAATTTGGTCTTATCTGACTACTAAAACTTGTACAAGTTTTGAACGTTGTTACAGTTTACCAAGAATGTTGTCGTCATCTGTGTCGTAAGTGTTGGATTCTCCTACTCCAATTGCAGGGAAAAAAGTATGATCTTTTTTTGTAATCTAAATGTTATTAGTGGTATCTAGTTTATAACACTTGTTTTTTTATTGCTGTTTCAAAATAGTGTATGAAGAAAAAAATTGTTATTAGTTTCACCTAATAGTTGTTAAATATTAATAATCATGTTTACAGTGTTTAAGACAAATACCAGCAGCATGTTGAACTATGCTTGCTCACTGAACAGGGTTGGTCTGCTGAGTCAGGAATGTATGCTGCAGCAGTTTTGTGTGTCCAGTTCAAAACTAATGCCTCCTTTCTGAAAGTGTTCTGCCTTGTGTTCAAAACCTTTACGTTTGGATTTGATCAGAAAGCAAAATCTTCTTCGGAAGTTTATTTATGTTTTCTTCCCCAAACCTCCTCCCTGCCCAAGACTTTAACTTTGATGTGCATGAGTGGCAAGTCTGATTTAGCTCCATCAGTAAATGCTAAAGGAAAGGTAGACAGAAATTCTCATTATGTTTTTTGCACTATTACAGCTTGCTAATTTCATAAGTCTGTTTTAGCCTTACTGAGGTTTCTAGCAAGGAAGAGCTAAACAAATTCTGGCAAGTTATTTTTTTATTATTTTTTTAAGCAGTGTCTAGAATACTGACTTGTCTTGTTATGTCTTTTTTTGCTTAAAGGGTCTGTTTGTAGGTAGGTCTGTTTGTGACTTGAAGATAAAAGCACGAGGCTACTGTTCAAATAATAAGACACTGTTGATGTGCTGAAGTAGGTGCAAAAGAATTTTTTATCAGAGAACTAAAGATAGCGGGGAGGATGTTTTTGAGAGAAGGCAGCTGTGTTAATTTTTAGATGGGAGAATGGCTTCATCCTTATATCATATGTAGAGTAAGTGTAGGAGCTGTTATTTTGGTACACTAAAACTCAGTAAGGGTCAAACCTATTTTTACTAGGGAAATGGTCAGTAAAAGTAAATATGTTTAATCTACCAGTCTGCTTTTCTTTAGCAATTGCTCTTAGCATTTAGCATCTAGCATGCCAGGCTTAGTTTTTGCTCTGGTGCTAGACGATTTTAAGGTTTTCTAGCAGTCACTATTTTTTGCTAGAATGAGATCTTCATACTTGACAACTATGCTGGCAAAGAGCTATCTAGAATAGTTAATCTTTTCTTGCTAGCACTACTGACACCAGAGAACTGGGAGCAGGTAATGGAATTTCAGCACATTCAGTAAGTAAAAGTTGCACAGAGAAAGCTTCAGTTACAGTATGGTCATGGGAAGAATCATGGAAGTTTGGTCATCTTTTTGGATGTTAAAACGGTATGTTTTTCCTCGTAGCTGTGTTGTCAGCTTCAGGAGAGTTGGTGTCATGCCGTTGTGAAGAGAAGGAAGTAGACCTTGACGTTCTTGTTTTTAAAAACAAAACCCCTGGCCATTATGAGGCTGTAAATTATGTGCAAGTCAGAGGTAAACTGACCTAAAAGTAAATTACTTACTCAAAGTCAGATAAGCTGATTGATCATTTGAATAACAGGAGCTGTCTGCTGCATTCCACTGTGGAAAGGCTCTGCTTTCCAAAGTGTGCTCGCAGTACTGTGGGGCTTGGAGACGATCAGCAGAGCTCGGTGTGTAGTTGCATACCTCTAATAGCTGCAGGTAGGAGGTAAAAACACATTAATAACTTCAATTGGAATTTAAAACTCAGTGTTGAGTACTGTGTTTAGTCTTACTGCTGGTGATTGCTGGCATGTCCTAAAAGATTTGCTGTGTATCAGCTGAGTTGCAGTGTCATGTTATACCTCAATAATACAATGAAATATCTGAGGTCATAGGTGATAGCTGAACATCTTGTTTCTGAATTTTGAGTGTGCAGACAATCATAAGAACAAATGTACTGTATCCAACTTCAAACATTTTAATTAACAGTTATTTTGTAGAAACATCTGTAAGATCATCTTGACTTCTGGAAGGAGGAGGATGGTTTGAATCTCAAAATGTATGTGTAGTTTCTGAAGTGCTATGGAGTCTGAAGAATCTCATCCACAAACTCATTCTCTGGGAGCTCTGTGGATGTGGCCTTGGTAGAGCTGATAATTTTTTCACTTGATAATTTTAAGTCACTTGACAGGCCACTTCAGCATCCTCTGAGAACTGCTAATGCACTGAAAATACTGAGTTCAGCATATAATGTAGCACTCGTGACCAGTTTCTTAAAACATTAGCAGAAGAGGTGATCACCTGCCTGTTTTGGTAGCAGGGTAATCAGGAGTCAGGACCTTAAACCTACACTTCTCACTGGTTTTAGGGTGTTACATTAAGTACCAGGCTAGGCTAGACAAGGAACCTTTTTTGTTCAACTGTCCTTATGGTCGGGACGTGCTCCAGAAGCCATCCTGACTGCATGAGTGAACTGAATAATCATGTGAAAGAGCAGAAACCCTGCTTGCTTGTGTAGAGTTGTTGGTTCCTCTAGCAAACCTTGAGTTCTTCACCATACACTACATAATAAACATCAGGATTAGAGCATGCCCACCATTCAGCCCGGCTTACAGTGTGGTTTGAGCACTTCCCTGGAATTTAGGAGATGTGCATTAAAATTTAGGTTTCACAGAGTGTCTTGTGGAGAGGAACACGATCTCAAAATGTTTCTTTTCAGCTGTTAGCGAGCTTCAATATCCTCCCTCAGAAGAATGCTGGCTAATGTGAGTCCTGCTCTGCGGCTTTTAAGCTTTCTCTACTTCGTGTAAAGAAAATGAATGTCACACCTCAGGTTCTGTGGTCTTCTGTAAGCCACCTATCTAAAAATTAGATGTTGTGACAATTCTTGATGGTACGGTGTCCAGTTTTATTTTGGAACTTGTCCAAAGTGTTTCTCTGGGAGTGTTACCTGTATTGTAGCATGTGGAAACCTGTACAAGTGCTACAACTCTAAAATTCAGTTTAGCATAGATAACAATCCAGGTAGAATCGTAGTTAGTTCTTGAATTACTAATCTTAAAGCTTAAATTAAAAAAAAAAAATTAGAAAAAACACTTTAAATTAAGGAAGGTGACTGAAAAAGGTTTAAAATCCCTTCTTTCACATAATTTGTAAACTAGCTTTCCAGAAAGGCTGCTGGGGAATATTTTTTGTTGTTGTTGTTTTTTTCCAGAGTGTTAAATAATTATTAGACGAAGCCAAAGTGAGCAAAGAGTATCATGCTTTATTTTTGAGGCATGTATCAGCTTTTTAGGCTTTTCAAGTGAAATTGTACTCCTTAATGTAATGGATGTGTTAAATACTGCTGTTGTTTCAGTGAAACCCTATCTACTGTCTGGTTGAACACTCCTTGGAAGTGAGTCATGTTTTGTAGAAGCTCTTCTAGAAACCACAGTTACTGTACATGTAACCCAAAGAGCTGTCTGATCTCTTGACAAATGTACCAAATGAAAATAAGGTCTCTGTGTCTATCAGTTCTGGGAACCTGATGAATAGAAAAAGAGGAGGCTTGTGTGACGTGTATTGTTGTGAACAGATAGTAGTGTAGAAGCAAATCTGAAGAAGAGCTGAACTTTCTCGTGCTCTGTGAGCCCCTAAACTGTTACTTCTTAAATTCCAGAAATCCCTGGTCTTGACAGAAATTGTACATGAGATGTATCATTTCTTATTTTAATGTGTGAAGTTTTCAGCGGCTACTAATCTAATGTTTCAAATCAAACAACTGAAATCTCTATTTGTGGCTTCTTTTAAAGTCTGTAGATATATCTAACATCAGTATTGTCAAATTAATGAATGTATTTCTTTGTTGAAAATGCTATAGTTCAACTTCTATTCCCGTTTTATGCAAGATGGCTAAACAGTAAGTGCGTACTGAAAAATGTAATTTCTAAACAGGAATAATATGACTTAATGGTGGTTTGATTTTTTATTTGTTAAATCTGCACAGTTTATCTTTGCCATTCTTAAGCAACACATTTTTAAAACTTTATTTATTTAGAGTAAGCTATGATAACTGTGTTCTATTTTTTTTTTTTTTGCCAGTCAGGATGTTTTCTGATACTGGTCTTTTAATACTAGCTTGATAGTATTCTTTTTTTCATAAATCAGTTGTTACTAAATTGGCCAGCTCTGACTAGACACAAAGGCACAAACTATTCAAAAGGCATTAAATCTGCTTAGGGTTCCTGCTCAACGGCTTATTTCAAAACCAAGTATGCATTCTTTTTTGCTTAACATTTTCATTATGAAAAATGTTATCTCACAGTTTCTCTAGGATATCTTACTACAATTTTGAATAAGTACGGAATTGAGGAGATTTAGAAGCATCGGAATATTAGATCCTGTTCTTGTAAGGTGGCTCATGCTTTCTCAAATACTTTTGAAATACTTAACAACTATTATGTCTTTTGCTATTGAGGAAGAACTACAGTGGTATAAGTGTACAATCTTAGAATGTTCCTCACATAACCCTCTGTGTTGACCTCCTACGTGCCCCATACTTCCCCCTCTCTCCCCTTCATATTTTGGGAGCAATTCCTGTTGCTTAAATTTGGGGCAGCTAAGAGTTTAAGGTCAGTATTTTGGGATGTATTTTTACTTTAGGCAAGATTAAATTCATTTTTGCTGCTCATGTCTTGGATATGGTATTTTTGTGTCATCTGGCTTGTGTTTCTGATCGTTTTACAATTTGTATTTTCAGTGTTACAGCGGTGGAAGGATTGAGGAAACGGCCTTTGATTGTATTTGATGGCAGTTCAACCAGCACAAGCATAAAAGTGAAGAAGACAGAGAATGGAGCTACTGATCGCCTAAAACCTCCCCCAGCTGGAAGCACCACCAATACTGTTAGGAGATTATCAGCTTCTTCAAATGCCTCATCATACATTTCAGCCTCCAGTTTATCAGAGGACGCTAAGCTGGAAGTGAGGAATAGTGAGGCTAAGCAGAACAATATTTCAAAGACTAATAGCAGTGTATTGGCTAGTCTGAAGGCGTACCCTTTGACTCCAGTAGCAGGAACTACTGTTGTGAAGTTAAAGAGATCTGTTCCAAAAGAAGACTCTGAGTTGCCGGTATGTATGTCTTGTTTCACAGTTTATTTTTATTGAAACTCGAAAGAGCCAAAGGTAGACCCTGGTAAGAATCTCCAGGATTATTTTATGTTGGAGTAATAGTACAGCATTTAGAAACAGGGAGTAGCTGGTTTGGGAAAGTCTAGGAGGAAAGAAAAAAAAGCAGTACTTTATATTTGTTTGTGGGAAGTTTCTGTGTTAGAGGCAGCTCTGTAGAAAACAAGCATGTAATTGTAAAATGAGTAAGTAGGTAATATGTAAGGTGGTGCTGGTAGCAGAATCAACCAAAGCAAACAAAAATAACCCTACTTGTAGGTCTGAGAGAGAGGACAGGTATTATAGAACAAGAGCAGCCTGGTCTGTTTTGTAGTAGGGAAGAAAAAAGCGGAATGATAACATTTGTAACAATCACACTTGAATGATTAAGACAAGCTTTCATTTGTCAAAGTGAAGGAGGAGATGTTGAAGGAACTGAAGTGAGATGCTGCAAGCTGTAGCATGTGTCCTTAAAGGAAGAAGGCCATCTGTTTTAAATCTCACATAGGAATTGGCAAGCTAGAGGTAGGAATTGGATGAGAAAATCTGGAGAGCTGCCTAGATTGTGGGTCTGAATGAGAACAACAACAAACCATGCTAGCTGGAGTGAGAGGACAAAGGCCGAGTGCTCATTTTGAGCCATGCTGATCTTGCTCAGGTACCTGGGTTTCTATAAGATGAGGAGGAGGTTGTGCTGAGATCTTGAACAGAAGGGTGCTGTTCTCAAGTAGAAAACTGATCACTGAGTTGTTAATCATAATGCTAAATAGTGACCTCTTGTCTGTACGTTAGATTCAGCTGCAAACGAATTCTAGGTAGAGAAGAGATCTATGTTATGGATAAGGCAGAAGGAGACTGATAAGCTGAAGAGATGAGAGAAGAACTAAGGATATGTGGCTTCAGAAGGGTGGACCTTTGAAAGTGGAAGTAATGGTGCTGAACACAGCTGCAAGTTGAGGAGAAAGATGCAGTCATAGTTCTGAATGTTGGTGAAGGTGCGGTTAGTCTTAAGTGTTTGCCATTGAGCAAGGAGCAGAGCCCAGTAATGGGCCAGCTGCAAGGTAGGGATAACTCTTACATTAGTGTTGTATTCTTTCATAATACAAATGTATTAAATAAATGCAGAGGCTCTTTTACGTTTCCACTGAAAGACAGGAATACTTGGAACAAGTCCAGGCTTCAAAGGAGGAATAGAGGTATATGATCTTGAATGAACTGCAGAGGGAGCTTTAGAAATGCAGCATGCAGTTACACTGTTACATTGACTGAAGTTCTCTCAGGACTCCACACCTTATTTCTGTTTCCTCAGTATTGCCTCGTAATTTTTTTGTTCATCCTTTTTTCTTCCTTTCATTTTTTTTCCTCCCTTTGCTGTTTTTCTTTCTTTGCTTTTCCCTTCTCTTTTTTTTTCTTTGTAATTCTTACATGAAGGATTGCAGGTAATATCCTTACTGCATAGTTTGGTAGGTTCCATATAAGTTCTGTTAAACACAAGCGTCTAAACGTATCACTGGTCTGAAAGACCGTTTTAACAACTTTTACAAGCAATATAGCTGTGGCACTGAATCAATTTTATGCTGGAGAGGTGTTTCCTACTACCAATATCACTAACTTATTTTATAATTTAGAACTTCTCTGTTGGTCAGATCTGAACCTACAGAGCTTTTGAAACTTGCTTGGTATACACCTCACATCTTTTTTCTGTTTTACTTGAATGTTTCATAGACATAATGATGAACACTTAAGTGACACTATATTACTGACACTTGGAAGCCACGGCTTCTGATACTTGACTTTCTGTCTTAGCCACAGTTTGTTGTCCAGTTTAGTACAGGTAGGTTCAGTCATATGCCTTGGTTAATGTGGGTCAAAAAAGTTTGAAGTTAGGCAAGTATGGCCTAATGGCTTTTGCTGTACTGTCTGAAATTACAGAACGTGGTATTGAATAGTAATACAGACAGGAGGAAGCAGTACACTTGGTTGATGGTTGAATCATAGAGTCATAGAATCATTAAGGTTGGAAGAGCCCTCCAAGATCATCTGGTCCAACCATCCCCCTACCACCAACGTCACCCACTAAACCATGTCCCTAAGCACCACGTCCAACCTCTCCTTGAACACCCCCAGGGACAGTGACTCCACCACCTCCCTGGGCAACTCGTCCCAATGCCTGTAGCCTATGAAGCCTGGTGTATTTATAGTATAGTGATAGTAATGACGATTGCCTTTTCAAGAAAGTGGTTGGGTTTTGACTTCCAAGAAAAACTGAAATTCTCGTGCAGAATAGCACAGAATTATCCTTCTGATTAATTTGCTACAACCTCTCAGTGGTTGAGGCCCACAGGATTGCTGTAAGCTAACTCTTCAGCTCTGAAGGAGAAGAGAGATCTCCAGATCATGCCAAAACTAGCATGTTCAAAATGTTCTGGAAGAGTCACGTACCTATATTTACTATGTGTGAACTATTAAAGCCCTAATTTCTCAGATTTTTTCCTTATTTTAGATGAAGAAACGTATTTATTTTACCACTTCAATCTCCCATTGCTTTTCTTTAGGCTTGCTTAATGTTTTCTGGCTTCTTAGAGGGGAGGAGCAGGGATTGAAAAATGAGTTTATCTGAGGCTTCAGCAGTTATTTTACATTTTTATATAGGTCATTACAAAGGGAGACCTACTTTTCCTTTTTTACTAACATTTTCTGTTTGACAACAGTGAATTGATTTTCTGGTTCTGTTGACTGTTTTCTTTACACAACCCTGTTGTAGAAAGTATTTTAAGAAGACAATTTGAAATAACTTAAAAAGTGTGTTTTGAAGCTTTAATGTGTACCATGTTATGTGTAATGTGTTATACTTTTGTCTAACTCATTTAAGGATTAAGGAAAAGCAAAAGATGTGTGAGATTTGCATGTAGTTAAATTCATTGGCTTTATTTCCTTCTTCTCTGTCTCTGTGATATTCAACTTCCTCCACAAGATGGCAATAGAAAGCTGCATAGTAGCTGAGTACAGCAATAGTTAGCACTAGGTTTGAACATTTCAAGTTAATTACTAATATCAGCTTGGTGCAATATATCTAAAAATACTTGTATATTTTCTTCTGTTGCAGAATGACCTAAAGCCTACGGAAGCAAAAAAGAAAATCCAGCATGTTACATGGCCATGAAGTAGCTATGGTGCTCAAAACATATATGTTACTTCCATGTTTTCGAACAGATAAGTCGTATTTGAACAGTTTAGGTACTCTTCTTTTTAAACCTTACAGGGATTCAGATTGCTGTGAAGTTTTAACGAGTTTAAAGGTTCCCTGTTGTAAATCTGGAGTCATTATCACCAGTCACCTTAAGAGTGTCTACTGTTGTACACCAAGCAGTTTATTCCCTCTTTAAAAGGTGGTAATATTATGTTACACTAAACCCTCCA
This sequence comes from Anser anser, assembly GCF_964211835.1. Taxonomy (NCBI): domain Eukaryota; kingdom Metazoa; phylum Chordata; class Aves; order Anseriformes; family Anatidae; genus Anser; species Anser anser. The sequence goes on from NC_139720.1 coordinate 144,444,234, forward strand.
CTTTTAGTTTACAAGACTATTATAGTTCATCTCCTGTGTGTCCTTACGAATCACATGCATAAGTATTCTTGATTTGTTTTCAGTAAGATTCAGTTCTGTTCCACTTCTGGTTAAATAGCTAAAATAGTTATTGATATTCAGAGTGATCCCAGGAGCCTACTTGGCTCTAAAAAGATGACTAATTTAGATGAGAAAACTGACCTTTCTGCTGATAAGTTATTCTGAGGCACTTTTTTTTTTCTTTTTTGTTGCACAGAACAAGAGTGTAGAATTTACGGGGCAGGTTAAGTTGGTAATAAGAGATGAACTATTTAACAGCATTACTTCAAATTGAAGTTTCTCTTATTGACTTATGAAATAAGAAATGCACAGACGGAAGTACGTTATTAGGCTGTCTGATACGAATCTTTGAGAGGAAGTAGTGAATGGATTAGTGCCATGTTCTCTAATACGCACAGGCATATTTTATACACATGTAAGTGTAAAAATGTGCCGATATAGCAAATTTGCTTGTTTTCCTGGTTATAATCATGCTCATAAAATATGGGGAAAACCTGTGGAATGCAGACCAGTGCTTTCTCAACTTACAAACAGTTGGAGAGGGAAAGGGTCAGGAAGACAAAGTACCACCTTGAGAGCATTAGTGTATGTAGTTGCACTCGTAAGAAATACATATTTTATTCTCTTCCCTTATGATCATTTAAGGTGGATGTTGGTTTTCTGTGAAACTTGAGGTTTCATCTGGATTATTGGTAGTGCCTTATAAGGCAGGCATCCAGTTAAGTTGATGGCAACTTTTTTATTAAATCTCAGTGGCTCAGGATGAAGCCTGATCCATTTTAGATATGAATGGTAAAAAACAATAATACTTCCAGACTTAGTAAAACAAAAACAAAAATCTACTTCTGAATCCACTTAGTTAACTGACTAAAAGAAGCTGTCAGTAGTGATCTGAAGGCTTGTTTACATTTTTTTAATTGGTTAATATTGAAACCAAAAATTGTAGCTTAATTCATTACTGACAGTTGTCCATTCACTGTTGTGACATAAAAGGCACTTCTTGAATGCTGTAAAATGGTAAGAATGTGTGTTTTGAAATATGGTGTGCTGTTTCCCTTTTACTAAACACTTGTGCAGTTTTTGTACTTGAGTACAGCAAACTTTAACGTAATGTACATTTTGTATGTAAAGAGTTGTCTTTTAAGTAGCCTTATCCTATTTAAATAAATTCAATTAAAAGCAAACCAAGTAGTTCCGACTTGTTTTTATGATGTAATTAGACCAGTCCATTTTATGCAGTTATATTTCAGTGGAATTCAAGTGACTAGAACTTAAGAAATACTTACAGGGTAGAAGGCTCTGTGGCTACTTCGGAGTTTTAGCAGCAGTTGGTACCGTGTGAAGTGCTGCTCCTTGCACTAGTGTAACCAGTAGGAGTTCTGTTTTGTGGGTGGCTTCTTGGCAGTGGTTTAGAGCCGAGGTTTTATTTTATTGTAGGTCCAGTTGCTGGAAGAGTGTGTGTGTGTTGGTATTGTTAAGGAGTGCTGTGCAGAGTTGTACTGGAATGACAGCCTGATGCTGCTGTTGTGTGGTAGGAGTCTTGTTTTAAGGCCGATACGCTTTCCAGCTTTGCCATATTTCACCTACCTTTCCCCAAAGCTGGGACCATTCTACTTTCTGCTGTAACCTTTATTGTAGGGTGCAAGCCATGCTCTTCTTACTACCCTATGCTGCTCCTTTAGATAGCAGCAGTATTTCTCTCAGCAAAGTACACAAGCAGAGCTGCAGTGTGCTGGAAGACTGGCAGAACCCCAGAGGAGGCTAACTGAGGTGGGCGCTCTCCGGCTTTGGGAGGTGTGGATGTCGGAGGGTTTTTATGGATGTTTTTATGGACTGCAGCCTTCATTCACAGAATGAAGTCACTGCAGGATAGATTTTAATTATCTAGTGGGATCAGATTAGCAGGGTGTGCACTTCAGAAATATCAGACAGCCAAGTTCTTCCAACTGTACAGTAAAACAAGTGTGATCCAATGCAATTATGTAGTTTGCTGAAGTAATGAGAGAGGAAAGACCTGTGACTACTGTACCCTTGGTACTAAAAAAGGACGAATTTGAGAATGGTGGCATGAACTAGGAGCAAACTTACCTTCCCCAGTTACACACAGAGCAAGTACACTCCTAATTCTGCATTTCACGTTTGAAGATCACTGAATGACAGAATGGTTCGGGTTGGAAGGGACCTTAAAGCCCACCCAGTTAACCCGCCTGCCATGGGCAGGGACACCTCCCACCAGACCAGGCTGCCCAAAGCCCCATCCAGCCTGGCCTTGAACACCTCCAGGGATGGGGCATCCACAGCTTCTCTGGGCAACCTGTGCCAGCGCCTCACCACCCTCACAGTAAAGAAAGATTCCCATTGGAAAAGTGATGTTACTTTCCTCCTCTTCCATGATACAAGCAAATTCCATGGGGAAGGTTTACTGGGTTTGTGCATTGCATAACATGGCCACATTGTGTTTTGGGAAGATGGTTATCATCCCGTGGATTGTGTCATCTCAGTTTTATTGCCTTTGTAGCAAACATGTAGCAGAAATGATGCTAGAGAGAAGGGTATTACAAATTGCAATACATAATAAAATTAAAGCATGCCCCAGTCAGAAGCTAAACTTCTGACTTTTTGCAAAGATAAATGTTATTTGAATTTTTTTTAAGCGTGGTTGCTGGAAAGAATACTTTGGTTTTGAGTTCAGAGCCTTGAACACACTTTTATCAGCTGCAATCAAATCGGTATTTTCGCATAGTTTGGTTTTGCTGATAACTTTCCCCGTGACTGCAGTTAGTAGAAGACTGCTGTATCAGCAGGGCTTGTACAGGGATTGTTTAAACTCCACGATTTCATAGTGACTTGGGCATGCAAAAAGGATTGTGTCTGTGTGGCTCTTCCATTCTGTTTCTTAAGACTGTGAAAGCGTTTTATTTGTAAATATCTGTTGTGTAAATGCAGTTAAACCACGATAACAATTTTGTTTTAAATGACTTTATTTTGAAAAATACAATGTGCAGTGTAATGTTGACTAAATGTAATACTGACACTGTCAATCAGAGCTTGTACTTCACACGATGATCAGCTAGTCATGCAATAAAATATGTATGTTATGAAGCACTCCCACTTCAACTGTTTTATCGTTATCTCTTTATGACATTGCACAAATCCTTGTACATTAACACACCCTCTACGCCTGTAGTCTTCCTACATACTTGACAGCACACACTAGTCACATAGCTCAAGAACACTGAGGTGAGACCACAGCCTTATTGAAATTGGGTGGTGTTTGCCATTAATTTCAGCAGGCTGGGGGCTTCACCCTGAATACCCATCTATGAATTTATTGCGTGTGGCCATTGTAATCACTGAACTGTATCACTTGCTCGTAACTTAACTCAGATGCTTAAACTGGAATATTTAATGGGAAAAAAAAAAGTGTATTATGTCAGTAACACCCAAATGGTTTTATATCTCAGGTTTTGCATTAGTTTTAGTTAGCTACAGAAATCTTAAACACCGTCACTGCTACTACAGATTCTGAAGTTGTTTTCCCTCTGTACTTGGAGAGTTTGAATAGGAAGGTTAAGTGATGTTAATAGTATAGCGCAACACGGAAGGGCAAAGCTAGTTCCAAACATCTGTGTGTTTCAGGCTATAAATTGCAAGCGCGGCTTTCTGCCTCTTTTCCCTGCCTCTTATTTTGAGCTTTAAATATCCTTTCCACATTCAGGGCAAAGGATGTCATCCCTTTCTGTTAGGAAGCCGCGGCCCACTAACGAGAGAGAACACTTCTTACAGTTAAAGCAATCATTATGCCACTGCCGCTCTTCAAACGAGATGTACTTGGTTCCTCCGAGACCTGTTGGGAAACCAAAAGCATTCTGTTACAGGGGAAGAATAGCGCATTAGCCATTAAGTGATGCTATTTCAGACTCCACTTCTGGGTAGCTGTGGACATCTGACATATAGGAGTGAAAAATGCCATTATGCTGAACCTATTTCTGTTTGTTGCTGTGCTAATTTTGTCACCCTTGCTCTGGAACAAGTAGGATTTTCATCCTTAAGCAGTTCTGTTGCTTTCAGCTGAGTTAGTGAGCTAGACTGTTGGTGTGGTTATGGATGGTGGCAGAAATGAACTTTCAAGGGATAGCTTAGCCCTTAGCTGACAGCAGGATGGCACTACAATGCACAGCAAAAGAAAAGCAACTGCATCTGAACTACAGAAGTCTGGTGGTTATTTACACAACATTTGTGATGTCTGGGTAAGTTAATCTTGTTTTGTGAAAATGCATTAAGTTCTTTAGAAAATAAGTCTTGATAGGCTATGTAATCAGTTGATACACAGATTTCAGGGAGGGTGCCTCAAGAAAAGAAGGTTAGCAAATGACAAAAAACAGTCAAGTGTGAGGCTGTGGAGGTTGTCATAGGGAGTATAGAAGTTGTACAGAAAAAAAAGATAAAATGGGCGAATGTCTCTTGTAGTAGTAATTATTGCTTAACCTTAAAAATGATAAGCAATTTGAATATGATGCAGAGGAACTGACTAGCTGAAAGTCAATGAAAGGACTTACTTGGGCATATCTCATACTTGAGAGGGTTTTTTTTTTTGGTTTTGCTTTTAGTAATAACATTGGGAAAAAACGGCATGAAAGAAAGGACTGCGATATTCAGAAGAGAAATGCCTCTGGAGTGAACTGGTAGCAATAAGCAAGGTGTTATGCACTGACTTTTCTAGGAGATATGCAAACCAGCATCTATGAGTGAGGGGCAGAGCAATATTATTATGAGAAAAAGATTCAGATATAACTCAGATATGCAATCGTGGTGTTAAATGCTGATTACTTCCTGTAGGAGATTACAATTTTATGCTAAGTGTTACAGGTAAAGCTGTAAGCAGTTGCTCTTTTGAGTATAATTGTACTGGAAAGCAGTATGTAAAAGCCTTGTAATTTCCCAGCTGCTGTCCCGGGAAGAAATACTTTGCTACAACATGAGGTATAAGCCAGTTAGGCGCTGCTGGTGGAGACTGTTGTTGCTGAGTTCAGCGATCCCTCTCATAAGCACAAGTGAAATGCTGTACAGAACATGGATATCCCACTACCTGCATAACTCTGTTACCGTGCATCCACCATGTTTCATGAAAGTCAGGTGGAAAGGAGACAACTTCAATTTAAGGACCTCTTCCACTTTTTATTAGGCACTTGGAAGGCATGGTAAGTAAGTTCACGAATCCTAAATTATGTAGTGTCTTGATTCTCTCAAGCTATTTTTAATATTAGAAGCAGATCTTCAGAAAAAAATAATTTTTCAGTGACTCGCCGCGAGAGACCTACCACTGATCGGGTTTGTGCATCCAGCACACTTTTTGGCGTAAAGGTTGCAGAAGCAGCTCAGGCAATACGCAAACTCATCCCTGGAGGTAAAGCGCTGTCCAGACAACTGCTTCTTGCATCCAGTGCAAACAAAGCACTCCTTATGCCAGGGCTGCTCCCGGTAAGTAACGCCTCCTGAAGTGATAGCCTGTTTATGGGAAGTAAGACAAAGTGTTTTCTTGAGGGTGGCAGCTTTATATCTTTGGTAGAGAGGAAGGGTGATGAGGTTTTTGTGGGTGGGAGGAAGGAAAAAAAGGCTTAGCAGCAGCAAAGCATAATTTCGGCTGAATTTAACCTCGAGAAGAACATACAAGTGACTCATTATAATTGCCCCATTTATACAAAGAAGCCCTATGTATCACTCTGAATTGTGCTCTTTGTTTTTAAAGCCGGTCTTTGTAGGTCTTTTTTTTAAATTCATGTGCTAGGATTTGTCTCATTTCTGTTCCTTCACCTGTCCTGTTCTTCATAGTGAAAGAACTACCTTGTGTGTTTTAATTTTCCTCTTTTTTCCCTTGGCAAAGATCGCTTTATTTCAAATTTTACCTGAAATCTTTGCTTTCTGCTTCTCCATAATTCGTCTGGGCTTTTTCCTCTTATAACTAGTCATTGCCTACAAAAACAGCTCCCCTGACGTTAGACAAACCAAAATTCTTTTGACTCCTGAGTGTTCCTAAAAAACTGTAAAACTGGTCAGTTTAATTTCATTTCCTGTCTTCACAAAGGGGAGGTTCCCTGGTAAATCCGTCTTCTGTGTGATCATGCAGTTTAATATGTGCGTTCATCTGTCTTTGCCTCTTCCCAAAGTATTTAGGAGCTTGTTCTGAAACAGAGTTAAAATTAGACTCTAGGAGGGAGATTTAAGGTATGAAACTCCTATCCATCCATCAATTTTTTGAAGCTTCTAGGAGGTAGTAAAGGTAATTAGATCTATATTCAGACAAAGGAAAACACGAGTAAATGTTGTGCCTGGTGCAGGATGGGAGCTGATATTGTATCATCTCTTGAAATCAGTTGATTTTGAATCTTTTAACACCCACCCACCCACTCTCACACACACAAAAATACGATGTTCTACCTAATCGGACTTAAAATGTGATGGAGCTTAATCCCTTGTGTTTTAGGAAAATAAGAGCACTACCTTCTTGCACTGGACGCACTGCATAGCAAACTGCTTTTCGTAGCAGGGTACGCAGAAGTTTTGATTGTCTTTCGGGATGAAACTCTTTGTCCCAATTGGCTGTTGACAACGGTAGCAGATAAAGCAAGTCTCGTGCCAGCTGTTGCCTTTGTATTCCATCTTCCGAGTACCTGTAATGAGACCAGAACACAAACTGAATTTCTGGCAAAACCGATGCAATTTGTAACTCTAGTTGATGACAGGCTGTCAGGGAATATGCGGTGCAGCTATGAAACAGGCTTGTTTATGTTCGCAAGGTGTGGGGTAACAGTTTAAGTTTTTGGAGAGCAAGAGGTTCTCCTTCTCCTTAAAAGAAGAGAGATGTTTACTGCTAATCCACTTTTCTGTTTGTTGACACGATATCAAGTGCTTAGAAGACTAACGAGCTGTTTGTGTGCTGGCTACTGATGAAGAGCCACACTAATTCCTTTGCCAACTCTTCTCACCCCTGTTACCACAGGGTGAAGTTTTACCATTTTCCCTTTCTCAAATATTAATTCCTCTTTGTTTACTAGTATCATAACTTTGTTTTTCTTTTTTGGTCTCATTAAATTCTGCCCATTCTTCAGCAATTTTTTTTTTAAAGATCTCACTTGCAGCAATGTAGTAAGTGCACCGTTACTCATCTTTCTGCCTGGTGCTTGAGTATAGCTGACCCTTTTTGTTAATGGACACCTTTTAAGAATTTTGCACTCCCTGTGCTGGTAACTCTTTATACCATACCAAAAGGAATTCTTGGAGGAGTGGCATCCTGGGAAAAGATATGGATACATGTTTTTGGAATAGTCGAGAATTATATTTACACATTTTTAGCTGTTCTTTATTTGGATTTGTATTATCACTGAAACACAAGGCAGGGGGAACCCTGTTTGTTACCTGCTAGGTTGAAGTCAGTGGGAGCTCAGTTTGCAGAAGGCCTGAAAGATCAAGCTTGTAATTATTTAGTATTTAATGGGCTTGTCATAATGCTTTATTAAATCTAAATTGTACATTTAGTGGAGCAAAGAAAAGGACAAGAGTAGCATCAACAATCTCCATAAAGGGTATCCAGCCTATTGCTGGTTCTTTCAAAATGAATTATATTCCAGTTGGTGATCAGAGGGCTCTCCTGTATTAACATGGAGTGCTGTATGAACAAACTTTAAAAATAGTAAAAAAAAAAAAAAAAAAAAAAAAAAGTAAAAATAAAATATTTCCAGCTTTAAAACTAGCGCTAGTTGTTCTGCAACATGTTAGTTTTTAGTACTGTATCTGAAAAAACAGGTATGCATTCAATAATAGATGGAGATGCTTATACTGATAGATGAATGTCTATCTGCTTTTATGTATCTTTGCTGTTTCTTATTTATATGTCCTACGCTGTCATCAAGCCCTTATCAAAACATTTCAGGTGTGCAAAGAAATTTGTGGTTTTGAGCTTTTTCCTACGATGACTGATGCGAGAATCAGCCAAGGAAAAATTTAACTGGAAAAAGTACCTGGTAATCTTTATGGAACATGAATATGGATTGTTCAAATTGCCTTTTAATGTTTTATTGCTGGACCAATATTCCTTCCACTTTAAGGCCTCAAATCATCAATCAAATCAATTAAAAATCAAGTGCTGTCCTATCATCATGTGCAAGTGAGTCTTCTTCTGTTTTCCTGTTTCTTTATACCTTTGTGCTCAAGAAAGACCTTACAGATATATTGGCCAATTATTCATTTTTATTGAAGAATCTAAATTTAGAGTATTTATGTAAAAAGTTAAACCGAGAATTAAGTAAACTGCATGAGCGTCCTCTGATCTTCAAGCATGGAAAGCCAACTGAGACAGAGTACAAAGGCAGGATTGGACAGAAGAGTTGTCCAGCTATCAAAAGCCTTTAAATGAATGCTTCTAAGGAAAACTGTAGATTCCATTAATAAAAAATACTAAATGAAATAAATACTGGTTTTCAAGAATAATCCACGTGTATAAAAATTCTGTCAAGATCCATTATGAAAGCTATGGGTTCTGGTCATGGAAATAACATAGGATGCAACTGTATCTTACGAAGTTCACCGTGTCTTAGCAGAGAGAGTCACGGAAAGAAATATTTGTCACCACAAATATTGCCGAGATTGGGTTTGATATTTAACCTGATCTTTCCTCAGTCCAAAAAGTGAGCATCCTAACCTGGCATAATAGTCTTCTTGCACTCGTTACATTTGGAAGAGTATTCATTGGAGTAGCAGTCAGTGCAAAGTAGATGTTCCTCTTTTGCGGCAAAAGGCTTGTCCACCAATGAATTCTTGCACTGGAAGCAGTGAAAGCAGGTTTCATGCCAGTGGCGCTCCTTGTAAGACAGATCCTATAGAAATCCAAAACCACAGAGTAAACAGAATGAGCAATTTGCACAATTGGAAGCTCAGAGAATATAAACATGTTCGGATCTGAATCACAGCCAGGAGCTGAGGCTTATTCCCACAGCTCAATGAAGGTGAACTTATTTTGCCATGATTACCAAAAGCAGCTGATGACAACTGTCAACCCTCTCTCAACTGAAGGTCAATTGAATTAAATTTCAGTTCAGTTAGGTATTTCCTCTGAGAATAAAGTCCTGGTTTTGAGTCAGGTTAGAACTTGTTAACTTTAGCAATATAATAACTTCCCCTATTTGTCTTAGGTATTTCCAATTTCTAGGTCATTTCATAGCTGTTTCTTGCTGGAGTGAAATCCTTTTCCTGGTTACTTTCTGATAGTTCCACAGATTTACACCAAGGGTGGAAGTGGCCTGATACCTGTTCCTTTTGTTTGCGTGTGTGTGCATGTGTGTGTGCTGTGACTGATTTTTAGCAGGTCTTATATTTCCATTTCAAATGTAAATCAGATGCATTGCTGGAGACTGAACGCTCTGGAAGATGAGACCACACCGTACCTGCAGCCCCTGATCCAGAACACTCTTGACCAAGGGATTAGCACCTTGGAGCACCTAAGTATTTAAAATATCTCCCCCGTTATGCTTTTTAAAATTAAAACAAAACAAACAACAACAAAAAAACTTGTTCTAAGAACTGTGACTTAAAGGATGCATCGTGTCTTTTGAAATTCAAAGTAACCTGATTAAGTAACATTTAAACAGTGTCTTTGGGACTTCAGACAAAATGGAGCTCAGATCATTACAAGAAAGAGTATCTACCCCTAAATATGTAGGCTTCATTTTGAGGCAGGGCTGGGAGGTGTTTTAGTGTTGTCCTGAATGAGAAGTATAAAAATTCAGCAGAAATAATTTCTCAGGTTCAAGCTCAAGATCTGCTATATATTAATTTGAAGCACAGAATTATTCTGGTTAACTGAAGGAAAGGAATGAGTTTAATATTTTTTTATTATTATTTTTTCTAATTGTATAAAGTAGAATGGAAACAGTAGCTTGTGTCAGACCTACTCTGGCCTAAGTGACTCCATGTGAGCACAGTCACAGGTAACTCCAAACACACAATCTTAGCCCAGAGCAAACAAATACTGTGGATGTAGGTTAGCCTAAAATAGCAACATGTTATGTCAGCAGGATCCTTGTTCTCAAAAATAGCTAACAGGAAACACTGAAATAGTTTTTGCATAGCTCAGCGGACGCGTAGTAATGTGCTAAACTATAGTAACTTCAGAAGAATTTGCAAAATGAATAATCTCTCTTTGGACTGCTGAGCTGCTCACCTAAATTTCTTAGGTCACTGTGAGTAACAAGTAGTGTCCAAAATGTCTTTTGTCTCTGAGAATGCAGCCCGAGAGAGAATATCTAAGCTTCCTACTGTACAGCTTTCTGGCAGTTGTTTACTCAGGTTGTCTGTTCATTTCAGCTAAATCTTTTTGAAACAATTCAGATTTCTGATCACAAAATCTTAGACTTTTCTAATAGCAAAATAAAACAAAACAAAAACAACCAAACAAAAAAAACACAACCAACCAAACAAAAAAACTTGTTTAGAAGTTATTTAGCTTTTCCTTTTTTTTTTTCTTCTTCTTTAAATGAAGTTGATTAGCCTAAATCTGATCTCAAAGGGGAAAAATATTTTCACCAGAAAAATATACAGCCAAGAGGGTTTTCCAAAATATGAAATTTGCCTGCAAGAAAACAGAATGACAACAAATCTGTTTTTCTTTCTCTTGTAGCAGGACATATTCCATTTTTTTCCACTTTCTGCATTTCTCCTTATTTTGCAATATTCTGCAAGCTAATTTTTGTATCCCAAACTCACACACTGATATTTCCTTTCATTTTGCCTTGTTTAATCAACAAAATTACACCATGCAGAAGGTCTGTTTCCTGTTGAAGGGGAATAATGAAGAAAAAGATTAGTTTTTGCTGATGCAATGTTTAATATTTGAATCGATTACGATGGCAGATGGTGTGGACGCTAGTGGAGCGGGTCACAGTAGCAGACACGGCATAGTGGCAAAGTGATAAGTCGCAGCTACAACCCAAAGCAAGCAGGATACAGACTGGTGCGAATAATCTTTAGCTAGCTTGGATGATTGCAACAGCTAGTGTCATCGAATGTGGGGGATGTTTAGGATGTCTGGGTTGGACATGCCTGCAGCAGAGTATTGGACAGGTGAAATGGTTATTGCTTTCTTTCTCTGAATCTGCCATCCAGAGCAAGGAAGTTCAAGGTACTGATGAAACCCTTTGTAAATTGTTTCACGGTTGTTCTTAGGTCAGTGCTATGAAGTCGGTGGATATCAGGTTTTGTCTATGTCAGTACATTGCATATCTAACTGGAGCTGTTGGCTTGCACATAAGTTACAGATTTATTGATCTAGATCCGATTCTACACTGGAGAAGCTGCATCTGCAAGGATGACTTCAAGCTTGTCTGACTATTGGGCTGGTGCTCAGTTAAGCTGAAAGAGCATTAGGTTTACTCGAGGTTAGGCTAGCTGACAGGAACATAAACAAATCTGTTCCAGCAGAAGACACAAGCGATATACAACTAATTACCGTTTATTGCATGGATTTCCAGGAAGAGCTAATAAAGACAATTGCTATTGTGGACTCACAACTAAAGTGCATCCTTAAAATACTGATGAGTGTGACTTCTCAGCTGCTTTATGCAGCTTGAAAGAAATGAGTCCCTGATGCTACATATTTTAACTGTAGTTTTTAATGAATCCTCTTATGTTTCCTAAAAGAAATCTGGAGAATGACTTTTTACCATCAATCTGTGCATCTGGCTATGTAAACTGACAGCCACGTGCTCTCGTCAGATAAAGCACATGCAAGCACAGATAGCAGCCTGAAGAATTACCATAGATTGACATTTCAGAAGTGGGACTGTGTTTACATATAGAGAGATGCCTACACACAGATGCTTGTGGACTTGGTCTGTCCTGGGCAAGTGTTTTGCAGCTGAAGAGCAGAGAGCTGCAAACTAGTTCCAGATGTGCCCCAGTGAAAACAGAGGGGGAGGAGGGCAATGCCTGCCTCTGAAGAGCTACAATAAATCCTGCAGCTGAATTTGCAGGAAGAAATATTTAGCACTTCATTCAGTTATATTTCTTCTGAATGTGAAAAATAATAATTCCCTTATCTGCTTTTGCTTGAGTATAAACATAACTAGATTAACGAGACCTGAAGCTACTCAGATTTGAATGGGTGCATCTCTCAGCTTGATCTGAGAATCTGCCTCTGTTGAAAATTTCAGCACAGCACTCCTCGGGGGGACCAAATGAGTGGCAATGTTTCTCCAGCAGACATCAGAGTGAGCCAAGAAGAGGTCAATTATACACACGCAGATGACTGACAGTAGGAATATGGCATAAGGAAAAATTAATGTGGACCCCATTTGTATCTAAAGCTTTTTAGTCATCCCTTGCAAAATAGGTTTGAAAGTACGGTTTTAAAAGCCCTCAGGTGCTTTTCAAAAAACGTTATTTTTCCTGACTTTCATCATGTCATCTCCAAAGAAAACTTTGTCAGGATAGCTGTTTTCAGCCCCTCATATCCTGCAAATACATTGTCTCTTAGACCTTTATAGGTCTAAGCAACTTTAAGCCATTATGAATAACCTTTTCTCCTAAACTGGCTCTCAACAGAGACCCAATAGGAAGAAGGAGACTAGAGGCACCATTACAAGAAGAGTAACTGTATATGTTTGTTCACAAATGAAAAACACATCAGACTTTTTTTTGCTAGCAATGATGCTATCTTCAGAAGGATAAGCAGGGGAAATGGGGTACTGCAATAAATCTCTGTACAAACTATGGCCACGAACACTCTGTAACAGAACACTTTAGTATACTAGATTGTTAATTCCCTATCAAAATCGTATTTAGAAAAGGTAAAATTAAGCAGCACTCTACTGAAGCCAGCACTGTAGTGATATGAGAAGAGATGAATGGTCTCTGTCACCATTCCTCTTCACGACAGCGAGTCTGATACTCAGTAATGCACAGAGGAAGTGTTGCAACGCAGAAGAGAGCTTAAAAATTAGGACATCTTTTCACCCTTTCCTGATCCACACCATTAGATGCTTTATTTTTTGTTTAGTTTATATGTAAGACTGACCCTTTTGACTCATTTTTGGCCTATGTGCTGCCAAAGTAGTTTTGTCTCATGCTCCACTTCTAATTTCATTCTCGCATTTTGTAGAGGGAGTTTTCACCCTCTCCTGCTTGCCAAGGCCAGCTTGTGGTCTGCATTAAGCACTTGATTACTGGAGGTATTTCCTGTATTTGTGATGTTTTCTGTGCCAGAGGGCCTGCAAAGAAACTATTAAAAAAAGGCAAAAATCAACCAAAAGTCACATTTAAGCAGTTAAGCAAATGAGAACATTATGGATGGATTTCCAGAGAGAAGCAAGAAACAGTGGGCGTAGGGAGCATTCACCGGGGACACGGGCATCAAAATGCCAACCTCTTCTGCTTAAAAGGATCAAATTTCTGCTAGGACCTGTTGGCATATGGAGGATGTGTAATAGCTGTGAGAGACATGGCATCCTGTTTTTCGACTGTCTGTCTGCCAGTGCCTCCCACCACTCGGTATATGAAACTTCAGTGTAACCCAGGGGAGGTGATGCTATGCACCAGTGCTGAAACACAGCAAGAAAGACACCGCAGTAGCGTCAGAGCTGGTGAGCTGGCCGTCTCCTTGTCACCACCTGTTTTGCTTTGGCGTAGCCCCTTCAACTGTAGGAGGGTTGTTCCTGAGTGGGAGGGCTGGTTAGGGGATTGCTCCTGTCCACTAAGAGGAGATTCTGTTCACTGTTTTTCTGCTGTCTTTTGTATAGTAATTTTCACACAGATGAGTAAGCATTTATGATCTTATCAAAGCTAGTTCTTGCTTTGCACCTAATTTTGCAGGTAAGTGTTCATTCTTTGGATTTGAGGAGCTCCAAATCTTAATCCTAGTCTTTAGACTCAAATTTTGCAAGTCCTAAAAAACAGCCATAGACTAACCAAGCCACCCACAAGTAGGAAATTCTTTGCAGGGTGAAACGAGGAATATCCCCATTGGAGCTGAGTTCTAATTTCAGCTCTTCTCAGTGCAGAGAAACAGCGATGGCCAAGAAGGGACTTGCAGAGGAGGATCTGAGGTGAGAGCTAGATGGGGCTTTTCAGTTTGTCCTGTGGATGGATGTAAGGGTGGGTGCCCCTGGAGGACGCAGAGGCTTGGATGCTACTCTTTCAGATAACACTTTCACTTCATAAAGTTTTAGTTCTGAATTTTACAGCTGAATAAAGGCTATGTCAGGACAACTAATATGCATGGAGTCTACTTTGTACTTGTTGTAACCATAGTGGTTTTATTCCCAAGCAAGACATGTTTTGACTGTACTGCAAATGCAATGTGTGAAAAGACACACATATGTATATATGTGTATAATGTGTATATATCTATTATGTGTTTAGATGCTTATGTGTATATATATAGTTTAATAAGGAGAAGCAGCATGATTTTTGTGACTTTGTGTTTCCCGGTTGAATTATGCTCAATCATGGAAAAACTTTGACTGAAACTTGTGGCTGAGAAACCTGTAAGGGCTTTCTCTTAAATGTATTCTCTGGAGTCTGTTACTGTACTTGAAAAACTGCTCTAGTTTTCCTCTCAATGGGAATATTATTCAGATCTCTTTTTTACTACTCACAACATATTTTATTTTCAGAAGACTTGAAGAGCTTAGGAACATTTATCTATTTATCAAAATTTGCTTAAAATTGGTCAACAGGCTGAAAGGCTATAGCATAGAGGATTATTTGGAGGCACAAACAGCAGTCACAGAAACAAACAAAAACAAAGGATGCATTTTTTCCTGGTACACAGTTAATCTGTTTAAGAAATCTTTATTTGCTATCTTTTAGTTTTGGTTCTCCACATGTAATTTTGGTTCTTTACATATAAAAATATTCTTGTATTGCAGAAAATTAATTTGTTGCTTTTTGTTGTTGTTGTTTTTCATCTGCTATTAGTGTGTGTTTTGTTTAAAAATACAGAAATGAAGTATATTGGATAACACCCACACTCCCTAAATCCATAAATTTGAGTTGAAAAGTTCAGCCTGATTAATTCCTGAATACTTTGTCCGAGATTTGTTGAAGCCAGTCCAAGTTTTGAAATTCTTGAATATCAACACATGGAAATATCTTCTCAGGGGATTAGAAGGAGACCTTAAAACAAAAGCACATTCTAGAATGGGGCAGAAATATTTTGCTTTTCCAGGTCAGGCCAGCTGTATTTTTTCTCTAATCTGCATATTTATGAGTTGTAGGAAAACTGGCAGTTTTATAACCTCTTACCAGTTATTGCCAGTTCTCTGTCATGATGGTCAAACATTCTCACCTTTTTAAGGCTTCTGAAAGGGGCTTTCCTACCCATTTTCCAATAGGGTAGGATGGATAAGTTTGGAAGACAAGAAATCAAATTTTCTTGGTCTGGATAATCATATACTTTTATATCTCTTGAGTCTTTGAGGTAATGATAGTGTGGTAGTACCAGTAATATGAATTAATTCATGTTCCTAGAGGCATGGATCAGTAATGAAGGAAATCAAATGAAGGAAATCAAAGAATCCCATGGCCATGTAACGTAAATTGCTGTTTTAATGCAAACCATGCTGCCAGTGAAACTCTTGGCCAACTTTGAACATGTCAATTTTGTGCAGGGAGGGTGTATGTGGGATGAAATCCATCCATAGCAGTTCAACAAACACTTCACTGGATGCCTCAAATGTTATCTGTCTTCATTCAGTCAGAGTAAAACTGGTGTGAACTCCAGTTGTTTGGGGTAATTTAAAAGGAAAGCAGCTGGTCACACCTCATTTAGAGCGGGTAGGTGTTGCCATGTGGTGCAGCAATGCATAACCCAAACAAGCGAGGCCTCTGCTCTTTCTTATGTAATCTTTAGTTAGGCTCCACTATCATTATTCTCCATTTAAAAGTCTAATTGTGTTCTGACTGACTTGTTACTTCGGTCAGTGTTAGCCAGATTTTTGTGGTCCATGAGTTGGCATCTTTTTCTGAGTGTGTCTTGTCTCTTGATGACAATTGTGGTCACTGCAGAGCCAGCAACATCTTAGCTCCCTCCCATCCAAAGGCAGGAAAAATTGGCTTCTGGCACCTTTCCAGATCCTAGCTGGCCCCGAGGCCAGTTGGGCTCTCCTAATGAGTTAAGGAGACTTTTTATCATCAGATCATCCTGTGGCTTGCAGGAAGAACGGTGCTTTTCCATTTCTACTAATATGCTTTTTAAATAAGGGCTTGCCATGGGAAGTGATGAAAAACGGGTACAGGGGTCCAGAAAGATAATAGCACCATGCTTCAGACACCTCTAAAGGTTCCCACTTAAAGACAGTGTTCTCCATCTTAAATGATAAAGTAAAATGTCAGCACTGTATTACCTTTGAAAAGAGGTCACTAAATTTAACCCGTTAACTTTGGGGAATACTGAAGGATTACATGCGTTTTTAATATCAAATATTTTCACCCGAAAACCCTCCTGGTACTTTAAATTGGGTCTGTTGCTGCTCAGAGCACCCCCTTCTCTCAACCTGTGCATCATGCCCTCCAGCTATATAAGGCCCTGGGCATTCAGGGCACCCTTCCAAACTAAATTAACAAACATTTGAAAGTTTGTTGCTCAACTGTGTTTTAAGAGGTGCAAAGCACCCTCCATTCCTGCTGGTTCCAAAGAAATGTCTAGTGCTTTGAGGACCAAATCATTCATTCATTGCATTAGTGAATTAGGCGCTCATGGGGCAGTATATTACTCTGCCAAGATTTCCATAACAAGACACAACTCTGCCGTACCTTGCAGTCAGCACCAATAGGTTTTTTGCATTCCTCACAGGTGTTGGAATAGAGGTTTTCGTAGCATTTCAAGCAGTAGGGGCTGTCCTCCCTCAGGATGTACTTCTTGCCAAACAGGGACTCCTTGCAGTAGTGGCAGTCAAAGCGTTCAGTCATGTTGGTGTCTGGAGACCAGCTATTCTGCCACAAAGACAGAAACAGGCATTTATTAGACTAAGCATGTTGACCCAATCCCCCAAGAAGGCTTTATTATCAATTCCAGTTTATAAAATTCAAATGTCAATCAGGTAAATCAACGCAAAAGGATAAAACTATAAATCTTGTGGCCCTGGGCAAAGACTGTAGCCCATCTATTTTATCCACCATTGACATGTCTTTGACCAGAGCTACTGTTAGAGACCAGAGAAAGGAAAATGGGTAATACCTGATTGTGAAGAATTCACATGGGATCGTAAGGAATATCAAGTAAGTTTGACCTACAGGCCCAATGCAAGATGTTGTCTCTGTAGGGGATGGAGGAAACCAAATATCTTAAGAGGATGAACCAGCTAATCTCCAGAAGGACCAGCATCTCTTCTGTAAGGCGAGAAGTTTTGCATTGCTGGTAGACTTTAGTCATGCACAGGCTATCTAACACCACTGCCGTGTGCTTCTGCACTTTCCTTCTCTGCGTTCTCAGTAAGCCCATGGCTGACAATCATTGCTCTGCAGAGAGCCGTTACCCCTCCATCTCTGCTCACACACGGGACTGTGGGTGCTGTTAGCAGCAGGAGCTGGGGGGGCAGTAATTGTGCATCTGAGCCTTCTCTGATGCCACGGAATGAGTTATCCAACTGCTGTGGTTTAGTGGGACACAAACAAGAGCTAGCTACCCTGGTTAAACCAAATGTCTGATAATGTTTATGGAAGAAAAAAAAAAAAAAACACACTAAAAGGCACTGCAAGAGATCATTTTATCTGAATCAGGGTCACTTGCTATTTTCTCCCCTGGTCTTGTTATGTCTCCAGTATATTTTGGATGCACACACAAGGAACAATGACACGAATGCCTTTGATTACTTGCATGAATGTTCATTACTGCCTGGGACAATTTATTTTGGGTCTGGGTTTAATTGGAAACATCAGTTTCTTAGCCTGAGGCTCACAGTGTGTGTTACACCTGAAATCTGCTCAGAGGTTACAGCTGGAGCAGGACATAGCCGCCTGTATAGGAAGGGGAATTTCCCAGGCAGAAAACACATTCCACCTGTACTGCATGACCTTCACTGCCTGCCAGGCCTGGGCTCCCCTTTAAGCCAGATTTGGTCTATAAAGCCTTAAATGCTTTGGGTACTAATGGCTTAAGTGACTATCTCTGTCTTTCACACACAAGTGACATTCACAGCAGCTGCAGTGCTTTTGCCAACTTTAGCCCTCACTTTTAAACAAAAAGTTGTTACTTGCTTAGTATTCTTGGCACGGGTTCCTTGATCCTGGAGTTTGTCCTCTTCTTTTGGCTGGAGGAGCTGCCCTTAGGGCATTCTGAAATTCTTAGTTCTCCTCCAGGATTTCAGTTCTTATTAGCCTATATCCCCTGTAGCTGGGGTTTGATTAAGGTTGTAGGGTGGTCTGAATGGGCAAAGTTGGATTTGGCAGCTAGAAGGCTTTCTATTTTTGATGATCTGTCAGCTGCTGAATTGTGTGGTGACTCACACAGGCTAAGAGGTGAGAGCTTTTGTATGTGCGATGCAGGTACATGATGGCTCTAGGTAATCTCAAACCACTGAACTCCCCAAAGTGCTTGGAAGACAAATCCTAGCAGCTGGTCATCCGTGCTATGACCAACTCAAAAGGAGCAGCAGTGCAGCTGTTTTCACCCCACAGAAGCTGTGGGGAGGAACTAATTAACTTCCTTATCCAAAAGGAGAGCTAGGAGTATGCTAGGTGCTCTCGGTCCTTAAGGAATAAAGAGGATCATACCTATTGATAACAAAATGATGGAAAATAAGGGGAATTACACTGGAGAAAGAAGTACAGAGACTACCCAAGGTTCACCTGTAGCCCATCTCCACCAGCAGTGGCTAGCAACAACAGCAGAAGGAAAGAAAACCAGAAACTGGGCTGGTACAAAGCTATCTTTCCTTCATAACCCGCTTCTTGCAGGTTAGTTTCCTTTTGAAGTAGAAGTGCAGTCTTTGCCACAACATTTAGTCAGTGTTGGTGGATTTATATTCCCTCCATTTTGAGCCCATTTACATTCCCAACCTGCACAACACATTTGTATTTCCCATGAAAGAAGTAGAAAGGACTTAATTTGCTTCAAGCAAATTCCTTCAAGGAGTAATTTCAGCAAAATAAATGGAGTCAGACTAGTATAAAGTTGTCTGTATGTATCATTGAGTCTGAGAGGAGTGATAGCTTTGTCTAAAAGGTAGGTATTTAGGACAGAAGTATACAGCTTTTTACCAGACCCTATCACCTTTTTAAATGATAGGATTTGGTTGCACAGTCAATTTGCATTATTATAAAGCTGAAATCTGAGCAAGAAATGTGTATGGACTTGCATTTTTCACATTTCTTCAGATTTTTTTATGTTTATTTTATTTTTTTTTCTAGTCTTGAATTAGGTGTGCAATACCAAAGAGCCAAAGCTTTCTGTGCGATGTGTAAGATTGTGAGATGTGTAAGAGCGAAAAATATAGACTGTGATTCCCTTAAAGGTTTATACCATTTCTATTCTTCATCCAAAGCTGCAAAATGTAAAATAGAAGTGGTTCGTGACTGGAAGCAAGGCCTGTTCCATCTGAACTGGATGTTCCGATGTCACGGGGGTGTTCTTCTTGAGTGCTCTATTATTTTCTGGGTGTTTTTCACAGGAACAGAGGCAAGCATTACTGCTTGCTTGTTATAAGAAGAGTCACTGCCACTATTTTGGAAAATAGCTAGACACATTCTGAAAGGGATGTGATTTTGTTAACTGTGCTCTGAGATTGTCAAAGTGGTTTGGGTCCCTCCCAGAGCAGGGAGAGGCAGACCTAATTTCTATGTCTCAAATAGATTTGGGGTGAACTCCACTCTGAGAAGACCCTAAAGGGGTATTTCTGGTTAGGGTTAGAGGCACAGCTCCAGCAGTCTGGGAAATTAAACATCAAGAAAGGAAAATTTCTAAGATCTGCATTTTGGTTTTAGTTACGTGACTTCTTCATTGGATCTGGCACCAATTTCAGACCCATTATCTCTTAGAGTTAGGCATTCAGGTTCATATGGTTTCCTTCAGAAAGCTGGAATTCAGAGCGAAACATCCCAAGCTCCAGGCTGTTTAGATTCGAATCTTGGACTGAATTTCACAACCCACTATGTGATATTTTGAGGATATTTTGGCAGTTTTATTCTTCTCTGGAGAGAAGAAATTAAATCTAAAATAATCAGAGGGCCTATCTGCTGAATATTAGTAGGAATGTCAAAATAATCCTATCACTGTTGCCTTACAAACAAACGTGAAATCACACTGAGCAATGCTTTTCCTGTCAAAAAATAAAAAAAAAAAAGACTATTTTCACAGTTGTGGACAGGCACAAATTGCAGTTCAGCCTTCTTGCCATTGATTAATGCCTTCCTATTGTGCTGATACTTGTTGACTGTAGAGCTCTGTGGGCCAGAAGCTCATCTTTATTACGCCTCTCTGTAGTATGACAAGGTCTTTAGATTTTATTGCAGTAGTCATTTTATACTGATGCAATTTCAGACTGCTCTCAACATTAGCATAAGGGAGAAATTGATTTTTCTGCCATAGTCTCCCTCCTACAGAATTAGACATAACGAGTACATCTCCAAAAGGAAAACAGCTTTCCCCTGCATGCCCAGAAGGGAAGTTCCAGCTTATGCTAAATGTTAGCACTACCCAGATAGTGTCTTCCAGGATGTAAGAATTGACATGAAAATTACCAAAAAGTAAGTAGTAGGCTGAAATAAAAGCTGTGCTTCTTTCCTCTTCTTCCCCTATCGGCTCAGACAGGCTCATTTTACTAGAAGCAATTGTTGAAGTTATCATATCATATCTCATAAAAATTAGGGTTTATTAAGGAATCATGTGGTGTTCTCCCATCCCATGACATGATCTGCTACTGGAAGAAGGGACTAGCTGCCCCAGACCTTGTATGTTTTTTCCAGCTATGTTTGCAAGCCTAATAAGAGATGTTCTTGTCTAAATTGTCTAAAAAATGTAGGAGTGTTTTAGTTTATTTAGAGAAGTGAAACTCTGATCTCTTGCTGTTATGGTATTTAAACATACTGGACTAAACCCCTGTAGATGCCTAATGGCGATATGCTATTGACCTTGGTCAGGTCTATAGGGCTAGGGCTTTACCTGTGCCCCTGAGAGCAAGGTGTTCTGTCAGCCACCTGCACATGAAATAAAAGTTCTTTGGAGACACCCATCTTCTTCCAACATGTACACACATTTCTCCCACCTGACTTTTTTTTTTCTTTTTTTTTTTTTTTTCCCAGAAGAACTGTGCACATGGAGTATTTTTGATCTGTTTATTTTCCTTCCCCTGAGAAAGGAAGATTTGTGTCTGGCAACTCCAGTGACATAAGCCATGCAGGTCCAGAGCATTTGGAAACAATTTATGTTAATGTTCCAAAGGCTAAATTGCAAAGATTTATGATATCCTTTGCAACTATGAACTAGCAGTTCAAACTGTGCTGGTCTTTCTGGCAAGAGGTGATTATTTTCCTGTAACTTAGCAGCTATTGCCACATTCATTATCTACCATCTTACTGCAGCAACTGCAAGCCACTCTTCTAAGTGCTGATCATTTTTCCACGCCAGGCAATAATGTCATGCAGGGGAGCAGGAGAGAAGGGGAGATATATAGATATATATATATATCTTTTAAATTTACTTCAGGAGAAGTAAAGAAATGACCATTTGCCAGTAGCACTGACAAGTGGAAAAAAGATGTAACATGCAGTCAGAATCCACCTGAACTTCAGTGGGTAGAATTTAGCTGGAACAGATGCACACCACAAACGTTCGAAACAGTCCTGCATGTTTAATCCCATAATTTAATCACAGAATCATCTAGGTTGGAAGAGACCTCCAAGATCACCTAGTCCAACCTCTGACCTAACACTAACAAGTCTTCCACTAAACCAGATCACTAAGCTATACATCTAAATATCTTTTAAAGACCTCCAGGGATGGTGACTCAACCACTTCCCTGGGCAGTCCATTCCAGTGCCTAACAACCCTGGGATGCATTTAGGGGCAGTAGCCTTCTTTCTTTGGCTGACCAGGTATTGCTTAAGTTCTGCTTCATGGGATGAATGCCCACAGACACCCTGATGGCAGAGCCTGTACGGAAACCCGTGTGCTTGGAGCTCCAGCTGGCCTCAGAACAGGTGCTACCTCTCTGTGTTGCTTGCATCCCTGACCCTCCAGAAGCGGGCTCCTGGCCATGGGGAACCAAGCCAGCTGATGCAGAACGGGTGAATGTCTCTCTACGGATCACAGAGGGACATTTGCTTCCTTAACTTCCAAAAGCTAAGCCAGATGCTGAGATGCAAGTGATACAGAGCTCATCCTACGGAAAGCTCAGCCATCTGCTCTTCTCCTGCCATGGGCCCTCTGTCCCTGACAGTGGCTGCTGGCCTACCACTCTGTAAAGATGAATTTCTTCATTAAAAAGAGGGAAAGAGTTACACTTTTGCAAGGTTATTGAGACACTGAAGCTTATTACTATGGCAGCTGTTCATACCGTCATTTTTTGTGCAGGTCCTTGAAAAAGGGAGGCATGATTACTGTAGGGAATGAGTTGCTGGGTGTCCCTGTATCCCATGATCTGGGGCTTATACTAAGCTTGTAAACGAGATAGGGACAGATCTGGCTTCAGTCTTTCTTCCTCTTGTCATTTTTAAGCTGAGGAAAAAGTGGAAGCTTCTTTCTCTTGTTGCTGTGGAAGAGCAGTCCTGTAGTAAACCCATCAAAAGAT
Organism: Anser anser; assembly: GCF_964211835.1. NCBI lineage: Eukaryota > Metazoa > Chordata > Aves > Anseriformes > Anatidae > Anser > Anser anser. The sequence continues at coordinate 144,467,069 of NC_139720.1, forward strand.
TTGGCACCTTTTCTTCAAGAAATCAAGGCCTCGTAACACATCATGTCATTGCTCTTCCAAATCAGCCCTGTTAACAATGTCCAGACTGCTCTACCAGTATCCAGGTCAAGGTTAGGATGTCAGAAATATCTGATTACAGAGGTGTCCCTTGCTGTTTCTGAAGATTTTAAGCTCAGAGAAGATATTTGTAGATCTCCTATCAATTACCTTGCAAAAGCAGGGAAAACTTGATTTGATATTTGACCATAATAATAAAATACATAAAAATTGTACCCATATCTTAAATATCCCACCCAAACTTTTCTATATACATACTAAATATTAAAAAGTATTAAACAAACAAACAACAACAACAACAAACTTTAGTTTTTAATGGACCTTTTAAAGCTACCTTAAAATATTCTTCAGAATCACAGTTAGGTTTTTCCAGCAACTCATCTTGCGTGTACATGGGTGACTTATTTTGCTTATGGTATAACATTCCAGTGTCCCTTTTTAAGTACTTTAGAGCAATTTTCTGAGCAGACAGACTGCATTAACATGTGCAGATAACCAAAGCATACCTGGTTCCTGTCTGGATAGCACAGTCAGCCTATCATGAAATAGAAAGTGGAAAGTCTGCTATTTAAGATTGCTTTCATTAAAGTAATAATAATAATAAAGAACAGAAAATGTTTCTTGTGTAGGAAGGCTCTCAATGCGGCTGCCTGCGTACAGTCGCAACGGTGGAGAAGGAACACTCCAGTTGTGGTTTCTGCGTGGTTTGTTGTGTTTGGCATTCAGTAAGGAACTGCTCCAGTTTAGAGCCATTCCTGCAGCTGTGGAGTAAGCACCAGTGGTAGTAAGTACAGATCCCACAGAAGAAATGAGCACTGATACTTTGACAGTGCACCCCACACAATTTACACTATGATTAACTGAGGTTGATATTGAAGTGACTAGAGGATGTATGGTTTTACAAACATTCCTGCATACATTTCATTTACAAAAGGAGCTTATTTAAATAACACAGAGCATGACTCTTACATCTACCATAGCAAGGAAGAGCACAGCTCAAGCGGAAAGGCTTGCTCTTATGTTCTATTTCAAAGCCTTTTGAAACTGCTGTCTGCCTTCTTTCTCTTGTGGAATAAGCTAAGACTTACACGAAAGAGAGAGGTCAAATACTTGACATTACTTAAGCACAGAAATTCATATTTCTAGTAAGACCATTTAAGCAGATAACAGAAAGTGAGAAAGGAGAAAAATAGTATAAGATTAATAAAACCTGCAGTTATCTCTGGCTCTACCCTATGGAAAAAAAAATATTTAAGCTAAATGACTGCAGCTATTAGGCTCCAATAGAGGTATATTTTTCCAGAAAAGTATCATTTTCTCTTATTGACAGGAACACTGCTAATGTCAAGGAAATCAGACTCTAAGATAAAAATATCCAGAAAAAAATCATGTTCTACTATGTAATGAAATTTCTGAGTTCTTCTATATATTTGAAATCTTGTATAATACAATCCAGGACACAAAAATAGAACAGAGTCCCAGATATCTAATGTTTGCTTCTTTCTAGAAAGTATAGAAACAAAACTGGGAGGATCCTATACAGGAAGAATGCTTTGTTATTTGTCCTGGACTTTAGCAAAACAGCTCCGTCTCTTTCTCTCTGTTTCTGTTTACAGAGTCAAGACCACAAAAGCCCTTTCTGTCTAAGATAACTGGCACACATGTTGATGTGGAGGACAGTTAATGCACGTCTTTCATCTGCTGTGTGAAACTACTGTAGCAATGAATGCCTCGGTACTGTGAGGCATCCATACTACTCTGCTAAGCTCCTGGGCCATTGGCTTTCCAAAATGTGGGAAAAAAAGGCTACATAAGTCTTAGTGATGACCATTCAGAGGGGCATATCTTAGAAAAATAGGTGAACTACATGTGGGTGAAACCAGTTTGGTCCAGTTCATTGGCTGGGGTTTGGGGATGGGGACTGGACATAGCGAGCAAAGACATCAGCTGTTAATGTTGAGTCAAAATGTCTGTGGTGCATGAGAGACTTGGGAACAAGCACTGAAAGACAAAGTGAGCCAGGGGACAAGGAAACAAGCAATCCTTTTGTAGGTGAGATCCTTCCTAACTGAAGAAGGAAGATGTTGGGTGGACCATGGAGAGATGCACTGCATAGCACGGAGGAGGAATTCATCAGTGGTGGAACCTAGTCTCTGAAGATACTTCTGGTCTAAATCCCAAAAGTTCCTCAGAGCAATGACAAAACAGGGCTGGGAAATGCTTACAAATATTTTACTGTTTTATGCAACTTAGTACTTTTATTATGCAAGATGAAGTAAAGAGAGATGAGTTTTGAACCCTTGTTCCTGTGTTTGCCAAGGGTCTAGAACTGCTTCCTGCCAAACAAATGTGCAGCCCTAGAACTTGCTCTTCTGTGGCTGATATATTTGCGAATTCAAAATTGAAAATTTGCTGTGAAAGGGAGATATGAATATTCTTATGTTGGTGTTACATTCACCTACATCCCTCTTACAGTGTTTTACTATATATGCACTAAACATTATCATCCTAGTTAGCCAATATAATGTAGAAAGGTATGGAAAAAGGAAAAAAATGAAGATTGAAATTTTTTGAGTTGGCATGAGCATTGTTGTATTCAGCTTTAAAATAAGCCTCTAGTGTTTTGCCTCATTCCTGGAAATGTCCAAGGCCAGGTAGGATGGGGCTTTGAGCAACATGGTCCAGTGGGAGATGTCTCTGCCCATATCAGGGTGGTTGGAACTATATGGTCTTTAAGGTCCCTTCAGACCCAAACTTTTCTATGATTACATATATATGTATATCTAATTAGTATTGTTTTAATGTTAATGCTTCCTTGGCAGTCAATTTATCCAAGATTTATTTCCATGAAATCTTTCATTACCCTGCCATTTCACACTCTCACTTGGGGAGAATCTGCATCACAAATAACTGTGCATATGTAAATGAACCATAAAAATCGCACAATTAAAATTAATCAACCTAAAATGCAAATTATGAGATCTGCAGTCTCTGAAGCAGTACCCAAATGCGGTAAGGTGATTGTCTAGAACACTACACCATACAGAGTTTCTCTGATGATTCTCAGGATCAATTTATCCAACACAAATTAGCCTCAGACCTGCTTGTAACTCGCCTTTAGGGTCCTAGAAAGAGCAGTGGTGTACTGGCCAGCAGCAACAGGCATTCATTCAGTTTTCAGCCCAGTTTTCATAGAGGAGAAGCCATGTCCTCTGGCTGTTGGTGTTAACATTTATCCAGTCCCCCCTTGAGTTCTGAATGTCCTGCACACTGCAAGGCAAGGAGGTGAGGATAACAGCAGGTAAGACGTTGCTTGGTTCTCAGACCTGGGACTCAGTGTCCTGTGGAACAGAGCCAGGATTCACTCATGTGAGTATAGGTCTTTACAGCCCACTCCCCCCATTTTCTTCAGGGGAGAAAGCTTGAATTTGCATGGAAATGTGGCAGAAACCATCACATCAGCCCTTACAAATGCAGGACCTTTATTTATTTATTTATTTATTTATTTATTTATTTAAATCTCCTGATATTTAAAGCATAATAGGAACTTGCAGGACTACGTTGTGTGTGACTGAAGGAGTTGTCTAAACCTTTTCTAGTGCAAAGTGTGATCTCTGGGAGTGTTGATGTCTGTCTGTACTTATAGGAAGGATGTGATTTCAGGGAAAGAGACTTCCTTAAGAAACTGTATTATCTTAGGTAGGAAAGAGAGTGTTATCTCTATCTGAGTACTTTGATCAGTTATAGATCAGTTATAGACTAAATTGCCATTGAATGACCTTCATGGCAGAACTTTTGCATAAATAATGTCCAACAAAGCAGCTGCTGCTATATAATAGCAGTGATCTCACAGAAAATAATGAGAACGTGTTATAAAATAAACAACCACCTGGAAGTGATTATTTGGTGCTTGCATGTGTAGCACTGCTGATTCCCTTGGGAGCACATTCAACAGAATGGTAAGAACCAAGAATAAGTAAATTCTACCCCAACTCTTCTGCCATCTTAGGATCTTCTAAGCATTCTGGAAAAAAATCTCAGGCACTGGTGCACCTCCCAGCCTCAGGCCTGCTAGTCAAGTGGAGGTGTCAGGTAGGAACCCCAGGTAACTTCTACGGACATGATTTCTCAACAACAACAGGTTTTTTGACCTTCCAGCTGGCACCTCATCCCAACTGTGTGTTGGTTCTGAAGCCAAAGGACAGCCCCAAACCAATATCTATATTATGGCTAGTGTAAAAGATTTTGGATATAGTAGTGCCACTAGGTAGTGTTTGGAGCTGAGTTTGTTAATAGATATAGCACCTCATATGATATATATTTTTTTAATTTTCCCCAAATGTGATCTAGAATATACATGGGCTCTATGGATAGAGCAGTCTTTTGGGTGCATCTTTTCGCAGTTGTATATACAGACACAGAAAACAACCACAATTTTTTATAAGATTTTTTTTTTTTTAAAAAGGACTATTTTTCTGTTTTTCAAATCTAAATGCCCGAAGTAACCAATTTCAAACTTTACCATCTGGCTGATAAAAGACACAGAATACTTTAACCATAAAGCAGGGAGTTCTGTAAGTGTATGAACAGATGAAAATAAGGTTCATAAAAGAAATGGCAACCTTAGCTACAGAATTCCTTCACACTGTGATCTGTGTGAGTGTCTGATAATACACACCCTTCTGTTGGCACTTCTAGGACAATTCCTGTTTAAGACAGTGTACGAATATATATAGCCAGCAATATATATTACAGCTATTGACCTTGGACCTAATGATCAATCAGCAATCTCAGTTAATATACCCCTAGATAGGCATCAGGGGAGTAACAACAGCAGCTGCTGTATAGATTTTACAAGGTTTGCTTTCTTGTGTGCCTCTGTACAGAGCAAATCTGAAATACGCCGGTATTGAGTGAACTAAACAAAAGCCATGTCTCTTTAGGGAAGTAGGAAGTTTAGAGCAGCCACTAATGCAGACAATGAAAGTTAGTATTTCCTTTATTATGTACACAGAGCAATCCATGTTCGGTGGCATATAGTAAGCACGTACATTATCGTGGCTGCACACACATGCACAAAGAGAGAAGGATGAAAGGAAGGGATTCAGAGCTATTAATTGGGATTTGCATTCTAATTTATTCTTGCCACGTAAAAAGAAGAAATATGGTGCTGGTGGCTCCCCGTTTTTCCCGTGCACAATCCGTCCACAGTGCTTGCCTGCGATCAGGAAAGGCTACCTTTGTTTCATGTGCATCTGCTCTTGCTAGAGTGCAAAAATCATCCTTTGTTGCGCTAGGAAGCAGGAAGTGTGCACAGAGGTGTGAGAAACCCAAGATCCCTGCTCTGACTTGCTATGACCTCCCCAGCGGCTTACAGCCACGGCACAATGCAGTCATTAAAAACAGGTACACGCGAAATGACCCGGTGCCTCATCAGCTCGGACACGCAGCACTAACTGCTCTGATGAGGAATTCGTCTTTTTTTCTCCTCTTCACAACCCTGGCCGTGCGCTCAGGAGAAAGGGGGACCGGCGATCCCTCTCCTCGCCTCCTTACCCAACAACCCACTGGGTACCACATCACACATCCCTCTCCATCTCTCTGCACCCTTTGTTTCCAGCGGCGCCTTCAAAGGCACAGTCGGTGGGTAGAGGGGAGGGAGAGGGGGGGAAAAAAGGGATATTTACTTACAGAGCAGCAGCGGGCAGCTAGTGTCACCTCCCGGACCAGGGGCAGGGGGTCACGTCCATTAACAAACGGGTAATGAGCACACCGGCCTGCCTGCAGAGGAGAGCGGTACAGCCAGCCGGGGCTTCCTAGTGCCTGCCCAGAGCAGCTCTTCTCATTTCAGCTCTGCAGGCAGCGTGGTGTGGAAGCAGGCTGCTGCCTTCCCCAGCCCAGCGAAACCCCTCGCTATCATTTTACCATATAAGGAGACAAAAGGATCGGAGACACCCGTTCTTGTAGGCTCTCTGCAGCTGGCACCCGGCACTTGCTCTTTTCCAAGGGTGTAGATGCTTCCCCCTCCTAAACATCTCAGCTTTGTTGGCCCCCTTCCTAAAATAAGGCTCCCCCCCACCTCGCCTCCTCCAGCCTTTGTTTCTTTAAACTCCTGATGCTTATTTAATAACACGGCTTCGCCAAAGCCGAGGGATCCTGTTTTACAGCAAGTCAAAGCCAAGCATTTGTAAGTCTCTTCACCTGGCTGAGAAAGTGAAGCGTTGGGTTAAAATCAGTAGTTTTTATTCACTTTGGCTATTTTGCCTGCTGTGACAGTGCCTCGCCCAGAGGGGAGTGAAACAAGCTGTCTCTCCCGTTCGTGGTGAGGTGCACATTTTTACGAGGAGCAGGTGTGCGGGCTTTTCCTTATGAGCATTCAGAGCCTGTTCTTGTTTCTCCCCACCCTTCTTTCTTTGTGAGTTCCCCCTGTAGTGAGGAGGAAAAAGAAGAAAGGCAGGGGAAATTAGTGAAACCACAAGCCCCTTGTGTAAGAGCAAGCCAAGGGAACAGATTGTCTTGGTACATGCTCGGGACCCAGCAGAGAGCCCTGCCAGTGGGCACACACTAAAGAGAGGGGAACCGTTAATCCTCCTATAACCAGGAACTAATTTTTCTGCTACAAAATCCAATTTTATATATCAATCATTCTAGCAGAAACACATTCTGTTAATCAAAACAGCGAGGGTCCTGGGAAACCTCCTAGAGGGAAGAATTTGGATCAGAAGCACCTGGGGGATGTCTGCTCTCTGCCACGTGAGGGGCAGAGAGGGGAGGCAATCCAGGGTGATACCCCAGTAGTTACTGGTGCGTGCCAAGAGGAGGCGCTTTAAATTCAGTGCTTTAAACCCTAAGAGAAACTAATAGGATGAAAAAGTAAAGCCCATTAGCCTCAGATATTGTTGCTGTTGTTTTTCATCCAGACGATGCAAGATAATCCTGTGTCCTTTTGTGTTGGACGCTGGGTCCTGGCGCATGCTTGGGCAGTGGTACAGCTATGCAGATCACTAAACCGCAGGATGCTTGAGGCCACCAGGCCCAAGCCCTGCCCCAGCAGGGCCACCCAGCGCTTTCTGCCCAGGATCATCTCCTGGTGGCTTTTGGAGATCTCCAAGGAGGAGACCCCACAGCCTCTCTGGCCAACCTGAATCACCCGCACAGTAAAAAAGTACTTCCTGAGATGGGTTTGCTAAGGGTATCTCCTGAAAACAAACAAACAAACAAACAAAACACAAACTGACAAAACACAGCAAACAAATAAAAGAAAAAACAAACAAACAAACAACCCCCTTGTGCCAGAACCCTGACTTGTACTCACTTTCATCTTGAGTACCTGAAAGGCAGTCAGATTTGAATGGGGAGGAATGTATTATTATGTCCCAGCTCTACTTGAAATCTACCAAAAGCACAGGCAGAATAAAATGGTAAGAAGGGGCCATTCCTAGCTCTCCTCTACAAATGGGAGTGGTTTTGATGTCCACCAATGCCCCTGGGTCTGTCTGTCTGTTGCTGCAGCCCTTACAGTTGCATTTTCAAAGCACAGGCATTGTGCCCTGGAGGACCAGCCACAGCTGTATGGGACTATGGAGTTTGATTCCATGGCAATTAAAGCTCATTTAAATCAAAGCTGCTGCTCTCCCCAGCCATGTGTCACTGGCTGTTCCCTTGCATTGGCACTGGCACTGGCAGATGAGGTAAACCAGACAGGGAGTAATTTTCAGTGAGCCCTTGAGCTACCATGGGGTTGTAACCATTTATTGGAAGAGCTACTGGATGGGTTTCCAGTCCTATCACTTGCCTGATGCCCTTGGACAAGACATTGAATCTTTCTGGTCTTTAGTTTCACCATCTGTAAATACAGATCTCAGGACAGATACACTCTTGTGTGAGTTGTTAGGAAATTTACAAAGTCTTGATTAATGCATAATAATAATAATCCTCATAATCTTTTTATTTTAGCTTAAATTATTGCACAGTAGCAACAAAAACTGTTAATTTCCATCTTAGTTGTAGTTTGGAACTCACATTTGTTTTAGAAGTGCATGTAAAGAAGAAAAATGAGCCCTGAAGGTGATTAGATTTGGGCTATTTGAATCAGTTTATTTCCAGACCTTTCTAAATCAAATTAAATGTTCAACAAATTAAATATTCAAACAAATTAAATACATATTTTTTTTCTATTTCTATGATATTTTCACTTCCCTATCTGTCCACTGACAGCCAAGGCAGCAACTCTGCCAGAGATATTTTGATGTGACCTGCTGTTATACACTATAGTGTTTTCCACAACTACAAGTCAAAAATACATACTCTTTCTAGCTGGAATTGTTTAGCTTAACTGTTGCAGGCCATGAGTTGACTTTGGGAAGATAAGATCATTTTTGTCTGATTTAATCAAACATCTCTGAGTCCCTGAAGGCAGAAGAGCCTCTGCTGATTTATAACCTGATGATCTGTGGGGTTGTGGGCTCACAATTGGACCTGAAGCTCAGCAGGTCAAGCCTGCGTGGAGCTGGAAAGGGATGAAGGAGAGTTACCAGACAGCACAGTTTGGTGCACTCCAGCAAACACTACCAGAGATGGCAAGAGGAACCTCTGACCTCATACTGACTGGCAAAAACCCACACACCCTCTCTCCCACTAGTATTAAATCCACTGGGGGAAAAGAAAATGCATTTCCTTAATTGTCAGGCAGACAGTGAGGAAAGGGATGGCAAGGGGGATGGGAAATTTGTTTGTTTGTTTGTTTATTTATCTATTTATTCCCCCCATTGGCAAATTTAATGGTTTAGTGACTTTTTTTTTCTCTCTCCTTTTTTTTTTTTTTTTTTTAAACTTCATTGGTTCTCTGATTAGCTCAGCCTTCTTCAAGGCCTGAGTGGAAACAATTCAATGAAGACATCAGGCAATATCTCTAAAAGGAAGCCTGCTTTTAGGGCTGAAAATACAAATACCTTTCAGTGCCATCTTGTGATTCAGAAACATACCCTATGGCTTATAAATTCATCATAGAGGTAGCATTTATGTAGCATTTATTGTTTGTTCTTCAGTTGACTGTGTGCCTTAACAGGTTTAAATCTGATATGGAGAAGGCCATACCTCACATATGGGAAATGAGATGGAAAACGTATTCTTCTCATAGTGGAACTTCTCAGTGATTTTAGTAATCCCTCAGAAATCTCACTTTAGCTACTATGTTGATGCCTCAATAACTACCATTTCAGCACTTATCTCCTTTTCTGGCTGAAATGAAGGAACCAAGAAAAATATTGGAAAAAGTTGTCTGGAAGTGTAATATTCATATTTCTCCAAAGCTGAGTCACAGAGAAATTTAATGTCTCTGAGAGTGCAAGGGAGGTGGAAAACTATGCTTTAAAGCTTGAAAATGGCTAAGCTACTGACTGATTTCTCCCATCACAATCTTATCCTGTCAACTGTTACGTTACTTTATCAAAATTCAGCAAATCCTTTTCTGATGCTGGAACCCATGTAACACAAGCTTCCATTGAACACGAGAGGGTGCATTTAGGAGAGCTGCTGTTTTTGGCACTGCTGTTTAGGAAGTAGTATAGACTCATGCAGACATTGCATTTTAGTTCATTAAACCTGAAATAACAACCAGGCAATATTAAATCTTTCTGAAATTTCATTCTTAAAGGATATTCTCAAATATGTAGTTATTCTCAAGCACACGAGAAATATACAAAGGGTAAATGGCTTGGCTTTAGTCTATATTTTATTTCCCCATTCAGTCTCCCAGTCATAAGTCTTTTTTGCAATATTCTGATCTTTTTTTTCTTTCCCTGGGTAATGAAAGTGTCAAACAGAAATACTCAGCAAGTAAGACGCATCAGAGTTTCACAGACTCTGAAGAAATTACAGATACTTTTAGACAATCCATTAAATCCACTGCAACCAAAGCAGACAAAGACCTTTACATGAGCTGGAAATCTGTCTACCTTGGATGGATGTAAAACTTTTATTTTTATGTGGGTGTTTATTCTAAAACAATGTGAAAAGCGTAATACTTTAGAAATTCCAAACTAATCTGGAAAAAAAAAAGAAAGAATGTTTTCGTTTTTAATTGTTTTCACAGATAGTTTTAACAATTTTCTGCAGTGAATTTAGAGGAAGATGCCATAGCTCAGTAGCACTGAGAAACTTCTGTTTTTCTATAGGAAATGTTATTGTCAGAAAGATGACATTGTTATGTGATAAGATAGGTGATACTGACTCAATTTCAAGGCTAACTCTGTGATAAAGTAGTCTGTGATGGTGCTGAGAGCAGTTTAGACCACTTACGTTTAGATCTTTATGGTCAGTTTGGACAAAGACTTTGTTCCATTTTTATAGTTAATCATGACCTTCTTTTCTACCTAGTTAGCTGCTCTTTCATTCAGAGAAATCTATCTCCTGAAAAAGTTGCCTCAAAGCAAACGTGGCCATGTGACACTGGCCAACATGTGGTCTGCCTCCATCTCTGTATTGCCCTTTCTCCATGGACTGTTGAGATGTAGGGATGCATCTGGATGCTTGCAGATGATACAGGCAGGAAAGCAGCTATGTCCCTACTGCTGGCACTCCCTCTGTCTCAGGCGTGGTGACAGACATCTCTTGACATTGATGAGCAGTTGTGCATGAATTGAGGGGATCAGGGGAGAGAAGAGCAGTGGTGCTCAAGGAAGGTGGGGATGGAGCACAACAGAGGAAGCTTCAATGAGCAGGTTAGGGTTTAAAGAATCTGGTAGCTGTTAAGGAAAATCCTGGTTCATGATGATTGGGTTTTGGAAGTGCCACAGGATCAAGACTAGAGCTTCTGACAAGAGTTGGGTGGTCTTTAGAAATGTTAACTCTTCTGTCACTCCTAGACACAGAACCTTATTTAAAAAGACCATCTTAAAAATGAAGATGAGAAAGCATTTGTTCTCTGCTTTGTTGCTCAAAGTATTCTCTCTGTATGTTGTAGAGGAGACCCAGGTAATAGCACAGAGCCCTGTGTGGAGGAGCTGTTGCTTTTTGCCTTTCCCCTCAATTCAGCTTGATTGTCATGCAGGGCCCTGTGTATGACAGATGGGAAGAGGCTTTTGGGTTTCCTACCCCTGCGGATGGAACCCGAGCTAACAAATTGCTACAGAGCTTGCAGTAATTGCTGGTCTTCTGAACTGGCAAATGCTACCCCTTAATTTAGGATTTATTCATTTTGGTATAATCATGATTTATAGTTCCTTGTTTCAGACACACGAAACAAGAACACTGTGATTGTTCCAAATAACTAATTGCTCTGTGTTTTTGATCACACAAGAGACAGGGAATTCTATAGGAAATACCTCACATACCTGGTTACTCCCCTCAGTGCACCCAGCATGCTCCAGTGCTTTTAGGAAAAGTCCCCTTTCCAGAATCCTGCCCCCTCTCACTGCTCCACTGCTCACAGTTTCTCCTCCAAAATGTTGCTTCTGAGTGACTAATTTCCTCCTGCTCCCCCAGATGCCTTTTCTGCCTGCGTCCCTGACATCTTTTACAACCCTCTAGGAAGAGCCAACAGCAACGTTTGTAGCTGCCACTTCCCATTATCAGCGAGTCCAGGGGAGCTTCTGAGCAAACTGAGGTTCATAAAACCGAGCAGTTGGCAGGCACCTCTAGAACTCATCTAACCCATTGCCAAGGCAGGATTGACAACATCTAACTTGTTCCTGGCAGGTCTTCAACTAGTCTGAACTTAACGACTAAGGTTGGGGCTCTATAACCTCTGTAACCTCCAAAGTCAAATACAAAGAAGTTTTGACAATCCAACATAGATGTAAAAACACAGAGAGAAAGGAAACAGCATTCAGACCAGAGTTTGCAGTCTAATATGAATGTCCGATGACTAGCACCGGGCAGAACCTGTAAGTTGCACGTATTAAGATGATGCTATAGCAATATGAGAATCACTGTATAGAAGTGCTCCTCTAACTCATTATCCTAGCCTTCAGGTCTAAGAAATATTTTAGGAAGAAAGTGAGAATAGCTTGCAGTCATATTTCCAATTAATACTCCCCCAAAACTTCTAACAATGTTTGGTTCAGGGATTTCTCAACTTGGAGTCACTATCCATACAGAATATCACTTCCATGAACTTGCACAGTTACCTCCTGATCCCATGAAACCTTCATTATTTACAATTTCCTGTAATAGATGGTTCTTCTCTATGTTGTTGAAGAACCATCTCTATGTTTGTTTTCAACATAGTACCCATTAGCTTTATTTGATGCACCCTAGGTCTTACTTTTGCAGAAATAATCACCATCTGATCTTTATTCATACTCTAAAAGCTGCTCATGTCTTTATCCATCTTTATTGTACCTCCCTTCAGCTATCTCTCTCCCAGGCTGGTGAGTCCCAGTTTATGTAGTCACTCTACGAAACCCACTCCCTATGTTTTATCTTCCTTCCGCAAACTTTTTCTGATATGACAATTTATTTTCTCAGATGATGTGACCAGAACATTCAATTTGCTTTTTGGCTGTTTTTGAGTATGTAGTCAGCCCAGAAACATTATTTTATAGATGAAGTTGTATTTTTTCCTCAAGTGTGCTGCTTTGTGCTCATCAGCATTCAGTTTAAGATGCTACTGCAGTGGCCAACCACCCTGTTTCCTAAGATCCTTCTGCTTCTCGGTCTTTGTAGAATTGCACTATTGATCTCCTTTTACTGCAAGAGCCTCTTTTTCTTTCAACCAACTTTACATAATCTGTGAGAGATCTTCCCTCTTATTCTGTGGCTGCTTACAGGTTTTTAAAGGTGTTTGGTGAGAGGTCTTATTGCATATGTGGAAAAACACAAGTAAGTAAGATACTGCCAACCAAAGGACTCCTGCATCTGCATGCTTCTTACTGTCTTGTAGGAACCCGATGGATCTGTAGAGCTTGATTTCCCTTTACAAGGTTGTACTGAATTTCTCCCAATGTATCATATTTATCCTTCTTCTCTATCCTAATTTCTGCTAAATGTATCAGATTTGCCAGGATCTAATTCACCCAGCTTCTCTTGGAATCATTTTTAAGAGCTGGCACTTTATTAGCTACTTTCAGGTGCTCATTTCTAAGCTTGTTTTATTTTAAATGAGGCCATGCATTATACTTATTTCAGCTGTTTCATCACTAAGTCCCTTCAGATGTCTTGCATGAACATCATGTTGTTCTAACATTTCCTTCCTATTTATTTTGTTTATTTGTTCCATACCTTTTTTACAGACACTTTATCTTGAAATAGATTCTCCAATGATCCCCACAGGGTAGTGTTCTCCTGTGGGAAACTCTCCAAGTTCCTCACAGTGAACACAGGAGCACATTTTTTTTCCCCTTCCCCCCCCGCCCCTGTTACAGCTTTCTCTTTCCTGAGGACTCCTCTTGTGTCCTGGTTATCTATTGGCCCCATCATTCCCCAAACCATTCCCCTTGTCTTGAATTCAAAAGAAGCATATGGTAACAAATCACTTTCCAGATTACTTCAGAATACTAATATATTTCTGTAAGTGGAAGCAGCCACCCTTTTTTGATTTGAATATGACTGGGAACACACTGTTTAGCAAAAAGATCCTTCTGTATGGCAACAGATATTTTTCTGCTCAACCTCCATAATACACATATTCTGAGAGGGTCAGAGATGTAGGCTCAGACATTTATTATGATTCAAAATATGAGCTTAGATTGTGCACTTTGAAGTAGAGTCCTTGCTATTTATCCTCTTAGGCCTGTGCTTACTTTGAATCCTATAAGTGTTCAGGCCCTTTAAATAATAGGATTAAAGCAATCATTTGGTTGCTGATGTGAATTTCATGTCTAACGCTTCACACAGAGCTCAAAAAATATATTATCCATTGTCAGCCTGGTAGACATTGTGTTGGATTGTGTTTGTCTCTGGAAAGTTTGTATCCACATGGCTTTCTGTTGGAGTTGCTGTCTTAATGTGAATGAAATTCAAATGCTGTGAGTAAAATGAAATAAAGCCATATAACAATGGCTTGTCTTGAAGACAACGTGTTGCATGCTGCAAGACAAGTAATTTTTGAACTATTAGAGAGGAGTCAGAAATCACATTATGAAGGAGCGCTAGTCCTTTCATTTATCCCCAATGTCTAACCTTAAAATCCAATGAGTTCTTGCTGGGCTGCTCTTGTACAGATGCCTTACATGACTGAGCACTGCCTGCCTGGCTGGCTGCTTCCTGGAGAGTCTGTCCACAGTGGTGCTGGCTCTTCCATATATCCAGAAGGATTTTAATGAATCCATACTGCTCATTTGAAAGGAAGAATCTTAACACTTGGATGTCCAGAAAAAAAAAAAAAAAGGAAAAAAAAAAAAAGAGGGAAAGGGGCTGGCTTGTCCATAAGCAAACAGAGCCAACAGGCAGAAGAAACTTCTCTCACAGGAGAAGTCAGAATAAGACCTTCTAGGAAGGCACACTGCTCTGCTTTGGTGCCCATTGATCTACAGCCATGCCCATGTTGCTTCTCCTCCTGGCTTTGAATTTGAGCATGCCTTGGACCCAGAGCTGTTTGCTATTTCTTTTTTTTAAGCTGCATATCCACCCTACATTTGCATTTGTAATTACAGGAGGAGAAGGCAGAAAGAAGGTAAGGCTGCTAGGTCTCTGCTCCCCCTGCTGCTCTGATTCAACAAATGAAGGAACCATTACCAAAGCAGGCAACTGGGAGGAGGGGCAGACTCCAGTAGGAAGCGATGATAACAGGGGGAGGAATAGCTGGGGTGAAGGTTGGCCATGCATTCCAAGACATCCTTAGCATGCTCTTTGGGCGTTCCCGCTTGTGGTGAGGGGAGAGGGCACCTCTGTGCGTGTATTTTGCCACTGGAAGCAAAGCAAAGGCTGCTAAGAAGAAAAGGATGGATGAACAAACTGTCCTTACATTCTGCAACCTTCCGCCTGTGCCAACGACAGGGAGATCTCAGGGTGACCACATATTATGTGATCACATCTGATACTATGTTCATATAATCAAGTCCATATAATCATACCCTCTGCTTACCTACCAGTATTCCACAGCAACAAATAATTGTCTCAGAATACTCCAACTGCACTAACAAATCTAGATCATCCTGAGGTTGTGAATATGCAAGACTGTGAGAGTTAAATACGATGACATTAGAAATAATGCTATGGTTTTGTTTAAGGTTGTGGTCTACAAAAAATGCGAACCTTACTACCATGAAACTCAGGAATGCTTCTGCAGCCAGTCCTGGAGGTCTCACTCAGAATAAAACTCTTACTAAAGGTGATGAGATTTATGGGTGGAGGGTGGAATAGTTTAAAAATGAATGGCTTTTGTTAATACCAAATCAGAAATGACAAATGTCTTTTATAATAGGTTAGTTATAATGTTTGAATATTCTCCTGTTAACTCTCTCACCAACAAACTTACATATGTGGTTTCCATGAGTAGGGCAAGTGCTATTCTTTTTCTTATTTTAAATGGTCAGTCAAAATGACAGACTCCAGTATCCTAGCTGACTGGTTGTCATTGGTGCCATAGTCACATTGTTTTGAGAAGATCAGTAAAAATAATTAGTGTCCTGGTTTCAGTTAGGACAGAGTTAATTTTCCTCCTAGTAGCTGGTAGGGTGCTATGTTTTGGATTAGGATGAGAAGAGCGCTGATAACATGCTGATGTTTTAATTGTTGCAGAGCAGTGTTTACACCAGGCCAAGGACTTTTCGGCTTCTTGCTCTGTCCTGCCAGCGAGCAGGCTGGGGGTGCAGCAGGAGCTGGGAGGGGACAGACCCAGGACAGCTGACCCAAACTGGCCAAAGGGGTATTCCATACCATCTGGCGTCATGCTAAACAATATATAGGGGTGGCTGGCCGGGGTGGGGGGCCGGCTGCTCGGGGATAGGCTGGCATCGGTCAGCGGGTGGTGAGCAATTGCATTGTGCATCACTTGTTTTCTTACACATTATTATTGTTAATACTATTATCATTATCACTATTATTATTATTATTATTGTTATTATTATTTTCCTGTCTTAATAAACTGTCTTTATCTCAACTCACAGGCTTCACTTTCCCGTTTCTCTCCCCCATCCCAGAGAGGGAGGGGGGAGGGTGAGTGAATAGCTGTGTGGTGTTTAGCTGCCGGCCGGGTTAAACCACAACAATTAGGAATGCAAATCGAACACATAACATCAGTCAAGAAAACACCAAGCATCATGCAAAATATCTTATCACTATTCAAAGTTTCTATAAGGGACTGTTAATGTTTCCACCATAATTTTAAATTTTTCAGAGACTCGACTTTGAACAAAGAGATGCATTGGACTAAAAAAAAATATCAAGACGTTGGCTGAAAAGACTATTGCCATTACAAATTTTTGAATAGATTTGTGTCGTTTTCTCCCTGCAGATAATGGGGCTAGTGGAATGAATGATCTAGAAAATCATCACCATGCAGTCCCTGCTTCTAGGTCTCTCTGCTCTTTCATAACCCTTTGTTCCTGAATAAACTCTTTTACACCCTCTTGTTTTGAGAGGCAAAGTCATTACTGCAGAATATTGCACTCTGTTACAGTCCCGCCAAGCTAGGAAAAATTCCAAACAAAATATTTCCACTTCCTGCTCTGGTGGAAGTCTTGACTCCACTAGAAGCACTTTCCATTCATCTGACATGCTCCTTCCTATGCTCAGGGTCTCACTTTGCAGTCTGGAATGAGATCTTCAAGAGTTTCTACAGCACCAAGATAGCCTTGATTCACCTCATGAATCTCCAGAAAGTGTCCCAAACCTCATCAGTACACAGGGAAGTACGGGAAGTAAACGTGGCGAAGGCTAAAGATGAAAAGTAAACCTAACACAGTCCTTATTACAGACAGTCTATATTACTAGAGCACCCTGGTTTGTGAAAGTAGAAAGGGAGAGAGGGTTTGTGGGTACTAGTCAGGGACTTGTGATAACACTGCCCATTCCTCGATCAACAAAATGCTCTGTGTAACCTGTACAAATAGCTTATGGTGGTGCCCATTTCACCCTATTTTAACTGACCAAATTTTAGTAATCTAAACTGGCTGCCTGTGATCCCACTATAGTGGAAAGGGAAAGAGAGGTTCTTGCAATGGCTGATTCATTAGACACCTATTGAGGATGAAATGAACTGCCCTGTAGAAGTACTTTTCTTTCCTCATTGGATCTAGAGGGAACCTAGAAGTCTAGTTCAGCCAGACACCTGACCTTGCGTAGCCAAAGTTAAGCAGGCATGTCCAGGAGTGGAATTCACACACCTGAATTTATCTGCTGTAGTTTCTCTTACTTTATTGTGCAGAGCTGGACACGACATCACTCATGCTGACTTTTACTCAGATGAGAGGAAGAGAAGGGATAGTCTCTCACCAAGACTTCTTTCTTGGAGCCCTGGGTCACTGCAGCCCTGACTTGGGTCTCACAGCCTGCCAATCCTCGCCGCACTTTGACACTTGAGTCTACTTTTGGACCTGGCTCTTACTTCTCATTTCTAAATTAGGAAAAAAAGTGCTACTTTTCTCCCCTAAAAGGACGTTGTGAGATGAAATAAAACAAAGATTATAAAGCAACTCGACAATATGAAAAGTGAGCCATATGATTACCCAATACAGAAGCTGTTTATCCTGTGCTCATTAAAACTCCTGACCTGGGGTTTGAACCCAGAATTTGAAAACTTCCACAAAAAAGGAATTATTCTGATAGCTTCCCGTCTTTTATTGTTCTGTACCAGGAGTGCCATGCCAGTGTTAGCACATCTTTCTTGTTGTATTATAAGTGGTGTCCTAGCCCCCAGAGTGACATGTTGCTTTCTGTGCCTGCATTTCCAAACACACCCAACACCAGTGGCATGGGGAGTGTTGCACTGAGACAGTGGAATGCATAGGAAATCAGGATACTCAGAATTTAAAAAATGGGTTAGATGACCGGATAATGGGCTTCTGTGTGGTGGTGGGAGGGCTTCTGAGGATTGTAGATACTCGTGTTTTCGTATGGTAATCTCTAGGCAAGCAGGGCTTTGCTTCCCTAGCTGCAGACTACCAAAAAGGGTCACTGTTACCTATTTCCCTCCAAAAGAAAATATGCAAATTTCTAGTAAGACTTTGGTGAAAATCCCTTAAGCTTCACAGGAGAATATGCTGATATGAAAGCTCACTGGCTTTGTTTGCCATTTGTTTGAAACAATTTCTGTTCCCATGTCTTTGCCCATTCTACTCCCATGACAATGGGGTTTGAAAATGTGCTTGTTTTCCTTTTTTAAAGAGTGTTTTCTGCTCATTCTTTTTGATATGAAAGTTTCACTGAGACAGCAGGAAATAATGACTACAAAAGAAAACCTGCACAACTGGCTTCACACAAAATGTTACTCAAAATATAAAGTAGAATAGATGGAAAATATCTTTTCTTCTTGCTCTTTCAGTTTCACTGCTTCTCAGTGGCATTTGTAATGGTAGCCAGTAAATCAACCTCCAGCAGAAACATTTTGTGAAGTTGATGAATCCCTTTAAAATGTGTATTGTTAGTGTTCCTTCCATGTTTGTGTCAGAATGAGTTGAGTGAAAACAGACAGGATTGCTCAAACTACTTTCAGAAAAACTGGGACTCTGTGTAATATGACCTATGCTTCTCTGAGTTAATCAGTATTATATGATGAACATTGTTGAAGCTGCCTGAGATTTATCAGTATGAAACTGTACTCACTGAGATATAAAGTCAGAGATAAAATATTGCAGCCAGCAATAATTCATCTAACTGAAAAACAACAGTCTGAAACATTCAGATTGCCTATGTTCTGCTTAAACAATATAGATATATATATATACTTATAAAAAAAAAATGGTATGGAAAATGTGAAAACCCTTTGCTGATGAAAATCTACACAAGTTTGGTACTATACAAATAAGGAGAAAAAAAAAAAGAGAAAATCTGAGGTTTATTAAAAGCAGTGGATGTTTCTGAGAAAATTCCCATTGATTTCAGTGGGGTGAGGATTTTACCCCCAAGTAAGTATTCACATTCCCTTCTTTCTCTGTTTTTCTTCCTTGTAAAAATGGCCTTTTACATTTTCTGTATTAAAGAAGTGTTTGAATGAGTCTGCCCCCTCCCAGCCTCTTGCCAGCTGCAATCAAAGGTCTGCCTTGTTCTGATGGTTTGCTGTTTGGAAGGGAAAAAGTAAAGATATTCATGCATTAATCATATTTTCAAATGCTAGGTAAGAACAAAGTACTATTGTTGGAAAGATTGCCTTTAAAATGGGTTCACTTTGGGAACAGGCTTTTGGTCTTTTTGTTTTATTTCACTTTTAAATTCAAATCCAGTGAAAAATCACTGCACTAGTATGCATGTTCATGCATTTTTTCAAGCTAAATATCTTTGGCCAACATATTAAAAGATGTTTTGCTGCACATGATTGGAATGCTACTTTTACTTCTTGTTTTTTAAGGGGGAATACCATCAGTACACCAGTGATGGTAATTTAAGACTGAGTGCCCAACCAGAATAATTGTTTTATTCCTATTGTTTTAGCCTGAGGCTTGAATGATAGACAAAAAATTTGAGGACAAGAAAATTTCTAACAAGGGGGAATTGAGGGGGAGGGAACAGAATCAGGACACCACTCTATTAAAAATTGATAATTTTGTGCATGATTTCTTTATTGCACAATTTACGGCAGAAACCTATCGGCTGAGCATAGTTGCAGGATCTTAGAAAACAAAAAACAAACAAAAAAAAAAACCAAAAACAAAACAAAACAACAACAAAAAAACAGTCCAAGGGGAGCTGCAGGCCTGGATAGGGCAGATCCCAACACTTCCTGATGGCCCACTCAGAGTCAACACTGTGCTCTTCAGTGGGAAGTGCTACTTTTGGTCTCCAATCAATTTACAAAACTCATTTCACCAGTGCTGGGGACGAGATGATCAGAGCTCTGTATGGATCTGAACTGAACAGACCACAGTCTGGTGGTGAGACCATAACTGTGAGAGATCAGAGGAACAAGCAGAGGCAACAGCAATGATGTTTGAAGAAGTTAAGCCTTCCAAGGCATCCTTGAGGGCTCAGTAAGCCTCTAGATAAGATAGATGTGTGTGCAGACTGTTTGGTATTTACCACTCCTTTTTTCCTTCTGTTTAAGTTATGTGCTGTTCTTCACATAAAAGACGGAACAAGCTTGTTCCTAATCTTGCTGTCTCGACACTGTCTACACTGATGGTCATGGGCCCCTGCCAGAGTAATCCTGGACAGCTCAGCCAGACCAGACTTGCCAGCTGGGGATGTCCGCCCTGAAAGTGGGTCTCCAACACAGTTGGTTTTGGACATGTGGAGGCATCCCCAGAGGCTGCATCTACGGTCATAAATCAGAGAGGATGTCAGGACAGTCACAAAGACTCAACTGACCACACTGGCCAGCTGTCCAAATGCCAGCTAGGACTCTCCCACCCTGGGCATGGCTTGGGAGAGAGCCCCATCCGTTGGACTTTTTTTGGATGTGGCCACTCTCTTTTAGAAGCAAGGAGGGTGTAATGGCATGGAATGGAACAAGAGCATTGCAGGGTGCATAGTACGTACTTGTGTGGTGGGGCCAGAGACACAACCCTGGTACTGGGCCCAAGTTCACATTGTTGGCCCAGTCAACACTTGATGTGAATACCTAAATCTCAGCTAATGTCAGTGGATCCCAGCAATTTGGAACATCTAAGGGCCTGTCCTTTTTCTTTTAAATCTTCATTTAAGGATTGAGCCCAATCCTAAATACTTTGAAGTGAGGTGACCATTCGTACAAGACTTGGGTTTGGGTCAGGTCTAAGGAGTCCTGCTTTCCAGGACTGACAGCAACCTGCAGTCGTATCAAAGCCTACTGAGCAATTTGAAAGAAAACCTCCTTTCATTCAATTGCCTAACAGAATAATAAATTGCGTAAAATGTGGCAGCTTTAGTCCTTGTGCTACAAGTAAATTAGTATTTCTTACCTTTGTATTATACTTTAAGGTCCTTGGATGAATGAGACTTTCATTATAGGGATGTTTATATTAAAACTGTGTGTGTAGATGCAGTCAAACACGTGTACACATGGGCACAAACAATCTTATTTTTCCAAGAGGTTGTCTTTTATCAGCTTCATTTGAAAATTAATGCTCTCATGAGACGAGGTTAAAAGTAGTTTAATATAACAATGGTCTGATAATTGGCATTTGGTTGTTATTGCTAATGTTATTTTACAGTCTGGTTCTGAAGAATTCCTGCTTTGACACCCAGATATGTTTTAGTGCTTTTCTTTCTTTTCCCTTTTCACACAGCTGCTGTAATCCATATCAAGCAATTGTTTAAACATGAAACAAGCAGGCATCACTTGTAATTTGGCTTTCTTTTACTTCAAGGCCATTAGGAAATGGTCTCAAAGAAGGAAAAAAAATAAAATGTTCCCTCTGCCCTCTATTTTCCCCACTATCTATTCATTTTCCAAATATTCATCATAAAGAAGAAAATTCTGATAGAGGGGAAAAATAAAACACACAAAACCAAAAAACAGCTAATCAGAATTTTTCTGCCTGAAGTCACTCAGTTTCCTATTCAAACCAGGAAAATGTCTATAGTTAGACATGGTTGTATTCCTTCAGAACATGGAAACATGACAGCATATTATTAGTGCAGAAACTGAAGAGCAGCTGCTATTTAGCACCTGATTCCTAACAGCAGTCTGGAAATACAAAGTGAGACACGCTGTATGTGTCCTGTCAGCAAGAAATGAACAAACATCCTAAAATCCCCTCTTTCCATAAGAAAGAAGCCGTCCCCTTATGGTGTCTAAGCAGAGCCCTGAGAAACTTCCAGTCCCTGTTGCAAAGGGAAGGTGAAAAGGAGAACAGGGGCCAAATGACAGTGAAAAGCCAGACAAGTCACTGCCTTACCTTGCTGCAGCCTGGTGGTGCCTCTGCTCGTGAGCCCGCGAGTGAGAGAAGACGGGGACAAAAGCGGAGACTCACGGCTTTATTGGGTTACCCACACTATGTATATAGCAATTAGGCAGTTAGGCATCCGTGCTCCAGATGAGCTATAAATATAATATCTCCAGAGCCCCAGCCACCCGGAGGAGATAAGGACCGCAGCACCTCTGTGCCACCAGCCTTTTAAGGCATCGTAGATAGGGCAGCACGAGGCCCCGATGGAAAGGGCTGCCGTGCTCCTGGCCTGCTCCCTTTGGGAGTGCCAGTTCTCAAAATACCCTCACCTACTGCCAGGAGCTCCTGCGCGGGTCCCTCAAAGAGCCAGAGTTATTCCATGGCTTGATATTTTAGCTGAGCTTTGAACAGCTCTGTCTCCTCACTCAGATTATCCCCCAAGGCTCTGGGATTACCAGAAGTACCCTAAGAAATGCCAGCTGCTCTGTGGATGCCCCAACTCTCCTTCATCTATCCATCCGTCTGTCCATCTGACCACCCGTCTCAGGTGTGCAGCCTCATTGCAGGGCAGTCTGTCCACCTCTTTCTGCCCTGTTTCAACCCTCAGCACTTCGTCTGGGGGAAGGCGGTGCCGGTGCTGACACTTCCCAGCAAGAAGAGAACGACGCTGGTGATCAGACTGAGGATTGAATCAATTGCTGTGAGCAGGGGCCCCATAACTCAGGAGGGAGCTCTCCTCTCCGGGCTCCCTGCCCGCTGTAAGGGAGGAGTGGTGCTTGGTTCAGGGGGCACTCACACTTCTAAGGAATGAGAGATTAGAGGTGGAAGAAAGGTCTTTCAGCAGCTCACGTGGCGACAGCCTCTCTGGCTGCAGAGCAAAACCTGCCCAAGCAGAATTAGGGTCACAGCCGCCCTCCTTGCCAATGTTGTGCCCATGTATGCAATTTGCTGTGATTCTGCAGGGCAAGATGCAACAGAGACACGGCCCTTGGTCATCTTTTTAACTATTTTAAGGTGTTTTTTAAGGGGAGGTAAAGGAAATCCTCCTTAATACAGGCAGGTGAAGAAATAGCATTGGGCAACCTCTACATGCAGGCAAATAACTCTCCTTTACACAGCAACATACATCTCAGGAGAAATACCGTGCTGTTAAACTGAGATTATCTGTTGTTCCTCCTCTCTGCTGAAGCAGGAGTATCTGCCATGGGATTCAATTTCTTTGATGGATTTGTCTATTATTTTCACAGTCCCAAAGAATGCCCCTTTCTCCTCACCTCCCTCTTCTCTTCAAAATGTTGGTAGATCAATAGCCTTTAGGAGATCATGTCACCTCCCAGCTCTTCTCTGAACAGTTTGTTTGAAGAGCAAACGTGGGTCAAAGCATGGAGCCTGGATACTAACAAAACCCGTGCCAGTTTTTCTGACAAGACAGACTGATTTACCATTTGATATGGAGCCCAGTCAGGTTTTATGTTTTTAATGCCAAGCCAGTCAGAAGCTGGCATTTGGAGGATTCATCCTGACATCAAAAAGCTCATAACAACACGTCCTCAGCTCCTGCCAAGCAACATAATTTGACAGCGAGAGTCAAGTCTCCTGGAACAAGCGACATCTGCCTTTGTCCATGAAAAGCCTCCCAGCTTCCAAGCACCAGGGACTAGGAGCATAACACAGAGACTTAGGTAAAGGAGATATGAGAATTATCCCACAGTTTCTTGATGAAAACATTGTTCATCCAAGAGTTAGTGGCTTTTTGGCACATGTTCCTGTAGCTACTGTGTAAACAGTCCCTTCTCATTTCCCAGAACAATAAACAGTTATGAAAAGCTGTATAAGTAGCAAAAATGTGGTAGTTAGGACATATGCTTGGACAGCTCTGGAAAGCCTCAGCCTTCTCATGTTGGCCAGTTTTTTGTTTGCATGATTCAGAGGTCGGGGCTAATTTGTAAAAACACCGTGTACAAAAGATGATTGTCCTCAGCCCCGTCTGTACTGGGCACTCGTGTCATGTTCAGTCCCCTGGTGTAAGCCCAATTACTGAGTGCATTTGGGTCTGGTGTAAACATCAAGTGAACGAGGATCAGCTTGGGGGGGACATGTCCTACTGACAGGCTCCATTTAACTGCTTGGGAAGGTGCACTGCACATCCATTAACTCCGCTTTTCTTCCTCTAAAAAGAAAAGCAGTCCTAGTCACCACCCCGATTTAAGCTGTCCCAGTTTCATCTGGGACACTGCTTTACTCCTTGATGAGGCTCACTGTGGGAAAGATGGCTCCCTGAAAAAGGATCTTGTCCAGAGGGAAGTGGCCCCACTCTCAGGGCACCAACTCTCCGGAGGTGCAGAGTGCTCCAGGCTAAAGATGTGAGAAAGAAGGATATTTCTGTGGACATTGTTTGGAAGCAGAGACATCACCAGGCTCCTTGGCTTTACAGCCACATTTGAATTTAGCCCTTTGAAAAGAGAGAGGGGGGCTGAAGCACTCTGGCCCAAAGCAGCATTGGCACTGTGGGCAGTGGGGTTCCTTGCTCTGGGGACTCCTGAGGGGACTTTTATCATTTTTATCAAGTTTTATCATGTTTTATCATTGATCGAGTTTTATCAAGTTTTATCATTGATCTTCACAATCAGGGCTTACCCTGCTATTTTTTGCAAGTCACAGGAGATGCCAATGCCTGGGCACCCAGGAAGGATGTAAATCTTCAGTACAGCTTTAACAAGAATATCTCTCCAGCTTGCACTGGTACTGCCCTTTATACAGGAAGATCTCTACTGACATATATCCATGGGAATCTGACCTTGCTGTCCTGACATTTGTGTTTGTAGCAGGTAGCATTGGGATTAAAAGTGCATTATGATGCCATAGAGCCTTTAATCTAATTTGGGGGATTTAGAGACAGGTTGTGTGCATTTGGTATTGACTGCCAGAGACTTAACAACAGAGCCAGAGGAGAAGAGAGAGCTTGCAGAGATTTTGCCGGTAGTCAATATTTTGCAAAACCTTTACATTCGGGCCCTTGCGG
Source organism: Anser anser (assembly GCF_964211835.1). Classification (NCBI taxonomy): domain Eukaryota; kingdom Metazoa; phylum Chordata; class Aves; order Anseriformes; family Anatidae; genus Anser; species Anser anser. The sequence continues at coordinate 144,492,053 of NC_139720.1, forward strand.
TGAGGAAGATAGGATTGACATCTGCTGTAGGAACAGGGGATCCAGATTTGCTATCAGGCCATCAGCCTGCCTGCTTGTTCTCCCCCTTTGCAGTCACAAGTCATCAGTGTTCCTCTTCCAAAGAAGACATCTGCACATGAAGCCCCAAAGCCAGCCTCCCCGCACCTGGAAGAAGGGTATTCCCAAAATCTGACCCCCATGCAAACCCATGGGCACACAGCCTTTGCCAGAAGGCACACAGGGAGTTGTGTATGTATTTGGCCATTCATGTGCTGGTGGAAACGTTCATGGCAGCTAGCATTTGCTCCAGCAGCCACGGCCTAGGGGACCCTGCTGATCTCCCTCACCACCCCAGGGTGGCTGAGGTGCATGTGGAGGACCCCAGCCCCAGTTTGCCCCCCAGCAGGTGGCTGTCCCCACTGCCTGGTGGCATCCAGGGCTCCAGGGAACACACAAGATGCACTGAGAGGACACAACACAGTGAGTGGGGTTTCCAAGGGCCTTGTTTCTGCCTGGCTTCCCCTCCTGCCCTGTGTTTCCAGCTGAGGCTCCAAGAAGATGTCATCGCTGCAAAGCTGAGCGGGGGCTGGAGAGCAGGCTCCAGCACTCAGAGCCCTGTGACCTCCCTGTTTTCCACGCCTGCTGTCATCAGCAGTTCAGCTCACCTACTTTTTGTCACCAAAAGCTGGCATCCAGTGTATCTGCATGCTTTCCCTGGCCACTGGAGGTGCCTATCTCTGGCTGCTGGCTGCAGAGGGGGGTAGATGGCTCACAGCTAGCTTCTGGTGACTACAGCTTTGTGAAATGCCTAGCACGCAGCGTGAGATGCCCTTGCTGCTTGCTGTGCCACAAAAATGCCTGTGCTGGGCCAGATATAGGTTAGTCCAGCCCATTTCTTTGCTTCCAGCAATGGCCAAATAGTTCATGCCTGAGAATATATATTCCCCAGGACTCCCTCCTGAATTCCCACAGGTTTTGGTTCGGGGACTGTCTGAAACAAACTATTTTTAATGACCTTGTTTCTTTTTCTTTCCATTAATTGCCTCAGCACTTTTTGAACCCAAATGCTCAGGGCATTTGGTTAGGGTGTTTGGTCCCTCCCATGCCCAGTCAATGCAGCCTGCACCCCTCCAGGCCTGGGGGCTTGCAGAGGCCTGGAGCAGATGCAGGAGCTCTCCCTGCAGCACAAACTGTGCTCACCTGGGGATGTGCTGGACTGTCAATGATACAGATGAGCCTTAACTTGAAAATTCAGTCACCCAACACCTCTAAAACCAAACTTTGCATGGAAAACCTAAGGAATCCTTTCACCCCCTGCCCCACTCACACAGAACACTAATCCAGTCCCCTGTCTGCCCTGCAGCCTTCCTGCCCCTTCTTGGCCCTATGCGAGGGTTCACTTTGTAAATCTAGTGACAAAAGCCCTGAGAAAAGGGAGGACAGGATGGTGCCTCTTTAGCCAGAGAGAGCTCTAGATGTATTTTCAGAGTTCAAACAAGTTTGGAAAAACAGGACTCGTTTCCTCTTCACCCCTCCGTTTATCTGCCCAGTAAATGTTACAGCTCACAGAAGGACACTGCTCTTCGCAGCTGTTTCATGGCCCCACCTCTGCCCTTTCCCATTTTGGCTGAAATACACGTTCACTCTGCTGTAGCTGCTGTTTTTGGATCATGCTAAGACTTCTCCAGTCCAAAGCTAAATCTACCCTCATAATCCACCAAACTAAGTCCTAATAAATCTAAGCAGGTTTCACTTAACTACAAGCAGGCATGTAACTATTTGTGGGTTGCTGTGACAAAAGGATCCTAGGGATTGCCTGAGTTCAGAGCAGATGGGGACAGCAGTCCGGGTAACACTGAAATTCAGTGCCCCGTTTGCACACTCACCTGCTTGTTTGAATCAACATCTTTACCACACTGCCCCTCACTCTGCCAGTGAGTACAAGTACACATGCAAAAGAAACTTTCAGGACTTCTTTCAGAAGAGAGGCATTTTCTCATGAGATAACTGTTATCTGAGAGAAGTACAGTGTTGTGAAGCCAGCAGCAAAAGTCAGGCATTGCCACTAGCAAAAATAAGCAAGAGCCCTGCTTCACCTGCCCACAGTGCAAATGTGCTTGTGTGGATAAGGAATTTCAGTCTAAGCAGTTTTATTTTGGCATGTGTAAGAGGCTGAAGCAGATTTTTGTAATAGAAGATGTAGATTGCTTTAAGCATAGGTATAATCTCCAGCCTGCCCATAATAAGTAATAATAATCCCTGTTCTGGCATTAATTCATTGTGTGACCTTGGACATGACACTCGCATCCACGTTATCAAAACTGGCAAGTGCATGCAAGTCCCACTGAAGGACAGAGGAGCTACAAGTGCCAAGCATTTAAAAAAAATCAAATTAAACTCCCAGGGTCTCAGATTTCTCACTTCTAGGGGAAACTATGAGAGACTGTTGAGAACAGGATCTGAAAAATACACTGAGATCTTGAAAAAACACAACACACCTTAGCAGACTTAGAGTTTCTGGACTTTGAGAGCCATTAGATGAATCTTTTCAGCATGAGTGCTTTCCCCTGTAAAAAGCCCCAAGTATGGCTGTGATAACCCTTTCTTTACATTGTATGGGGAGCTTTACTGGTCTGGCACAAAGCTGGGGCTGCAACTTTTCTCTAATAGTGTTTTTTTTTTTTTTCCAATTTCAGTAACAGTTCTGCCTACCCCACACCAAAATTGTCCCATTTCTACAAACTACATCACAATCACTAGGCTGTTCTTAGGACATATTAGGTAGGATTTCAGCTGTAGAACTAGTATGACCATTATGCTACCTTCAAAGGCATTTCCCAAAACAGGGGGGGAAAAAAAAAAGAAAAGAAAAGAAAAGAAAAGAAAGGATAACACAGCTGGCACTGGTGATAAATCTAAAATCTTCAAATGTTCAAGCTTTGTGTCATCTCTGCACACCAGGGAATAGGGCAGGAGAATCAAAAGTTCAGCAGCCTTCCTTTTTGGCCTTGCCTTGGTGCAATTTGAAGCAAGCATAGCAATATTGAAAAGTTTTGTTTATAAACAGCAGGTGTTGGTGTTATGGTGTACGTGCTTCCCCTGGAGTCATAAACAGCAGCGTAACTGGTAACTCAATCTTTGCTAACTGCTTGCTGCGATGCGGATAGAAGTGCAACCCGGGGGTACTACATACCTTTCAGGCCACTTAGCACAATGTGAACAATTTTGCTGGGAAGCCTAGATTAGTCTGGACACATGTGCCAAAATTAATGTTAAGTCTGAGACCTGTTTCCCCTTCCCCAGATCCTTCTTGTGACTGTGATGAGTCCCAAATGCTCATTTTTGCTTTTTGTTAAGACACCAATTTACCTCTTTTCTCATCCATAACACAAGAGGATTTGAGCAGGTTACATTGGCACTTTGGCTGTTTATGTGATATCTTTTCTGGGAACTCACAGAGAATTTGCTGGTGGCTGAAAAGGAAAGAAAAAACTGTATTAAAATTCACAGATTCACAGATTTCTCTAGGTTGGAAGAGACCTCAAGATCATCGAGTCCAACCTCCGACCTAACACTAAGTACTCCACTAAACCATATCCCTAAGCTCTACATCTAAACGTCTTTTAAAGACCTCCAGGGATGGTGACTCCACCACCTCCCTGGGCAGCCCGTTCCAATGCTTAATAACCCTTTCGGTAAAGAAGTACTTCCTAACATCCAACCTAAAACTCCCCTGTCGCAACTTTAGCCCATTCCCCCTCGTCCTGTCACCAGGCACGTGGGAGAATAGACCAACCCCCACCTCTCTACAGCCTCCTTTCAGGTAACTGTAGAGAGCGATGAGGTCTCCCCTGAGCCTCCTCTTCTCCAGGCTGAACAAGCCCAGCTCCCTCAGCCGCTCCTCGTAAGACTTGTTCTCCAGACCCCTCACAAGCTTGGTCGCCCTTCTCTGGACTCGCTCGAGCACGTCCATGTCCTTCCTGTAGCGAGGGGCCCAAAACTGAACACAGTACTCGAGGTGCGGCCTCACCAGAGCCGAGTACAGGGGCACAATCACTTCCCTCGACCTGCTGGCCACACTGCTTCTTATACAGGCCAGGATGCCGTTGGCCTTCTTGGCCACCTGAGCACACTGCTGGCTCATATTCAGCCGACTATCCACCAATACTCCCAGGTCCTTCTCGGCCAGGCAGCTTTCCAGCCACTCATCTCCCAGCCTGTAGCTCTGCTTGGGGTTGTTGCAGCCCAGGTGCAGGACCCGGCACTTGGCCTTGTTGAACTTCATGCAGTTGACCCCAGCCCATCGCTCCAGCCTATCCAGATCCTCCTGCAGAGCCTTCCTGCCCTCGAGCAGATCGACACACGCACTTAGCTTGGTGTCATCTGCAAAATTGGCACCTTGTTTTTATGGACAGGATTGTTTCTCAGGTTGCACAGGGAAGGTGACATTTAACCAGGTGACACCACTTTATGGGCCTCAGTTAAACAACAGAACTACTCGTGTTGCGATCAGAGCTGCTCAGGATTTTCAGAAGAAACTCAAACACAAATAACCAGTTCTATGACCAAGCATTAATTTGAAGGTCTTAGCAGACAGGTTTAGCCATTACATGTCTGAGCACACAAACCAAACCCAAAGCTTGCTGAGCGGGGAAGCGACACATCTTTGCTATGTGTGTCCTGTCAGCTGAAACAGCTAGGTTGTTAGCTGCACACCGATCGAAGTATGCAAAGAGCTCTCTGATTTTCAGATTGATGGGAAAAAAACACCTCACAGTGCCTTTTTTATGTTGTAAAAAGGTTTACTTACATACAATATAATGGGAGGATAGTGCCATAAAAGTCTTTGTTGTGCAAAATCTGTGTCCTGTTTTTGCATGTATCCTGACAATGGATTTTGTGATCCTTTTCTAATTGTCACCTGTATGCCTCATAAAACCATCACCTAATTTATTACAAGACCACCTTAGGGCTGCAGTCATTTTCTTTGATTTTTCCCAGGTTCCATCACCTCTCCTTGTCTTGGCCTTTACCACTGCCACTGCACACCTCTCCCCCTTCCTCTCCCTTTCCCTGCGCACCTGGCCTGTTAGCCTCCCGCCTCCACCCATGCCACGAAACCTGCAAGCTAATCCTCTCAGGCTGTGGTGCTCAGCACCCTTACTACCACTTCTTTCGCCCCAAGGATGAGCAGGCATTTCCTCAAAACCTCGCCACTTCCCCCCCTTTGCCTCACCCCCCTCCAATTTTACTCAAGCTCCCTAAGCCTCCTTTTCATTTTTGGTTGACAAATGTTCTCACTTTTTTCCTCATTCATCAAGCCGTGCACAAACGTGTGTCTGGCACAATTTTGGCAGGGGGCCCCAGACCGAGGGGAGGGCTGCATCCATCTGCTGCAGCTGCTGCTTCACATCTCCTGCGTGCTGCCAGAGCACGGCTGTGCCCTGCGAGCAGGAGCCTCGTGGAAAGTGGCTCGAGTCGATAAATCACCCGCACACGCTAGGTACGGCCGGGGGTGGTGATAAGGGCAGCTGCCGAGTGTAACCCGGGCATCTCTTGGACAACACTTCTGTAAGCACATCTGCCATTTAACATTTGGGCGCAGGTATTAAATATTCCACGGAGTGCCCTGCCAGGATGGAGACGAGAGGTTCACGCCTCTCCTCGGTCTGTGAGTGTGCTAAACTTGGCTTCTGCTCAGCTGACAGCAGAGCTCCTTTCTGGCTTTTAGGAAGAATGTGCTCCTGTGTACGAGTGCATTAAGAATCAAGTACTTCTTCTGAGTTCCTGCACGAGCCCCAGGTATCACCCTTGATTTGCAGTTTGGCTTGGGCCTGAAGAGGTTTGATAGCTGCCAAACTTAAGGGAGTACAGAAAGAAAGACCTCCTGGCATTGCAGAGCCTGGAAAAAAGGGAGGTGAGCAAGCTGAAAGAAAGTGAACTTGTTATCTCTGCCTTGCACACTGAAATGCTTTTAGGGGAAAAAAGAAGAAAAAAAAAAACCAAACATTGAAATACAATAATTTCATTAACATAATCTAATAGGATGAGCAAAGTTATATCTTCAGAGAGAGAAAAAGAAAAGTCACAGCGCAGCAGAAGAGGTGTTGGTGAACATAGGTGAGGCTGCACCTGGAGCACTGGGTCCAGTTCTGGGCCCCCCAGTACAAGAGGGAGCTGGACATACTGGAGAGAGTCCAAGGGAGGCCACCAAGATGATGGAGGGCCTGGAGCAGCTCTCCTGTCTGCCCAGCCTGGAGAAGAGGAGGCTCAGGGGGATCTCATCCATGTCTGTAAATACCCGAGGGGAGGCTGCAGAGAGGACGGAGCCAGGCTCTTGTCAGAGGTGCCCAGGGCCAGGACCAGGGGCCCTGGGCACAAACTGGCCCCCAGGAGGCTCCCTCTGAGCACCAGGAGCACTTCTGTGCTGTGCAGATGGTGGAGACAGTCTCTCCTCTCACGTGTCTGACCTAGTGCTGCCATGAGGGAAAATGGTTTGCATCATCTGTCAATGTGTGTAACAGACCATTTCTGCTACTTTTCAAACATGGTATCGTGCTAGCCACTCGAATTACTCAGCTTCTTCTTAGTAGCTCTGTAGGCTTGGGTGCCAGAGGCAAAAGGGAAGGCCTCATCAAGACTGACCCTCCCCCATAACAGCCACCAGTCAGCAGTTCTTGTGCCAAGCAAGATAACCTGTAGGTCAAAATCACTCTTCACAGGTGTGAGATCAGTTTAATGCCAAACAACCCAAGGTAATTCTTACTGAAGTCAATATGGCAGTGGCAGGTATGTCTTACCAACCTTAAAAAAGAAGTAAAATCTTTTGTATGTTTGCCATCAGTGGCCGGTTTGGAAATTTGCAAGGGAAGATGGGCACTAGTGTCACACAGGACCTAAACACGGGGACTGCTTGATACAAAGTGTTGGCTAATGTGGGTTTGGGAGAACAGATGGAAAATAAAACTCTGTTAATAGAACATAAAGTAAGATAAATGACTTCTGGTTTTAATGTTTTCCAAAATTCTTTCATCTGGTATATCCATACCTTCAAAAGAAAAAGGTGCCCTCACAGCATGTTGCAAGAGCATTACTCATGTCATGCATGTTCATGTCGTTGTCATCCTGAAACAGTTTGGTTACTATTAATTCTTGTCTTCATGCAGCCAAGATTTAATTAACTACATACATTATCACTGTTTATATGTTTATATCTACCATGATTGTTATCTTATGCATATATATGTGTTGGTGTTTTGAGCGTATAAAGTATTAATGCAAGGAGGCTTGAATCCTGCTCTGCCTTCAAGGTGGAGCTTTCCTTCACAGTAAGAACGCAATAAGGTAAGCATCAGGATAGTGATACTTTTTCCCTTTTGGGCAGGGGGAGATCCCACCTATACAGGAGGTACCAGTACTTTGCAGGTTAGGTGATGGCAAGTGGTGTGAGGGGGACCTGAAATGATCTTGGGGACAAAAGAGGTGTACAAGGATATACATATCCCTAAATCAAGATCCATTCAATGAAATACATGCTCTGGATCAGGTCTTCCTTGATGAGTTTCCAGCTGATAGCTATGTAAGCATGATGAGAGCTTGTTAACTGGTTAAAACAGAGAACAGAGTTAGAATAATCTGTCTGCAGCTGTAAGCAAAGTCTTCTTTTGTTTCTGTACAGCTGCCTCTAAATAAGGAGATCATACTGCTGATCTCTGGATTCCTGAATAAATTCATTCCTTACTTTATCTTCAAGCCTGTCTGGTGGTAGGAGTGATTTAAGGATAACTGGCAAATCACCGTCATTCCATTCCTGAAGAGATGACGATTCAGTAAGTGGGGGCGTTGGGCGATTCTTCTACAAAATACAAAGCCAGAGGTAGCCAGATATTTCTCCTTGAGCCTCATAGGCCATTTTAAAAGTTGGTAATGAGGCTTCTCAGCTTAGAAGGGATGTTTTTTGGGGCAGAGTATCTCTGGAAAGTGTACGGAAAGCTTAGAAGGTGTCACAACATGGAGTTTACAGCAAGTTCGGGTTGGCCAAATCTGGTGAGCTTTGGGACAGGGGTGGATTTCTCCTGTCCTGGTGGATAGCTCAGATAGTTGCTGCAGCTCCACATTCATGGGTCCAGCCTGTAGTGAGGCTGAGCATGTGTTCCCAATAGACCTATTCACACAAAATACACACATTGCCAGTCACACAGACCGCCACAGAGACAAAGCAGTGCCTTTATCTGCCCACACAGCACTCCCACAGACATGAACAGCACAGATATCCTGAACATGTTGCCCCTCTCTGGGGATCTGGATAGAAGTCCCCTATTGGTACATGCATACAAGATGTGGGTCACCCCAGGAGCTGTCCTCTGGTTGGCACCTAGCTCCTGGTCTCCTCCAGATGCTGGAACCCAGAGGTATGAGACCAGGGGTTTGTGGTCCACCCCTGGGTGCTGGTACCCTCTCACCTTGACAGTCTGGCCTGAAGCTTGCTAGCACTCATACAAAGCCACACAGGGTACAGACTGGATCCTCACAGAAGCTAGTTAGAAACAAGATTTAATGAGAATGCAGGATAGGTGGTGGTGATGAAGCACAGGGCTCAGTCAGGCAAATATACTGATGAGCAACCTCTTCATGCTCAGCTGAGCCCTCTTGTTCCCTTTTCTCCTTTATTTCCTTGTGTTTGTTATTCCCCAGTTACCTCAATCTCTCAATTTATCCACATTTGGTCCTTCCCCTCAGCATCCCTTAGTGAGACTGACACATTCTCACAGATCCCTGAAAACCTCCCATAGGAAATTTTATACAATCCTCAAATTCTCTGTCCCATGCATACCATATGAATCACAGAATGGCTCGGGTTGGAAGGGACCTTAAAGGTCATCCAGTTCCAAACCCCCTGCCATGGGCAGGAATGCCACCCACTAGATCAGGTTGCTCAGGGTCTCGTCCAACCTGGTCTTGAACACCGCCAGGGACAGGGCATCCACAACAAAAGTCCCTTACCTTGCCAGACAGTATCTCCCTTTTGCACACATGGCTGTCTGGCCCATTTGGGTACCCCATCATGGGGTGTTTCATGCGGGGAATGGTATAATCCTTCCCCTTTGATGGATGGGGAAAACTGCTGAGGTTGGCCTCTAGTCAAACAACCTAATGCAGAGAAACAATGTTTTCCAGGTGGCTGGTAAAAGACAAGGCCAAGCAGAGCTACCCACAGGGAGCCATTCTGTCTTGGCACACCTGGATGCATGGCGTCTGTCTAAACCACTTAAAAATACTTCTTTAGCACAGAGGGATATCTGGATTTCCATCTCTCTTTGCATGCCTATGAAAAGATTCCCACAAGTAATCTTGATCGCTTCCATCCATTCAACTCAGCATTCAACAAGCATTCAACTCAGAATTTATGAAAGGGACGTGATTTTGGGAGGGTCAGATGATGATGAAATTCAGTCCCCTGAAAGCTTCATCTTCACACAGAATAAAGTTTGTCCACTTTCCTGAAAGCACAAGTGTCACAAGTGCTTGCATGAAAAGCAGCGTGGCCAGCAGGTTGAGGGAGGTGATTCTCCCCCTCTGCTCTGCTCTCATGAGACCCCACATGGAGTGCTGCGTTCAGCTCTGGGGCCCCCAGCACAAGGAGAACATGGATGTATTAAAACGAGTCCAGAGGAGGGCCATAGGGATGATCAAGAGGATGGAGCAGCTCTCCTGTGAAAACAGGCTGAGGGAGTTGGGGTTGTTCAGCATGGAGAAGGTTCTGGAGATACCTTACAGTGGCCTTCCAGTACCTTCAGGGGACCTACAGAAAAGCTGGGGAGAGACTTGTTGTCAGGGAGGGTAGTCATAGGACAAGCAGTAATGCCTTAAAGTAAAAAAGAGTAGATTTAGATGAAATATTTCAAAGAAATTCTTCTCTGTGGGGGTGGTGAGGCCCTGGCACAGGCTGCCCAGAGAAGCTGTGGGTGCCCCATCCCTGGAGGTGTTCAAGGCCAGGCTGGATGGGGCTTTGGGCAACCTGGTCTGGTGGGAGGTGTCCCTGCCCATGGCAGGGGGGTGGAACTGGGTGGGCTTTAAGGTCCCTTCCAACCCAAACCATTCTGTGATTCTGTGATTTATCCTCAGATACTCCAGGAACTGAAATAACCTTGGTTGCCAAAATTTAATTAAACAACCAGTTTGAAATGTCTGAAAGCAGTTTTGAGACTGTGTGGAAAATATGAGCAGAGACAATTGTGTTAGCTAGGAATAATGAGCCAGCTTGTGGTGTAAGACTAGAAAGGCCAATGTTCAGTGTGATTTTAGCTGACAAATCCCGAGGTTATGACATTAGGCTAGTCCAGTCATGGACCGCTGAAGGACTGAAACTCTAAATGTTTATTTTAAAAGGGGCATCCAAGCAAATGATCCAGATCATTTGCTGTTCCCTAGTGTGATTGTGTGTGTTCCCCTAATATCCACTATTGATACTAGTCCAGCCAGTGCTTGATAGTGCTTGAGCAAAGCCATTTGTAAGAGTGCAAGAGCTGGATTTCCTGTTGGCAACATCTAGATCATGGAGATGCTTAGAGACGGACCACAGCTAGAGAAGTTTTGGCCCTTCTCATTTGTACTCAGATGGCTTTTTCCTTTACTGACATCATGTTTATTGGCGTACTGCTCTGACTGAAGAGCTCTCCCATGAGAAAGAGGAAAGCTTTAAGTGAGCTTCACGACAGCTGCTCACTGATCTCCTCCGAAACTGCTGCAGGGTTTGTCAGTCCCCTGTACCCTCAGGTGGGTTTTATGCCTCATGGTTACCTCTAGGAGCACAGAAACCTCTGTCAGGGCTGTAGTAAGAGAGAAAGCTGTCTGTTCTGTCCTCCTGGCCACTTCAGTGCTGCTGCAGGGTCTGCCTGTTCCCAGCCTCTCCTGGGCAGGTGGGAGATACAGAAGGTCTGATGTTCAGAGAGGCACTGCTGGGGGTGGCCATCAGTGGGAGAAAGCAGCACCTTTTTGCTTATTTATCCCTTATTGACATAGTTTAATTAAAAGACCATCATGTTAGCTGGTTTTATTGAGGCTCTGCCAAGAGATTGGAAGTTATGGCAGCTAATTAATAGAAAGGCCATTAAAAGGTTTCTTATCTTAAAAGTGGTAAGGTGTGATTTGTTGTTGTTGTTGTTGTTTTGTTTTCATGATTTCAGTTCCAAGGCCAGATCATAAAATAGAGCTGCTAAAGGTAATCATAGAAAAAATAAAAATCTTGGTTTTCCAACTGTTTTGAAGATGTTATTTTTAGGGCATGTGCTCCTGTTAAATGTATCTACGTACTCCTAAGCCAAAAGGATGTGAAAGGAAACAAATGTGACACTTATGAAACAGCAGCAGCCTGGCTGATAGGGCTTTCACACCAGGAGCTTGCTCTCTGGGGTCTCTCAAAAACCGAAAAGCAAATTAATTCAGCCAGGACACAAACCAGAACGTTGAGACTGACTTTGGACCAGGCCCCAGCTAAACAGCCGTGTGGCTCAGGTTAGCCAAAATTAGGCTCCACAAAACACTGTCTTCCCCCGAGCTTTCTCGTGAGCCACTGGGAGAGTGACAGGACCATGAGGTGCGTAGGCTGCTGACAGCTTGGTGTTCACCTGGTGATGGTGAGCAGCCAAACACCTTCTGCCCCCAGGGACGGTGCTTGGTCAGCATGGCTCTAGAGAGAGGAGATGTGAGCGGGGCTCAGTGCTCTCCTCCCTCCCCGGTGACCTTTCCCTTCCCCAGCCCGCTGGGAGCAGGGCCTGCCAGCTGGGCCTGGAGCTGCATTTCTCTGCAGAAGCTCCTGCTGCTCCCTTTCAGCTATCTGTGGGGCCCAGCAGCCTGCAGGCAGTTCTCCTTGGAAAGCACAATGAGAAGAAGAATGTAATATTAAAAATAATCCAGGCATTAGATTAGGAGCTGCTGTGGAAAAAAAGCAAACCAGAACAAAACAAAACAAAAAACCAACAAACACAGTATCCTACTTCTCTCCGCCCAAGTTATTTTCCTGGATCTTTCCAGGGGGAAAAGTCTATTTAACTTTTCCCCCTTTCCAAGCTGCTTTAAAAAGCTCTAAGGCATGATTCAAACTCCTCCAAAATCTGTGGAAAGAGTTCAGCATCTCTGAATCAGGTCTTGAAGGCAGGGTGGTAAGAAGTGTCCTGCCTTATACTCAGGGTGAAAACAGAAATGTCCCAGAAGAGTTGTAAGTTAGTGCTATGTGAATAGTTATCTCCCTTTCCCTTTTCCCTCAGCCTTCCAGTGCCATGGTGGTCGAGCTTTTTCATTTTGAAGGAGCCAACCAGCAGAGAGGAGAAAGGGTCAGGGTCCCTCCTAGCAATGCAGTTGTCATTACCAGTGGAGATGCGTGCCACAGGAGTGATCCTTCCTCTGGTCCTGGACTGCATAACCTCACCCAGAGCCCCATGGCAGTGACTTTGTGGCTGCATGACGCTTTACCCCATAAGCCCCTAGATAAAGGCCATAAAAACAACCCCGCATGCACACAGACAAAGCAGAAGAGGCTTGGATGATGAGAGCTGTTTTAAACCCACCGATTCCTTTGAAACACTGTGAGTGAGACCAGCTCTGCTCCCCACAGCGTGCTTTGCAAACAGCTGAGGTGAAGGCTAGAGACTCATCAGTGACAAAACGAGCTCTGCTTGGCACAGTTTGTGTCGGGCACAGCCCAGAACGAAGTTTACCAAAGCCTTTCACCAGGCCTTTTCACAAAGGCACTGAATCATGCAGCAAACACACACACTCCTGTTCTCACTCAGCACCATTTTACAGAGAAAATAAACATCACAGAGCTGTAAAGAAAACCCCACACCAAGCCAGTGCTCACTATATTAGCTTAATTTTTCTAAAAATGATGCCCCAGGCAAGTTTCAAAATTTAAATTTCTGATACTCCTTGCATTTCCCCAAAGCTGTTTTTCATTAACTTTTTAACCAAGCTGTTACAGCTTCTTGAGAAATTTGGAGTCTCTGCGGCTTACTCCTCCTGACTGTGGGACTCGCTGAATATTGAAGAGCTACAGGGCCGAATGCTTTGCCCCTGGGCAAAATCAGCTGCAGTTGTATCATTTCTGACAGAAGTTCTGACAAAATGCCAGCTTCTGCTTAAACACCTGTAGTGCCCGTGCAATATTCATCAGTCTACCTAAGTGCTAGACAAAGCTGATGTGCTGGCAGGTATGTCTATAGGAAAGGTAGTAAGTACTTTGATAAATAAATCTGGGGTCCCTAACATATCTCCGGAATAAAAATGTTTTGTCAAGCCTGTGGATATACTCAGGCAAGTGAGGTGTTTGTGGAAACAGCATGTATCCCTTAAAAAATATGCTGTTTCTCCACAGAGCCAAGGCTCCGAAATCCTCTGCCCTAAGCGGGGTCCCTGGCTTTGTTTAGGATCACTGCTGTGTGCTCAAGGAAAGGCTGTTGGCTTGGGTTGTCTAAGGAGGGTTATTTTGTTCAATTTTTACTTCACTATTTAGCCTGTACTTGTTTTCATACTTTATACGGACCTTGCAGTGGAACTTAAAAATATGCACAGCTGGTTATTTCTTTTTGTTTTGCTTTTAATATGAAGTCACAGTTAGGGATCATGTGCCATACAGCACAGTAAACAAGTAGGTAAGGCTGTGGGGGTGTGAGCCTACTGTAGGCACCCTGTCCTACACTGCCTCTTGTTTGAACGTGGTAGCTCAGATTTATACTACTATTACAATCAGTACAGCTAATAATGATAATAAATACAGCAGCTATTTAAGGACAGATTCTATCAGCATCTTCCTTTTAGTGAAGTGAGGTCCTTGCAAAAACTGCTTCCTGCTGCAAAAGATTTTTCTGAACCACTTCTTCCATCATGCTCACTACAGACACTTTCCAGATACTCTAGCTCACCAGACACTCTTGGAAATGTCAGATATGTCTTTTGTCAAGGGCTTCTGTTTTTAACAATATATTAATATTTCAAGCAAGTTTCTGGCAAGTCTTCAGATTTTGCCAGTGGGTCCCAAAGTCTTTCAAAAAAAATGAGATTTATGGGCAGTGCTGGTGGGTGGAGGGCTGGACATCAGTAGTGTAAAAAGCATACCTTGTGGTTTTAGTGACGCATGAAGTATAATCACAGCTGGTAGTGGGTTGCATTCCAGCCCCTGTGACAAAGATAAAAGGCAAGGTGAAGATTTGCGATACTAATTATTTATGGGAGCCCGGTGTTCAGCTGTGCAGTGCTGCCATGGCTAGATTGCCTTTCAGAAAAGTACCGTAACGTTGGCTGCCCTGTAATATTAACTGCACTTACTTATTTTTGCATGGATGAATAGTGACAGGCCAAAAGTACTGCTTGTCGTGCAGGTCTGACCTGAGCTGTGTGCTCCTGGCGGCCGCTCCCCCTCCTCCACAGATAGGTCTTGATTTACCCCAGAGCCCCCATGGAGCAGGGATATGTCTGGCTGCCCAAGTCAGAGCGTCTCAGCCATCCTGTGGGGACAAGTCCTGTCCTCCTCATCTTCCAGGCACCTTTTAATTTGCTATCAGGTGGCTTAGAGAACTGTTGCTTTGCCCAGTCTTAGCTGCCATTCTTATCTACAAACCACCTCCATCACTAGGCTGAAATAAAACCCTTCCTTCCTTCCTTCCTTCCTTCCTTCCTTCCTTCCTTCCTTCCTTCCTTCCTTCCTTCCTTCCTTCCTTCCTTCCTTCCTTCCTTCCTTCCTTCCTTCCTGAGCAAGGTGACTTTATAAGCCAGGTCCAGCAGGAGGGCTGCCACACGTGGGAAGCTACATGAAGGGCTGTGGGGAGCCCTTTGCATGCTCCTCCCTGTGGAATGAGTGTAAAGCAGTGCAGACCTGAAGTATTTCAAATACAGATGTAGTCCCTGGCTTTAGCTCGAGGTTATTCCTGAGCTGTGATAAACAAACATGGATTTTTCACGTGGTGTAGATTTGGTTGCATAATGCAGTCCTTTTATTTCCTTTGATATAAAGTCAAATGTACAAATATACAAAATTGGAGTTACCAGCTGAGTGCATGTAGACACCACAACCTAAATATCTGCATCTCAGTGAGCCACCTCAGGCGTCTGTGGAGTCCAGAGCATAGTCCAACTTACCCACAAGTATGAGGACATCCTCACTTGTTTAAAACTCACTTGTTTAAACATCCTCACTTGTTTAAACAGTGAACACTACTAAAATAAAACAAGACCAAAAAAAAAAAAAGTTAGCTGTTCAGAAAATGATTTGCTCCAAGACTACCTCCACTCCAAAATCTACCCCTGCCATTCTTCTAAGGTAGTGAAGATTGCCTTCAGAACTAAATTCAGGCAGGCAGGAGGGCAGGAGAGCCCATCTCTGATCCAGAGATACCAGTTTCATTTGTTTCATCTTGTCACTCAGTGCTCTTCACACACAAAATAACCCCCTGCCCCCAAATGGTTGCAATTTATCATCACAGGTTTGCTTCTCTGTCCCTGTCCTTAAAACTTCTCGCAGTCCAGACGTGTTGAGCAGTGGACTCTTATTTGACCATCATAATCTTACTCAAATATCTAGCTGTACATCACCAAGGAGATTAGACAGCCCCCTGAAGTGAAGCTATGTGCACGCACTGGTCTGGCTGGACACGGTTGCAGAAGAAGGTTTTAAAGTGGAGCTGCTTAAAGAGTGCTAGTGGATGTCAGGTTATTTGCATGTCAGAAACACATCTGATGAAGACAACCAACCATAAACATCGAACATTTACAAGCCTTCTTTCATGCTCAAAGAAACCTGATGCTCAGCCATGTAGATGAATCATTTCTTTCCTCTCCATAGCAGAAAGTTCACTGAAATGGAAAGCAGCTCTTACAGATGAGTGCTTCAACTGGAGTTATTAACTATATTTTAATAGCTGGCAAAATGTATTCACTTTGCCTGTTATCATGTAAATAATTTTTACTAAATCCACTAAACCATCTTTGCAAGATTAGATTGGATTAGGCATGTTATAAAAATTACTTTTAATGAAAATGTTTAGGTCTTAAAGTGGATTTAAATATTATTTCCTATCACTTTAGGGTCTTTGTACAAAGGACAATAAGGTTCTTTATGTATAAATAGTTCAAAGCATCCAGCTTAAAATGCATTACTTGGGAATGTCCACGTTGCCTTTAATAGCCGACTCTTAATTTGAAGTACCGAGGTAGAACAGTAATCAAGCCCATTTTCTAATGCCTGGAAATCCACTTTCTTATATTAAAACATGTGATTTGTATTTTAAGTTAGCAGTCTCTTAAAATAAGGCGCTAAATTCAGAGGTTATAAAGCGCATAGTTTACCTGAGCTGCTGCGAGGAGACCTTGTATATCACACACTTGCCTGGGCTGAGCCTTTAAGGCAAAATTAATAGGGATTTAAGAGGAAAACACTGCTACAACCTCACCAGACCAAGGACACCCTCCTCATCCTCCTCCTGCAGCATGTCCCTGCTGTCCCTGCAGATGGCAGTGACCTTGTTCCTCAAGGAACCGCTCTCCCAGCTCTAGCCAGGCAACCTGGGGCTCCCCATGGTTTCCCTCAGTGCCTTTCCACTTTGGGGAGGGCTCAGCCCAATCTCTGGGGCAGGAGGAGACCCCACCACTGGGGAAGGTAGATCTTGAGGGCAGGTCTGGATGGAGAGCAGGTCTGTCGCCCTCCCCCCCGACCTCCATTGGTGCATTGCTCTTCTTCAGATCATCTCCCGTGAGCTGGATTGAAGCTTCATGTTGTGCAGCCACGTGCAATG
Organism: Anser anser; assembly: GCF_964211835.1. Taxonomy (NCBI): domain Eukaryota; kingdom Metazoa; phylum Chordata; class Aves; order Anseriformes; family Anatidae; genus Anser; species Anser anser. The sequence goes on from NC_139720.1 coordinate 144,508,837, forward strand.
GGGTTTTGCTAAACCAGCAATGTAGCTAGCAGATGGGCAGGCTGCACGGGGGATAGATACCTTACCATGAAGGCCATTGATCTCTCGGGTCTGTCTTCTACAACCTCTGTCCAAGATTAAACCTGCCTCTTCCTCCACCAAGGTGGGCAAGAGGTGCCAGGAGCCAGCCTGGATGGGTGAGAAAGGTGGGAGGAAAATTCATGGTACCTGGGTCCATGCCCACCCCACTCTACCTCTGGGATCAGCTCCAAGCCTTGGATTTTGAGCCTGTGACCCCGCAGCCTGAGGAAGACACCAAAACCTGTGGTCAGCTCTGAGAACTGTATGCACTCTTGGTGTATCTCAGGTGGGAAGGACATTAGCAAATGCTTAAGTATTTTCCTGGACCAAAGATTGTAATCTTATGTTTAGTGATCTATTCCAAAGAACTCAGTTTGGTAATTTGGAAGCTGCTTCCTAGAACAACTCAAATGTTCACTCTAGCTGAGTTATCTGATGAGGGTTCTCAGATACAAGTCAGAGGAGGTCCAAACGATGGAAATGGAGGGAACTGCTGAGGTTTTGGCACAATCCTGCCTCCTAAGTCAGAGCAACACTGTCTTCTCTCCTCACCTGTAGTTCTGCATTGTATTTGTAAGAGATTTAACAACCCTTGGGCCTTTGCTGCTTTTTTTTTTTTTTTCATCCTTTTGCTCAGGATTCTTGATACCCTTCAGTACATTTTACTCTGAAATAAATTAAACCACCTATATGCTTAGGTGACTTTAAAATGCGTTTTTACATTAGTTGGATGGTCAGTTAATACTGTACAAGACTTCTGAAAAAGAGGACTATGCTTTTAACCAGCTGTTAGCCCTGGAATAGCTGGCTGGCTCGCCAGAGCTGTGGGCCAGCAGCACGGCACTGATGATCGTGCTGTTCTTCCTGCTAGGCAGCAGGATTTTCACCCACATGCTTGCAGAAAGACCCATGTCCCCTGCTTGTTTATTTGCTAGTGAAACATTAGTTTGCTTGGGGAATTTCAGCTATGAGGCAGCCCATGTTTTGAGAATTTTGTGGGCTTTCTTGTTTTGTCTTTCCATATTCTCTTTTTTTTTTTTTTTCCTTCATCTCAAAGAAGAAGTTCATTGAGAAAACTGGAATACCTGGAGGGGGGGTAAGGGTAGGGTGGGGGTGGGGAGGATGGAGTACTTTTGGGGTTGTTTTTCAGTCCCTTTTGATCTGGAAATATGGTGTCCATAAAAAAAGCATCTGGCCTGTATCATTTGGAGTGCCCTCCTTACTGGCTGTTGCTAGCAGGCTTTGTTACCTTGCCCTGCACTACGCTGTGGGAACGACTGGGGTAGGTCCAGATGGGAATTTTGGAATCAGTCCAAAAAAAGTGATCCAAAAAAAACCACCAAAGCCCCTGCTCAGGGGCTACCTTGCATACTCCTGGATCTACACATTTGTCATGCCCTGTGGAGCTGTGCTCCTGCCTGCAGAAGCCCCCTGTTTCCCAGAGCTCAGCTCTGGGTGTTAGAGTCAGCCACCTACTGTTGATGGCAGAGTCCCTGCCCTTGCAAATCTTCATCCTTTATGACATGTCCCCCTCTGCTCATGGTTTGTCCCTGCTGGAGAAGCTCATTTTGGCTGTGCCTTATATCTTCTACTCGGGGATGGCATGAGAGAGAAAACCTAAGCAGCGTGAGATGAGCACGGGTCACAATGGTCATGAATGCAAGGGGTAAGTGCCTGCTTCAGAAATAGGAGCTGGGCATGTCAAGTAGCCTATAAATAAACAACTTTGGGGCCCAGGCTTTCAGAAACATGTATATGTCAGAGAAATGCCTGTTACAGCTCTTCAGCACTTTAAAACTGAAATTATAGCTACGAGCATGTGACTGGGAGCAAGAGTGTGAGGGGACCCGAGACGTATAGCAGGTCACACACAGCAGTTGTAAATTACGATAGAGCAATTTCACCTCCACAGGACAAATGGAAAGGTTTGCAGCAGGCAACCTGTGGCCCTGAACTAACCTGTCAGGCTACATCTGTCTTATTTGGGGCCAATAGATACTGACTCTTAAGGTGGCAGCTGTAACCTAGTCTGTCTACAGGAATCTCTCACACTCTCTATCTGTCCCATTTGCCCTGTGTCCTTGCATCCAGAAATGCATCCCTGAGCGCTCCCAGTGACAATGTGCCTGTGACATCAATCTCTTTCTATGGCTAACAAGTAAAGAAAAAAAGATGAGTTAAACTGCCATTAAAAAAAAAAAAAAAAAGAAAATGAAATGAAGGTGTGTTTGTGGCTGTTGTTAGCTCAGTCTATCTCACATGGAGATAAGAAGTGGTACAAGGCAGATGGAAGGTTAGATGGGCTACTGATGCTTTGTTTCTCCAGGGATGGGCTCTGGATGACAGTGTAATCTAAACCAGTCTCCCCTGCCATTGCTACTGCAACACAGAGCACAGCTGGGCTGGTACAGCTCCGTGTCAGTCTGCAGTGGGAAAACCGAACCATCCTGAAACAAAATACTTTTAGAAAAGAAAAAGAATAAAACTTAACCTTTTCCTCTGATTGGTTCAGTGTGTGGCCCCCACAAGCAATTGCAGCAGCACAGGAGAAGTGGGAACGTGATATTGGAAATCATTCCTGCAGGTGGGGAGGTAGGCAGAGGATCCTTCAGCTGAAGTGGCCACTGAAAGATTGTGGTCTCACAAAAAGGTGCTTGCACCATGGAAAGCTGCCATGGCCAAAAGTTTTCAGGTTAGGCCTCTGTGTTTGCAACCACCCACACCCAAGAGACCAGAGGAAATAAAAACAGTATTGCAGCTTAACAGAGGTGGGCAGAGAATTCTGTGCATGACTCGTATCTGTGGGCTTTTCCCCAAAAAGTGTTTCTTGTCTAGCGCCTATCTCTAGCACCACACAGAGCCCACGACTTACATCTCAGATCAGCATTATCTGGTGTGGGAAGGTGTCTAAATAACTAAAATAAGCAGGAGAACTCAACAGAAGCCTCGTGCACATTTGGGCTGTAGCATGGTCTTTATTTCGCCTTTTTTTCTCTCAATAAGAGGGCATGCAAGCTCCCTGAAAGACTCAAATAACAAGTATAATTCAGTCTCATGATTAAAGGGAACAAAGTATTGGGAATAATGTGTGAATTATTGGTGGTACTATTTTCAGTGCAGCCTGGCAGAGTCCTCGTTTGACTAAACAAGTCAGTCAGTCTGTATATAGGCGTTCAGATGGAGATTGATTTGTTCTGGAGAGAGTCGAGAGGTGTGCATGGAAGGAGGAGGTCACACACCTAGGAGAAGAATGCAAGAGTTTCTCCTGTAAAGTCTTTCCCTTGCGATTTTAACCGAGGCACAAAATGAGACATTTTTTAAACGCATGCAAACCACAGGATTACTACAGAGGGATCGTTATCCCCAGTTTAAATGCAGAGCAGGCTGGCATTTAACTGCAGTGGGACTGTGAGTGTTTGTTTTTGTATAGCACCTAGCACAACTGAGACATTGACCTGGCTGGCCCTGTAGTGCTACAGTAATTAAAAACATTCGTCTAAAAATAAATGTGACTCTTGCTTTTAAAAAGAATCCAGTTAGCACAGGTTGTGTCAGCATAGTCTCATGTACAGGGGAAAAGTTCCTGGAATAAAGACTTTTTATGTTGAAAAGTAATTGTGAGACTTGTTAATGAAGATGAACCCTCTCTTAAAATATTTCCCTGTTAGTCAGTTAGAGGATGTTAATGTTCCTTATTTACACCTTCAATATCTCATGTTTTCATACATCAGCAAGTGTAGAGGGCTACTATTAAATGATGAAAGTGCTTCATGCAGACCACAGTTTGCCTTTCAGGACCTCTAATATTAGGAAATCATTATCCGCTTTCCCTTTCTGACCAGTTCAGTCTGGGGAAGAATACGATCTCGGGAGCTGTCTATTCTGTTGGTTACCATTATGGTCTCTGAGCATCCGAACATTATTCTTGTGGTTGGGTCTTTCAAAGCCTTACAGACAAGCAGAAGTCCAGATCTCTGGCTGCAAAATATGAAAAGAAAAAAAAAAAGGAAAAAAAAAAAAAGGTGAGTTCAGAACACTTAAAATCCTTCCAAAGTAGCCGCAATTTGGTGCAAAATAATAGGCAAGTGATTCTTCTTCACTGAGTTCATCCTGGAGTGCTGTGCTATTCCCCCATATCTTAAGGCAGCTCCCCTAGCAGGAGAGCTGGGGACTTTGGCCCCTGAAATCCTTTTCTGACCACTGCTGCTAACCTCAGGGCTGTGACTGCAGAGCCAAGCTGTGCTGTCCCTCCTCAGGAGCTGAGTTTCTGAGAACACTCCTGCTGCTTATCAGCCCCTCTTCAGAGGTGATGAATTGCTGCAGATAGTCCTCTTCAAGTGAGCCAACCACACCATGAGGAGCAGTGTAAGGCTTCGAGGGTGATTAAGGCACTTGGTGGTTATCCACTGGCATGTGTCTGTCATTAGCTATTAATTAAGCTAATGAAGAGGTAAACATTGGCTTTAGGAGCCACCCTGAGACATGACAAGTTTGTTCTTGCTATATATCCATATGCTAGCATATGCAGAAAATGAGTTAGGTAACTCTTAATTTCTTGGACTATATGTGTCAAACTGTATTTTCTCCTAATTTTAGAAAATGTCATCTTGCTTCTGGCATGGCTGTAATTTTATGCCATGTCTAACTTTTAGCAACCTGCTTTCTGTCAGCCCACACCAACGATGGCAACTAATGCTCTCTGTAAGCCTCATCTGGGCTTACAGATCCCAGGTCTGCTCTGAAAAGGATTTCCAGGAAAACCCTTGGTAGGATGATACCGTGCATTATTTGAGTTCGTGCTGGTCAGTATCCCTGGCTCCGAACCAAATGCATATTTTCGGCTGGCATGGGGCTTCCCCCAGAGTCGCAGCTCCTCGGCCCTCCCGCAGCATGCAGGATGGCTCCCAGCTGTCCCCAGGCTGCAGGGATCCACAGGGGCACACGCAGGCATCCACATCATCACCTTTCAGCCCATCTGCCTGCACCACTCTCTTCTGGCACCACTGACCATTACTCTCCTGCCAACGAGTTCAGCATGTCTTTTGGGGCCTTGCTGCTCTTCTTCAACTCATACCAGTGTCAAAGGCAGGCAAGGAGAAAAAGGATCCTGGCCCCAGAAGCAGGAACACCTCCTGCTGTCTGAACATCTTCAGTCTCTGCAGAAATTAGTTGAGCTTAGCATGTGTTTTTGATAGATGCATTCCTGGAATATACAAATCTACAAAACTCACAGAAAACATTATATGGAAAGGAAATCACTGTTGATTCAAACTGACACTGTGTATTCAAAGAAGAGCTGCACTTCTCAGGAGCCAACAGAGAACAATGCAATTTCCTTAAACCTTACCTAAACTGGAAGAGGATGCAGTAAGGTCTACCTTTAACCAAATATCATCACAAAACATATCCTAATGATGCCTCAAAAGAAACCTGATGTTTTGTTTAAATTCCGTCTGTGCATTCCTTGTTCTCTATTCTTATTTTCTTTCCACATTAATTCCTCAGTGTTCCTGGAAGTCTGAAAAGAAGAAAATATTAAAATATAATTTTATTCTTTAGACATTATTCTTCTCTGTTCCTTTGCAATCCCCTATGTCTTATCTGTGTCTAAAAGTCTGTTGTATAATATGTTTAGCCCAAATAATTTTTAAGTTAAGAAAATATTTACCATTGACCTAATGGACATCTTCACCATGGTAGAAGTATCTTCATCTTGGCATAGTATTATGGTAGATTCAAGGAATCATATTTTATAGGATAATAGGTTTTGAACCCTTGGTGCTCTGAAGATCCTTGAGTTCAGTATATGAAACGTGGAACTAGAGCTTTCATCTTAGAAGTATTTAACACCAAAAATGTTTAGAGTTGAGTTTTCACAGACTGTGCCGTCTCACTCCAAAATAAAGTGTCCACTTTTCATTAAAGAGGTCTTTTCTATCTTTGGCCACCATGAAAGAAATTCAAGCTGTTGCCTGAACTGGCATTATGTCTTTGTGTTTTGCCTTAACATTGATGTTAAAGCCTCCATTTCTTCCCTGACACTTTATTAATAGCACTCTAGAAAGCAATACAGTGGCAAGGATTTTGAAAATCAAGAGGACCTTTTACTATTTTTCTTGGTAAATAAATGAGGTTTTGATTTAAAGTGTTTCTGTCTGTCTCAAAGTACAGTGTATAGACACCACTTGCCTCCCCAGCTTTGCTCAGCCTCTCCCTCCTAAACATTTCCTTTTTAGAGTGCCTCACATTGTGCCAGGCACTTTGTTTGCCACCAGCCCCAGCAGATGGAAATGTGCGTGCCTCGAACAAACGTGACCTTGTTAGGCTGCTCGTCCTTCACGTGTGAGCGAGAGAGATGCAAAATGTTACACCCACCGCCTTCCCGAGGGTGAAGGGACTCAAGCAGAGCGTGTCTGCCCTGCTGCGAGGTGTCTCTTGGTATCACTGCCTCGATACGATCAACACTGCAGCGACTGCTTTGCAGCATTGCCACGATGCTACAAAGCGTATGCTCGCCCCCACCGACGCGTGCTCTCTCCTCACCTCCTGGAAATCCCACCCAGGGGCTAAATGTGGTGTGTTGGGGAGGCAGCCATGGCTGTGGGCAGTGTGTGGGCAGCTTCCTTCTGGCAGTTGTTAAAGGGGAACCTGAGAGATATGCACAAAAATAGGAAGAAAATGGGCGAATGGAAAAGTAGGGTAAATAGAGTGTTGTAAAGAGTTTTGGTCCATGACAGATGTTAAAAAAAAAAAAAGTTCTAAAAAATGGCTGTAATCTCTTTTGCCCACGCCATGTTTTGCTATAGAATAAGTGGGATTTGTCTCGCTTTATACATTACACAAGAAAGTTCTAAGTCTAAAGTCTGTTGGCAAGGGGTCTCTGAGATACACATATGGGGGCTCTGAGACACCCACATGGGGCAGGCAGAGAGGACAACCAGCTTGCCCAGAGAAGCTGTGGCTGCCCCATCCCTGGAGGTGTTCAAGGCCAGGTTGGATGGCCACACTCAGCTCATTGCCTTAATAAGAATAAAAACTGTTCCTCTTATAACTCTGTGAACTTCAGGCAGCCAAGCCCAACCCCTGCTGTGAGATGTGCTAAGAGGCTAAAGGCAAGGGCCAAGGGAGGGCACTGTTCCCAGCATGAATCACAGCTGTGGGCAACATTTTGGTGCCCTGAAAGTTCCCTTCCCATTTAAAGCATCTCCTTAGAGGAGGAGTGTTGCCAAGCGTGGGGGAGTCCAAGAGAAGGGCTGCAGAAAGCAAGCCTGGGCAGTGCTGGCCGTGAGAGGTGGAAGGGGTGCAGCTCCCCGCCGGCCATCCTAAACCTTTTGTCCACACCTCCAAACCTCTATACAACTTCCAGACACAACTCGTCTTCTGCTGGCATTTCCTTCTGAATTCTCTGTATGAGGGAAGGAAGAAAATATAATTAGGATATAGTAAGATACCATTAGGGATAAATGGGAATTTTTGTCTCCGTGGCACTACCATCCTTTTAAATTAAATAAATCTAGGCCATTTCAGCACTGATTAAGATTACTGAAGCTTGACAGTGGGCATCACAGTAATTTGTCTTTAACCCTCTCCCCTTTGTCACTGGAGGAATTCCACAGATTCAGGGGGATACAGATCAGGCTATCAAGAACTTCATATGTGCTTTCCAGACCGGGCCGTGTGGGTGACTGATGGCAGCTCTTAACAAGTATTAGCTCACTGAGCAGTTGTTAGCAGTAGACAAGCACGATTCGAAAGACAGACAGCCTGAAATCTGTAAGAAGTTAGCACTCAGAACAACTTAAAAGCAAGCCCTGATACCTTTATATCTCTCCTTTGTTCAGGGTGGTGATGGGGTTGCCAGCGAAAGCGTGTCCTCTCCTTTTAGGGTGTAAGTCCCTGCTGTTGGCAAATTGTTTTCGTGTTTGGTAAACTGGCCAGCTTGTGACCTATTAGCTGCTGACAAGTGAAGAGGGTGCTCTTCTATCCTTGGGACAGCAATCAAAAAATAATAGGCCAGATCCTCAAGTCTGATCTGGCACTTCTGTGGTGTGCAGGCGGCAAAAAGGAGCTGGCAATCATCTGGCTGTAAATGGCCAGCCAAAAATGCCTCTCCCGGTCACCCCACCTCACAGGGAGGGCAAAGAAATATGAAGCAGGTGGAGATCTGTCCTATATGGAGCTCAGCTTAACCCCAATCACTGCGTGGTCAGGGTGTTTCCCAGTGCAAATGGGATGTCTTAACCCATAGGCATGATATAGACTGCTAAGAAAATTCATCTGGCCTGGTCCTGGTAGCCTTCATTTTGTGGATCAGCCTAGGGCATGCTGCAGATCAATCAGGTTACTCCGAGGCCTGCTACCAGCTTTCTGCCAGCAGTGCTTCTTGGGGTAATTAATAGGCAGTGCTGGGTCTGAGGAGGGGAGGAGAGAGGTTATCAGTAACTTCTAAGCTGAATTTCTGCAGGAATGGAGAACAAAGAAGAAAGATGTTTGGAGCTCCTTGTCTCTTTCCCCGTTGATCTTGACCCAAACTGGTCCTTTTTTTTCCTTCGTGCTTGGAATTACCTCTCTTTCCTTCACCCTCCTAACTGCCCTTCCCATAGGTGAGGGCTGAGAGGCAGCCCGGTAGCAGGAGGTTTTTCCAGGCCTCGCTGGAGCTCCAGAGAAGAAAGAAATATCTTTCCTGGCAAGAAAACGTTGGCAGCATTAGTTATTGCCAATGCCAAGTGTTAAGAAAAAGACAAACAATGAGACAGATTTCAACAAACTAGAGATTAAAAACGTGTCTCTGGATTGTGTTAATGGCCTCCTGATACTTTGGCTTGTGGTGTAAGGAAGGGTTGGATAGGTTGTGTGGAAAGAGAAGGATGTTAACAACTTTCTTTATCTATCACAAAACTTCAAGGTGTCATTTTGAAAAATGAAAGCTGATATTCTTCTTCAGTCCTGTGTCTTCAGGACTGGAGTAAAAGATCAAATTTTACTTAACCATTGGACAAAATGGTAAATGGGCAACACCATGCAACTTGTTCTGGCCTTCTTCTCTTAAAGACATCTGAGTTTCTGATGAAGACATCATACAGTTGTCCTCTACCACAGCTAAGAACTGGGAGAAGTAAGCACTCTTGCAGTGGTACATTTTATTCACTTTTGTCATTTTGTGGCTGTGTAGTGCCTTATTTCCTTTGCCCAAATACTGGAAATCACAAGCCATCCCCATAGGACTATTATGCTCTAATTCCTGATTAGATTTTGCCCCAGATTTTCCTTCAAAAGCATTCTCTGGTGAAAAAGAAAAAAATATTTATATTTTTAACTTTAACTTTTTTTTTTTCTTTTCCCCAGTGAAACGTTTGCTTCCTAAAATTGATATTTGGTTTGTTGGGAAAACAACTGAAATGAATTGAAACTTTGACTGTAGGACCTTATGAGAGCTCTGGTTCAGCGAGCCTAGGGGCTGTTCTTCTCTCTAAGGTTGGTTCCTCACCTGCAGCGCTGTATCCCAGGGAGCCCATCTCCTCAGCATGAAAACATGAAAATAGCACAGCCTGTTATGGGATCCTGGTGTGTGGAAAGGATGGGGAGGTAAGACAGAGGGTAAACAGCTCTCAGCAGGCACTTCAGAGGCATTTCTAAAACACATTTGTTCTTTTTTTTTTTTTTGAATTATTTTTAGCATGACCTAGAGGTTTCTACTCTCTCTCTCTATCTTTCTATCAAGAAAATTAAAATTTCCTTGCAAAACAAGGGAAGCACAAGAAGCACAGTTTTTTTTCTCAGCTGGTACAAACTATTTTTGCACCTGTGCCATTTGGCTCTCTCTGCAGATATTATTTATCTGTATTGCCATAGTGCCTAGGAACCCTGACAGAGACCAGAAACTCATAGAAACCAGAACAACATTTCTTTTCTGTAGCTGAGGTAACAGATTTTAAACTGACAAATAGCAAATCCTTACATTTGTTTGACAAATGCCTTAGTACCTTTCAGATCAGGATGAGAATTTAAAATACAGATGAATTTAAACAAGGATGTGTTGAAGTTTCTTATCTATCAGATAATAAATCTGCAAAGATGCCAATATATATGCAACATATACACCAGATACAGTAAGAAGCAGAGAGTTTTTAGCAATTAAAAACAAGAACAAGGTCCTACTGCTTTGTACAAATATGAAATGGGAAAGTATTTTTTTTCCTTTTTCCTTTTCCCTTTTCCCTTTTCCCTTTTCCCTTTTTCCTTTAACCTTTCTCCTCTTTCCTTTTCCCTTTTTCTTTTTACAGTTTTGTGTTAGTCTTGGCATTATCAAAAATGCAGAAGTTCAAACTGCCATCTCTCTTTTGTTTGGAGAATTCGTTATGGATTCCCTGATGTCTAATGAGGAGACAACCTCAATCTTATATGTTTCTATGGTTTTGTTTCTCTAAGTGACTTCTTATTTTCTTGACTCCTGTAAGAAATATATATATATATATATATATATATATATATGAGATCACTACCTCTCTAACAATGTACATGAAAATTATCAAGGGCTCTTAGTGGTTGTTGGGTGATACACACACACAGTATGACCATACAACAAGACATTTGCAGCAATGTAGCTAACAGGCTGTTCTCCCTCAAAAGTCTTTCAGAATTCTGCAGAGCCCAGGAACCTGAAAACCTTACTTCTCGGGTTCCTCATATCAAATTAATTAGGAAAAGTATTTGGAAGATAAGTTCTTATTTTTTGCCTTCATGTTAGCATTTCAAAACCTTCCCTAGAACCAGCTCTAGTGTTTTAAAGCAAATGCCATGTGGGAGGAGAGAAATAGTGCTGAGCAAGAGCAGGAACAGCACGGGACGGCCGTCTGCCAGGTTCTGCCTCGTCATCCTGAAATCCAGTTCTGCGGGAGCCGTGAGTCACTTTCATGGATATAAAAGTAGAAAGTTTATACAAACCCAAGGACTGCTATGGTCTTTTATTGCCGGTTCCCTGCTGGCTGCTAGCTCTAGCTTTTCTTGCCTGGTTTTCCATCTCATCCCTGGATTTTCTCAGTCCTCAATTGCTCAGTCATTTTCTGCTTTATCTCCACAGCCTTGCTAGTTTTGTCACTTGGGTGCTGCAAGCAAAACAAGCATGCTGACCTTAGGAGGAGAAAAAGGAGGGCGGGTAGATCATATCGTGTATCTGCCAAGTTCATACCTGCACAGTGACTGACATGCCAAATAGAGCTTGGGTGTCTGGGGCTGACTATCCCAGACAGTCTCTGCTGCCCCCGAGGAGAAGCTGTTATCTCTCTGACAGGGTTTGGGAGAGAGGTGAGGAGGAGCAGGAGGGGAGTCTTCAAGCAGAAGAGAAAATGAGATGGGAGATTGTCTTGTCTCTGCGATTAATGGTCTTCACCAGCAAAAGTTAAGTCAAGTTCAGACAGGAATCCTATCTCTCGTTCAAGCATTAACAGACAGAAAGATAGAGAGAGAGAAAGAAAAGAAGGAGATAATTAATTTGGAATGGTTGTCTCTGGTCCTTATGTAATGAAGAGTCAATAGGTCCGGGGCCACATGCAGGTGGATCAGGCACTAGTGTGGGCAGTGTTGGTCAAACACTCATAAGAGATTAACAGACCCCAAATTTCTTACCTGGTCAGAGCAAAAGACCTGCCTACCCCAAAACTCAGCTCTGGATTTTCAGGATAAAATTATATAGTACAGAAGATACTGGTTCACAGCCTGTTTGACTTCAGAAACAGAAGGGTTTGGCCCTTGCTCATTGCCCTTTAAGATAACAGTATAAAGCCTTTCTCTGCTTTTGGTAACTATTACAAATAAATACATGAAAAGGTCACATAGACTGTGACTCAGGGTATAACTTTGATCATTGTGCAGAGTTTTGCTTTGTCATGGAAGTGAATGAGAATATTGCTCTTGGCCTTTTCTCTTTAAATTCATGAAGAAGTGTATGTAGATTTTCCTCTTCATCTGCAGAAGTGATTTAAATTTGCACAGTGGGAAAAAAAAGCATCCTGTGCAATGATGGTTTTACTGAACTACTGGGTCATATGATTTGCTTGCTGTATTTAGTGAGTTTTCTTTCAGGTTGCAAAGTATGGTAAAAAAGTCCTTTTATCTCTTATTGTTCTATGATTTATCTTGTCCTTCTGCCTGCTTCTTCCACAAAGTTATATGGTTCTACCTGCATAACATTCACCTGCAGCACATCAGCTAGTTATATCGCAGTGGTTTAGGACTTCTGATGAGGGTTAAATGGTAGGGTTAGGGATTTCTGCTTAGATATGTCTCTTGTTCATTTTTACACCTTCACTGACAAATTAGAGAGAAGGCACACAAAGGTCAACACACAGTCCAGAAAAAAGTCACCAGTGAACAATGCATTTAAAGTTTTCTAATGGTCCATAGGACTGATTTGTAGTCAGCAATTTCATTAAGAAATGATAGGTGGTTGCATATTAAGCTAAGTGGAGGTCATAAAAATTTCTGCCATACCATGGCTGCTCATTAGTCCTTGTGAAATAAATACAGTTTGATCCACCCACAATGTTGTTTCTTACTCCAGGTTATCTACCTGGGAAAGGTATCTAAAGAATAAGGCTGCCAAAACTAGAGCAGATTTGGAGAACAGTGTTACAAAATGACTCATAAACATGATCCATCTATGTATGCTGTTATTTAGAAAATAATTTCCTTTTGGGGGGGAAGGAACTCTAATGACATGTGACCAAAAGTCCAGTCATCTTGGTAACCCGTCTCCAAAACTGGCTGAAAACATGTAAGTAGGAATAAGAACAGGAATCCTTCTTCCCCACAGTAGTCTCTCAGTTTCCAAAAATCACTATCACACTGATCTAAAAAAAGAAAGGTATGGTATGCCTAAGTGAGAAATTCTGAAAAAAATTTAAAAGGTCACAGTTAGCTAAGTTTAGATGTGCTGTGCTGTAAGAGTAGCAGAAAGAATGGCAATTTATCAGGAAATATCGCATTGATCTGCAATTCTATACTTCTGACTACAAATCATAAGAAATAAACAAACAAAGAAAAACAAAATAAAAAACAAAAAAGAAAGAGAGAAAGAGAGAAAGAGAGAAAGAGAGAGAGAAAGAGAGAAAGAGAGAAAGAGAGAAAAAGAAAAAGAAAGAAAGAAAGAAAGAAAGAAAGAAAGAAAGAAAGAAAGAAGGAAGGAAGGAAGGAAGGAAGGAAGGAAGGAAGGAAAGAGAAAGAAAGAAAGAAAGAAAGAAAGAAAGAAAGAAAGAAAGAAAGAAAGAAAGAAAGAAAGAAAGAAAGAAAGAAAGAGAAAGAAAGAAAGGAAAGAAAGAAAGGAAAGAAAGAAAGAAAGAAAGAAAGAAAGAAAGAAAGAAAGAAAGAAAGAAAGAAAGAAAGAAAGAAAGAAAGAAAGAAAGAAAAAGAAAGAGAAAAGAAAGAAGAAGAGTCTGTTTGAGGAAGCCTGCTTGGGATTAGGCATTTGTAACATTTCTATAGGCGCATCTCCCCTACAGGTCCCCCATCCTACAACTCACTTCAACAACCAGAAGGTGATGCCCGAGTGCCTGCTGGACTTTGAGCATCATCCCCTTGTGCTTGCAGAGAAGCTAGTTGCAAGCCAGCAAGTACATCTCCAGAAAAAAAAATAAAAAAATAATCTTTATTTTTATTAATGTAACCACCGTCCTGTGGCCTCCTTTCTGAAGCTTGTTACTGAGTCTTTCAGGAGCTGTAAACATCCGGATGTCTCTCGTCTTGACTGAGAGAGCTTCCTGAAGTTTTCTTAGCTTGCTCTTCTGTGGTTCACAGCTCTGACGTGAAACATCTTTCAGTGGAAAAGAGAGTCACTTCATGTGATCAGCAGGCCAAAATTTTGAGGATCATTAGGCAGCCCGGCACAAGAGGATTGTTTTGAGGAACACAGGACAAATGGAGGGCACGGTGATGGCCATTTCTGCTCTGGCATATCCTAAATCCTGACTGCCTGAATAATTTACTCTTATGCAGAGATTCCTTGGTGAGAGGACAAAACAAGATCTAATAATGTTTCTCTTATGCAAGTCTCAACAAAATCATAGCTCTTGCTTGCCAAATAACGAGGCTGCTGTTCTTCCTTCTTTTTTCTGAAGGCTTTGTATGAATTTTTGCAGTCTTGGGTTATTGCCCTGGGGAACAGACTATAATTTGAGTGACTGAACATACTGTCTTTGTTTTGACTTTGAACAGGGTCAGTTCTAAATAAATTATGAATAACAAGAAAAATGCAGCAAACAAACACGGAAGCCTCCATGTGACCAGCCCAGACAAGAGCAGGCCTTTTGTATCCAAGCAATTTTTGCAGTGGGAAGTGGATCTGCTCACATTTGCAAACAGCAGTTAAAAATCCTGGTGACGACTGTAAGCTGCACATTCTTATCATGCTGATGACTTATGTGCTTCCTTACCCTTTCCGTGAAGGGCTTTCTCAGAAAGAAGCCCCAGTGTGTGGTAAGAAGGTCATACAAGATCAGATGAAGAAGACACTGTGAGGCTTTAGCATGGGTGGGCCATCAGAACGACCTAAGCAGAAGAGCAGAGGGTCTGTGAAGGGTAATGGGACATTCAGGCCACCACAGATGAATGTCCCCATTGGAGGGGTGGGCAGAAAATGGAGAGCTGGGGCTAAGGGCAAACGTCCTCCGAGTGACAATTGGCAGTAGGGTCTCTGGCAGTTGTGTGGGCACTGGGCTGCCCACTCAGGGAGACAGACTCACTTTTTCCAGCTGGCACACATGGATAATTTGCGGCTTGCCATCATTCCACATATGTTGGTTGGTCCTAATTCCCCCCTCATTAATCAGCTGGAGAAGAGCTGCACAGAGAGGAGTGCTTCTCTTGTTTTCTGCAACACACATTTTCTGCCACTACAGTATGTGTGCCCACAAAACAGGACATGCAGGCTGCGCGTTTCCTCCAGGAAGGGACGGAGACAAAGATGTAGTTCCATATATGCTGTGGTCACTTTGAGGGAAAGTTTCCCAACTTCCCTCCTCCAGTTTCATACCAAGCCCAGAAACTTGCAGGACTCCAGCAGACTGAGCATCTCCAGCAATGTCATGGCTGCAAATGCTTCTGGAACTGATGGTTAACATGAACAGATGTTTAGGTAATTAAAACAAAACAAACCAAAAAAAACCCTCTAGTATAAAATAAATATTTATTTATTAACTTTGGTCAGGGATGACAAATTTCTAGTTAATAAGAGCTTTATCCCTGCTTTATGGTTTAGAACCAGTCTAATTAAAGTTCAGTCTTTTTCTGATTTAAACTGAATCCTCTGCTGTAAATCCTAACACGTAAGCAATGTGCTTATATGTGAGAATGAATGAGTAGGCTGGAAATATAAATATACCAAGGAGAAAAAGAAAGAAGTAAAATAATAAGGTAAAAATTATTTAAATGACAAACAGTAAGCAATACTCTGTTTTACATAAGATAGGTAAGAAAAACACATCGATTATAATTTTTAACTTAGTTATATCTCCTTGATAACTATAAAAGTGTTTGTAGCTGCCTGATGATACTGTGGGAAAACATCTACATTTCAG
This sequence comes from Anser anser, assembly GCF_964211835.1. NCBI lineage: Eukaryota > Metazoa > Chordata > Aves > Anseriformes > Anatidae > Anser > Anser anser. The sequence continues at coordinate 144,524,466 of NC_139720.1, forward strand.
CAGTGTTATCTTCTCCGTCTGTTCCTATGACTTCTGTGTACTGCTGTTGTGACAACAGATCAGTTACAGCTATTCTAGTTTCCAACTGATTTGGGATTAATGGGTCATTTTAAGGCCTTCTCTAAATCAAGTGCATGCTCCACATAAATTATATGTGAGTCAGGGTGTTTTGTTTTCTAAAGAAGTAAAGACAATGTTTTCTAAACCAATATATTGCTATAGATGTTCAGCCTCATTTTGCCTTATTTGTTCTTTTTCCAATGGAAAGCGGAGAAAAATGTAGTGCAGGATACTGTACAAACTTTCTCTGTTTAGCCGTGTGGTGTTAATATTTTATTCCAGTTCTTTTCAGTGTATAAACTTGGAGCTCAGTGAGGTAAATGGGAAAGCTGGAATTCACAAACATAGCTGCAAATCCCATCAGCAGTTAAAGACAACAGGTCTGAAACACTCCCCAGTGTGTATGAAATCCGCTGCACAAACACAAAGTAGTCGCTCTGGGTTAAATAACATTTACAACTTAGATGTAAGAATACTTACAGAAATTATTCCATTTAAGCAAGTTCATCTTTTCCAGAAAGACCCTACTGAATCACTTGAAACTTTATGTCTGACAGAGGAGAGAGAAACCAGCCAAGAGTGGCTCCAAACAGCCAAGATGTCTTGGTCAATTGCAAGAGCTGGGTTGTGACAACAGAAGGGGATGTTACGTGGCAACTGAGGAAAAGCAGGAACATGTTTAGCTTCCAGCAGCACTAAAATAAACAGGTAAGAGTGCTTGCCTGGATGGTGATATGTCTGTTTCACACCACAAGTACTATCTGGGATATCTAAACAAATTCCCAGCACATGTTCTTCCAGCCATCCTTCCTCTCCCACATCCATGACTGGGGCTAAGTCAGGCATATAAGCAACCTTATTCCAGCCACTGTAGCACAGCCACCAGTGGGAAGAAACCCAGTCATTTTTTAAAATTAACTATCAGTCCCAGAAACTCAGTAGTGGACACTGCAGTGGAATTTAATGGGTTTCACTACATGGATGCGACCTGCACTGTCTTGGTAGGAGCGAGTTCTCTATTCCATCCTGATGTGTGGAGGCAACTTCTTGTGATAACTCAAATCTCATCTGCTTCACAACAAAGTCCATAGTTCCATATTTTTCTGGGAAGAAAAAGAAAAAGAAAAAGAAAAAGAAAAAGAAAAAGAAAAAGAAAAAGAAAAAGAAAAAGAAAAAGAAAAAGAAAAAGAAAAAGAAAAAGAAAAAGAAAAAGAAAAAGAAAAAGAAAAAGAAAAAGAAAAAGAAAAAGAAAAAGAAAAAGAAAAAGAAAAAGAAAAAGAAAAAGAAAAAGAAAAAGAAAAAGAAAAAGAAAAAGAAAAAGAAAAAAAGATAGTAGTTTCTTCCAAAAGATTTGCTCTTACTCAGAGACACCTAATGATGGCAAATGCAGCATCTTCTTTTGTAGCTTGTTCCAGCAACTAAGTCTCACAGCTGAAAATGTCTGTCACGGTTTCTGATTTGAATTCACTTGGATTTACCTTCCAAATATATATATATATGTATATTTTCTCACACAGGAAATTACACAGAAATTGAACCTCCCTTCAGTCTGTTTTTAAGAACTAACAGATTATTCCTGTCTCTGAGTACAAGGCAGTTTTTCCAGCCTTCAGTTCATCTTGGTAGCTCTTCACTGCAGGCTCCATAGCCTTTCAAGTCCCTCTGAAAATCAGGACACCAGAATTACTTGCTGGTATCTATGTTGAAAACAGAGCTAAATTTAATTCACTGCTCTTCTGATTATATGCCCAGGACCTAGGCTGCTGGCACTGCCCCAGGTGACTGTGCTGCTCCTTGTCCAGTGTCACCTCTCGAGCTGCCGTAGGGAGTTGATATTCCTGGGGATACCATTGCCCACCCAATGGGGATGGCCTGTTTTTTGTCTAGCTGTGGTTCTTTGATGTCTGTGGTTCTTTGATGCCTGTGGCATCACAGCACGTTTTGGCTGCGATGCCATACCTGATGGAGGATATGCCCTCCTATTTCTCCTTCTGTCAAGCTTCTTTATCATGCAGACTGGTAATCTTGCCAAAAAAGAGGAAATCAGACTTTTTTATGAACAGATTGATTTTTCATAAAGCCATGTGGATCAGCATTAAACTCTCCACCTTTGCTCCTTCTTTCGTTTTCCAGGTCTTTTGTTATTTTCCGTTTGCTAATGTCTGATGTCAGGCTCAACAGCTGAAGTTAGTCCGCTGCTGACACAGAATCAGCATGTTCCCACAGTTCTGGGATATGCATGGTGCTCCAAGATCTCTACACAATTATTATCAGAAAAAGGGAATTCTGCTTTTTCACTAACACCAACACAAACCCTCACTAAATTACCATCTTTGTCATCTCCCTCTAGCAGTAGGCTGGTATCACGATAAGTATTTTGCTCCTGGTAGAACTACAATTCCTCCAGCAGTCTGTAAGCCTGATGGGAGACAGGCTGTACTGCTTCTGAGCACAGAGCCAGCCAGCACAGCACCCTGCCACCAGCAGTGCCCAAAAGCAATTGCTGAGGAAAGCTGATAAGGTCAGGTGAATAGCTCCACGTGCTCTGCTGGCAGCTGGCCAGTATACTTGTATTTTCTCCTGTTTTGCTACACAGCATATTTTCTAATTTGTATTACTTGTCTTTACATTCCCTACATTCACTTTTATGTATGTATACATAGATATATACACTCTCACGAGCTCCCCCTTTCACTATTAAGAAGCACATAGTTTAGCCAAATCTCTCTTACTTGCAGAAGAGTTACTTTTTAGCCATGGCTAAGAAAATTTTGGATATGCCACTTCAGTACCTCTTGATGTTTCTTCCCTGTACTGACCTAGCTAAGGGAATCCAAATCCCACTGTAACACAGCTGATTAAATGTCTTCCATTGCTAGCTTGCTCAGGGAGCACAATCAAACAATCTCCTGTTTTCCTCCCTGTTGATTCACTATTGGTTGATGCTTGCCTGAACATGAGCCAGCAGTGTGCCCAGGTGGCCAAGAAGGCCAACAGCATCCTGGCTTGTGTCAGGAATAGTGCAGCCAGCAGGAGCAGGGAGGTGATCGTCCCCCTGTACTCGGCTCTGGTGAGGCTGCACCTCGAGCGCTGTGTTCAGCTTTGGGCCCCTCACTACAAGAAAGACACCGAGGCCCTGGAGCGTGTCCAGAGAAGGGCTACGAAGCTGGTGAAGGGCCTGGACCATAAGTCCTGTGAGGAGCGCCTGAGGGAACTGGGGTTGTTTGGTCTCCAGAAGAGGAGGCTCAGGGGAGACCTCATTGCTCTCTCCAGCTCCCTGAAAGGAAGGTGTGGGGAGCTGGGGGTCGGCTTCTTCTCACAGGTAACTAGTGACAGGACAAGAGGGAATGGCCTCAAGTTGTGCCAGGGGAGGTTCAGGCTGGAAATGAGGAGACATTTCTTCTCAGAAAGAGCAGTCAGGCACTGGGACGGGTTGCCCAGGGTGGTGGTGGAGTCACCGTCCCTGGGGGTGTTCAAGGAGAGGTTGGGCCTGGTGCTTAGGGACATGGTTTAGTGGGTGACATTGGTGGCAGGGGGATGGTTGGACCAGGTGATCTTGGAGGGCTTTTCCAACCTTAATGATTCTGTGATTGTATGATATTGTTCAAGTCCTTAGAGCAATTTTTCAACAGCGTTGTGGAATACATTTAGAAGGTAGATCCATTAATGTCTTGACTATATAGAAGTCTCTGCAAAAGGAAAAAGATGACTAACAGATAACAGGAATACTGTTTACTTTATACACTGCGATAATCTAATTAAAAGCATCAATTACTATATATTCGTAGGCCAAACGTGCATGATGTAGAGAGCAAGAGAGAGTACCTTAGAAGGGTTTGTCATTTGGTGAGTGCAATGTACAAGAGCATGTGTCATTCATTTAATTTAATGTATGATAACAACTCCTTAACATGATTAGCGCTTCCCTAATTATGATTGACGTGAGAAATAGTTCATCAGTCTTTCCACATACGCAGCTTCCATTGATTGTTAAAATGGAAAAGCAAACACATTTGACAGTCACCAGCCCAGCATTTTGGAAAGTTCCAGAGTCTCTTCCAGCAACGTCCCAGTAAATCTCTAACTGTGTCTGACATAAGTGGCTTTACTGCTATTCCTTTTTTTTTTTTCCTTTTTTTTTTTTTCTTTTAAAGCTGGTGACATTTGGCTCTTGTGTTGACACGGTCTCCAACAGGTGGCTTTAGCTGTACAGTTACCAAGTGACAGTAGTGACAGCAATAATCTGCTCCTGTACATGAAATATATGGGGTATGACAGAGTCAAAGGACACCATAAAGTACAAGGGAAAGATATACAGATAAGCTGTGGTCAGTTTTCTTTTTCTGTGTTTTTTTTTTTTTTTTTTTTTTTCTGATGAGCTTATCTGATCTCTTCTCTTCTCGTAAAAAGTCCTATTTTTCCCATTCTCTGACTCCAGCCTTTGCCTAAGGGCATTCAGAAGGCAAACACTGTGCATATTTTTTTCTAAAAATTCCAGGAGCTGCAAGACAAGGGTTTGATATAGAATGCCTTTTCTCTCTTAAAAAATAACCCTTTGGTGCTCTTCAAAACTTGCAACATTTTTTTTTTTTTTTTTTGGTGTACATGATGTACAAAATGCAGCTGTACAACAGTATCATCATACAGGACCTGGATTTTTTTTTAAGTTCAATCAATCCTTTATAGGAGAAGGAGCGGACTTTCACTTGTGTTGGGTTGCTGACAGCCTGAGGAGTGTGTCACAGACATTGGCTTGACTCCCTAGACACTGAAGTGAGCTGCAGAGCCCCCAGCCTGGCTCCAGGCTGGGGTCATTTCTTCCCTGTCAAAAGGCTCCAAAATGAAATCTTCATCCTCAGCCAGCAGAGAGGGCTGGAAACTGGTACCTGCGGTCTGAGACTTCAAAATTGTGCTGGGGAAAGGGGAGGAAGGGAGGTGAGGGACAGGATGAAAAACCCAAATGTGAACCTGCCTCTTTGTAGGCTTGCAAGTCTTTTTTTTTTTTTTTTCTTTTTCTTTCAGGGCTTGCAAACCCAAAGGTTAGCTTCTGTAACCACAGTGATAATTATATAACAGAGCATTTATAAGTGTGTGCTTATACTCTTATGGGCATTTCTTTAGCAGTATAAAAAGCCTTTAGACCATCCCTAGATGGTAGTGTCTGTTCAGACCAAAACCCTTCTTTAACACCATGCTTTCTCTGTGACATCTAGACCCAGATACCTGGCTGAATGCAGAAGTTATTGGTGAACAAGGTGGAATAGGGGACTACAGAGTATGAAAGGAGAAGCAGATCTGCCCTCTTGTGTAAAAGGCACCTACTGCACCTTTTTTTCTTGAATCTGAAATTAATTTACTCCTTGTGAAAATACGTGAGGAAACTATGGGAATGTTTTGAGCATTTTAACCTTACCATGAAGTGAAAAAATGAGAAAAGAAAGGATGAAGGCTGACATTCACACTTTAAAGGTGATTTATATCTATGAATTAGTTTGTAAACCTAAAGGTTTATAAATAGACTAATGTGTGTAGTTTGGACATGAGAAGCTACTCTAAATACTTAGGCTATCAGACTTGAAACTGTGAAAATATGAGTAGTACAAAAACTCTGAGAGAGATAAATCTAATTACCAGGGAAACTCAACCAGCTGCAAATTATTACCCATTTAAAGTAAGCTGCTTTTTTTTTTTTTTAATAGGTGAACAAAATAGCTTGAGCATTTTCATTTCAGTCATCACAGCAGTAAAGGCTTTGAGATGAGATTTGGGCTGAGGCAAGCATATTTTGCCAGTCTTAATTAAACCAGAAAGGGACACAGGGCAGCTGACTTCATTGGGTTGGTAAGGTCAAGCTGAGTTTCTCTGTCCTCCTCCCTACAGCTGTTTTCTTCAGAAACTTCAAGGCCATCAGTTCTCTTAGACCTTCACCTTCCCAAATCCCATGTATTAAGCACTTCTAAAAAAATACTAACCCTTGAAAGCTTATCTGGACAGCAATATCAAAAGATTAGACTTTTGGGGAAAAAAAAAAAAAAGGAAATAGAAAAAAAAAAGAAAAAGAGAAAAAAAAGAAAAAAAGAAAAAGAGGAAAAAAGAAGAAGATAAAAGAAAAAAAGAAAAAAGAATAAAGAGAAAAAGGAAAAAAGAAAAGAGAAAAGAGAAAGAAAAAAAGAAAAAATAGAAAAAAGAAAAGAGAAAGGAGAAAAGAAAAACAAGAAAAAAGAAAAAAAAGGAAAAAAAGAAAATAAAAGAAAAAGAGGAAAAAGAAAAAAGAAAAAAGGAAAAAGACCAGGCAGCACTGTAGAAGAAGCTTTTAGTATACCATGAATTTACAGCTTAATAGGGCAATTTGGTGTGAAATCTGGATGCAGTTTTTAAACATAGGCCACAGCAAAAAGTTTATTTACAATTTGTCTCTTCTCATCCAGTAATACACTTGGTCTGATGGCATCACTTTTTCTCTTCTTTGCAATGAAAAAACAATTACAGCTTGGGCCTGAGGATATAGTAATATGCAACAAAATGAATAAACTCTGCAACAGATAAGAATTCTATCATCCATAGAAGTGATAAATGCTCTTTAAGTATTTTTTCATACAGTTTTCACACTTCTCTTTCTCCAGAGTCTGTTGTAAGTGGCCCAGAGAAATAAGCCATATAGTGATCTCACAAGAACTAGACTACTTTCCTCTGCAGCAAAATTACACCAACAATACATGTGACCCACTAGACTGTTTCTAGTATAATTTCATTATGAAACACCTCCTTATTCCCCCCTTTTCTCCAGGACACGCATGAATAAAAAAAGTGAATAAAGTAAATTTTCTGCCAATGAAATGAAAACAATTACTGTTCTGGTTTCTTCTTCTCTGCTGATGGTCAACTGACTTGTTACCCATGTTAATTTGATTATTACAGACTTGGGAGTCTGTGTGTTGTTTTTTTTTTTTGTGTTTTTTTTGTTTGTTTGTTTTTTGTTTTTTCTTTTTTTCTTTTTCTTATTAAACTACATAGTTAGTCTCTGTCTAACATTTCAGGCTGCAGTTTGAAATGTCAGTGATCTTGAAGCTCTGTTTCATCTTTGTTAGGGCCATACTTTCTGTGCTGTGTGACCAGCAAAGGGACAGTTTAACAGGCTACAAAAGGATATGTCAGGGCAGACTGAGAGAAGGACAGATCAAATGTTTTCATAGAATCATAGAATCAAAGAATAGCTCGGTTTGGAAAGGACCTTAAAGATCATCTAGTTCCAACCCCCTGCCATGGGTAGGGATGCCACCCACTAGATCAGGTTGCCCAAAGCCTGGCCATGAACCCCTCAAGGGATGGGACATCTACAGCTTCTCTGGGCAGCCTGTGCCAGGGCCTCACCACACTCTGTTAACCAGTTCTCATTAAAAGAAAGGCCTAAATAAATATCCCTTATAAGTAGTCTTTACACAAAATATTCAAATACTTTGCTTTTTCATATATGTAAATGTATGTATGTATATGTAATCTCAGGTTTACTTACACATCCATAGAGAAAGTTACAAAAATGCAAAAGAAGCAGAACAAAGAACTATTATGCAAAAGAACTATTCACAGAGTCACAGAATCACAGAATCACAGAATCACAGAATGGCTGACGTTGGAAGGGACCTCTGGAGATCATCTAGTCCAACCTCTCTGCTGAGCAGGGTCACCTAGAGCACGTTGCACAGGATGGCATCCAGGTGGGTTTTGAATATCTCCAGAGAAGGAGACTCCACAACCTCTCTGGGCAACCTGTCCCAGTGCTCTGTCACCCTCACAGTAAAGAAGCGCCCCTTCATATTGAACCGGAACCTCTTGTGCTTCATTTTGTGCCTGTTGCCTGCCGTCCTGTCGCTGGGCACCGCTGAAAAGAGACCGGCTCCATCCTCTCCACACCCTCCCCTCAGATATTTATACACATTAATGGTGTCTCCCCTCAGTCTTCTCTTTTCCAGGTTAAACAGACCCAATTCTTTCAGCCTGTCCTCATACGACAACATGCATAAATTGGCCCCCAAAGAGGGGACCATTTGACTGCTGGGGAACCGAAAGCATGAGAAGATGCCTCCTGGCCCTTCTGCCATCAGCCCTCAGCAGCACCACAGCCCCAGGACTCTCAGAGAAGCCAAGACATCCTCGAGAGGTCTTTGGGCCATCACAGCACCGCCCCTGTTGCTTGCTATTTCTGCAGAGGTGTCTGTCTCCCTTGCAGTCATTTCACCGTGGATGCTTTTAGTGTAACTTTGAACTTGTATATTTTAAAAATGGGAGGAATTTGCAATAGAGTCAGCACATGGCAATATCTGGATGACTAATAGCCAGCAGAGGTTAATGTCCCTTAGCTTCCTCACAGGCCATCAACCCCTAGAGCTGATCACTAATTGCCTGAAATAGCCTATGCCATGGTCATTACGGCTTAATTATTCAGATAAAATGAATAATATCAATTCTAGGACTTCAGTTTTCAGAAATGGAGAACTCCATCTCTTTTCTTTCTCAGGCAGGTTGCAGGCACATTCTACATTCAGTCCAGTATTTTTTTTCTCCCTGCTTTAATAAATGATGCTTCATGCCTGTTGAGCTTTCATAAAGGTAAGGACATTTCTTACCTATTGAATAGCATATAGAACAGACAAATAACCAGCTTATATTCAGTTATTGTCGCATGACTGAACAAATACCCACAGAAATCAATCACAGCAAGTAATAAATGAACAAACTGGAACTTATAGGAAGAGCTAAACTCAAACTGCTGAGCAGATGCAGAATATGACACGGCCCTACTTTCTGGTCCCCAGCCACTCTGAGGGGCACTTTGAGCTCAGACAGCTGAGTTTCCTTTCCTGGAGGCCAAAAAGCTGGGGGAAACTGTGCTTCATTAAGGTACCTAACTCGTACCACCCAAACCCTCACTACCCAATGTTCCTTGACAAGTGTGTCTACACAACCGTGGTGACCTCCAGCAGATCCCTGCTATAGATATGGCAGGCACCCAATATCCCAGTGTACCTCTTTCCTTCCCAGGACAAAAGTCTACATGGAGTCTTTGCGAATCTGAAGCAAAATGTATGTGTACTTTTTGTTAGTTCCAAGGAAAGGTATCTGACCTCAAAACTGCAGAAGCAAAAAGTGCCAAATTCATCCCATTCCAACTGATACTATGTGCAAGAAATGATCCTTCCAGCGTGGATGCCTACACAATAGTGGCCCAGAATTCCCTCCTGGGCATGTTTTGTCTGGTGAAACTCTGTGGCCAGCAAAGTGGAAAAGATCACACTTGTCAGTCATAGCAGTTTCTTCTGCTTCGAAGATCAGTGAATTCGTTAGTTTGTAGAGTCAGGAGAAAAGAGGCACCAGCAGCCAGTCCAAGCATGACGGTTCATTATCAAAGGTTCAGAGAGGCTTGGATCCAAGGTTTTGATACACTTCATCAAAGATCACTTCCCAGCTGTTAATTTTCATATCCCAGTGCATGCTTAGGTTTCTGAAGCTTGTTCTAACTGTGGTATAGTTCAGAGTACTGAAATTATTTGTAAGCTAATTTTCTGTTGCAAGGTATGTTTATTACTTTTTTTACATTCATTCAAAACCAAAAGCATATGACAGGTCTGTATGCCTTACATCTGGCAGCTCTTTTGCCAAGGCAGATTGGCAGACCAAGATTTTAGTTTAGGAAAACGTGTGGGGAAAACTTCCCATCTGATTAAAACAATGGTCATCATCTCCTCAGCTGCTTCTTTACGAAAAACATTTTGAGAACATGTCTCTGTTCCTGTTCATGTACACATACAAGCCACGGGTTGACAACAGGTGTGTTTCAGGGTCTGTGTTCAAAGCATGCTGCTGTTGCATCTTTGGGGGAAATCAGCCTCGTGTGCATAAGAACGCCTTATAAATTAGTCAAAGAGTCCAGCATGCACGTAGTGACCTGCAGGATTTCATGATCTGCTTCTCAGTATAGCATTTTCTTCAGATTCTTCTGGACAGAGTGGGATATTAGCCTCTCACATTTCAGTACACAGATAAATGCCATGTGAGGTTGTCAAGGAAAGATAAGAACAAGAAAACAAAAATGCTAGGGAATGGATGCAACATGGACATGTTTGCATTGGTAAATTAAACAGCAACAAGATGTGAGCCTGAGCACTATTCCTCTAGGTGACCATGCAGCTTGTCAGTAGCATTTTCCCTAAAGTGTTTTGGCCAAGACAGCCAGCAATCCCCTACACGGTGGCTGGGAACAATTCAGAGGTTAGGATGTGCAGGGACAATCCCAGCAGGAGTCCAGACATGGCCACACTGGGGATTTTTGAAAGGAGGAAGGAGAGGCCATGGCTTCTAGCTGGCTGGATATGAGGATACACTACCACTTTGCTTCCCAGCTGGAATCAGTCCCTTTTCCATTTTGCATTAAGTGTAGACATAGTTTATGGGTCTAAAAATTGTAAGATTTGTAATCTTAGTCCTTTGAGAGATTTGTTGCATGACTTCCAGTTCATCACTGGGTTTGCACTAACTGGGATCCTTGTTTGCAGACAACTGTCTTCTATTAGATCAGTGCTGCTCCGGAACAACCATGCATGTGTTAGTGCATTGAAAATTATAAGAAAAACGCACAAAATATTAGCTAGCTCTTTGGGTGTTGAAGATGTTAAAATTAAGTCAAGTCTGAAAGGTGTACATATAGCATTTGATTTACCTGGTAATGAAAGTAAGTTTCCTGCGGGGTTTGTCAACAGCCCACAGTTGAAGACAAGAATTGGACAAGGTTGTAGTGAAGGTGATTTCTGGGGAGGGCCCAAAGCTGTGAGAGAAGGTGTCAGGATCCAGGTGCTGTATTTCCCTGCTGCCTCCTGGCTGCCAGAGACACCACAGCTGCAGGGAAGCCTTCCCGTCACTCTGCGCCCTGGTTTCTTACCAGTTACTCAAAAACTTCTGCACCACCGCCAGGGAAGACCAAATATTAAAACTCCTTGCTTGTTTTTTGGTCTGTTATTATTTTCATTTTAGTTCCTCACCAGTGACAGAAACAAAGTCCCTGGTTCAGAGTTCACTGACAAAATGAAGAGGCAATGCAGAAAGCAGGAGGAAATGGATGAATGGAGAGGAGGATGAAGAAGAACGTCCTGCATCCCTTTGGTTACATCCTCTGACAGCTCTCTTATGTACATATATCCCCCACGTACATCTTGAAGATCCAGTGTATGTGTTATTGCTACCATATTACTGCGCTACCTGTCAGATCCATGACAAATATGAGCTTCAGAGGGGAGACGGTAAGAATACAAAAAACTTTTTTCATGCATTGCAGAGCTGCAAAAGGGGAGGCAGCAGAATGAGAGAAGTAAACAGAGAATGAAATGATGCTAGTGGCTTTATGGGGGATAGAGGGGTGGGAAGGGAAGACCAGAAGGGTATTTGCAGAGCAAGGACTACATAGGGTCTTGATAGTGGAATAGAGATGTCTGAAATTTTTAAGTCGTGTGGTTCAGGGAACACAGGGTGGGAACACAAAGGGGCAGACAGACGGTGCGTTCAGTCTGAAGGATGCTGGTCCTTTTCCAGAGAGGGGTCAGCAACTAAGAAATTATTTTTTCCAAATGTGTTCATTCCTTTCTAATAAATATGCTACTGGGAATTCCCAATGACTATGGGATTATGGAGGTGCTTCTGGCAGCTTCATTTGTATTTACCATAATTCTCCCTCCTTGTCGCACAGTTCAGCCTCGCACAACTCATCTTGGTGCTGCTCCAAGGAGAGCTAAAACCATAAATCTGGAGATGAGGTAGTAGCACCACAGCTTGAATCCTATCGAAGATGGCTCTGATCTGATCATCCAAAAGGCAGCATCCGACATCCTCCAATGTGCCACTTCACAGGACGGGACAGGGGCCGGCACGCCAGGCAGGCACGTGTCACCCATGCTCTGATAGGTCCCGATCGGTGGCATGCTGCCCTGCAACAGCCTGGTATCCCGACGTCTCCCATGCCTTAGGACACCTCATTTCAGCCATCTCTCCTAATCGTGTGCTTTCCCTTGCATCAAGCGAAAAGAAATTTGACAGTACAGATGAAAGAGAAAAAACTTTCAGGCTTCCACTTTCTCCGCTGAATTAATCATCTCTGGCAGATTTGTGGCTTCCTCTGACCCTCAAGTTTTACTGTCTGCTAGCACATCAGGCACTGATTTTCCTCTTTCTTTCCCCTACAGGAAGCATTACAATGATCTTTCTCAAAGCTGACAGCGGCAGGGCTGATTTCCAGTAAAAGGGCACCATACTTAGCTGCACAGGGTAAGCGAGGTTAGGGAAATAGGTACATGGGAATAATGACAGCACAGAGGGCAGCAGACTTGCAATATGTTTATACAGTTACATGCAACCAGTTCAGACACTAACATTTTTATTTTTTTTTCTTTGCTCACAGGAAAAAAATAAATATATATATATCTCTACTTGCTCTGTTTTCTCTCTGTGAGCACTTTCCTATTCTCCTTAACCTCTGTGTTGCAGTGCAGCTAGACTGTGTACACGTAGATATGCTCCCTACCCTGGGGAAGATCCAAGATAAGCAGAGAAGTGACACACAAATGGCAAGGGGGAGAGAGCGATCTAATCGACTAGCCGCAAGCTTGGTAGGGTGAGATAGGAAAAGCACACAGAGCAAAGGGAAGCAGGTTTCTGCTGGGATGTGTGTGCTTCTCTCCCCCTTCTCCTGCTTGCCCTTGTCTTTTCACTCACTTCTCCCTCGTGCCCTTCTCCGTGCTTCCCAGGCTGAGATGGTGCTAGACTCGTGGGAGGTATTGCTGATGCGGGACTTGTGCAGGTTTTGGCTGGTTTGCCTGTTTTCTTGTTTCGTTTGCTGCCTGTCTCTCCTCACTGCCTTCAGCCTGGCACAGCAACGTTGGCTGCTTCTTGCTGAAATTGGCTCCCCTCCTTTCTTGCTGTCTGGTGAATACCTAACACCTGCCGGTGGTCTTTGGATTTTAGCATTTCCGTATGTCCTCCATATTGCACGTAAAGGTGTAAAAAAGGGCCTTTTTTCCCCTCCTCTCCTTTCCTCACCCTTAAAGCTCTTTTCAGGTGCCATATCTGAACCCGGCAACACCAAATCGTTTCCTGTGTTCTCACTTCACTGTGTAGCTCATCCGTGGGTGGGGTGAGAGAAGACACAGCTAGAAGTAATTCGCCGCACTGAAACATTTTGTTTTCACACTTTGGATTCCACCTCAGCCTGTTTTTCAAACTTCCTTTTTCTAAAACATTAAAGCTTAAGACAGAAGCTGAGCACCTTTGCTTCAGAACAAAGCAAGCATTTCACATCATAAACTGCAAACTCTTTTTCTGTCCATTCCATCCATCTGGAAAATCATTTGGAGAGGTAGGAACAGCCTCAGGGCTTCTCATCTCTTACCTCTACTCCAGGCTCTCGGTACAGTAAGAGATCTCAAAGGTTTGACATGAATGCAGTGAAATTCCTCTACCAAGAATATCTTGGCTTTGGAAGTGTGAGACAGTGGATAGACAGGCACTTGGCTGGGCATCTCTACTCTTCTGATCCTTGTTTCCATCCTCCTTGCTTACCGCCAGTCCTGAGAAGAGCTGTCAGACTGCAGCTACCCATTTCACACCTCTCTGGGACATCTAGGACAGGGGCACTGGAGCGGTGTGTTCATCCCTGGCTCTCACCCAGATCGTCTGTGCACACTTGGACGAGTCCTCAGATCCTCCAGCACTCCACCCCACACTTAGCAGAGCTGATTTCTTCTCTCTCCAGGACTTCTCCTGTGTAACTACTGTAAATCTTTCAATCCAGATTCATGGACTACCTTCACACATGGGAATCGAATGGCTGATAAATGGCTCATCCCAGTCATTGTCTCCATTTGTGATCCCTAGGAGGCCTGGAGATAAGCCTACCAGGGGATAGATAGATATGGGGTGGGATGTACTGGTCTGGGCACGAGTCTGAGCTGCTGTGCCCCTTCTCCAAGTCCATGGCAGCTGGTGTAAAGGTGTAGAAGCTGGGGCATGTATGGTACAACAAGCCAAAAAATAAAAATAAAAATACATGTACATTAGACACAGTGACTTCAGATTTGGACTGCCTTCAAGCAAATGTGTGAAATGCGGTGTAGATTTTACATCCATCTGTTGAGAGGACTTTGTCTGCTACCCGTAATGAAACTCTTCTCAACCACAATTAAATTGCTTGGCCTTGGAATAAATTGCACATTCTCTGAGTTCTCGGGGAAGAAAATGTATCTGCAGCTGCAGCTGCGCGGACATGCCTTCTGATACCACATCACACTAAAGGAGCTGTTTACCTTCTTAGGGCACGGATAATAAAGGATAAAGATTTCTAAATCAACTTTCGAAAAGACTACTTCAAAAACACCCCAGCCTCATTAATTCAAACCCAGTGAGCTCGAAAAGGCCAATTTTGCTGACCCGTCTCAAAAAAAAAGCCCTGAGATTTAAGCAAGGGAAAGATCCCAGTGCAGTCAGTGGGCTTAAAACTAAGGACAGGCTGGTGGGATCTGTACACGAGGCTAAAAGTAGGCTGACATGCTTTGTCAGGATGAAGTCCTGCTGTCAGACCCATTGAGGTGACCCGATTTCTTTGCAGGACTCTGCAGGGGAAACGTGCTCTCCTGCAGCTCATCCCTCCCTTCCATTTCATTAATCCTAGCTCTCCCACATCGGACTTCATAGGGAAAGGATTTTGAAGTACTGCTGAGGGTCTAGGAAGCCAAACCTCATTTTGCTGTGCAGTTCAAGAGGAGGTTGTAGATTCAAGCAAAAATCCCTGCTGTGTGATTTTCCACACAGTTTGAGGACTGTGATGGAGACGGAGACTTGCCTTCTCCTGTTCTCCATCAGAGAACGATCTTACCCCTGCGGGGTGTAGGATAACTGCCCCACAGGGAGAGGCAGCTCAAGCAGGGGTGAAATCCTAGCTTTTTTTGTCCTCAGAGTGGCATGGCAGAGATAAAGCTTGAGACTTAAAATCCACCACCCAACAGACACACGGCTGCTCACCTCCAGAGCCTGGGCAGGAGCAGGGCAGCAGCTACAGCTGGTGCAAGGAAGTAAAGCTCTTTGGTTCTTGCTTTTGCCTGGCAGCTGGCTGAAAACAGGACTAGACTGCAGGAATTCCTGTCCTATACCCAGCCCTGGCTTTGTTATGCAGATGTGTGTGTGTTACCCGATTTCCATTCGCCACAACTTCCTCCTCGCTAATGCGCAGTTAATATTTATAAATACTTAATGAATGCACAGTTTATGTGTATACACTTCACTGTGGATCTGCAGATTAGTTAACCAAGCTATGGCCAGATTCTCCCTTGCCTACAGATTTGTATGGCTGAAAAAGGATCACAGCTTACCTGGTGCAAAGTACTCAGGAAATGAGGATTTAATTGAATTTTATAAACAAAGTCTTCAATGCTAATATATATATATTATTTTGAGTACTTTTCTTTAGAGAAGGAGGATTGGTAAAATAAAACACCATGTAAAATGCAGAATAAGGACACTCACTGGAGGGTGAGCACTCCAGAAGAGGGTGAGCGCAGGTACTCGTGCCCCTGAGTGTGCCTCTGCCCATCACGTTGTTTGCACGACTGTGTTCATTCAATCAACTGAACATCACGTAAGGATGTACTTAAGGTAAATTCAGTGCTGGGTAACAATCCATCCACATCAAATCTGATTCTTAGCAGGAAACCACCGAGGCTGCCTGCTTCTTCCATGCCGCTTATTTCTCAAAGTAATGGGCTTGCAGAGCCCCCTCTAACCACCAGAGGTCAGAAGCAAAACATCGCAGCCCCGCCACTGAGCCCTGATTTCCTCAATCGGTGTCCCGGAGTGGGTGAAGTGGAAAATCAGCAAAAATACTGCTTCATTCACAGTGAGGAAAATGAAGACCGTATTATAAAGGATCCCGAGCAATTCAGAGGGAAGGAGGCAAGTTTAGCGATGCGACCCGCAGCCTGCAAGCGGGGGAGCTGGGAGACGGGCAGGGAGATGTGCTCTGCACCCTTCGCTGAATATAACACGGATTTGTTGACGTTTGTTGTCCTTTTGTGTTTGCTTATTCATGAAAGCTAATGCAGGAAACTTCCTGTGTTTTTCAAGAATGTGTGCAGAACCTAAAAGCCCCATCAAAACCTGCGTGCATATTCAGAAAAGGCACTTGCCTGAAATTGTGCTTTTACTACTTGCAAGCACATTTCTGGAATACTAAAAAAGCATCTGAGCAATGAAGAGGGGGGATTTTCCCAGCCATAAAGCCTGGATCAGCTCACGGACAAGAAACAAGACCACATGATCTCACTGATCAGCTGTAAGACGGGAAAATTGGGAAGGCTGCAGAAAGCCCAGGGTGAAAATCGGCTCAGGTATCCACACCATAAACCTTTAAACAGTTATTAAAGTCAAGAACTGCAAACTGCGTGCAGATTGTTTGCAAAAGGCAATGTGCCTTATCAGACAAATTACTCATGACATAACACCATCTCCTCTTCTTGCCCCTTTGACCACTGTTGCAGGCAATGTATGTTGGAAAAGAAAGGGTCAAGGTTGCTAAAACAAAATGATAATTTTTTATTTTTATTTTTTAAATTCAGGAAGTGTCAAGCCAAGCAGCTGTGCGGCAGAGAAAGTACCTGGTTCTGCTGTAAAGCAGCACCATGTCCTGGCTGGAGCTCTGCGCACTGTCACTTACTGGTGGCCAGGATTAGTCATCTCCTGCGAGGGATACACATGAGGAGATGGAAATAGCAT
This sequence comes from Anser anser, assembly GCF_964211835.1. NCBI lineage: Eukaryota > Metazoa > Chordata > Aves > Anseriformes > Anatidae > Anser > Anser anser. The sequence continues at coordinate 144,541,329 of NC_139720.1, forward strand.
TAGAGGAGAGGGAAATAGCATTAGACATAGAAAGAATGACACTAATGAGCCAGAATGTCCCGATTCCCTCTACGGTTCTACAGCTCTACAACACACGTACTTTCAATATAAGCATAAAGGAGTAATTATATTCATATTTTGAAAAACAAGTTGCTCTGAGAAAGCTCCGTAGCCTTTTTTTACTGAGACATAAGGTTCTTGAATAAAATGAGGTTTATTTTTCAGAATTGGTAAAACACATTTCTGAGCAATGACTAAAAGTGTGCTTCATCTTGCAGTGAGTTATTACTTACCCCTCTGAAAGAGAAGTTTATTACAGAAATCCTGACAGCTCATTAACCACCTTACTAAGGAACTGTTGTGCTGTAATAAAACTCGCATCACTCCATCTTCACAGCAAAAGAAAAGATAAAATGAGCAGAATGTTTACATATTGCCTTCGATCAACAATCACAGAGACACAGGCCCCCAAGACTCAGCTTCGTGCTGCAGTGGGGTTGCGATGGGGCCCAGGAAATGAATGCCTTCTGCAGAGAAAGGCCACCCCACCAGGGCTCCTCCTTACTTGCCTCGCTGAGGACCAGGTGCTGGAGTTAGCTATGCATTTTATCTGACCTTGGTGGGTTGGTGCCAAGGACCACTTGTTACACGCACTAGGTTTGATTCCTGTAGCACTCAGCCACCTCCTTCAAGGCCTTCTCAACCACTCCCATTGACTAACATTTCATCCTACCTCCTTCTAGGGGGCTGGTGGTGTGCAGAAAAGCACAAGTCCATCTTCTGCTGCCCTAAAGCAGCTGTTTTTATTTTCTTTATTTTTCTTTCTTTCTGATGACCTTCAAGATCATCAAGTCCAACCATCTGCCTGACCTACTGAGTCCCATCACAACACCTGACAGCTTCAACCTTCCCCTTTTGTTGAACCTGTTCCTAAAAATCTAACATAAAAGAGGCTCAGCAACTTCTGCAGGTTCTAGGATTTAACTACACCTTTGTTGATGCAAATCAGGCCAATTATCTTGCATTCTTTTCTTAGCAGACAGAGGAAGTTTGATCTCCCTCGTTTTTATTATAACCTTTGATGAGCTGGGTGACTGGTTCCTGCCCTCCCTCACCCCTATCCTCCAATCTTCTCCAGAATAAGCACAGCAAAATCCCTGAATTTATGCACAAGTAATATAACTCCCCTATCATATTTCATTTTCTCTTTAGGTCTCTCTGCAGCTTGTCATTATCTGTCTTTAAAGTGTCCTCAGCCCTGGCCAGAGGAACACCCTAGCCGAGGCCTTATCATTATGAATCAGAGCATGTTAAATAGTTCCGATGCCTTGCACATGACATTCCTGCCAGAAGATCCAAGAATGGGAGTTGCCTTTTCTGCAGCAACATCACACACACATTTTTAGTTTGTGAATCACAGCAACTGCCAAATTCTTCCACTGCACTGCTGACTTACTGTTAGCTCTCCATTGTGTATTTCTGTATTTGAATCTAATGGCTAAAGGAAGTATTTTGCATTTCTTTTTACTGAGACCCTACAAGCCTTGAGTCACTTCTCCAGCCTGTCAAGATCATTTTAAATGTTATCCCTGTCCTCTGAAGTATTTGCATTCTTTTCCAGCCTTCTGTCACCTATAAATGACAGAAAAATATTTTCTGTTCCATTTTGCAGGTTTCCTAACAAGACCAAATCTAAGGTAAATCTCCACTGAACATCATTTGAAATGCATCCCAATTTGACAAAAATAAAACCTCAGTGTATGTGTCCACCTATGAGCTAGGTGTCTAAACATCTGTCACAGGCAGTGGAGGCTGGAGACCTATTTTTCTCATCCTTGAGTAAACACGGCATGGTCAGGTGAATTCATCTCCAGGCTCCCTTGGTTGCATTGGCTAATTGCTCTGATCGGTTGCCCAGAAGTACTCATACCATGATGCCCTCAGAGCAGCCTTATGAGGCTGGCAGGTCCGACACAGGATGTATGGGAGGTCCATCTGGCTTTGAAGTGGTAGCTGAAGGTCAGCCAGGAGGCATGCAGCTGGCACAAGACACTTTTATGTGGGCAAATGCAGTGAGGCCTAGATCTCACTGCAAAGGAAACAGAAAATTAGCTTATGTGTGGACACCTCTGTAGTAAAAAGAGAAATCTCTCTGCATGAACCACAAATCTGAAGCTGCATCTTGTCCTACCTATCTTCATTTTTGCTTAGGGGAATGCCATACAGAACAGTCTGAAAAGCTGTATGAAAATCAAAGCAAATCAAGTTTCTTATCACTTAGGCCAATTATTTTCTCAAAGACTGGAATTAGATTGGTTTCACATGATTCCTTTTGATAACTCCACAATCTCTGGTTTTCAATCACCATATTATCCATTAGGTGCTTCTGTGGTGTTAACTAGCTCTAAGCATCACTGTTATATTCCCTGAGCTCTAATTTTTAGGACTCTTCCAAACCTGTTAAAAACATGCACCACATTTGCCATTCTACAGTTCTCTCAGCTGTCCCATAAGGTCTTGAAAATAATTGTTAGAGACTCGAAAATTTCTTCAGCTAGCCCTACAAGTTTTCCAGTGTCTTTCACTGGGTGTTACCAATATGAATACCTTTATTTACCTAAATGCTGTTTAATCTCTACTTTTGCAAGTTCATCCTGATTTTTTCCCCATTATTGAAATTAATTGTGGTAAGAATCTAGGTCTAGTTAACCTCTTTTTGTGATGACTGAAGCTGCTGAATACTTTGTCCATTGTTGCTCTTCTCCCTTGTGAGCTGTTGGACCTGTGCTTTCCTTTGTCTTCCTCCTGTTCTTCTGTATTCCTTGATGTCCTCCCTGCTCCTTGCTGTTTGAAACACACTTTAAAACTTGTTTGTTCTCAACTCAGTATTATATATTATGGATGTGATGACTAGTGGAGAAAGATTGTTCTTCCTTACTGAGAACCAGATGCTGGAGTCAGTTGCTATCAATATTTTCTGACAACAGTATGAAAACCAGTGATGGCATTTTTTTGACATTGGTGTACCAGTGTTATATTGCTGCTTGATTACCTCAGCAATATATGCAAAATGTATTTGAAATGGTGCGTGGATACTTTTTCTGCAGAATTTTTTGAAATGGCCTTTATGTAGCAATGGACTTTATGAGGCAAAATTGAAAGATACAGGCAATACCCCTGGTATAATCATCCTTAGTCTTGCATCCTTGCTTCCAGCATCTGCTTTCAGGTCATTGAGATAATTTTGTTATCATGTTTTCCTCAGTACTCACCTCAAATATCAATCTAGTGATTAAAGATAGCTATTAAACAGGGTCATGTTGGAAAAATGAAATTAGTTTTTTTGTTTTTGTTTTGAAAATTCTCATTAACTCCAAATGTTTATTAAAATTATAAAATTTCTGGATTCATTGAGAGTGTCCAGCAGTAAAGGGCATAAAAGCAAGTAGCCCATCATTCAGCTTGGTTGTGATTAAAGCTCAGAATGGTCTTGGACACAATCTTTTGAGCTTCAAATTATGGCTCACATGATAGATTGATGCAGAAAATATTTACACTTCATTATGTTAAAAGATGATGGATAAGCTCACAACTGCATTTGATCAGTGAAGTGCAGGAACAGGTCAGATGAAGTAGCAGACAGAACAGCTTGAGAAATGAGGATAGAAAGTTAATTGTGGCCAAGATTAATTTCCTTTATTTGACTGTGTGGGAGAAGAGTTTGAAAGTGTTTGGAAGGTGTTTCTAATTTCAGAAGACAATAATAGTATTTAGCACTCCACGTGACTTCAGGCACATAAATTTAATCCATAGCTTTCAAAACATTTCACAAACATTGTTTTTAATCTTCTTGCTAGGCTTTGGAAGAGGACAATTTAGTGAACAGTTATTTTGCCCCTACTTTTCCCAAAAGTCCACGGCAGGTCCAATGCAAGAGTACTGCTGTCCCCAGTCAGCACATCTTCAGAGCTCAGACAAAGAAAGCCCCTTCCCCTCTTAATATTGTTGGAGAAAAAGTGCAAATGGGATCTGCTCTTGCTGTGTAGTCATTTTGCTTCCCAAGGGACTGGGCAGTATTACAGCCTGTCTTGGAGGATCATTAGTTAATTGGCAACTTGCTTAGATAGTAGGTCTCTGAACATGCAGCCTCCCTGCAAGCTGATCAAATATTAGAGAATTAAGTCTGTCTACATCCAAATGGAGGGACATCAGTGTCTTTGACCACTTATTGTTGCTGTGTCAGGATGAGCCCCAGTATGTAATCTTTCTCTCTTTGTTTTTTATGGTTTTCATGGTAAGGAAGCCTGGGTGGCCAGGCCTGATGGCACCTTCCAGCCAGGTCCCCAGTCTGGTGAGTCAGGACCTTGGAGCTTGCACTAACATCTGCTATGCAATTGCCTTTGTGCATCTGCTGTGTGCAGAACACACAGGCATGTGCACAACATAGCAGGGAAAAAAAATTGCTATCAGATATGTGGAAATTGTATAATTTTTCTGCTTTTTGGCTCGGTAATGTATTGCTTTCTTCTTGCTCTTAAGCATTGCAAAGGTGCTTCACTGAAGTTTTTCATGCTCTGTTCCATAAGTGCACAAGAAACATCTGGTCATCTTGAGCCTACTTTCCACTTTTCTGTAGCTCATAATCCTCTGTGTCCATTAGAAATAAATGGTTAATTTCTCACCCTTTGAAATCAAAGGTAAAAGTCCTGTAGATTTCAATGAGGTCAGTGCTGTCTTCCTGTGTCTTTGCTGTCATTAAGCAGAAGCCATTTGGCTTTAGATACTGAGTGTCTCATCATTCTGACTAGGCTGCCAAAAGAAAGAAAGAAAAAAAAAAAAAAGAACACTTTTTCAATCATTTTCATTCGTTAGGAAATCTGGAGCTGTACACAGACCTTTCAGTTTTCTCAGTATGTGTTCTGTCAGTTTGTCTCCTCTGAGAGAGTCCAATTATGTGTGTGCTACAGTGACATTATAAAACAGTCATTTCACAAAATAAGCGATTTCACAATGTGATTGCAACATATTAAAAATACCATTTGCAGTATTTACAAATACTGACTATTAACAGGGGCATTCATGGAGCAGATGGGCTTCTTTTCAGCCTGTGTGTACCAATTTAGGGTACTTCACTGGAGAAGAGATTTTTGGAGAGGGGTGGGTAGCTGTGTGCTGATGTTAAGTAGGATGATGACTTTTCTTGAGTAACACAGTCAGATGTAGTCCTAACCATGACAATTAAATAGCACATCTCTCAGCATCCAGTGATGGTTCAAAAGTCACAGATAATATTCATCACATCAAAGTAACTGGAGCTAGTGTGGGGCACAGATCCCGTACTTGTTACATAGGCAAAGAGTCAAGAAAGTAAACAGGAATTTCAGCTGAACTGTGCCCCTTGTTATCTCATTGCTTTGAAATATGAAAATCTAAGGCTTGAGAGCTATCATTCTCACTCAAGCTCTGAATGGGAAAATAAACAAACACCTAAATAACAACGTATATAAACCTGACTTCTCTGTACACTTTGGGTTCTGTGCATTTAAACAGAAGGATGTGCAAAAAATATTCAGAGTATTACTATACCTAAGAAGCCCAGATTTTGAAAAAATATTGAAATAAGATATTGCTATTGCAATAACAACCTATACCAATCATACCTAGTTCTTCTCTAGTTCTTTTGAATCAGAGATATCAACATGCCTTACAAAGAAAAGCAGTATTAGTATTGCTATTATAATTACTATTATCATTAGCCAACAAGAAATGTGTGTCTGCACAGTGCAGATGAACCCAATCAATGTATGTGTACAGAGCAGAAATGCCTATAAATATTCATCTGAGATATTACTTCAATAGTACATCACATATCAACAGAATTGAAGTGATTTTTATAAGGGGTGAGGGGAAATTATATTCTACCAGTTTATTCACTCAGTATAGATGACTGGTGAAAAGGACAATGGCCTTGAAAACAGCATTAATCTTCACATAAGATTGATCATTTAATTGCAGTAGCCTTTCATGTAGCTAAATAATCACTGGTTGATACAGAATTGTACTCAAAATTTACAGGGTAAACACCCATCACATTTTAGACATCACACAATAGCCCAAGATATAATTATCAGTTCATCATTAGTATTGTCAAACACATCACGTAGACACTGAAAATAAATCCCAAAATACCAAACCTCAAACAGCTTCCTAATGGAAATAAAACAACCTTCCTACACAGATTATTGAGTAAGTTACAGTTTTTATATTTAGCTACAGTTGTTGTTCTGCATTTAAAAATAGAAGCTTGATCTGATGTTTTGGGGTAAACTATTATGTTGCTGTGAAGAAAAGCTGTCAAGATAATAAAACATGGGAAGCAACAGAGATGCAAACTCCAGCAGAGGTATTGCTAGACTATGTTATTAATTTTGGATTAGGTGTGAGTGATGGGTTTAACATTTACACTAGAGATCAGGGTGGAAGGGTTCCATGCAATCCTTCTCAGTCAAAAACTGCCCCCCTTTATGACCTCTCTAAAGAGCGATATGTGAACAATTTATGGCTAAATTATATGACTCTGCTAAAGCTACTGGCAAATAACAAAGGTTGCTGGCAATGATGAGTTGCATCACTCAGTAGAGAAATCTTCCTTGTCCAAAATTTATCATTAAAAAAAAAAAAAAAAAGGTGGAAAAAAAACTTTAGAGAAATAGGGACTACGTTTGAGAGCAGAGCAAGTGATTACCTTGTTCAGCCAAAATCTTGCCCAGAATGCAGTTGGTAACCATCTGCCTTTGTACTATTTGTCTGTGGCTCTGACTGTGCCTGACCTACATGTGACACTTACGAGCAGATGTGTACCAGGATACAGCAGATGAGAGAACTTAAGCCTCTGCCAAAAGGACTCCACACATATTGGGAAGGATGAATACCAATAAATCAGGATCAGATGGGATTCATTTTACGGCTCTTTCAGGGCTGAGAAACAGTTGAATAGTGTTACCTATTAAATGAATCAATAGAAGGTTTAATATTAATATGTCTTTCTGATGTATTTGTCTTAAGCCATAACATAATGTTTGTGTCCACACAGGACCTTTTATTTTCAGGGCGTTAAAGCCTGAAACACAGGTTTGATGCCTGCAAATCAAGATCCACCAAAATGACGTTAATTCCATCCTATTACCTCCCACTTACCTTCTATTTATACTTCATTTAACTTGTATGAATGAGTAACTGAGGCATAACATCAGAGTTCAGAGGCTCACAGTATATATTTAAGATATTTCAGGAACTGGATAAGGGAGGGGAAGGGGATACTTAGAAGGATTAAACACAGATGAGTTGAATGCACATATATCAGAAGGGGGACTCCAGATGTAGATGGAAAGTACGTGACAGCTGAGACAGGGGAAGTGCTGTGCTGTCAACAGGCATTACGTAGAAATGGAGATAACCATGTGTTGAGCTGGCAACCCATATCTCTGCGATGCAAAGCAGGTTGTGACTCTTCATTTAAATTGCGGTAGATGGTGTTCTGCATTAGGCACTGGTAACTTGGAAGAAGTGTTGCGTTTGGTTGGCCAAGGAGGGTCCATTTGAAGGGGTTTTGGAGGGACAGGTGTTACGAATGAAAGTTAGGGTTATGTATAGGATTGAAACTTCAGTTTCGTTGTCTTTCTAATATTAGCTGCAGTTCTATAAAGCTCTTTTTAATGTACTAGGGTCTTTAATTGTTGCAGAAGCTTTTAATAAAGTTTCACCTAAGTGTTTATACTGTTTATATCTGGACAACGCCTCAATAAAAATACTTGATGTAGTGATTTCATTATGCAAAGAATGAAGACAGTTTTGTCAAACAATATCTGGGTGTATAACATCACCAGTTAATTTATCACAGGCAATACATAACCATTTGTATCAGATGGATACATGATGCAGTTAGCTACATGATTTCAAATAAGAATGCCAGAATTTCTCTTAAAGAAAACAAGTGGGAAAAAAAACAGAACAAAAATTGATGAGAAAATGGAATACATCTGATTTAATAAGGACACGTGTCTTTTCAAAGACAGTTGAATAAATTTAGAACAGAGGGATTTGTTTCCTTTTTGTGTTATTATGGTTATTAATAGCAATAGTATTAATTTAGCCTATTTTTTTAATCCCAATATGTTTTCAGAATCAGAAATAAGTGTTTGATGTCCTTGACTGTACATGAAAGCCATAACAGTTAGAAAAATCAGGTTTTCCCTAATATTGATTTTTCTCCTGCATTAATATCCTCTCACAAATCCCTGTATTCCCCACTCTCTTGCACCTACTGCAGAATTGACTGAGATCCCCAAGTCTAAACAATGTGATCTGAATGATGAGTTACTCAGTAAATTATGTTACACTATAATGAGCTAAACTTTGACTCTTTCCTTGGAGCGTACATCTTCCTTCTGGTCTATGGGCCACCAGCTTTGTGCGGGCTCTCGTGGTCCTTTCCCAAAGACAGGCAGGAGCTGAGGAGTGATGATATTTGTCTGAAGAGTGGAAAAGAGATTTTCACATTGTACTGCTTGGATTAGACCCTCTTGATCTCTCTGAGTGCTGGCTGGTCATGCAGTTCTGGTTTATCCTTTTTGTTGACAGATGGTTAAAATGCAGCTAATACTTGAGTAACACTTCTGGTACCTGCCCTTGGTACCATTTCTATTTCCCAGGGGCTCCACTCATATGAAATGTGAAGTGGGAGGAATTACCGTGTCTCATTCAGAAACCCCAGGCTCCTTGCAGCTGAGAGAAGGCCTCCAGTGATATTTTAATCCTGCATTTTTCACAAAAACTACCAGGCCTTCTAGTTAACTTGATATTTAAAATAAGTAGCAGTAATTTGTAGAACTCGCTGATAAAATTGTATCGAAACGACAGTCTTTTAGGCAGAACAAGGAAAAATTGTAATGCTTTGTTCTGCACTAATGATTCGAGAAGTATAGCTAGACATTCAGGAATAACGTTACATAAATTAATTGTGTGGTTTTTATTTGCGTGATTTTCTCGTGGGTTTTCATTACAGCATTTAAGCTTCACGATTTCCTTAAAATCACAAGACAATAGATTAACTCCAACCCTAAGCAAATAACCATTTTATTTCCTGCAAGTTTGTTTAGCAGGCTAACTCTCCTGCTGAGAGTGATACACCCAGAGAAAGCACAGCCCTACCTGTGCCAGAAATGTTTTGACAAAACCCCAGCAACCATGGACAAAATATCTAAATGGGCTCAGCAAAGTTGTTTGCCCATCTTTTATGGAATTTGTGCCAGACACTAGTTTCTGATCTTTCTGAATCAGAAGGTGCAATTCACTCAAATAAATGTAGGCGCCTACAAAGGAGATGTCTCCATTAGAGCTCTTCTCCTACCCACTCTCTTCTTATCAGCAGAGAGAAATGAACCCTGCTCACTTGTGATTCATCTTGTCCTAAGGTAATCACCCCAACCAGATCAGATGAATCATGAACTAGAAATGCACATTTCTATCCATTAGTCTAGGAAGGGAACTCTAGTCCTGCTCAGGTGGAGACATCTACCTGGCAGGTGCCTCAGGTTAGGTGAGATGAATGCTATCAAGTGTCTCTCCAGTGTGTTCTGTGTCTTTGGTAGGGCAGACAGGAATCATCTGTCATAATAGAGGAAGTCTGCATTCAAAACAGGATCTTCCCATGTAACAGTTTGCTGCAGGGCACAGTCCTTTTCTTTCTGGAAGTCAGAACTGAAATAGGGCAGCTTCGCCTGTAGTGATAAAACATAAAAGACAGAAGTGCTCTCCATAAAAATTTAGGGATGCAATGAAATTGCACCCTGCATCTCCAGCAAAGGTTTCATCTTTCTCTATTCCAGAAGGGAATAAAAGGAAAACATTGCAGTGTGATTCAGAACAAAGACCCTTTGTACCTCTCCGCCGTGTGCTTATTTTGTGCCTTTTTTTTTTTTTGTGTGTGTGTGTGTGTGTGTGAGAGAGAGAGAGACAGAGAGAGAGGCTTGTGTTATCTGGATGGAAGGGAGGAAAAGAAACAATAAAATATTTAAAATTAATTGATAAATTCCAGATGAGAATACCAAAATACTGTTTCCTCTTGTTTACAGTATATATTCTATTCTAAAACAGAACCAATGGGAAAAAACAGAGTGTACCTCCATAATTATTGCATTTCTGCAAACATGTCTGTATTTATTACTGGCATCTGCTGGTGGTGACAGATCTTGAGTACCATCCAAGAGTCCTGAATAACACTTGGCTTTCTTTATTATTATTATTAAAAAAAAAAAAAGTGTTTGCAGGCTCACAGCAATTAGCAGAAAGATTGTATTTTGTTCTGCATGCCCTTTACTAGCAGTAATCCAATATTGAATTGCCTCAGAGGGTCTCAGCAATAACTGGGTCAAACTCTCTCATAACTCTTTCTGCTTGACCTGGAAAATTGACACTACCGTCGGAGAGCGCAGTATATATGCATACTGTCTAAACACCATATGTATTTCAATCTTGCACTCAGTTCTCCATTTGTTCACCCTCCTTTTATGATTTATTTGAAGTTTGGCCATACCTCTTTTTTTTTTTCAACCTATTTAGCCTCTAGATAAAGACCACTTAGCTTCTAGCAGAAGCAAAATTCATCTTCACCCAGCATTTATAGTGAGCATGTTCTAATTAAGTCAATTAAAGTAGCTATCTGCAATTCAGCATGTCTGAACAGCGCTTCATTCATCAGTGATCTCCTGTAAACATTTAGGACATCTTGACCTTGACTAGTTGTGAGTGTAGGAAACGCAACATGACTGAGATTCACGGGCTTCTTCTTGGCAGTAGGGTGACAGCGTTTTAAGCTGATGCTCCACGTTGTTCCCTGGCACTGCTGCAAAGTGCCAGGGGGAATGGCAGCACACACAGACCAGGAGGAGATCCCATGGAGGAACCAGGCACTGTGGTGGCGGGTCTCTCAATGGCGTTGGAGACAGGAGGTGATATGACATGGAGTCTCTGTATACTACTCATATGGGAAATTTTATTAAACCATATTAAACCATATTTTTCTACTGTGTGAAAGAAACATTTCCTCACTTGATTTTACAGAAATCCAGTATTGTAAAAGTCAGCACAGATTCAACTGGCATAATCTCCCCCCTGCCCCTACACAGTTTTTTCTTTATAACTCTTTTCAGAAGCTAGTGAATATACCACTGAGGTTTCTTCTGATCACAATCCGAATGTTATACTACTTTTATGTGCAACATCTGCAAATAATTTTCATTTTGGTCATACATAAAATCAACATTTTAGAAAATGTTAATACCTGGGCTTCTGAACCAGAGGAACAGGTTAAACTGAATTATGGGTGGTTTGCCTGCATGAAACCAGGTGGACAGAGAAGAAAGTATTGCTGCACATGTTCCCATGTTTTGGCTGAGGTCCACAAATTAAAGCGATCCCTAGAATATGTGACATCCATAATTCATTTCTGCAATAACCAGGGTGGTTTTGAACCTACACTTACCTCCCAGGAGTGCCTAAACACTGAGCTGTGTAATAAAAGGATGCTCCTGTTAACGCAACTTCTCTTCATACCTGAAAAGTTACAGGCATAGGAACTGGCACCCTGGTATTACAAGTCCCAGATGAACACCCTGACCTCCACTCCATCCATCTTTCTCTGCCTCTCATTCAATTTATATTTAACCCGTGAACTTTTGTATAAAGCAAGTACTACATTCTTCACTTCCTTCTCAGTTTTGAACAATGCCTATATTTTGCAATTCATTTCATGTGGGATTAAAAGCTTGAAATAGATTTGATAAGTTTTCCTCCAGCCTGAAGTGGCAATTATTACCATTTTAATCTACCAAAGAAATTCAAAATGTTTTAACCCTGGTTCGTGTTTTATAGCTGTTCTTTTAAAATTTTGCGTTTTGAAGGATGAACTGAAGTATCAGTTCTTTAAAAAGTCCTAATTTCTCCTTGTTCTGTTCATTATACTGTCTGCTGGCAACTGCCTTGAGGTTTGGTAAAGTTTCAAACACTGAATGTCCTTGCCAGTTGAGACTAAGCTTAATAATTTAACAGCATTTTCAGTGTTCAAAGCTAGGAGAGTTTGAGTTGTTAAGCCTGCTAGTTGTACTTGCACAAAGTCCTATTACACAGTATAAAATGTTCATAATTTCCAATCTACTAAAGCAGTCTCTTTGCATTCTGCTCTTATTCCCTGACGTGAAAAGAAAAAAAAAAAAAAAGAAAAAAAGAAAAAAAACTGCTAATTAAGCAAAACAAGCTCAGCTGCAGTTTTATTTAAGGGAATTTTGCTTAAATTTTTCAGAAACTACTCCAGACAAAAAAACTTTGGAGATGAGGTGACGTAATTTAAATTTTAACTCTAAAGGAATAGATAGAGATATAATCAGGAGCTTCCTATGACCTAGATATTTTTGGCATTCATCTACGTATCATGGATAGGTTTTCTGCATCTCATCCCTCTAGCAAAAGACAGTTGAAGACAGGTGGATCTTACAATCCTATCCATACTCCACTCCGTGAAAGCTAAGGATAGCAATGAGCTAAACATATTTTTCATGCAGAGAAATCACAGTAAGATATTTCCTCTAGCAGCATATTTTCCTTCTTGTCGATTGGCTGAGGATACATCTCTCCCTGAAGGGGTAAAGTTGGGAAACAATGGGGATCCAGAGAGAGGTAGCAGCTTCAGGCTCTTCTACAAAGGAGTCCTGATGAACATCCTGTGCTTTGCCTATTTTTATCTCCATTGTGCTCAAATTCATAAAAGTCCCTATTAAACTTCAGTATAAGAGCAGCTATAGGCAGGAAATGAAGGTTTGATGATATTTGGCTGAAGTTATGACCAGCCTTTTGAGGTCTGGGGACCTGGGAGGAAAAGTAGGCCTTATATGCATTTTTAAAGTCAAAACACATACTTACAAAGAAAAGAAAAAAAAAAAGAAAAAAAATAAAAGAAAAAAAATAACTGAAAACTATTTTCATGAGTATTTTTTTTTTAGCAAAAAAGAAGTGATGTGATTATGTTTGTGATCCCAATGCCAAGTAAAGGCTCTGGATAACATCCCCTAAATGCAGTAAATTAACAGGGAAAAAAATTTAAGGTCTGGAGCATGGTGCTGCATAGAAATCCTTGGCTGGTGAAGGTGGTATTTTCTACAGCCTGGGTGAATGAGACCACATCCGGGGCATGGCCAAGTGGCTGCTGGAGAGCTGATGTCTTAGCACCCATGCAAGGGTCTCATGCCATTTGAGAAGCCCTGGGGTCTCCCGCCTTGCCTCCAGCAGCTGCTCCAAAAAGGCGCGGGTCTTCAGAAGCCCTGTGTTATATTTACCAGCATTACATTTTCTTCCTGCCCACATGCTTCAAACTATATTAAACACTTTTGTTTAGTAATAGGTTTCTAGAGGGGTCTGGGGTACCATTGATTGTAATGGTACCTGAGATGCTTTGCACATAGCCAGCCACTGACATAAAGACTCCAAAATGTAGGGGTCCTCCCCAAGAGGCCGGACCTACATCAACCCTCCAGCAATTCTGATGAATCTAATAAAGAACAGCAAGATGTTAAGGAAACTAAGACTGATTATAAAATTAAAGGGAATCCTATCTGACAACAAAATCCTATTAAAGTAAGCAGGTGGATTACATATAGCCTGGCTAATAATGAAACAGGCATGCAGAAAATGTTCTGTAGGCCAACAACAAGTGAAAGCAGAACAAGTCTTAACAGGACGAGTGTTAAGACTATTTTAGTCCAGTTACTGTGGTGGCTGGTACTGCACATGGGCACGCAGGAGAAATGACAAGGCAAATGAATCAACTATCTTTTGTATTTCTTGTGCTTTTGTAAGGTCAGGAGCCTGCCCATTAGTCACAAGAAGTGGGATTCTTCTGACAGTCATACTGCAGACGTCTGTATGTGATCTGGTCATCCTACATTACAAACTGACACCTCAAGGACAGGAGCCACTGCAACTTATCTTCGATGTTCCCCTCTGGGTGGGATGGAAGAGGCCCTGAGAGTGCCTGTTCCTCTCCAGAAGCTCTAAGGGGTGGGCACAGGCATCCACCCAGAGCCACCTGGGCACCACCCAGCTGGGCGCCCTCCTCTACTGGCAAGCAACAAACCTGACAGCACCGTAAAAATGAAGCCGGAGAATTCATCCTATCGTGCTACAAAGACAGAAGTCACAAAATGTTCAAGTTGTTTTCTGAGAGTTTCAGGCTCCTGGCTCTGACGAACTGTCAATGCTAGGCAATGCCTGGCTTCCCTGTGCTCAGGACCCAAACCCATGTCACCACACTCGGCTGTGCAGTGTGGCATGGTGTGGACACACTGGTTTCCTTGGTGGTAGCATATCATGCTCCCACACATTTTACAGCATGTCATCTGTCACAAACTATGTGCCACCCTCAAGTAAAAACCAAAAGCCACCTCCAACCCATCAGGAGAAAAAAACAAACAAACAAAAAAAAACGCCCCAAACTCAGCAGTCTGACATTTTTACAGCGTTCCCACTTCTGAATGTGCAGCAGTAGATGAAAGGCAGGCTCAGCAACTGGTATTCAAGTGAAGGGACACTTGAAATTCTGTGGGAAAGGAAGACAGATGGGATGGCTCACTGTGAAACTGCCGTGCTACAACAATACACAGCCCTTTCACTGAGATAGTCAGCCACAGATATCAGATGCTGGGGAGGATGAGGTACAGTCAGCAAAAGGGAAGTTACTGAGTGCACTGGAAGATATTCATTAAAATATTTTCACACCCTGTACGTGCAAAAAGCTATGTTACGGGGAAAAATCATTCTTGCAGATTATCTACTTTCCAAACCAACAGAGATTCAACAAAGACTGAAATAAATCCATAATGTGTGTACTATCTATCTACGTCCCAGATCAATATTAGTGATGGGCTACCAGTGTGAAAAGCCAGAGATCCAGGCCAGAGATGCATGCAGTATTATGGGGACAGAGAGAAATCTATACGCTCTGTGTATTTATCTGCATTCAAAGCCAATATTAAAGCTAGTTTACTCATGTGAAAAATAAGTGCTACATAGTTCAGAGGGTGAGAACATATCGATAGCTGTAATGTGGAGACGTGTGCTAAATACCAAGGACTGCCTTCATGCTGTGCCCATCTAGTGCATCTCTATTGCACAGGGAAATTCTGCAGGCCCCCAAAATAGTCAAGTTAGGCAGCTGGTTTTGAAAGAAGGGTATTTACTCTTTCCATTTATTCTCTTCCAGACTTCATTGGGAGCTGCTGAAAGTCACTACCTCAGTGTAACTTTCTCCACCTTGGTGTTTTCTTCCTTGCCCATGTGGTGCTCACTGCACCTCCCCAGGACCAGCCCTTCTCTCCGCTGCTTGCGTCCTTCCCCCGGGACCGGTGGCAGCTTCCTCTCCACACTTGGCCACTTGAACTGCCCTCCCTCCACGTTAGTCACAACTGCTGGGCCCGATAACTTCCGCAGGTGAACTCTGCTCTGCCATACCCAGTCCGTCTGGGTTTGTTCATTTCATAGCAATACCCGCTTTCTTTTACAAGCAGCCACGGCAGCAGGGCTGGCACAGGTCTTCTTCTTGCACGAGGCTTGCCCGGTCCCAGGTTTCCCTTTCGCTGGCCCTTGGACCCCTCCTGCACATTGCCACTTTATTGTCTGCACACACAAAAGCTGCCTCCTGTTTGCCTGTGAGCACCAGGCTTCGCAAGCTGCCCTGCCCTGCTGTTCTCCTTTATCCCTCCTCTGCTTCTGAAAGCATTTTTCTTCTCAGCTTATCAGCGCCAGGAGGAGCTGACGGAGCTGAGCCCTTACTGTTTTCTATGGCTGTGGTCTCACCCCCCTTCAACACCTGTCTCCTTCTGAAATTAATTCCAAATCAATCAATAACCCAATCAGATAAGCCATGTCCCTTGCTTTGCACACACATTTATCTCGCTCTGAATAATTTTCCAGCAATGAGTCACCAGCCATTTAGCCTAATTTTGGGAACTCTTACAATAGACCAGTCTGTTCCGAAGCTCACCGTTTATTTTCAATGTCAACAAAAGAGCCATTTCTTGAGAAAAGGAAAATGCCCCGCTCACTATAGTCAGGTGCTGATGAATATTTATCCCCAAATAAGGCCCCCCACAAACACAAATCAGGAGGATTTTTAATATGAGCAGTTCAGGGCTGCTTACAAAAGTAACTCACAATCTTGTGCGGTATCAGTAAACTGCAGCAAATCGGTAAGGGAAAGGCACATTCAAGCGGCCCTGGGACTGCTCTATGTAAATTTTGTTGGGTATCTGATCTGGGCTTAGTCCTGAACTTGAACGTGATAAAACAAGCACTTGTTAAAGATTCAGGTAGAGCTCTCCCCTCTTTGTCTCTCAAAAAGTTCTTTTGCATATATGCAAATGCAGGTAATTAAAGACCACTGTCTGCATGGCTCCTCTAAATACTTTTCCTCAGCTAATTTCTTCTGGAAAGGACTGTCAGATCACTTGGCTGGTAATGTTGCTCTGAAGCCAGGAAAAATATTTCAAAATTCACTGTTTGCTTTTATGACTGTGGGAAGACGCAGCGAGCTTCCTCGAGAGCTGTATGCAACGTGCAGGTAGCAGCTAATGCGTTCTGCCATGGGCGCTGCACGTAATGACAGAGTGAAGTTTTGGAAAGTGACAGGCTTGTATATTAGCACATTGTAAATGTGACCATGAGGAAAACATGCACAATTTACATGTGGGAAATGTCTTTTTGTTTCAAGGAGGGTTTTTTTTGTTTTTTTTTTTTTTTCCCCTCAGATCTACCTTGTACGAGCACACGTTTCCAAAGCTCTTTCTAGAGCTCACTTTCAGCTTCTTTCAGAGTGCGTGTGATTGATGACTCCTGGAGAGCAATCCCATGCCATGTTCTCATACTCATTGCTTTTTTTTTTTTTTTTTTTTGTTCTCGTTCCTCCGTGGCTTTGGGCACGCCTGATTCTCCAAGGTGCTCAGCGTTGTGCAAGACCGAGGTCCCAGCCCACCGAAGCTCTCAAACATATGATTAATTTTTAGTCCCTTTGACTTCAGCAACTAAAGTGCTTAGCTGGATTCTCTCCCTGGCACTTAATCTTCCTCCTTGTATTTCAGCATTAGCAAAATGAGGATAATTCTTTCTTTAATATAGAGGGATAGAGCGAGCATTAATTAGTTAATATATGTGGAGTGCTTTGGAGATATGAAGGCTATCTAGATGATAATTTATGCAGATAGTGGAAGAAGTAGAGGGAAATAATTGCTATCTCTCACCTGTGCGCGCTTTCAGAAGAGCATTCACTCCCTCACCCACTGAAGAACAGAAACTCAGCACCGAGACAAGCCCACGCTTAGGAGGCCCTTGGAGCACCCTTATCAGATTTAGCACGCTTTCCCATTTAAGGGAACGCAATCAGCTCGGGATTTGCATTTCCCTTGCAAATGAGCTCCACTGACTCCGCAGTTGGCTCTACGCTGGCTGCTCCTCTTTTCTCAGCGCCGTGATAGCAAACTGTCTCAGCACTGTAGCGTGCTTTCATCTCCTGCGTATCTATATTTAATTACGAGCCTGGCAAGGAGACTCCGGCGTTGGTGACTGGTGGGTTCTCGCAGGTTCCTGTTTTCAGACGCTGAACCGGGACCGCGCGAGATTTTGTTTTTGGCCAGGCACTTATCTCGGATCTAGAGATAAATAAATAAAGCACATAAAAGGAACTGTTTTATCTCGCTTCACTTTAAGCTGTTAATGCAAGGTTTGTGTTAGAACAAGTGCTGTAAAATGGCTTCGGTGGAGACGTCCTTGCAGTTGGCTCCGAAGGCCTGCGAGTAGCGGTGTTATCTCTCCAGAACTGGATGTGTCAGAACTGGAAAGCCATGACCGTCACTAGATCACTTTCCCACTTGACAGAAGCAACAAAACCCTATGAACTGTTGAGCCAGGCTTCTCCCCTTTCCAGGCTGAGAAAAGTAGAGTTTTTGGCAGTCCCCCCGGGTCGTGCTCCCTCCATTTCCAGCCTACCCTCTCTGCATGTGCACGGGTCGAGGTCAGCGCTGAGAAAGGATCTCCCTGCCTCTACCCAGTGGCAAAGATCTCGACAAAATTCACCTTAAATAGAGCCGTTACTGCCTGGAAAATGCTGCGGGTATGTCTGAGCAAGAGCGTATAAACTCTGAACGATGACTGTACCTGTACACATTGATTTGCACTCTCTTTCCCTAATGAAACAGCAGCAAGCTTTATTGCTAGTGAGCTTTTTGATAAGAGGAAACAAACACTCTGGATGAACCTGAAGTTTTCACATTTTTTGTCTTCCTTGTTTACCGACGTACATTAGGTTCTGAATTAACCTTTATTCATTCCTACGGTGAACAGCGGTTATCTAAACGGGTGGATTACATCACTAGCGCAGCAAATCTATGAGCCCTCTGACTGATACCTTGTGACTTCAAGGAAATTTGCTTCTTACCAGCAACAGGGATATCACCAGTGAGGTAATTGGAGCCCAGTTAGATAACAGCCATATGTCAGGGATTACTGCTTACACCAGAGTTTCACCTGTGGAAGGCTCTGCTGACTGTTAGCAAAATTAAGTTTACAGCCCCTGAGCATAGGACTATGTTCAAATATTTAAATGCAGCAGACTAAGATTACGACATTAAATGTGTTATGTAAAAATCCATAGAGTAACTCCATAAGAATCTGCCAGTTAGTGTCTGCATTACAGCAAATCCATTACACTGTTACAACAAGCCAATCTTTCTTAGAATTTACTACCAGTTTATCAGAAGCAGAACATTTCAGACTTTTTTTTTTTAATACAGAAGCTTTCAAAATCTCAGTTGTTATTTTGTTTGTGTTATGGTATCACCTATAGGCTCTGCTTGAGGTTGCTGGATAGGGTACAAACAGAAACAAATCAAACCAGAGACAATCAAAACAGAGGCAAATCAGAAATGAGAGGCAGTCTGCAGCTCGGAGAGTTTACAGTCTCAGCAGGTGAGGAGGGAAGAAGAGGGGCAATGCTGCGAGGTGGGGATGCATGTAATAGCAGAGGAGCTGTGGCACAGGGAGATTGAGTGACTTTGGCCAAGGTTACACGAGAAGCTTGAGCAGAGTCAGGAAATGAGGCTAGAGCTCCTGAGACCCTTAACCACAAGGCGATCCTTCCTACTCTTTGCGTCTTCTCTCTTTCTCTTCCTCTCTTTTTCAGACAGAAAACATATTGATTGAAGAGCTGCAGTTCCCCAAATTCCTTCTATTATTTCTCACCCCGGGATTTTAAACCCAGGCAATCTCCTCTTTATCTGGATTCACCCTCACGTAGTCTCTCTGTTTTTGACAGGTTTGTTTTCAGGTGTTGTCCTGAAAAAAAAACAGCCATCACCAGTGAGCTTTTCAGAGCAGGGATAAGACAATGACAATGTGCATGGCTCAGTTTCCCTGCGTGAGCTAGCAAACAAATATTGACATTGCAGAAGTGAGTAGGAAGTGGGTAGTCTCCCTTAATGCAGCATGCAAGCCCCCTTAGTAGCCAGTAATGCTTTTTCAGCCGTGACAGAGAGATCCAACATAAATGCCCATCACCAGGATAAGCAGCTGGTACTTTGGGTGGCGGGAAAGCACCATCCAGCGTGGGAGGAACAACCCCAGCTCTGCTCATCTCTGTGGTCTCGCTGTGCCCTGGGTGGGAGCAGCTGAGCAGCGGGTGTCGGCGTGCAGGCACCCCGTTCTGGTTGACAAGCCGAGCGGTGCCCGAGCCGTGGTACAGCAGCCGCAGCTGGGGAGCTCCAGGCTGGGGGCAGGTGAGAGAGGCTGGCAGCTCCAGAGCTGGCTGGGAGCAAACCTGCATCACCACCTGATACGGGAGAGCAAGACGTCATCCAACCCAAAGCGTCTTGCAGATGGCTTCTCGGCTTAGCTAAGCAGTTGGGAGGAAGCAATACGGTAACATAATTATGGAGATTCTGGGATCAAAGCTGCTGTGCACCACGGAGACGTACCAGCTGGTAGCCTGGAGAGCTCTAGCATGGCAGTGCACGCATTGCACAGAGCAATCCCTGTCTTGCGGAAATGCATATGCATGTGTGCCTAATAGATATTGCTATGGAGCAAAATAAAGCCCTGCAAGCACCATACAGGTAGCCAGCACAGCTCTCTGGCTCCCAAGCCATCCATCCAGGTGGTGCAGTCATGTTGCAACATTCACTTTGGGGATAATTAAAGGCACCAAACATTTAGGTAGCTTACAAGTGACTGCAGAGAAAGCCTTCAGCATTCATGTTTCTCATCTAGCCCAAGTACTAAGGGTTAGGGTAGTGAAGGATCAGCTCGACTAGAAAAGCAAGGTCTTACTAAGTGGGGAAAGAAAAGAAAAAAAAGAAAAAAAGAAAAAAAAAAGAAAAAAAGAAAAAAAGAAAAGCATTCCAAGCATTCTGAAAAGATCTACTTAAAATACACAAGCAGAAAAGTTATTTTTACATCAATTAAAAACCTAAAATCATGTTGAGCAGGTAGGTAGTTTACTTCTGCCTGCCACATCAACAAACCCCCATGAGGAATGTTGTGTGCAGGTTTGTTATTAGTATTTGCTGTGGGGATATTGAAGAATGTCAAAGCAAGGACGCCAATTGATTTGGGATGGAAAACCAGTGGAAATGAAGACCACAGAATGATCAGAGTGCCTGGCTCCAATGGCTTTTGGAATTACCCCCTCACCAGATTCAGGGGGCTCAGTGACACCTAGGCCACCCCCTGTAGGTACTTGTGCATTGGAAAGGTATCTCATGGAGGAGGCATTCAGTATTACCAGTAAAAGATTTGGGACAGTGCAGTTAAACAAACTCAGCCCCAAAGAAAGAAAACAATTTCTTAGAAGTGTAGATGTTCCTTTGTCTTGCCACAGTGTAGACGTGTCATTATAAAGATCTCTCTGTTTCGTAAACAGGATGACTTGCATCCAACTTTGTCTGTAACACGCTTGACAGAAAGCCAAAATCACTGGGGCCTCAAGCCATCAGAACAAGTCCTTGCACAAAACGGCCGTCAACAAGGAGAGGGAGGGAATGAGTTGGACAAGGTGGTTTGTGCCCCCTCAGTTCATTGGCTATATGGAGCCAAACTGCACAGAAACTGCAATTCTAGCAAAATCTCACGCTTCAGAAGTCCAATAGCAGCCCCAGCAGACAGTGGTTACTGTATTGCTATCAGCATCACTATTCAGCATTACTATTACGTTATTATTATCATTTTGACTTCCCCTGAAATGTAAGAAGTTAACGTGTTAGGTCATGGCTGTAGGTTGATGTCACGAGACAGGTGAGCTGAATGCACTCTGTTTGTGGGTGCATTCGGGCTGAACCAACAGCCCAAAGCCTGCAGTCTGCTCCAGAGAGCTGGTGCATACCGCCTAGCTTTCAGGACTGCTCTTCTACAACGAGCTGTATGCAGCTCCTCAAGCACCTGTTCAGCACAGAAGGGATTATTTTGATACCAAATTTCAAGCTTCAAAATGCAGGATGTGTCTACATAAACAGGTGCGGATGAGTGCCTTTGCTTTGCATATTCTCAAACGCAGGTGGAAGACGAGCACACCTGCCTGCACCCAGCTGGGCTACATATTCTTAGACGTGTTCAAGCCATTGCCTTTCGCCTTTCCCCTCCAAAGATGTCTGAGCAAACCACACAGTGAGTATTAGGGAAGTGGTTTGCTCAGTTTATTTACTCTTCCACCCTCTTTTACTTCAAAAATAGAAAAAGATTTTTTTTTTTCCTAAAGCCTCCCCAAACCCCAAATTCATTCTCAGATCAATTTTCATGCCTTGAAGGGAACGTAGCTGCAGCTGTTTCATGTGCAAAAATGGGAAGTTGTCTCGCAATTTTTTGGCAGCCTCAACTTTTTTGCTGTAAAACAGAGTAAATACCGAGGCAGCTGGTGCTCTGCAGGAGTCTGCGGCTGACAAAACTTCGGTGTAAGAAGGCTTATTAAGTGATACTCACAGCAGTCCTGATCTTGAGGGTGGCTGAAGCATAGCAGGAGGTGCAGCTGGAGCATCAGCCTCCGATCAATGGTAATAGAGCAGTACTTTCTGGACTCGTTATTGTCCTGTAGCACAAAAGAAATATAGCTGGGGCATCATGAAAGGAACTATTTGGTTTCCTTGGCCAAATAAATTTGCAGGGAAATTATGGTCGTTTTCAGTTAGATAGATATGAGTTTGGTATCATACACTAACTAGTCTTACCCTGTCTTTCAAGCCAATAAACTTCATGTTAATGCTTAAAAGGCGAGACAGCCTCTATTAACAAATGTCCGTGCCAGAGAGGGGGAAAGATAGTTAAAGGCAGGAATGCCACAATTCAGACTGGAGCAACAGAGAGTGCTTTCTAACAGTTTGCAGCTTTGCGACTGTCTGCATTTTGGGGTCTTAAGTTCAGACTGCCCACAAACATGAAAGACTAGAAAGCACGACCTGCCTTAGACAAGCAGGTACGACGAGAAAAGGTGAAAATCCCAAGGGCAACCTGTGGTTTTGCTCCAGGCTTGCTTTTCCTCTGCTGTTTCTCTGACAGAAGGATGGAGTATTGAAGCACGACTCTGCTGTTAGTGAGCTCAGGAAGGGCACGTACCTCTGCACAAAAAAGGCTGGCTTCCCCTGCTTTGTTTGACCCTATGCAGGTGGCAGCCTCTTCAGCTTGAAATGCTCAGTTTAGAAGTGACTGCCGGGCAAGATGACTCCTTGACGAGAGGAGCAGGATCCAATCCAGAGAGAATAGTTTCTTACCTTGGAGCCAGCCTGCTTTTTGCTCTGAATATCTCAAAGCAGATCGGGTTATGCCATCTTCTCTGAGAGCCATTACCACAATGACTCAGACGGGCTCCTCTTGAACTGAAGTCCTGCTCAGCAAGACAATATGTGCACGGTTTACATTGCCTCTTGGAGTGCTGGAAAGTTTGGTACTCTCCCAGAATGCACAAAATGTATAAAATCAGTCAAATTTCTTTATGAACAGGATTATTAATACGGGGAAAACAGACTGTGGTTGAAAACATTCCAGACTGATGTAAGATCTCCTTCACGCCAAATTCATAAATGCGTAAGAGCAGTGACTTAGAAATAAATTAGTCTATTCAGCAAGAGTGTAATCTACTGTGCCTCCAATTAGTAAAGGTAGGGAAAACACAGAAACCTTGTGAGAAGGCATTGCCTAACAAAACCGTGACCAGAAAAATGCTTGTGTAGAGGTGAAACAAAGCCTGCAGCCAGCAACCGAGCAGACAACAGATCCGGGGCTACTGCACGGCACCAGCTGCCCATCTGCACCTTCACACTGCTGCAACCACAGCGGTGCCCTTAGGGATTAAACCAGCAAATCAGGCTACATGCTTGCAAGCTCAGATGGCATTTTCGAGTACCTCTGCAAGCTCGTTTCCAACCAAAACTCATAGATATTGGATGACAAAGCCTGTCACATTAAATGTTCCTCAGGATATTCTGTCCACAATATGACCCGAAGCATTTTCTTCAGAGAGGCTGATATGTGTTAACTAGACACCGTGGTGTGAAGTGCCACGCTTGATTGAATAACTTGTCTCCTCTCTTAAAATGCAAAAAGAATTTAGACAAGCATTTAGAAGCTTTGCCATTAAATAGTTTTCTTGTCAATTGATCTACCGTGCACGGGGAAGACAACTACTAGATCCATCAATTGCCTGCAAAAAAACTAGGAACAGGTCTTAATCAGTTAAGCAGGGAAGCATTGCTTGACAGCTCCCTTCGGGATGGAGCTCATTTGGGGCCTGACTATTCAGCAGGATTAGTAACTTCAAGCTCCGGAAAGTTGACCTTAAACAAAGGTGAGCTCACATCTGCAAAATGTCAGAGGAACAGCACTGCGAGAAAGAGCTGCGCAAACCTCTCCCCTCTCCCCTGCTGAGAGCTGTAAGAACTCTTTTTCGTTTGTTTTCCCCCAAGAGTCTCACACAGCTTTTAAGCAGCTTAATTGTTTCCTAAGCCTCTGTCTTTTCTCTTTCAGCTGTGTTTTTACTGTCACGCATTTCGTGACTCGAGCCCCAGCTGCTCTGCGGGTGCCGTGCCTGGGCAGCGCCAGGGCTGTGGTGGGTGTGCTGGGATGCGATAGCGTGCCGCCAACTAGCCAAGGTGAAATGAGAGCTCAGAAATGTCCACAGGCAGGGTGTCTCAGCCAGCCAATGTCTCTGAGTTTTAAGCCTTCACCGAATACAGCTTTCTTTCCTCTCCTGCCACATGCCGTGTTTGTTGTCTCCCTTTCTTCCCTTAACTGCAGTGGTTGTGCCACAAACAGGATGCTCTCTGTGCAGAAATGGTCCCTGTTTTCCCAGCCCCCGATGCTACAGATCCCACAGGGCACCTTGGTGTCAGACAAGCGGCAGCACCCTCTGTGCCAGACACGTCCCTGTCACTGAAAGCAAACACACTGCTCTTCAGCGGGCTGCTCCTGTCTCTTTCTTATGGCTTCTTCTTATCTCAGCAAAGCCTCGTGTCTTGGGAAATATCCTTCATCCATTTTACAAATAAAACTCCCTACAATTTCCACTCTCTTCACAGTGATGTACCAAAGACTTGGTTTCTTTGTGGTGTTAGCTTGTGCACGTGGGTGCAGAAAGCACCTGGAAATGGACAAGTGCTGAGCAGGCTCCTCTCCCACCCAAATTACTCGTGGCAATAGTGTCAGCCCTGTAACTTTGCACAGTTGGCCAAATCTGTTCTGCCTCCACTCTGTGAAAATAGAACAACTCTCTCCCCTTCCTTGACCTCTGTCCCAAGTGCTTTCAATATACCAGGAAACTAATTATTACACTTAAAGGCAATGTGGCAGTCAGTCAGATGCTGTAGTTCTGGTAAAAATCCATGCTGAGAGCTAGTCTTCACATGGGAATGTAGCAAAAATGAAAACGATTTCACTTGTCAAAGCTACATATCAATGTGAAAATTCAGGTGAAGATCATTTAGAGATGCAAAGGATCGACAAATCTTTACATATATACGTATATATTTATGTAATATTTGTCACCCTCACAATCAATATGAGTTTCAGTTAAGTGGAACTGAACCATCCAAGTATTTATTTCAATTACATGTGGGTGGATTCAGGACATAAAGTTTACAAGTCCAATTTTATTCTTCTAATGTTCTGCTGGGATTCAATCTCCATAATAATAAAAGTTGCAGAAAACAGTATTCACCATGGGTGTGCCCCAGTAAATTTGAAAGTCTGATGCCCATAAGTGTAAGCAGATAGTCAGGAAAACAAACTTTTGCTGTACAAAATTATAACTAGATCAGTGCTGGAAGTTCAGGTGTCCCTCAGTTTATGAATGCCTCATTGCTGTTACCCAGGGCTGTGCTTGACCTCTAGCTATATCACGGAGTTTAGAAGGAAACTGTGTGGAGCTGAGAATTAAAATGGTCACTCTGCATGCAGAATCAGTGTTGGCTGCCCATTGCCTTTCTAAAAACTGACGCTGATGAAGGAAGCGTGATCCTGGGGGAGGAAAGGGCTGCCGACAGCAGACCTGCCCTCAGCCCTGTCCCCAGGCACGGCAGGCTCCAGGCATTCGCAACAGAGGACCCCGGGGGAGGCTCAGTCACAAAGCAGAAACGTTTCTGCTCCTCATTCAGTGTGAAATAATTGCCTGAATGCATGCGAGGAAATCCTCTCCTTGGAGCAGCTTTGGGGATATAACTGAAGGCCTGCTCCACTTCTGCCAAAGATAAAGCAATTTATCCTCCTTTTTGCTCTTTCTTGCAGGAGAAAGCCCTGAATTTCTTCCAAGACATGACAGCGGTGTATATTAGGATGTGATGAGGAAAGAAATTGGCTGACTCTTTTTTTTTTTTTTGTTGGGCCACCGCGGGGCTTTTTCTAGCTGAGGAGCCGTGTCAGCGATTTCAGTGACTTTATCCCCACTCTGCTGCGGCTGATGCTGCTCGTGCAGCAAACCTGCCTGCAAGGCACTGCTGGCAGCAGTGGTGCATCCCCCAGGAAGCAGCCCTTTGTGCCTAGGGTGAGCTGCAGACACAGGTTGCATAAGCTGGCTGCCCTGTTTTGTAAGGCGTTTTGGGGTTGGATTCGCTGCTGTCTTCACCTTACAGGAGTTTTGTGCTTGGGTTAGTATTCATATGCCATGTATGTACACACACCTGTGTGCATAGGTACAAGCACAAATGAAAATATGGATTTATAGGTATATATAGAGAGAAATAAAAGAAAGATTTCAGATGTAGGACAGTGTACATACATTTATGAAAGACTCTGTACGCATTGTAATCTTCATTATGTAGAGACTCACTGAAAGTACTATTTACTTCTTTTTTTCCCCTTTACTTTCTCCCTTGTTTATTTATTTTTTTAATTGTTTTTTTATTTTCCTTTCTCATTTTTCCCTGTCTATATGTATTGTCTAATAAATAGAAACTAAAAATGCCTTGGAACCAATTATTTGGTGATATATACCTAGGAAAGACAAAAATCTTTTGAACACCTGTATGTAATGGAGATACATCTGAGCAATGTATCCTCACCAGCAGTGTTCATCTCATGTCTCAGCAGCTTGATATATGGATACCATTGTGCTTACGTGATATCTTATGTTGGCACGCTATGTAAACACATACAGAAATATGCAGTTGAAAAGAACGATGAAAATAATGTAAATATTTAATGTTGCCATGTTTAATTTATACACCTCAACACAAGCATGTTTTTTGCATTGGAATGTGTGTTTTATTCCTGTACGTATCAGCAAGCCTTCCTACCAGTACATGTGTGTGGGAGTAAAGGATGTGATTATGCATTTGCATAGCATTCTGCATGAGTGTAGACTGAGACTGAAAACATGGAGGGAATTATACAATCTATTTTTAAAGTCTGCATTACTGCAAATGTTGCTTCATCAAGCTTTTATCATAGCTGATTAATTATGTAGAATGAATGATGATGAGTTCTCGTCTTATCTTCCGTCTCCGCACCGTAGAAGAAATTCACCCAGGTTGTTCTGGAAGACTCACAGAAAGGTGCCCAGGCAGACAGTGCGAGAAGTACCACAACGCTATTTTTTTAATCCTCTGGACATCCTACAGATACCAGTAGCTCTCCTCACGCATGAGATTATTGATCTCCATGGCAGTAATGAAAGATGAAAAGGTCAATTTTTAAATGTGAGCGGTAGGGACCACTTGTTATGACAACAACTAATGTCAGAAATTTGCGCCCTCGCCTTTCAAGAAGGTCTTAGTTATATTAACAATATTGATTTACTGTGCGAAGTTGGTGTTTTCGTATAATTTTGTCTTCATACCGCCTCTATCCAGTGCTTCCAGCACAAAGCCTCTATTAGTTTTGATAGCTGCCAACCCCCTAATTTCCTTCTTTTCCAGCAAGTGAGGCACTTGTCTCAGGCCACCTGCAGCACGGACTCCGTCTATCCTGCAGACGTGGGCTTTCAGGCACGGCACCCTGGGGTGGGCACCCTCCCCGTGGCAGCAACCCCATGGCAGGGAGCAGCCCTTGTGGCACCGGGGGTCCCAGCAGAGAAGAGAGGCCACGGGGCTGTGCCATGGTGGGGTGGTCATGGGCATGCGGCCTAGGCCCGGCACGGTGTCACAGCAGACAGGGATGGGGCAGGGGGTGCTAACAGAGGTGGATGTGATAAGGCCGGGAAAGGGGGTGGCAGAGTATGTGGAGTTAGGCTGTTTTTAACAGGGAAAATGAAGAAAGGGTGTGGGGGACAAGTGGTAGGGAAGCGAGGGCCTGGCTGGAGGAGAGGGAATCTGAGCAATCCCGGGACTGACAACCGCCGAGCTTGGGAATACCGGGACCAGGGGGCCACCCCACCCCAGAGGGACATCTGTGGTGTGACATTTATAGCTACTGCAAATATCAAGGCATTTCTAAGTTGCAGACACAGCTGCATCATGATTCAGATAATAAAGAGCCTCTGTGCTGCTAACCATTTTAACTTTAATGTGAGCTTCTTAAGAGTTGTCTTAAAACATCACTGTCAGAGTTGTCCTTTTACATAAAAATTCCTTCCTTCCTTCCTTCCTGCCTTCCTGCCTTCCTGCCTCCCTCCCTCCCTGCCTCCCTCCCTCCCTCTCTCTCTCTCCCCCTTCCTTTCTGTCTCTCCTTTCTCCCTCTCTCCCTCCTTCATCCCTCTGCCTATCTCTTTTTCTCTCCCTCATGCAGTGAAAAGCATAAAAGGATGGCCCGTATGCTCAGAGGACCTGAACACAAATAAAAGCTGACTTACTTCCATGATTTCTTGACCTCCAGTGCTCCTTTTTTAAACAGTATCACATAGTTGTATACCGAAAGGCTGATCTACAAGTTCCTCGTGTTTTTGGGTTTGGCAAAGCTGGAATTGTTTCAAAGAAGATGTCAGCCTTGAGTTATTTCTGTCCAGCGAAGGGGAATTAGGTATGTGAGAGTAGTAGGAAAGTTTGATCCTGTCACTCACAGTGAAACAAGTTCAAGTAAGCAAAACCAAAACAATCTGTTGTATAGGAGACAAGCACCGATAACCAGAAGTTTTGGATTAGATGTTTACTACAGGAGGTAAGAGGTGTGGAATGAAATTTGGAAGGTGTTAAGAACACTAGTGACTGCGATGTAACGGAGCACTTGAACAAACAGCTAAACGTGAGTTTGTAGGAATGTTGGAGAACTTTAAAAGAAACTGCATTCGCAGCATATCTGTCCGCAGTCCCCATGAAAGAGAAAACAAAATGGAGAAAGAAACAGACAGTGTGCCTTTAGAAAGACTGCTTGTCAGACTCGATTAAAGTCCACAGGAAAAGACAAAAACAGCAAGAAAGCAGAATGAGTTAAGGATAGCCAAAGGGACATCAGATAAAATGAACACTGTACCAAAGAGGAAGCAGGCCTTTTTCTATAGATGGAAGTGAAATAAATTGTTACAAAATAGGAATAATACAGAACTATTTTCAAACTTTTATGTTTTTTAAATAGAAAGAAAAATGAAGGTGGAGTGCTGGCACTTAAGAAATATTGACAACATTTTAGCTGTTGATAAAAAAGCATGCAAGAAAATATTTGGTAGATTAACTGCCCTGACAGAATTCATCCATAATATTGAAGGAAGTATTATAGAATTGCATATTATTTCTTGTGTCTCAGAGAAAATGAAAAGTACATTAAGATGGGGGAAAAGGATATGGGGAAAGATTCAGCTTGCTGGTTTGAACAGGGAAGTGTCTACACGTGATAGAGATATTGAATGTCCCTTTATAATTGGCAGTGATTTAAGGCTTCATTCAGTTGCTCACATGCAGACATGGCCGGGTGGCCCCAGAGGTTGTGAGATGCACTGGGAACTGACAGATATGCCACAGGAAACCCATGTCCCCCTGGAGCACAGAGCTGGAGGCCAAGCAGGAAGGGACAGGTCCTGGGCATCTCAAAATGCTCCAGGTTTTTCCATTTAACCAACTGAATTGAGAGCTTGGAGCAGGAGTTAGCTCCAGATGAAGACTCCAAATGTCTGTCTCTGCACACACGCTGAATGTTAAAATTCCTACTGTACTACCCCAATGGACAAATAGCTCAATATAGTTATTGACAGCTAAAAGTCATGTCTAAAATGATGTCAGCCAATCTTAGTATAGGCACCTACACTTAGCCAGTACAGTAGCTCCCCAAACTCCTGGCTTTGATGCAGGAGGATGCAGGTCCTGTTTCACATCTGCCAGCCCCACGTGGGGATATCAGCTCCCCCTGTGCATATCAGCCGGCACAAGCAGCCCCCAGACTCAACCCTAAATGTCCCATGGACTTCAGAAGAGGAAGGAGACACTTCACAGACTCCCCAGTCCATCACAACTGATGTCTCTGGTCTTGGCCTTTAGCAAAATATAGAAAGCACTTGGTCTCCCTCCCAGCCTCTGGAGACACAAGGTGGTTGTTCAGAGGGGAAGTGGAGAAAAATCTGAGGGCAAATAAAATGCCAAGGAGAAGGAAGGGATTGCTTTGAGAGAGATGCAGAGTGCAACTAGAAGACAGGCAGTTTGCAGAGATGAGGGTGGGCATTCAATCAGGAATTCCACGAGGATGACATCTGCAAATTTACAGAAGTACGAAGGAAGCAATAGAGCATTGTAAGGCAAAAGATCTCTCAAAGGCAATAGCTGTACCCCAGTGGCATGGTGCTCATGATGCAGTTTAACATGAGTCATGGCACTGGCTGATGTGCCAACACCACATGATTTTATATAGGCTCTTTGTGCACCTTGATTGTGACATTATTTTCATCTGTTCCTTTAATGCAAGTTTAAAACTTATGGAAGCTTTAACTAGGAGTTATGTAAGGTATCTGGTAAAACCCTGGTGAAGTTTAACATAAACAAACGTCTAGGAATATGATAATTACATTTAATTTAAATTTTTATTTGAATTAGTGAATAAATAAAAATCAGAAGTACCTCTCTACAGTAAGCATAACTTCATTTTCAAGTGTTTCTAGAATAGGGCAGCACTTCTAAATGCAACTTGGGAATTCCTTCAGTTATCTTACAGCCAACACAGACTGGGGTCAAGAATGTGGCCATCCACTATGAATAGTTCCCACTTACAGCTTTGGTACATATATTTTTAGAACAACTTATTTTAGGCTTAATGCATTTAGTGGTGGGGTAATTGGAACTTTTTTCTTCCTGTGTCCACTTTCCTTTTAAAAAGCACAGACTGCTGTCTACTCGTTGTGTGACAAAATGCATTCGACGTTTCTCTTGTTTTCACAAAAAAATGAGGAAAAGTGAGTTTGGTATCTTTGTATCTAAGCATTTGCATGTCCATTTACAATCTGAATATTCAGTGACAGAAGCTGCACAAACAAATTAGGCATACAACTATACAGACCTCGTTCAAAAAACAAAATGGGCCATGTGTGGGTGTGTGCATCTAAATATTTTACAAGCTAAACAATCACCCTGGAGAATTTTAGGTTAGAGACAGATAAATTATACGTCCATCTGAATCTTCGTGTAAGCAAAGGTTCAAGGATGAACACGCATAAAAGCACTCGATCGCCATACTCTGAGGCGGTCAGGTTTGCTGGCACCCTCTGTGTCCTTCCTGGAGTGCTGTGCTCGACAGGGCTTCCTGCTTTTGCAGCTCATTTCTATGAAAAAAAAGCACCCGTAAGGTTAGTGCAGGTTAAGATATTAACTAAAAATATTTCTAGTAATCTATTTAACTGCTGCAGTACAGCAAACCTTAACAGTGGCATGAGCTACACCGGTAGGTTTGGCTGGGGAAGGCTTCACTGGCCAAATCAAGGCATCAGCGGTGCCTAAGACAGAGGCTTTCAAAGCTGTGGTTTTTGACCTAGGCATCTATATTCAACCATTTATTTATTTATTTTTTCTGAATCCAGGGCTTTCTCTTTTTGCATTATGTTACAGTTACAGGAACGGAGCTACAGCACCATGAAGTGGGCTGTCAAAGGCCAGTCTACAGCTAAGCAATGGACAGAATTTGTGGGCTGAGGCACATGCCGTGACTTAGCCCACAGCACATCGTTTGTTTTCCAGCTGCAGACAGCAGCCTAGCCTCACTTTCTGAGAGGCCTCTCAGGGTTTCCCAGATGACTAACGTTACCTCCTGGTGTTAAGAGCTTCCCTGCTGTACTAAGTCCTACCACGAGGCTAGTCTTCCGTATCCGCTTGAGATGATTATGGCTAGTATTGGAACACTCCCTTCTAATTAATGGGAGGGTTGATGATCTCATGTGTTTATCTGCAAGCAGTTTTGTTACTTTTTAATAAGCGGAGGCCTAGAGTGATGCAAAGCCACCGCGTCAAATGACTGCGGCTCTCCGTCACCTCCAACGGAGGACTGGGCTGTGGCCTGGGGACAGGCAGAAGGAGACGTGCTCAGCCGCGCTGCTGGTAACGTACACAGCCAGTTAGCAACTCCTGGAGTCAGGTCCAGCAAATCCCTTTGAAAGACGAACAATCAAGTAGCAGCTTTTCGCATGACACACCTATAAGCAAGCCTCCTTCATTCCCAAGATGCTGGCAGATTACCACAGTGATTCTTGCTGGCTTTCTTTCTTAGCAATTATGAATTTCTGTTCTCTTCTTTAACAACAGAAAATTTTCTGTTTTTCTAACATGAAGAAGGATCCCATGAACATCTTTAGATTTCAATTTCTGCTCATCTTTATCACAATGGGGATGTGAGTGTGTGGAAAGAAAGAGAGGAGAGGAGAGGAGAGGAGAGGAGAGGAGAGGAGAGGAGAGGAGAGGAGAGGAGAGGAGAGGAGAGGAGAGGAGAGGAGAGGAGAGGAGAGGAGAGGAGAGGAGAGGAGAGGAGAGGAGAGGAGAGGAGAGGAGAGGAGAGGAGAGGAGAGGAGAGGAGAGGAGAGGAGAGGAGAGGAGAGGAGAGGAGAGGAGAGGAGAGGAGAGGAGACACGACAAACATCTCCCTTTTTGCATTTCTCAGTGGTGGTGTCTGAAACAGCATATATCAAGCCCAGAAGTACAGCAGACTGGCCTCAGTACGGAAGCTGGAGCATCCTTGTAGAAATCTGTGAACTAGAAACTATGCACTTCCTTGTTTTGTTTTCTTTTGGGATTGCTAAGTAGATTGCCTCGTGCATTATGGTGCCAATGAGGCAGATAATTCTCTCTCTGGTTAAGCCCCATGCAGAGGGTTGTTAATGCAACCAGACAAAACATCATGTGGCGCAACCTGGCTGATCCTAAGAAGCAGCCCATGCCCACGAAGGGCTTCAGGAGGCTTGAACCTACAGCTTGAACCTACAGCAGCAGAGTGCACCAGAGCTGACTCTGAACTACTGGTCTTACAGCTCTCCTAGCATCATTACTAGGCAGTTTCTCTGTCCAGAACGTCCCCAAACCACCAAGGTTGGGAAACCCTGCGGGAGAAGCAAATCAAGCCCAAGCCCAAATATCTGCCTAAGTGATCCCTATGGGCAGCACCTGTGCAGGTGCCTCGCCACTTCTTCCTGCCCTGCCGACCCCAAAGATGCTCAGCCTCGTCCGTGGGGCTGGCCTCGTGGAGGAGGCTGAGCATCTTTTGTGCGTGGGAGGAATGTGGTCCGTCCGGAGAGGCTGCCTCCATTTATAGATCTCAGAAAGCATGTTTTCTTCATCAGTAAACAAACTATGAGTCACTGACAGTCACATGGGAGAAGATGAGATTACAAAGAATGTATAAGTAAATAAATTAGCTCCCTTTAGTCATGGCAACAACTCAGTGTTTCCACCCAAATGTTTTATTCCAATTCATCTTTCTGGCTTTATTTTTGTAACACTGTTGCCCTCATACTTTGGGAAAACAAAATTCTAATAAAGATTGTGCAGAAATGTATATTTCAAAATGTGGTTCTTGTGTTTGACCGCATTTGAAGGCCCGGTCTTTATTTTTTGACACCTATGTGCTGGGGGGATCTATAGGGGAAGGAACAGAGATTTGAGACCCCCCTCTTTCCTGGAGGTGCTGCGGGTGTTGCACGGGGCGTTTGTCACTTGACCTGGGAAAGGACCTTTTACCCTGTGGATAGCTCTTGTTCAGTGTCCCCCGTGTCATGTCCCCCTCCCCTCCAAAAAAAAAACCATGTGTATGAAGCTCTTTTTTACAGATACCACCCATAAGAATAGCTTTTGAGGTTTGCCCTGCCCCCAAGCACAGATGAAAGAATATTGCAGTCCCAAGAACCATGTATCTCTGGGGACATCTCTATCTATTTAAAAACGCTCTTCTGTTCCGATCCTTCTCCATTACATCTGAATTTTAGACTAGTCGATGCAAAATACTCTGTTTTCCACAAATCCTGCAAAGACAGAAATCTTGTGGGAGAGCTGGGTTTCTCTCCTTGTTTTAAGTTCTGTTCTTTGACAGGTTCTGCTACTAGGTAGTAAATAGTCTAAAAATTGTGTAAGCTCTTGAATAAATTGAATATTTATTACACCTCCTATAACCTCAGTCCATGTCAGAAGTGCTCTCTGAGGCATGGGAAGTTGGAAATAGTTGGAATCACATCCTGATTTAAATGTCTCTTAGCACAGTCCTCATCTATAGGCTGCCCCAAGTGGATGTTACATTTTTCAATATGATGGGGAAAAGACTTCAGAGACCGTTCTAGAGAACTGAATTATTTAAATATTACTTTTATTCATACATTTTCCCAAAGCAATTTTCCCATCAATTTTGTCCCTCTTTATGTGAGATTGAAGAAATTTAGGTAGATTGAAGAAATTTGGGGAGGTGCACAGCCACTTATTCTAGTACACTCTCCAATGTTTCCAGTGAAAGTAACGCTTCATTATAGAGTAATAATAATTTTTTTACTACGACTGCTTTCATATCTGAGAGATGTTGTTGCTTATGTGTCTTCTTACCATAGAACTCACTTGATGCTATTCCAAGCAGTTCAAGCGACGGTATTTTCTTGGTAAGAGAGACTGCGGAAGTATGCATGCAGCCAGCACAAATAACATAAATCTCTTCGTACTGTAAATGAGTCAGTTCGATTTGGTTTGAGTTTTCAGGTCAGTGCACTAAAAATATACATTCACCTTTCGTTCTGCTGTATTTCCCTTATTTCCGATGGCAGCGTTTTATTGAAAATATTGTTTTCAGCCACCGAGAAGAGATGATGGGAGGGGAGGAGAAGGAAAACAGAAGCACGGAAGGGGCTTTAGCCCCCGTGAGTATCATCAGCTAGCGCAGTATTTGCAAACGTAGCAGGTAATGGGCCTGCAGCTGTCTCTTCCCTGCCATTTAGACAAGGAGTCTTGTTATTCCCGGTCTTGTAAAGATCTTTAGGCTGCAATAAATTAAAACTACCCTGTCAAACTCTGAAAGCTCTCAAAACCGGGAGACAATGTTAGTAAAGGTTTAAACCAGGCACATAAGAGATTATTCATGCAGGAAACTTAAAAGGCTGTGGGATTTGTTCCAGTATGGTAGATAACTTTTTTCATTATTGGTGGTAGCAATAATCATCATCTTAGTTCCATGGTTCAGTTTATGGCGGTCATAATTTATGATGAAAGAGTTTACTTTGAACAATAAAAGTGAGGGGACAGCAAAATTCTGCTAAAGGTAATTAACTCCAGCCATGCAGAGCTGAAGGCCACACTGCAGAGCGCAGTATGAGTAGTGAAGGAAAAAAATCTATATGGATGATGGGTTTTATCCCCTTTCTGCTGAGGAGGTTAACTTTAAGGTGTCTTTATTTATTTATTTTTTATTGACGGTCTGGATGAAACAATTTAAATACTACAAAACCATGTTTAGTTCCTGTTATTGTTGATGACAAGGACATCTGACAACGAAATCTGAACAAGAACAGGTCAGGCGGAGCAATGTGTGGGTGAAAGCACTTCCTCTACCCAGAGCGGAGTAAGACAGACTGTGTGTAAACAAGTGATGATTCATTGTCTTTTCTTTGAATGAAAGGAGCTAATTTGGCTCTAAATTCTCCGTGCTTCAGTTTTGAGTGAAGAACTGATTCTCCGGCACTGCGAGATGCCTTCCTGGCAGACTGCAGCTGTTTGGACCCTCGGAGGGGACCAGACTGAATAAATCACAGATCCTGCTTTGCTGCTTGTTCTTTGCTTTTATTTAGATTTTATTTTTCTTTCAGGGACGGAAAATAGATCTTTATAAAGGAGTCTCAGGGAGGAAAAAATAAATTAATACATTTAAGGCAATCCATCTGATTTGAGCTGTTCATTTAATAGAGAGGAAAGAGATTAAAAACAAACTCTCCAAAGGCTGGCTCTGGTAGATCAAGGAGGTAAGACTTTATCCGTCTCTGCTTGTCAAGAGCTGATGCTATTAGACTCCATGCTGCTATATAACACATATGTGACATTAGTGGTTAAGGGATGGCTATTATCATTCATTTAGATTACAGATCAGGTAAGAAACTGATGGCTGAGTTTCTTTTCTGGAATACTTCTGAACTGCGAAAATCACTTGTAGCAAAAATAATTTTAATTCTCATCCTATAAATGTAGAATTATTTATCTTCCTGTTAAGACAACGGATGGGAGCAGTGGAATAAGGAGCTTTGCGGTGAATTTCATGTCTAATAATGAACTGCTTTCTGATCAAAGGCAACTCTCCTAACTGCTGTATGCCACAATTTCTTTGTCCTAAATGGAGCTCTTTATAAAGTACACCTGCCTCATGGGAAGCTCCAGGAGAGAGCAGAACTGTATATACTGAAAATACTGCATTAGTGCTATTATAGCTGATATTCAGGTTGATATTTTCTAGCCTAAGCATCTGAAACACTTTCCCCATTATTTTTTTTTGTCCTTATATGCGGCCTGTCCAGGCAGAATCAGTCAAACATTGACACTGAAAGAAACAGAGGTGTTTATGGTACAGTCACCAAAAAGACCAAGGTTTCTATATAAATATATATTTAAAATCATTTGTAGATTTCATTTTTATAAGGCTCTGGTATTTGCAGAATGTCTGGAAGAGTTTTGTGCTTCCCTATATTTTGTCTATCTCAAGGTGTTATATAGGATGTAAATGTACAAGCTATTTTCTGAGATTCCTGGACAGTCACAACATAGGGCAAAGGCCACCGTTAGTTACACTGGAAATGTAAAAACTTGTTGGCCTCTAAGTATTTGTTTAAGTAAGGAAAGTTTATGCACCTTATGGAAGAATAACTCTGCAAGGAAATTCAATTTCTGTAGCTTTTTTATCTCATTTCCTCAGTT
Source organism: Anser anser (assembly GCF_964211835.1). Lineage (NCBI taxonomy): Eukaryota > Metazoa > Chordata > Aves > Anseriformes > Anatidae > Anser > Anser anser. Next base: position 144,578,165 of record NC_139720.1, read on the forward strand.
ACCCTGTCCTCCCCTGAGTTCTACCCTTTCTTTAGGAGCCCAGAGCAAACAGGGAAAAGTGTATTGAATTTAATGGTTGACTTGGGAAATTCTTCCAGAAAGGAATGTTTGTCCATTATAAGCGGCTGTGTGCCGCATTTATTTTATTTTATTTTGTTTTACTGGCTGGAAGGACATGGGTACTTAAATATCCTCTCTTTCTCAAAATATTGTGGTTTGGCTGAGTGTTTCAGACTAAACCGAGGGGTTATATCGGTACTACAGATGAGCATTTGTTTTGGTCCTTTCACCTGGGTGTTTCAGGCTGCATCCCTAACGTGAGCATCAGCTCTGCCAAGCAGCGAGTGCTGGGGCACGAGGATGTGCTCACTGCCTCTTCCTCTGCCCAGACCCAAAATCATCTGCAAAAGCTGCCACGAGGGGAAATTTGGAGATCGGTATTTCTGTGCTGCTTCTGCAGAATGCTTCTGCATTGTGCCTGGTGATCTCCTTTTCCCTCCCAAGTTCTCAATGTGTATGTGTTCGTCTTATGCAATAGGTTTAACATTTTATACCTGGTCCATCATCCTAATATCTGAACTAGTGAGCACTTAACCCTGAAGCCAAATTTTCCTATGTATGAATAAGACATGCATAGTTCCAGGATATATATCAAATGTAGAGGTGTCTTTTCTCTCTGCCTGCCTGAGCTGTATGAGATGTATCTGAAGTTTACGGTCATGTTTTATAGCAGATATATTTTATCTCCTCAGATTCAGTAAAAATGAATACAGCAATCAGTAATCATATTTGATTAATCATTTATATCCCAAATGGCAGCACTGCATCATATGGAATAGGAGGCAACATACCTAAAAAAGAAAAGCCAAAGTAAATTGCTTCTTGTATATATACTATTTATTCTAAGTCTGTCCTAGTGCGAACATCCCTCTTGAACGCTTTCTTTTATCAGACATACTGATTACATTGTTCATTCAGCAAGCAGTAAATGAATAGAAGTGTTATTAAACTCATTTGTTATATCAAAGCATTCAGATGGCGATATATCTTCTCTAAAAAATGAATGCTGGGAAGAACATTTTTTGAGTAGCAGCGAACAGATGAACTTTGCATGAGAAGTTTGACTTTCCAGCTGGACGCAGACGCGATGCTCTGGCACTTTGGGGCTCCCTGAATACCCGGGACAAGGCTGGGATGCCTGCTCAGATGGGTCATGGCATTGCAGGGGGCAAAGCAAGCCGCAAGCAAGCAGGCGGGTAGGGTTACCGCCTGCTTCCTCTCATTCCCAGAATTAGGGTCAGCCATGTTCCACTGACTTATTTGTAGGAGAGGAGTTAGGGAAATTCATTTGCTAATCCTGCCCTCAGCCTCCCTCTTCTTTGGCTCCAATCTTCCCATAATTTCCGGATATAGGCTCTACCTCCCTCTCTACAGCTGTTTTTTGTATTTTTTATTTTTGCTAACAAAATGCTGCTCCCGAAGGCTGATGCTCAGACTATTGTTTCTTCATCAAATCCACTTCCACCTAAAGTACGCAAAGGATTTGTTCCCAATACACGAGAATCTGTAAAATAAGACACTTGTGCTAGATTTTTCCTTGTCTAAATACAACTGTCAATTTAATCTGAAGAAATTAGACAGCTGCTCAAATAGGACACCAAATGTTCAAGAAAACTAGGGGGAATAGGAAGGTTGATTCTCCAGTCAGTCGCGAATGACAAGCATGTACCTTACTTTCCAGTAGCTGTGAAACAGTTGGCAGAAGTCATTTTTGGGCAGGATTTCTTACCATGCTCTCGCAGGTAATCAGCAGGGACAAGGTGGGGGCAGTGACTCTACAGGACATTGCTTTGGCTTCCTGATTGCATAAATGGAGCTAAATGACATGCTTAGGGCTGGACCCAATGAAAGGCTTAAGTGACTAACAAAAGACTCGTGTGTTATTAAGGTGCCTACACTCAGCATCCAAATCCACACCTTGCTGTCTGACTCCAGGACACCGCCAGCTCCGTGCCCAGGATGTCCCTGATGCTTTGTCTCTGAAGGCAAGGGCAAGATTTATGGGGCCAGAGTACGGGTGTGTGGTGTCATCGTTTAATGTACCAGGCCCTCACGTGGAAAAGAGTCAATAAAATGCACGTGAAAACAGAGATGGATCCTAAGATGCCCATCTGCTCATCCGCAAAACAAGTTTGTGCTCCCTTCAGTTTGGCTGGAGGAACAGGGGTGGGATCGTCAGGAGATCCCTGTGCCTCCAGGAGCTCCCTGCAGACAGTGCTGGCTGAGGACATCCTTACTGTCACCCTTTGCCCCAAGGATTTGGTTTCACAAGTCCTGGGGAGCCAAATAACCGCTTGGTGACCCCAAAGCCAGAGGTCCCACCCATGGACACCGCACAGTCCCACTCGGCATCTTGCAGTGACGCTGGTGCTCGTGTGTCGGCTCTGCACTTGAACCACTTCAGTTCAACAGCCTGGAAGAAAACAAAGCAAACGCAAACAGCAGCAAACCCCGTGCAGATTTACGCCTCACAAATGAGTCAGTGAGGAACAGTTAGGATGATGAACCAGGGGGACAGAGATGCCAGCCCTCTCCCCTTTCTTCTGAGCCGAGCATTTCGGTGGCTGCATCCACAGCCTCGCACCGAGGCTCCGACGTGTGACGAATGTTGGTACAACTTTATTAAAAAAAGATGAACGAGCATTTTCCTGAATGTAGGCAGCTGTCCAAGTAGTGACATACGGCCTAGATGGCGGCTGCTGGGGGATATGTCCGTACTGGATACGTTCCCTCCGAGCTTCAAATAAACTTTTCATCCCAGAGTATAAACATTTACAATTTAATCTAGGAATTAGCCCTAGGGAAACCACAAATGTCTAGAGTAAAGTTTTCATTTGTTTCAGATAATCAATTGTTGTTGGTCAGCAAATAATTAATCTGAATTAAAGAGGACTCGGTGTATTTGGGCTGAACACACGGCTTTGCACTGCTGCAGGAAAAGAATTAGGACCAAAATACAGCTCTGAACAGGGCAGGCTGTTCAGAAAAGGAAAAAAAAGAAAAAAGAAAAAAGAAAAAAGAAAAAAGAAAAAAGAAAAAAGAAAAAAGAAAAAAGAAAAAAGAAAAAAGAAAAAAGAAAAAAGAAAAAAGAAAGAAGAAAGAAGAAAAAAGAAAAAAGAGAAAAGAGAAAAGAGAAAAAAAAGAAAAAAGGAAAAAGAAAAAGAAAAAGAAAAGGAAAAAGAAAAAGAAAAAGAAAAAGAAAAAGAAAAAGAAAAAGAAAAAGAAAAAGAAAAAGAAAAAGAAAAAGAAAAAGAAAAAGAAAAAGAAAAAGAAAAAGAAAAAGAAAAAGAAAAAGAAAAAGAAAAAGAAAAAGAAAAAGAAAAAGAAAAAGAAAAAGAAAAAGAAAAAGAAAGAAGACTGTTGTGAGTTAATTCTTCAGCCATTTTCCTCTGTTTCTGAGCTGGCACTCCGTGATAGCATTTCCATTATGTGCTGTCCCTGGTGTATTGCTATCAAAGCACACAGAATTTTCCCATTGAGTGGAAAACTGGCAAGGCTTTCTTGTTTACAACTGCAAAGGTAACAACTCTGATAAAGTAATGGCCATAGTTAGGCCACTTTTAGCCAAATTGTGGGAAAAATAACTTACCCTTCTGTTAGCCTGGCCAGTGGAGCTGAATGTGTTGTTCTCAAAACCGGGATGGATTTTGCTTTTCAGAGACATCACCACTCAGAGGGCTGCACTCACTTAGTGACTTCCTGGCTCCAGCACATCAAAAAGCAGAAGGGGTTCCCCTGCAAGCATAGTTCATTTTTTTCACTGTAATCGGTGCTCTCCATAGGCTCGGCTTTGGCAGAAGAGCATGAAGCTGACTTCATTTCTGCACCACATGTTGAGGCAGAAAGTGAAATGTTGGGCTAGAGGGTGGCCAGGTGGTGGTAGAGATCTCAGAAGACTCCCACCACAGTCCCTTCTGGCCCTGCTTTCTGTTCCTTCTTCAGACCTAGGCTATTCAAAAGCACTTGAAGAAACACAGCATTGCCATTCCTTCAATGCTTTCCCTTTGTGGATGTCAAAGTGCTTCACAGACATTTGTTGAGCCTCAAAACCCTGCTGCAAGGGGTTAAAACATCGATGCTCTAATGATGAGCTAATGCAGTTTCTGGGTTTCCACATGGAGATACCTGGAAATTCTGAGCAACCAAACACCCAGACTGTCAACCACCACTATTCGGAGCTCATGACCCCAAATAAGCACTGTTAAAAGTGTGATGGGGGACTTATTTTTACTTATCTCCTAGTAAAAAAAAAAAAAAGTGCCAGTGATGTCCTGCACCTGGCAAAGAACAGCGTGGGGGCCAGCTCTTTAGGTCTCCATAAACAATACCATCGAGACCCAAGGCACAATTCATTCCCTCCAGCCTGGCTACCTCCCAGGAATTCCTCTCCCGTGGGTATTTTGGTGGGGAGGGCCCGGTGACTGGGAGGTTTGGGGCAGGAATGGGGAGAATGCAGCCACTCCCCGTTATCGTTTTGCCTGCCCGCCCTCCCACGGCGTGAAGCCTTCCTCCCACAGGAGCTCCGGCATCGGCAGCTGGCTACAGCTGTGCTGACAGGGATTTTGGGGACTGGGGGGGTGGGAGGGGGTGCTGCAGAGGCAAAGGACCTCCAGCTCTCTGCAGGTTTCCCTGTGGCCTGCAGGGAAGCTCCCGTGGTCAATGAACCTACTGCTTTGTGGGGTGTGGGGAAAGGACACGGGCTGTTGGCTGATTGATCTGAGAAAGAACCATCGAGGCTTATTGGTATTGATATAAAGTAAACGAGCTGCAATTAAAGTTGCTTCACAATGTGCCCTGCCAGCTAGGGACCTCACCAACCACGGCTAAAACCCCAGGAGAGCAGAACGATACTGTGGTGGCGAGCTCTGCAGAAACCCCTCCAGCAGGCCAAGAGGAAAACACCACGTGGATGCTTGTGAGAAACAACTCACGTCACGTACATTTAAATGTTAACGGGTTGGTGACTGAAAACTGAGAATAGACCCAGTCATTAGTATTAGGTCAAACAGATCCTAAATGCATTGGACCATTGCATTTTCTTTCTGGTGTTTTGAGTATTGCAGCACCTGCTCCGTGTCCCTCCTGCCTGATGGCTGAACCCACGGTCTCTGCTGAAGAGGAGTTTGGCACTGAAAGAGTCGTGGTATTTCAAATCGGGAATCTGCAGAACCATGTCGACCATTTGCCCAGAGTTGCCTATTTCTTGCCAGCAGCAGGATTTGTTCTAAGGAGCGCTGTCAGCTTCTCCTCCTCCTTTGGGAGATGGCAACGGCGCAGACGCACGTCCAGAATCTTCTTGTTTCATGCGCCCATCTAAGTTCACACGCTACAGTTCAACACAGCTTGACTTACATTAGTATGACAAAAGTATTTGCCTAATGAGTGTCAAAACTATAAATTCAAAAGATCCACCCCATATTTTTTTTTAAAAAGCACCTGACACACATCAGCTGAGTGCAGAAATTTTCAGCTAAATCAGAATTGACTGAGCTGCTGCAAGTCATAACACTAAAATATACTACCTGTATACAACACCCACCGTGCTTTACATCTACAAATTAGCCCTCCATCATCCCAGTGAACTATAATCATATAAAAGAGCGCTCCTATATGTAATCATATAGGAGGGCTAAACTGCCAAAGCTTTACTGACTAAGCTAAAGCTATACAGCAGTTTGGTGACAGTGACAGATAGAAAACAAAGCCCAGGAACACTGATTTCTGAATTATTTCTCTTGTCTCTAGACAATACCTGTGTGTAATAGAGATCAGCTAAAAGAATTGTAGTGGAGCAGATCTGAGGTTAGATATGCTCAACCATTTGCTGTAGCCAGGTTGCTGTCTCTGCAATAGCTGTTGAAAAATGGATTGGTTTAAAGCTAAAAAAAAAACGCCCACAAACAACAACAGCAAAAAAAGAAGAAACCTGTAACCACATTTTGCAACCTGATTATTTTTTCCAGCTCTTTTGTGACAACTAAAAAATAAATTTGTTCCTTAAAATAATTAAGCATACAGAGCATGAGTTCCATTTAAAATACAATCAACATTTAAAATAAATCTTACTTTGTCTTGATTTCAGTTAACAACCTATATTTATCATTTTGTATAGCTTAAAAGTCTCACCATAGTCAATTTAACAATTCAGTGTTTCTAGATTCTTTTACATAATATTTGTATTTGACCAGTGATTTTTACACTGCTGTCTTGTATTCAGTTTTCCTATTATGTATAATCATTCAGCAATTTAAATTATAACTGATGGAGTCACAGGACAATTTCTGCTTCAATCGCGTTAGTTCCTTATACTAGTTTTCTTTCAGCTAATTCTAATTTTAATTAGTTACAGCAGCAATTGATTGTGCTGATGTACTATTCAATTAATTCCGCAGTGGTGACTGAGGTTATTTGCTGAGTGACAGCAAAATACCAGAGTACACAGTATTTGACAATAATTATGTACCAGTTCTACTGGAAACAGCAGTATATCATCTTGTATATCCAAGTGATGCTTTTAAAGTCACACCTAGTTACACTCACTTCGAATGTTTCCCTGTGTAACAAACCTTGCTTAAAAACATCCTTGACAAAAGATGTGACAGACGTTACATTTGTCATACATTGTCTTCCTCCAATCTTTTAAAACAATTTTCTCATTAGAAAACAAGGATGACTTCATTTGTTAAGTGTGGAGATTGTAAGCTCTGTAAGATTAAGAAACAACTTTAAAAACTGGCCAAGCGATTCATCTTGAAGTCAAGTTTTTCATCAGAGGCAGGTGCAGTCTTGGTTTGTTACTACATATCCCTGGTGTTTTAGCTCTTGTTACTATAGATCTTGTAGATGCAGGGAAAATCATACTTTCCACTATCACCTTACAGTTACGGGCTTTTTGTCTTTTCATTCTAGATTGAAATGTAAAATATAGATTGCAGTTTCATATTGCCTGAATCAGACAAAGCAGATATGGCTATGACCTGTGCAGACCCTAGATGATGTTTGACATGTGTAGATCTGTGTGGATCGCAGACTAAAATGCTGTGTGCCATTTGGTAACAGTCCGCGTTACACGTTCAGATACAAAACGTTGCATGAAGCTAAATTTCATAGCCAGCCTGTAACAGCAGAAAAACACTTTCACTCTCTGACCTGATTCAGAATCACCAACCTCAAATACTCAAAATTCAGTCAGGACACCAACCATGAGACCAACATAAAGTCCTCATTTAAAAGCCCATTGATTTTTCTTTTATCTACAGGTTTCTAAGTTCATAGGGATATTAGGTTTCCAGACTTACCCTGTCAGTCATGGAGGATAAAAATATTTTTTTGAAAGTTGAGCTTCTCGCATACCCTTATGCTTCTTGGAGCTGGGGCTCTAGGAGACGCCAAATATTATGTATAACAATGGCAATACTACAATTGGTGATGCAGTTTTCAAAGGCGGGGCCATCATTTTTTATAAAAGACATGGGAAGGCTAAGAAGGAGTATTGTTTTCCGTCTCTGCAGTCTAAAGGTAAAGCTAAGGCCGAGTCACCTCACAGGAGTGCCCAGTTGCCCTTGCTCACAACCTGCAGCTGCTTTTCCAACCTCTCGGCCTGCACCGCTGCCACCATCCCTCTGCTCCGTGTGCCCGGGGCCCTGAGGTGACGGGACCAACCAAGGTATGTATGGACCTGCCATAGCCCTCCTGCCCAGCCCACAGCTGCCACACCAAAGTTAGGGGGGGCAGAGAAGTCCTTCCCATGCCCACGGCTGCTGCAGGGCTGCGGCTGGTGGTCCCCGAGCAATCCGTGGAGGGGGGGAGGCTTGGCAAAGGCCCACCACCAGCTTGCGCTTTGCCCTCCATCAGTAGGGGTACGCACACACACACACGCTGACAAATAAACGCTCCTTGCAAAGAAACGCACCGCTGGGCACATGCAACCTCTAGATCAGTCAGGCAGCCTGCTGGGGCTCCGAGTGAGGTGTGACCTGCTCTGTTTCTCTTCCGTTGCTTCTCCCTGCCTGTTTTTCCCCTCGAGAAGGAACTACCAGCCTCCGGCCTCAAGAAAAGTCCAGCGTGGCTAATAGCATTTCACCAACATCACCCACCTTGGTGGCAGGGCTCCACGTCCCGCGCAGCTTGCTCTCGACTCTTGCACGGTGCTGCCACGTGTCGGGGTCATTCTCCTCCCTCGAGAGGAGGCTGGAAGATGCAGTGCCCGAGTCGCTGCAGCCTGCCGAGCAGCCAGCTCTGGACAGGACTTGGTATTTAAATGCAAAGCGGAGATTACGCTGCAGAGTCAAACCATTTAGCAGCAGTATTTTGAATTTCAGAGCTATATGAAAGATCAGTTTTAACCTTTGAAAGGAGTTCAAAAGGCATCCCTCAGCACGCTTCCACTTTTAAATAAACAGTGGAATCAAGGGCCCTGACATTTCCAAAGCCCACAACACGGGTTTGTTTTCCTTGCAGAAATACACTGAATCTTAGCAACTGTCTACAAAAGATAACGATAGAATTTGTCATAATAAAATGTGATCTGCTGATAGATTTAGCTTGCAGTTTTACAGCACCTTTGGGTAGCTTTGGTCCATTGAATAGAAGAATTTGGATGTATGTGGAGCTCTGAGGACACGTTTTCCCCCTCAATGTTTTTTGTAAATGTCATTGAAGATGCAGCAGTCATGCAGCAACTGCGAAAAGCAGCCGTGTTACTGTCAGGCTGAATTAGAATCATTGTGCAAATACACTTAAGTGACTCAGCAGTAACTAATTGAGTATTTGGGATCTATTCTCCCTTGGTAGTGGTCTTGTAATTCCTCATCATGTACAGGGGAATCAAGCAGATGCTTCAAGTAGAAACTATGATGTGTAGCAATGTAAACCCTTTAAAGAGATGTTTTTTTTTTGAGGGAGAGAAAACACACTGATACTGCTTTCAGTATTTTAAAATTTACTTAATCGTAAGCTGGTATTTTTTCTTAAAGGTGTTATTAAAATGAACCTTATTTTCTTTTCAAATTAAAGAGAATTAGAAGCCACCCTGTGGTGTTTTTTTTTTTTTTTTTGACAGAGTACCTTGTGCTCCTTCACCTCTCCATCACAGTATTACAACACTGCATGTATATATGGAGTTTACTAAAATACTGTTGCCTTTAAAAGGCAGTTTTGTAAAGCAGGAGTAACAGTTTTTGAAAGAGGTGTACTTGGATTTAGGTGTATTTTCTCTGCAGTGAACTAACACAGAGGGGCAAAATGCCTTTGCTGTCCATATCTGATCTGGGCTATGCCGTTTTCCAGATTTTAACAGAAAGTTCTTCCTTCTGACATCCTCGCACGAATTTCTCACACCGGCCTTCAGGAACATGTATTAACTCAGAGTCTAGACCGGGCAGCTGAGAACTGAAGTATCTGGGTAAAGGGTGAGTGACTTGTGCAGAACGAGGAAGGAGACTTATCTCAGAGACAGCAATCCCATCCATGTCTCTCTGAGTTGTAAATGCATGACATCTGCAGGATTGGAGTTCGTGGCAGAGATTACAGCTGCATCACAGTCCTGGGGAACCTACGGCTCTGCTGGGCAATACAGCACAGGTAGCATTACACAGGGAATGAAAATGGGTGGTCAAAAAGATAAGAAAGGTAAATAAAAAAAATAAAAAAAAAAGCAAAAAGAAAAGAATATGGTTTTCCAGTGTCTTGTGCAAATCACTGCCATTAAGTAGTCACCTTTAGATCTGTAGTTTGCACGTAACCCTATTCTGAGTAGTGTGAGGCAGACTGCTTCTTCAACCAAGATGGAGAGACATCTTCCTATTGCTTAACCATTTTTTCTTTTATTTTTACTATACAGTTATAGCCTTAGGCTGGGAGAAATATTCATGCTGTTCTCTCCTGTGTATATAGTTTCTAAGGACTGTGCCACTCTTATGCATATGCAAAAGTATATGTTTTGCATATTTACTTTCTTTATACAAAATAGCATGCCCACCGCATCATGTACTGCTTTCACTTCTGTGCACATTCCCCCAAATTTATCATCTTCTCATATTTAGAACATAATTCTCATTAGAATCACAAGCAGTCAGATCTGTTTAATAACAGTTATTCCAGAGATAAGAGCTAATTATGATATTTCAAAAAGTGTACATTAATATTTCAGTAGGCTCAACATTTTGAAATACTACTCAAAGAAACATCATGGTCTTTTTTTGTTGGCGAAACAAAAGGATACTTCCAGCAGGCAATCTGAGCACCCTTCAACATACCACTCCTATCCCTTTCTACGGTGTCCTCTGTTTGTCATAAGCCACAGTATGGAAAAACCAGCTTTAATGGATCATTTCTTAACGTAATTAAATATATTTAACAACAGTATGCTTCAGAGTCCTCAAATTAGTCCTTTGCCTGAAGACAATGTCTTCATTCAAATCCTGTCTCAGAACATTTTTCGTCCATAAATCCTATTAGCATTAATCTGCCTGAGCTAGGTGTGCTTCATCGTTTTTATTTTATTTTTTGTTTCTTTAGGTACCTGGGAAGCTTTGAGCTCTACTGCCCTACTCTACTGCCACACTCTACTGGTGTGTTATGCTGCTGGACACTTTTGGAGGTCTCTTTTGGACTGGAGACTTGGCACCGTTCTGCCATCCTCCCCTGCACAACCTCAGCTCAGCAGCATTGTAGAAAAAATGACAAAAAAGGAGATTCTTGCATGATGAAATTAGCAAGTTGTGGTAAGGAGGGACAAAACTAAAAAAAAAAAAAAAAAAAACAAAAAAAAAACAAACCAAAACAAAAAAAAAAACAACAAAAAAAAACTGATTGTGCATTATAAATGTGAACTAGAGCTGGGTTATTCACCTCTCTACTATTGCCCCTACAGTGTATTTTATTCCAGGAACAAAGGACGTGTTTCCAAAAGTACTTCAACAGCCAGTTTCATCTAAATTTGGTGTAATCCTTCGCAGGCTGAAGCCTGGAGGGAGGCTGGAGCGAGGCCTCACCTCATGGTGAGGTGGAGGCTGTGGAGCAGAGTGCAATTCCCCTTCCTGGGACCCCAAATATTTCCCAGCTCTCAAAAAGCACGGTCAGATTATTGTTCAGAAGGGGAGATTAACAACCCTCTGAATCAGTCAAATGTGTGTACAAAAGGGCTTGAGTCTTTCTGTCCCTCCCTGAGGTGCACACTAAGTCTTGGAAGAAACAAGAGGCCACGCTTTTCTTTCGGTTTTATCTAGCAGGCATGCAAAAGGCAACCAAGGCTGCCGAAACCATCAATTAAACGCTGTAAGAACATGTAAAAGTTAAGAAGGGGAAGAGGGAATTATTCAAAGATTTCTGAACTATTTCAAATAGAAACACAGGTCAGTCTCGGGACATGTATTTCTGTAACTGGTATATGTAGAGTTGAAAATCTGCATGAGGTTATCCCCACTTTTTTTTTTTTTTTTCCTTGGTCGGGGAAAGCAGGACAGCGGTTTCTCGGCACTGATGAGTGTATTTTGGATTTGCATGTGGCTTTCTACCTGCTGGACCCCGTGGCCACCTCCACAAGGCCAAACCTTTCGTAGCTCACCACCTCACAGACCCACCCCGGGGTGGAGGTGCCCCATTTCTGGAGGTGTTCAAGGCCAGGCTGGATGGGGGCTTTGGGCAACCTGGTCTGGTGGGAGGTGTCCCTGCCCATGGCAGGGGGGTTGGAGTTGGGTGATCTTTGGGGTCCCTTCCAACCCAAACTACTCTGTGGATCTGTGGGGGTGGGATGGGGCTGGCAGCACGACAGAGGCCGTACCTGGCACCGCCATCTCATCCCTCCACATCACCCTTTCGACATCTGTGAGACCTCCCACGTTTGGCCACTGGTGGATGACCCACACCACGGTGTGCGGCGGCTTTTGGGATGACCACAAGCCTGCGGCTGGGGCTTTTTTTTTTGGCCAAGCCCCCCTCAACTTCGAGGGGGTGTCGGGGCGTCAACTTCAACACGGGGGGGGATGGTTGAGGGGGGTGCGTGTGCCGCGGTGCCCCCCTCAACTCGAGCGCTCCCGGGGGGGCACGGAGCCGCCCTGCCCGGCTCGGCACGGCTCGGCACGGCTCGTCCGGGCCTTCCTGCGGGGGGAGGAAGGGCGGCGCTCCCGCAGCGCCAGGGGGAGCCCGGGGAGCTCCTCCCGCGCCATCCCGGCAGCGGCAGCGGCAGGAAGGGCCGGGCGGGGGCGGGGGCTGGGGCCGGGGCTGTGCCTGTGCCGGGGGGGGGGCGGGCGGGCGGCTGCCGGAGGAGGGGCCGGGGACGGGGCCGCCGCCGGGCGCTGCGGGCAGGGAGCGGAGGAGCCGGAGCCGCCGAGGGCCGGGGCCTTGGACGCGTCCGGAGGAGGAAGAGGGAAGGGGGGAGCCGGCCCCCAGCGGAGCACGCAGCCCGCATCCGCTCCGGGGAAGGGAAGAGGGAAGCGGAGGGGGGGGAGCGAGCGAGCGGGCACCGCCGCCGAGGAGACAAAGAAGCGGAGCCCGCCCGGGCTGGGAGCCTCCTCCCCGCCCCGCTCCGCTCCGCTCCGCTCCCCGCCGCCCGGGCCGGGCCGAGCCGAGGTAAGCGCGGTGGCGGCGGTGCGGGACGGGCCCCGCGCCGCAAACTTGTGGCGAACGGGGGGGGGGGGGGGGCATGGCGGCGGGGGGAGGGGTGGGTGTCACCCTTGGGGGGGGCAGGCGGGCGGTGACCCCCCCCCCCCATCCCGATCCTAATCCTAATCCCAGTCTCCATCCCCCGACAGCCGCCGCTTTGTGTCCGGGGGAGGCGAGTGGAGTTGGCCCGGGGGGGTTGGGGGGTCCTTTGGGTGCGGGACCGGCCGCCGTCCCCCTAAAAGTTCCCGTGAGGGGGACCCCGATGGGGCCGTGTCCTCGACCCAGGGGTGAAAGGCGGCGGGCGGTGGGGAATATTCTCGCAATGCCCACCCCCCCCCCCCAGCCCCCCAGCCCTCTCTCCATCCCCTAGCTTCCACTTCAGAAGCCCGAAAAAGCAATGAGCGGGACAACGTACGACCCAAAATCGTGGGGTTTTGCCGTGAGCGGGACGACAGAAAGCTTTAAAACCCCAAAAGTTAACAGCCCCCCCCCCCCCCCCCCAGGGCAAGGCACGGGCAGGGTGCCCCACCGCCTCGCTGGGTTTTGAGGTGCCTCCGTGGATTAAATGCGGCACCCGCTCACCGCCGTCTTGTTCTTTTGTTAGTTTCAAACTTGATCGCTTCCCAGCGTGCCTCCCCTAGCCGGACTCCGCTCCTTTTGTGTGCCGTGAGGCAATATTTGCTCCCTGGGAACACGCCGCCTTCGTGGCCGGCCGACGGAGGAGAGCTGGGCTCGTCGTCCACGAGTGGCCTTTATAAACACGGACCTCCCCGGCCTAGCCACGCGTGCCTTATGTCATCGAGAGCCGGGGCCGGGAGCTTAACATGGAGGAATCTGAAAGGGCTGGCAGGGCAGGAGCTCGGCAGGAATGTCTCCCTGAGAGCGCTGCTTCTCCTCCTGCTTTTGAGGAATCTTCAGCAGCCAGCACCGCGTAGATGGTGGCAGGGGCACAGCGTGTGCGGGAGGGAGGATTAGAGCTTCTGGAGGAAAATTACTTTGTAGCTTCTCAGAAATACCCGGGTTTACAGCTCTGGATATTGAAGTCTCAGGGCTGGCCCCGGTCGATTTAAGCGGTCTTGTCCTCGTAGCTGACTTTCTTGAAACTTTGACAGAAGATGTCGCTTTTGGGAGCAGCGAGTAAACGTAGAGACAGAAGGCACCTGTACTGCTAAGATCAAGACAGTAATTAGCAAATATTTTAATATAGGCCATGAAACAGATATAGACTCATTGCAACGTTAGCTCTCCTTGCAGCTTTTCTGTCACTGCGCTGTTAGCTGCTGTACTAGCCTTTTACCTCTGCTAGATGATATTTCTGATCTCTGTTGTGGTACGGTGGGACTCAGGATCTCTTTTGCTGTTTTTCTCCAAAACCAACAGCAGAGTTAGTCACTGATGGATGGATGGTTGATTTTATTATGTCCTTGCTGCTGAATATATGATAAATCCCAAACTTCAGCCTTTGCCTTGCTGCTGCAATGGAAAGGGAACTTATCCCTTTTTTCTCCTTCCTCTCTTTTCTCTATAGTTTCCTGCCTAGCTGCTTGGGAGCGTTAAGGAAAGGTATTTGCTCTCTTATGTGTCACGTCACATCAACTGTGTGCTAAAGAAGAAGGACAAGGTCAGCAGCATCTGCTTTGTTTCCAGCCTTTGTATTTTTTTTTATCTTGGTGTTGCTATTGACATTTGTTATTCCTTTTCTCATGGTGCTCATGGCTTTCCTTAGCAGTTACAGTAGTGACTCAAAAGCGATGTTTGGGCAGTATCGTTTGCTGGTCATAGCCTCGAGCAGCAGCAGAACTACCTGAAGTGTCCTTCTTTTTCATGCCATACAAGCATAAAACCTGCTCCAGACTCACAGAGGCAGGTGCTCTATCAATTTACTTGCTGCAGGATCAAAATCAAAACCAAGATGTCTATGAATCTGATGGTTACGGATGTTCTAGAAAATGATTTCTGTTTGAGAGGACTTGTGGTTTCTCAGCCATGGCTCTTCCCTTCCCTCTCCTGTCCCCTGTGCTCTCCGAAAGGGGGGGTTGCTGGCGGGAGTTAGCAGAGATGTTTGAAAGAAGGTACCAACAAAACCAAGATGCTGCCGTATTTTGGTTAGTGTGGTCAGACCTGAGGTAAGGTGCTGGACACACCGCTGAGCTGAAGTAGGTCATTGCGCGTGGTCTGGTCTGCCTGTGCTGTGAGCTGAGGCGCGCTGCAGGCAAGCTGCTGTCTGCTTCTGCTGAAATAATAAACTTACAGACAATACCCTTTATCCTTCTATTTACCAGGCATACAGAAATGTTGCAAAACGATAGCTCCCCCAGAGCCTGAGAGTCAAGGATCCCTAGGAGTTCCTGGATTGGAAGGCCTTCACAGACAACAGGGGTGGCGTTTGTGATGTGGCAGATAGGCAGATAGCATTGTTTCTTCCTCCTAAAGCACACAGATGAGGCCTATACAATTAATTTAACTAGCGTACTCTCATGTGGTCTTTTGAAAAAGATGCTGGATGAGACCTGGTGACTTCTGCCTTTTGAAAAATAGCTTTTCTGTTTATTTTGCTTTGCAAGTACATGAAGGTTGGCCAGCCCAGGTATCCTAAGCTGTTTCCTGTTTTAAGGTGCTCCATTTAATTTTTTTCTTGCCTATTCAATTAGATCCACTAGTTTCCTCATTGTAACGTAGTCATCGGTGTTCTGCCCGGTTAAACTGTTGCTCTGTTTAGTGGTGGGTAAAGCGATTCTTTCAAGTGTTGTTTTTTTTTTTCCTAGAGTAATCTTTTTCCCCCCGTCATGAGCATTTTTAATTATTTCATAAATGCTAATGAAGTGAGTAAATTGGAAGTGCATTGACATATGAAATATATATTTTTATATCCCATTAAATATATATGACGCAACAAATGAATTTGTCTCTCTCCGTTAACAAACTGAGTACCTGTTTTAAAACCAGCATAAATAACTTGGTGTGCAGTGAGGTGGCTTGGCGGCGTACATTCTTAAGCCTTGGTAGAGTATTGTAAATTTAGGGAATTCCTACGCAGAGAAATAAATCTTGATTAGAGAACAGCGACCCATTGCATTTTACATTATTACAGGTATTGCACAATAAACCGCTGTCGGTGAAGTTTTAGAAATACTCCTGTTGAGAAAAACGTCTGTTAGAGTGGAAGCTCAGACGTGGCAGCATGTCCAATATCTGTTCAGAGGGGTAGAAACACACTGCGTGGCTTAGAGGCTTTTTCCCTCTATAGGTTTGTTGCCCTGCTTTTGGTCCTGATCTCGTTAACAAGTGTTAATATGGTAACATGTAACTAATGGTCATTATTCTCCGAAGCACAATGGAGTGAACGTGCTGGAAATTTTGCTAGATACCTGAATTCTGAAAAATGTTGCATCTCTCTTAGTCATGAGAATACAGATGCAAAATGAATGCAATACAGGTGCATTTTTAATCTAAGCTGACGAAACTTGATCCAGTTTTACTCAACCTTGACTCATTTAAGTTATTGTCTGCAGACAGCTCACAGCTATATAAATAGCTATGGAAATGTGAAAACAGGTGTTGAGAGATACCACAGGTAGAGTGTAGCTGAAACTTTACTATAGAAAACCTACTATATTTAGGACGTTTACAAAATCTGATAGTAACGTGAAGCAAAAGTCAAACAAAATACATTTTTAAAATTAAAAATGGTTTTGGAATGAAAGTGCAGTTAGATGGTAGCTCATTACCTCATAGGGTTTCAGGAGGCTGTGCTGAAACACATTTGATAGGTAGGACATTTTCTTTGTCTGTCACTTAGCAGGGACCTAAAGCATCATCTATGGAAGAGTGTGGATAATGTTTGCTGTGTCAGGGCCGGAGCGTTTAGCCAAAATGGATTAATAACCAAAAATAAATGAGCAGGCCTTCAGATTTTTTTTCCTTTTGTGGAAAGTCAAATTTTAGCCTTAACCCTTTTACGGTTCTTGAGGTCTAGAGTGTTCAGAGTATTTGTGGGGGCTGTAATAAGGAGAAATGTCAGGGATATGAAAGCAGACAGCCCAGTTTGCGAGAGGAGGATGCTGAGGCCCCTTGGTGAAGCAGGAGCGCTGAGGCATGTCCTGTTAGGGTGCGAGGAGCTGCTCTGAGGCTGCTTGGCTGCCTTTTTGTATGGGTTACGCTAGGTCAGCTTGGTGCAAATCTGGGGAAGCAGTCCAACTGCAGGACAGTGGGAGCAAGGTTAGCAAAAAGGTCTGGTCTGCATGGTGGTTTGGCCTTTTTTGTGTGCATTTTTATTTAAAGAAGATAAAAGCTGTTAAAAATAAGTCTAGTTCTCTTATGATTTAACTTCATTGTCCTTAAAGAGTAGTCGCTGAGCATGGTTTTAGAACTTACCCTTCGGAAAGAGAACAGATCATTGCAGGTTGGGAATGCTTTAGAAAGGAATTGCGTTTATTAAGTAAGCAAAATATAGGTTAAGTCTATGGTTGTAAATATAGGATTTTCTAACTTGTCCTTGTCCAATTTAAGATGACCAAAGTCATGCTTTTTTGTATACTGATTAAGTTACTTCACTATGTAGGAAAATAGTAGTCCCTTCTCAGGTTTAGGACAGAAAGAGGAAAAGAAGAGAAGGACAGAAGAAGAACACTAAGTCCAGCTAAAACTTACTGTACACATAGGGAGTTAAATCGTTGTATAACTCTGGATTTCTTTAGGGCATTCTGGACTAATCAAACATTTCAAGGAACAGCAATAAATTAAGCCGCCTGTTTAGCAAAGCCTGGCACTGATAACAGCAGGGAGGGATCCCAGGTATCGATCGGCACGACCTCCTGCCTTTAATGCACGGGGAGCACCCTCGGCACGGCGTGGTGTGGCTGTTTTTCCTTCCTGTCCTTGCAATAGCAGAGCGTTGGTTACCTTCGTTTTCTCCCCCGCCCATTGTGGGTCCTGACGTGGTTCCAGTGCCGCCTTGGGCTGCTGCTGCTGGTGATGAAGTTACTTCTGAGCTGACATCCTAACGCTGTTGTGGATGGAGGCGAGGGAATTATTTTGAACTTTGTAACGTGGAAGGAAAGATACGCAGCTGTATGATAAGATACGTTCTTGTGGTGAATTGTGATAGCTGTCACGACAACAAATCACATGCTCATTTCTCTGAATGGATGGTGTGCCTCCAAACATACGAGGGGTGTTACCCAATTTGACAGGTCTGGAAGGATGACGTGCCGGGGACCCTGGAGGCTGGGGCTGGATGAATGTTCCGTCTGGCTTCACAAAACTTATTGCAGGTTTTCCTTGGTTTTGAGCTCAGGTAAAAAAAACGAGTGCCCTTTGGGTTTCTTTTGTTTGTTTGTTTTGTTTTTTTGAATAGATTTAGTGTTTGTTGAAAAGTTACTTAGTAATTTAAGTTTGAGAGTTTGCCAAATTAACAGAAGAGAAAACATATTTGTACGTCATCTGGTCACTTTAAAGATCAGTACGCTTCGAATGCTTTCAGTGTTCTTATTAAGAACTTCAACAAAACCAGAAGGACAAGCGTTGAGTCCAGAGCAAGCACTTTATTTACTGATCTTTATTTTGTTTTTTCAGGTAGTGTTCCTGCTGTCTTGCCAGGGAGCGTGCAAACACCCGTGCTAGGAGCGCTGCGGAGTGCAGGGCAGGGAGCTCACACCTGTATAGATGGGCTGGGAGAGCAGGGACGGTGGCACAGACGTTTGGTTTGGTTTATTTTTGGCCTCGGCTCTTGTTTATTCATAACGTTGCACTTTCAGTTAGACAGCTGGTTTTGGTTTAACCAGACTCCAGAAGTCTTGTCAAGCTGAATACAAACCTGTAAATATTGATTGTGTGTATTTAGGTTGGGAATGTTATGCTGGGTTATAATCCTTAAGTATCTAGCACCCTGTGGTAGCCCTGACTCAACTGATATGCAAGCAGCAGTTTTTAATGAGTAGTATTTGACTTTTTTATTATTTTCTATTTTTTTATTTTGAGTAGTGCTTTGTGGTTTTTTTAGCAACACTGTCTGTGCCTGTACCACAAAAGAATTAAAAATAGGTATTTAGCTGCTGAAAAAGGCACCATTTTCGTATCCTTAGTCTTTCCTACCAGAACTGCACAGAACCCTGTTGATGCAGTAACTTTGGTACCGTAAGCTAAGGCACAGCATTTTTCCCAGTGAGTATTGAAATTTTGTGAAAGTCCATGCTATTTTTGGAGCTTTGTGGTTTTAATTAAGAATGTTTTTGTTCCAGTCATAAAAGAAATTGGCTACAGTATATCTTGCTTAAATTTGTTTTCCTTTAATCATTACGTCTTGAATAAAAAAATATGTAGATGGTGTTTGTAGGTATAAAGGCTGAAACTTTTTACATCAAAAGAGTGTAAGCCTTTTAGAGCAAAACATATTGAGCTTCACTGTGTCTGTCTTTTAAAAAGAAAAAAAAGGTTGAAAGAAAAACAATGATCAATATCCTTCCTTTATGTTTTCAGTTTGTAGGCACTCTTTCTGCTAGTGCTGTGGGGATAACAGAAATAATTATATTGTGGACTATTCATAAATTCACACTGTTTTGAATTCCATTTAATTCAAATAGAGAAAGAAGTTAATGCTAATATCCCAAATAATTAATGCAATAATAAAGGATCTGCCTTCCACTTGACACTGAATGACTTATGTTCCATTACATCAAAAGGCTTGAATCATTTTGAGCATTCAATATTAAAAATCTAGTTCATGAATATTAGAAATTTCATCAGATATCTCTCAGTGAGGACTGTGTGGATTGTATTGGGTTTAAACATGGGTAATAATAAAGCTTGTGTTTAGCACGAGTATCAAAATATGACACATCGTTTTTATGAGCTCTGAGGCTCTTAAGGGATGAGCGGGGAATCGTAATGAACTGTTACAGGCCTCCTATGACAGGAAACTATTGAAGTCTATGCAATGTTGTTCTTGGGGCTTTGTGAGCCTTCTGCCGCGAGTACTACCTTGTCATACTGACGGCTGTACTCCGCTAGGGCCTTTTCCATTTCTGCTGATCAGAGGTCCTGGCTGTTTATTTTGTTCAGATATTCCTTTTGTCGACCCGGAATGCCAGGAAGACAAGTTGTTAGAGCTTAGTCACAATGTTTTTTGTTTTTTTTTTGGATCCCAACTTTTCCTGTTGTTTCTGCGGCCCTGTGAAAATGCAGGCATGTGCTTAGCTACTGCTAGTGGTCCTATTGAAACGCCTGTCTGTATTTACAAAACACGAAGCTAAGCCCGTGAGTATGTCTTCTCGAGTCAAGAACCAAAATTGCATTGCCGGTCATCTATTTTTTTTTAAGCTATACATTCTTTAACTTGTCAAGACATGCATGTTAAATTATGTGCTGAACTCCTGTCTGCAGTGTCATACAGCCAGACTCAACACCTGTCCGCTAACTAATGACATAACCCTAAGCATTTCCATAAAATTAGTGGGGCTGCTGGTAGTTTAGCCTTATTTAATGAACGACAATACTGAGATATAAAAACAGGGATGAATCAGGCAGTGGTTGATGGAACGCCTGCTGAAGGTGATGGACAAAGGAAAGTCTTCACTGGGAAGAACAAGGAATAGTTTAGTTTGGTGTTTAATTTTAAAATATGGAAAGCTAGAACTGAAAACAGAAAAGCAGATTGTATGAAAGCAAGAAAAAAAAAGTAAAAAGCACAGTGCAAGAAAAGCCCTGAAATGCTTTGAGAATTCTCTCTTTTGGAGGAATTGAGATGTGTGTTAATGCTGATTGGGGAAAGTTTTAAAAACTACTTATTTCAACACATTTTAACTATAATACATTGTTTAATGGTGTAACTAGACATAGTTGATAAGTCTTTTCAGGTTGTCCTTGTGATTTATCTGCTGTGTTCTTTGGTTTTCTTACTTCTGGATGGATAATTTTAGTGGACAAGTAGTTGGGCATCTGGGTTCCTTGGAGGTAACACAAGCTACGTACTCATGTTTAAAAGATGATACCACCTGTAACTGCAAATTATGGTATCTGGACGAATGGATATTGTCTTGCTCTTCTGCAAAAATGGCATTCGTATGTTAGTAAGCATGCGTGTGTAGCATCAGAAGCAGCTTTAGTATTCAGTATGCTGTGCTTGCTAAGTAGCTAGTGTAATTTTAAATGCTGCATTCTTCAAAGATGGAAATCCTGAGGTTGATGCCAGAAAATCATGAATGCAGGTAGTCAAGGTGGAGTTTTACCAGACAAGATTATTTTTCTGATAGTTCAGGCAGAGCACCTGTTGCTATTTTATCAAGTCCCTTCAGCTACCAACAAATCTAGTAGGGGGTTGCTGTGCTGTGGCAAGTGCTTCCATTAAAAGTGGTGCATTCACTCAAAATGGCTTATGGTTTTAGATGTGTATGTGTCAAAGTACTTCAGCATGTTAAAATAAAATAACTTGAATATATAAATATAAGGTCAGAATATGGGTACTACAGGTTAACTTTGTTAATACTATTTCTGTAGTCTTTATTAAGCTTTTGAAAAATGGAAATCTCGATTTACAAGCAGTCATAAACTGTTTTCATAACTGCCCTATTTAACAGGTAATACCTAAAAATGGAAATACAGTGCATTTTAGATGCAACTATTCAAGGTCTTGGCTAGAATCGTGCTTACGTATTTAAATAGTCATCTTTCTTTACCTCCACTTTCTGCTTGTGTCTTTAGCTAACTGCAGAAAGAACGCATTTTTGAGATGCCAGTACCAGCCTGGGAAGGCGTGTGCGCTTCAGCAAAATAATTGTCGGCTACCCGGAGGTTGTAAAGTCTCTTTTGCCGTTGACTATGTAAAGAACAGCTTGGCATTTCGAGTTAGTTCCAGGTGCAGCTGGCAGTTTAAAAGTTGTTTTCCAGTGTACAAACTAGATGTGTTTGACAAAGGAGTGGTTGGGAATCAGTAACCGTGGGACTGCTGCGTGTCACCTCTGGTGTTCTCTGCTTATGTGGGAGGTGCCTGTGAAGGTCCAGGGCAGGGTTTGTAAGCTGCCAGCAGTTCAAAAACCAAGATCACGAAACATAGCATCACACAGCTTCAGTCACATCCCCCAGCCAGCTGCCACCCACCAGCTCTCAGCCCAGCTGGCTTGGGCCGGGGGGAAATAAATCCTATTTTGCCTTTCAGCTTGGGGAGTTTGTGAGTCTCTTCCTTCCTGCTTTTCCATTTTGTGGTGTTTTTGTACGTAGCTTTGAGTGGGAATAGACTTGAAAGCGAGTGCATATATTTTGGAGTTGTCTATATTCCATTCATATGGCGGAAATATTTTAGCAATTAAAAAAAATCATTAAATGAAACTAAAAACCAACCAACCAAAAAAACCCCTTATATCTAGCGTAGCATATTTCTGCTCATTTAAAAAGTAAATCAGCAAGAGCTGACTCAAACGCCACAGTTAAAATTTGTTAAAAAAAAAATAAAAATGCAGTGGGTGAGGTTTCTGAAATGAGCACAGCTTATCCACACTTTTGAACCCTTGTTTGCAACATTTCTGTAGAATTGTTTTAAGTTGGCTTCTTCTTCCTTTAATGTCTTCTGGCAGTGCAGCAGGACGTTGGGTTGGGCTCAGCTGGAAGGTGAGTTCCCACACGCTTCAGTCAATAAAAGGTTTTCACCAAATAAAAAGAAGCACTTTCACACTGAGGAAAAATCGTAAGGTTTTGCGTCGGTTTTGTATCGTTTTCAGTGCAATTGTTTTAAAACGGCAGTAAATTTGCAGACAGCTGAAACGAGGAGTGCTGTGTTTTTGTAGCAGTCCCGGGGAGAAGGCTGTGTGGCTCTGCAGCTGCGGTGCGAGCGCCGTGGCAGGACATTGTCTTTCCTCCCACCCCCTGCGGAAATCCCGCAGCCCCGTGCCCTAACCCCTCTTTCAGAGCATCCGTGTGTGCCTCCTGCCCCCAGCCTCCCTTCTGTTTCCTCCGCAGTCCCATGTGGGCGCTGGGCATCGCCTTAGAAATGCACGTGTTGGGATTAATTCACTTTCCGAGTGGCTGTCGAGTAGCTGAATGGCATCCTGCTGGCGTGTCAGAAGCCCCTTGTCCAACAGCCCCCTCATAAAGTCTCTGTAGAGGCTGTTACTCGTATATCCTTCACGTCCAGGGAGTCATTCCTTGAAATTAACAGCTGCAAAGAGGATTTGGCTGAAGATATTTTTGTTCTTGCTGTGATGGCTCACTATGCTAAGCCTGTAGTGCCACACCAGCCACAAAAGCACGGTCGTCCGCTTGCTTCATCTGTTTGGGATGGGAGTAAGTACGTGGTGCCTTATGGATTTTTCTGTCGGATATTGTACTTTTCTATTTTCTACTATTTCTACCGTATTTTCTATTTTCTACCTACATATGTGCATGCCCACAGCCTGGTATTTGGGAATGATTTGGTAAATCTGAACTGAATTTTTTAATATCCCTGTGGCCCATCTGGGGATAGGATTTAGCAGTGTGAACTGGCTTTGGGCTAAAATGGACCATAAACCCAACTTTCCCTCCCTCGGCAATGTCCGTCTCCTGCTTACCCACTCTCAGCAATTTTGTTGAGGTCCAGCTCTGGGTCTCAGTGCGATAGGGAGTTGCAGGAACAACAGATATGGTCTTGCCTAAGTATTTCTGTTTTCCAATAGCTAGATGTTCATTTCTTAGTAATATTCCTCATAACATTGTTGTTATGAAAAGTCTGTTCTTTGGTACTGAAACGTAGCCTTAGGTTTTCAGCTTGTATATGGGCTTTAATGTGCTTTGTGCCAGTCGCTGAGGATCCTTAGTGCACTCTGAAACTTTATTTCTAAGGGTAGGTACAGGAAAGTGAGATGGAGACTATAAAACTTGAGCTTAAAGAGACTGAAAAGAGGGATTCATGATTTACACTCATTAGTATTAAATCATTTTGTAGCTTAAAAAAAAAAGTGTGAGCGTACTTCTAAGACTGTTTTCTTCTATATTTATAAAAGATGATTCTTGGTGTGTACCATCTTTCACTGCAAAGTAGGCACAAGGCAGGTGGCTAAGCTGTTGACCCTTGTAATCAACAACTTATATATCTTCAGCTAGTTTAGCTTGGGAAGAAGCAGTAGAAAAGTGATTTTTATATGAAATCACTAGGTGAATAAACTTGTTCGTGAAGGAAGGGCTTTAATTTTTCTCTGGTATGTCTAATTTTTTATCATTATGTGTGGACTTACAGAATGTGCTCAGCTGAGATTGATCACTGGTGTGTGAAATGACCAAATTATAACAATGGAGAGTTTTCTGAGGTGGGTAATATATTTTCATATGTAGCTTCCAGCAATGAGTTTAATACACTGAAGGCCACATTTTCAGTGCTTCTGTTATTGAAATGTAGTGCTCTGATCGTTTTTCTACTGAACTTCAATTTAGAGCTTGATCTGGAAAACATCCAAGGAAAAAAGCATCAAAGGAAAATAGTAAGAATTGTCTCAGAATGCAGGAAGATCTTTAAGTGTAAAATTAAAATATGCAGAAAGCTTAAAAAAAATTGCACAGAACACCTTAAAGGCTAAATCTGTAAGTGAGAAAGGAAAATAGCTTTACTGGCTTGTACCTTGAAGTTGTAACAGTTTGCTAACCTTGGGCCCAGGAAGTGAACTTCTGCGTTCTTACTGTTTATGCCTTCATTTCCCATCTTGAATCTTCTGGCTTTGCTTCAGCTAAGGGGTTGTTACCATTTTAATGATAGATCCCCAAGGAGTATATTATTACTTGCAGAGCTCTGGTTTGGTTCTCTGCTTCAGTTCAAAGCCACCAGTCGAACTCTTCCAAAAATGTAATAAACCGAGTTAGGAAACTTAAACCACTTACGCATGAATATATTTAGTTAACTTTTCAGAGACTTAGATTTGGGACTTTGGGAAGAAAAAATATATGTGAAGAAGAAAACAGTGATTGAAAGAAGAGTATGCATAGCTGAGAATCAGTGCCGTCTTCTTAACGTTTTAGTTGTGACATTGTAAGAATTGTTTTTCTAGATATTTCTGTCTAGGATAGGTCCTTAGGACCCAGGCAAGTCCTGTATTGCTGTCCCAAATGTAGCCAGGCTAGTATCCTGCCATTGACAGTGGGTGTTAGCTTTTGCTTCAAAGGAAGGAAATCCTACAGACTAAAACCCCATTGTAATAGGAAGCCAATAATCTGCCTGCTGCAGAGCGGTACGATACTCGTGTATTTGTTAAATCTTAATTCTGCACTCAAAACAGCTGTCTTGTTTTATAAAACTTTGTCTTTCTATCCTGTAGTTACTCCAGAGAGCCTTAGGACAGACGGCTACCGCAGACTTGTAGCCCCTCGTGTGGCCAGGAGCCAGCCTAGGTGACGGCGCGGTTAAAAGTCGGGTCCAGCTGCGTGACCGTGCCTGCACGGGCAGCTGTAGTTGGAGCAATTCTGCCAACGGTGTGGAAATAGCAGTGGGAGGATGGCAGCGTGTGTGCAGCTTCATTAGCTGACTTCTCTTCTGCTTCCCACGCCGAGAGTTACAGAATGTGATAGATGGTGAATTTCAAACCGATGGCCGCTGTGTCTTCCTGCAAGCAGAAGTCCAGAAGGAATTTCTTCTGTCTTATCCAGAAACACCTCCGTGTATCATACTGAAGTCTCTCTCATTTCAGCTTCCCAAGTGGGATTTTCCTTTCTTTGCAGCAGGTCTGGACATGTCAGACTCAGTCTTGGGTTCTTCTTGAGTTGTTCTGGCAGCACCAGCAGGTGGTTTCCGTGCAACCTGCAAAACACATAGAAAGTACTGTAAAGTGCAGGGGTTTTGTTTGTTTTTATTCCACCTTGCAACGAATCTTAAAATCTTCAGGAAATCTAGCATACTTCGCTTGTCTGCTGGGCACAGTAAAACTTTGCTGTAGCATGTGAAAGCTGCTTTTCATCCCACCCACAAGCTCAGTATGCCTAAAAAGTCCAGATACTGGCTGAGGGGGAGAGGTCTGCTCATCAACCTAAATCTCAGCAGGCATGGTGACTTTTTTTTTTCACTTCTTCTTTTATTACAGAGGACTCGTCTGCCTGCTTTAGTTTCAACATTGTCTTTGCAGCTCAGCCCACACCTTTTTCCTGCTTTTCTAGGAATAGGTTCCCTAGATGGCAACATCAGCAGCTGGCAGCTCTGTGCTCATTACGCCTGGGGGAGAAAAGCACTGGCTTTCTCAAACCCCACTGCCTCCAGCAGCAGTGAGTAGATGCGCTGTCATCGTTAGCAGATGCAAGTGGCAGCCACGCAGTAACCTCGTCTCTGGGGAGCTGGAGCAGCTGAGTGGATCCTGGTTTGGGACGAACAGGATTGATGAGGGCATTGCAACAGTGGCTATGCAGCGGTAAATATCCCAGTTGCTGCTGCCATAAGGTGCTTTAGGTGCTCACGAGTGGTTTCTTTTCATTAGAATAGAAGTGCTGTTGTTTGGTAGCATCCTTCCCTTCTTTTTTGCTCATAGACGTTCTGGATGACTCTGATTACAGAATCACCTGTACTTGCTTTCAGTCTTTCCAGTACCTCCACGTTTTGGAGAAATTATGTAGTTCCTCTGCTTCCAAAACAAATTTTTGCTGTGGAATAAGCACATAGGAAGTTCTTCAAAGACTCTCGGATCCACCTGTCTGCAGTAAGATTTTTCTTGATTTATGTTTGTGTGTTTCAGAAAACTAAGTACCACCCCATAGCACCTCTTGTCAGCAGAGTTATTATTTGTTGTTCGTTTTCATCCTTGGGGTAGAAAGATATTTATTTGCTAAGGTAATTTAGATCCAAGAGACAACATAAGGATAAAAAAACAGGGAAAACTGAGCGTGCCAACAAAACAAAAGAATAATTGTTCATTTATGTCTATTGGAAAATACTATGATCTCTGATTTTGACTTTGCTAAAGAAAGCAAGGAAGAAAGTCATTCCAGCCATGGAATGTGATTTGAATGCAGCTTGCTAATCCATATTTTTTCATATTTTTTGAAAAAGGATCATTTGGTCACAGATTGCCAATAGTGGAAAGCAGACGTCCCTGCAAAGCAGAAGTTGTAGTGGAAGGATGAACTAGTTGCTTCGTACCTACGGCGCAGGACTTGCTCATTTTGGCAACAGCAAGATGTTTAGTTCAGCTCAGCCAATTTTTTGAAACCTCACCCTAAATTGCTTAGTTTGGAGACTATGTGGTTCTTTCAGCCAGCAGGAGATCTTATTTCTTTCCCGGGTTAAAAAAAAAATATTAAAATTATATCTGTTTGCTAATTGTTCTGTAATTTTTGAATGTTGTTTCATAACGTGCACCATTAAACTTTGTATGCAGGAACGGTAAGAAGTAATTATTTCTTCTTCAGTTGGTTCACGCTGAAATAGCCATAAAACTCTTGATCCCAATTCTCCACTCTTCTGCAGCGTGTAAATCATTTACTTGGTGCCACGAGTGCAACGCATTTGTATAATTTGGGTATCAATGTTTATGTATTGTTTCTGCTTCAGTCTCACTTAAGGAAAGTGTAAATAACTTTACGTCATTGTAAAACAGTAGGGAAATGGGCCTCCACGAGGTAATGCATTAGATTTATTTTCCGGGGCGAATGAAGAGGTTCTTTGAAGCCTGATCAGAGCCCGAGCTCTCCGGTTGTGTGCAGTATGAAGTTGGTGGCGTTTGGGTAGAATCTGTTGGCTTCAGGAGTTGTGGGCTTTTTTATTATTATTATTGTATCTTTTTTATTGGGATTTTATATCTCTGGAACCGATACTCAACATATTTCTGGAAATGACAAATGCACTGCCATATGGCACACCAGATTTCAAGCCACTCTGAGGTGCATGTGCGAATTTTAGAGTGCCTGGAAGAAATGAATGAAAACCACATTCTCAATTTTTATCTATTGCGGAGCTGTGTAGGCAGATGACGGGGGAGGCTTTGAAGTAAATTCAGCTTGAGGGATCGCATGCTTATTTCTGAGCTGCAGCCCTAATGCAGCAAGGTGTAGATGTAATTTATGTGCCAAAACGCACGCTAATTTCAGGACTGTCGGCTTATGCGAGGCTGTGTTTATTCTCACAGATGCTGAGGAATAGGGAGCCCGTGCCCTGCGCTTCTTTTTGCTCCTGGCAGCTCCATTACCATTTTCAGTCATTAATTTTCTACCATTTCTATGAGTTAACCTTTCTTTCAGGCTTTAATGACTGAACTTAATTCTTACGTATGGTTGAACTGTTATTTTTATATCCGCGTCTCCTTCAAAAGTACCCTATTGATTGTTTTTCCTGAGTAGCTTTCTTAAGCTCTCGTTGGTTAGCAAAAGCTGAGGAAGTTTTACCGGAGATCTTTGTCCCAGGGTTGTTTTTAATCCCAGAGAATCTATGAAAACTTGTTAAATGTAGAATAGATGTTTGGGGAATTTGGCTTAGGTTAGAAAAAGCATCTCAGTTGTCTGAAGAGGCAACTAATAAGGTAGTTCATTATTAAGATCAGTTACACACATTTTTGACAGAGTTAAAGATGATGAATTTTAAAATCTCATTTCTATATGAGGAGGGGGAAATCTTCTTGTGGCGTATGTAATTTGAATGATTAGTATTTTGCTTCAGAAGTCACTTAGCTCGTAGAATTTAAATTTAATTCTGTCTTCCTTTAGCAGTACGAGACAGTTCATTGGGGAAAGGGTTACTCTACTAAACCCTCTCCCCCCATTTTTTTTTAAAGCAGTTTTACCTTGCTACAGCGATTGTTCCTAACAGCTTCCAGCCCTGCTTGTAAGCTCACCCTTGTGTGTTCGACCATCTCCGTAGCTCGGTTCAGCGCCGTGTGCCCGGTCACTGCCGTTTCTGACCTTGGGAAGGAAATGTGGTTGTGCATTCCCACCGCAGAAGCAACATCAGCGTGGAGGGGTGCTGTTAAGTGATGCAGGGCAGTGATGTGTGTGTGTGTGTGTGTAAGTACCAGCAGTTCTTCCTTCTGCAGTGTCCCAGTGGAAAAATGTTTTTCTTATTCCTGGGAAATAATCGATTCGTTAAGCCTATGTTAATTAATACACCCGTTTGGCAAGGATGAAGCTTCTGCTGAGAAGGACTGAGAAGCAGGAAGGTGCGGTTCCTGCAGGAGCACCAGGAGCCTCTTTGGGGCATACGCTGCAGGCTCCCCTAGTGCATCCCGGGGTGCCTTCCCCACGTACAGGTACAGGTAGGTCACTGTTGTCCCTCCTGCTCCGGACATCTTATCCAGAACAGGGGCTGACACACAGCGTGCTGTTTGTTCCTGATGCTATAAGTGGGTCCCGTTGTGAGATGCAACTCTCAGATTTCCCTCTGTGCAGAAATGTTGGTTGTAAAATAGCTTAAGAGCAATGTTAATACACCATGGCTTTGTTAGGAAGGCGTTTTATTTTGTGTCTTCATCTGAAAACTCCTCTCTCACTTTTTCTAGAAAAGCTGTGCATGTTAACCTTTTAAGAGAAACTCTTAAAATCACCAAGTGAACGTGGATTCAGACATTGGAAGAATCCCTGTACACTGAACCTTTTCATCTTGTACCTTTGACTTGGATCAAAATTAACAACAAAAATCTCCACAGTTGTCTTCTGAAAGGCTGGCTTGAATATATTAATATTTTAGTTTGTTTTTCAGGATTAAATTTTAAGCTGTCAAATACAAAACTTCAGCTGAAACCTGTGATGTTTTGGTGCAATATTCAGTGTAGGTGGTCTGCGTTTTCTGAACAGTTGATAAATGTCTCTAAATTTATTAACTCTGAAACTTAGATGTATCAAAAAGGATGTCCTTCCCTAGGCTATTACCTTTATTTTCTGTCCGATTGTTCTGAATAATTTTAAAAATTGGTTATTAATGACATTTATATGTCATCAGCTTAATTGACAAAACAAAACTGCACAGTGCTTCTGTATGTGTTTTCCTTTCCCTTGTCTGTAAAAGGAAATACTAATTGCGTAAAATCTTTCTGCCTCTTTTTTGATGTCTTTTTGTCTTACATTTTGACCGTTTTTGTCCTGTTTCTTCCTCGGTTTTTGCACCACTTGACCTTCTTATTTATTTTCACACCATTATATTTTACACCAGTCTCTTGCTCCGTATCTTATGCAAGGCGTGGGATCTTTACCAGTCGCTTATTAAAAGACGAAATGAGTGCTTAGATAGCAGATTTAAAAGACATCAGCGAGAAGCAATTTGGCAGATCTCTCTGCAATAAAATTAAGAAATGATTGCATGCCCATTCAAGCTTTAATCTAGATATTGCAGGTAATGACAGTAATGAAGATGGGAGAGTATGGTCTAGCAACCAGAATATATCCCCTGTAGATTTGGTACTCTGGTTTACACTTTGGTGCTGTTTGCTTCCGGTCTCCAGGGCTTTTCCAGAATTCAGGCTGCCTTCAGGCAATCGATGTACAAATACTTCTTAGTTCTGTAAGTTTTCCTTGAAGCAATAGTGGTTTTTTTTTTTTAATTGTTTTTATCATTTGGTGGTAATTAGCCTGAGTCAGACTCAAATTTGGGGGGAAATCCTACCCGACTGAGACCTACAAAAATTCTATAGTTATATGGGGACTCTACAGTCTTACTCTGTTTTTCAGTAGCGCTTTTGTATAGGTGTGCGGGATACCTTCAGGGTTTGCAGATGTGTTCCTTAGTCTGGTGGCTCACTCAGTTGACCTCGTAAATTTGAGCAATAGGTGCCAAGAACTTTTTAAAGCTTGTGTTTGTCATCTTGCTTACTCTCTTTCTTGTTAGCATATCTATTCGTTCATCAGAAGGCCAAGCAGTTCTCTGGAAGTCTTGGAAGAGAATTTTTCTGCTTGTGGATATATTAAAAGGATTGATCGGGAAGCAATGCTGCCCTCCTTTGTGGTGGTTCTTCCTTCAAGAATCTGAAGCTTTATTCCGCTGGAAGGAATTTTCTTACTTTTCTTTTAGAGGAAGCCTGCCAGCTTTTAGGTGTTACATCTAAAACTGGCTTCAGAAACATAACTTATGCCAAGTGTTTAAGGCTTTGCTATATGTTTTATAATTGTAACACAGCTTTCTTCAAAACTACAGCACTGATCGGTAATAGCCATACGCATCCATGGTAGGTAATTTTGGTGGATACGCACTCCTGAGGGTTGCTTTTTTTCCTGTTCTCCTATTTCCTTTGTGTTTCACAAAATGAGATGGTAATCTGTCTGTAGTGAAAATCGGTAAGCCCAAACCGCTCTGTTCCAGGTGTATTTCGAAATGCTGAATATTGTCTTTCCCTTCTTGAGGTCATTAATATACGTAATCAGCAGGAAGGCTAAGGTAATTGTAGTTGAACAAATAAGTTTGCGCACGTAAACGTACTACAACAAGTTGGTAAAATGTAAGGTGAGAATTGGTTTTTGGCAAAGGAACAAATTAATGGCATACTTCATAAGGAGGCACAACCAGTATTAGATGATGCATCGTTCATTTTGCCCTCACTATTCCTTAGTGGTGGTGTGTTTGGTTCTGATTGTTGGACCGTCACCAGAATTTTGAATCCTGTTTGCACAGGATGTCTGTTCCTGAACTGATATTATTTATAATTCTTTGATACCATATGCCAAATGTGTTAAGAATTTGAAGCTTGTTTCACTGCTTTCTTGAGGTATCTGATGCTTCCAAAAATGCAGTAACTATAATTTAAGCACTTAGAGCCTAAATACAGACTACAGTGTTACTGTCTTTGAAACTCCTTGAGTTTTACTGGGAACTGTTCCTTTATATTTGTCAAGAGGAAAAACACTTGTGGCATCTGTGATATTACTGATTTAAATGGAAGGCTCCTCTAATTGATTTTTGAGAGCCAAAATTGCGTGTTTGCTTTAGTGATCGATGGGGAGCTTCTGAGGCTGTTACCCTTGGATGTCACGGCAGTAGGCTTTGTGTCCCCAAGGAGAAGTTTGTGTTCTTCCACAGCCGGAGAGGTGCAGCTTCTCAAGAGAGTATTTACCAGCGTAGGCTACTGAAGGAATGGTAAAATAAAATGAAAGCAGACGTGATGAACTTTCTCTAGAAATGAGGGGAAATCATTCCACTTCCTTAGAAGGAAACCAGAATTTTCCCAGTCATTTAAATATGCAAGTACCTTAAACTTAATGTTTTCAGTTCCTTATTAGATTTTCAAACTGGGAGATACCCTTAGCTGTGCTTTCAGGCAAGACATTTGAGTCAGGAAGTTGACACCTTCATATTTTTGTAGGTGAAGCCTACGTTCCTCAAGGTCTGTTACTTGGCTCAAAGCTGCAGGCGGAGTGGGATGGTAATTTGGGGTCTGTGGTCCTCAGCTCTTGTCAGGGAATTCCCTGCTACACCCTGCCCATATTTCTAGGTCTACAATGAAGATAAATGGGAGGGAGTGCTAAAGTTACTACTAAAATTATTTAACATGGTGACTGAAATATTTAAAAGCCAGTTCTGGAAGGGTTGAGCCTTTCTGTTCTGCAAAGTGTCCAGATTTGGGCACTCGTTTTGAAAGCGGATGGAATATGTTTACCTGGCGTTCATGTTTTAACAACAGATTGTGTGTGTAAATGTCAGTGTGACATTTTTATTTCTAGCCCACACGACAAAGACGATTTAGTCAGGTCAGCTGCTAAAGAATGAGCTATTCAACAGGGCTCTTATGCATCCTTTAGAGAGAGCTCCGAGTGTGGCAAGTGCTTACTACTAAATGATGTTGAGATTTTTTGTTTGTTTTTTCCCCACTGAATTCGTGGAAAAAAAAAGGACATACCTCTGAACATGTCTAACTATAGTAGTTGCTGGGTAGTGGGATAAGTTTAGAATACTGTAATGAAAGTAGAGGGCCACATGATTATAATATCCATAAAATAACTCCACTGAAGTGATGAAGTGTTCAGAGCTTCTGAAATGTCTGCAGATTTACTTTGCAATATTCAGCAATGAGAATTTTTTTTCTTTTCTTTTTTACAGCCAGTTAGGGTAAGAGCTTACCTAAAAAAAAAATAAATAAAAATCATATCACCTTTTCTATAGAGTTTCAGTTTGCTCTCCCCTTTCTACTTCCCAATCTGACGTTTCCCTGGATCAATGTGATTGCTTACCCAAGGGAGTTTAAAAGTAAATGACAACCAAAAAACCAACCAGTCCAAACCAAACCATGATGCCTTTGGAGTAGAAATTGAATTCAGTGGGTTGTGGTTGGTGGGTATTTTTGAATTCTCCCTGGAACACGTGGCAGACAGAGACAATTTGGAGCTGCCTTTGTTATAAATTAAATTTTATTAAGCTGTGATTGCCACCTATATCATACTGTAAAGATGGTTGAAAAGCATGCTGGTGTTCGTTTTGTGCAGTTTATTGTCGCGCCGTATGGGACTTAAATGAGATCTAATAGAGCAGTAATTGGATTTGCAGTGCATGTATGACAGAGCAGGATTCATGATACTGCTGCTCTGTGTGCTATGGAGAGCAAACGCAAAAATGAAATCTCTTGTAATAAAGAAGTGGCAACAAATAGATTCCTCGAGTATATTCTTGCTCCCTTAATAAATAAATTGGAAGCTGAAGAAATTTGTTCTCTAGGCTTTGCCTAAATGTGTCTGACAGGCTACTTGACTGCATGGTTCAGCTGGAAGTTATTTTTTGAGTAAACCGTATGGTGGGGGGTTTTTCATTGTAAAATAATAATTGAAGTCAGTCATATTATTAGGGATTTTAGTTAAAATTAAAGTCTGATATTCCACGTTATGCTGTGGCATCAGAAAACGTGTTAAGTTTCTGATTTGAATTTGGTCTAAACTTGTAATATCCCGAATTGCTGGCTTGGAAAGGGGTCTCTGCACATGCCTGTAGAAGTCGCTTTGAGATTAAACGTACTGAGCAGGTGAAGACTGTAGCTGGTCTTCACAGGCACTGATCTCAATTCAAACTGTCTGGAGTCGTATAGCACAACCCAGTGTTTGTGCATTACCCATTTCTTTGAATTATTTTTTAAAATTAGCTTCCCTTTCTCCTGAACTTGATACCATGTTTATAGCAGAAGCACTTATGGTATATGTGTGGTATATTCGTACCTTTCAAAGTGTTTACTCTGGTGATCCAGGATCAGGGTAAGAAACATGGTTTAAATCAGCCTGGTGCATTTCATCATCATTCACTTTATTTATTTAAAAGTTTAGTTATCTATTTGTAATTAAGATAAAGGTTTCTAGTTAGTTTTTAGTTAGTAACAACTTATATTCCTTCAGTTATTTGTCACCTGCATTTTTGTTAGTTTAGCAGCCAATCTCTTGGATAGCTTCATTTGAAACACTGATAGACTTGTACTTACCTATATTTTCAGAAGCAGTTACTTTAATATGCCTAAAAAAAAAAAGAAAAAATTCCTTCCCTTTTCTTCGTTGAATTAAAAGGCTATTTGATAGTTGTGTGTTTTAAAACCGCAAATAAACAGAATTCTGTGGTGAAGTTCAGCAAGCTGCAAATGCCACATAATTAAGCAGTAACAGACACTTCCAAAGGTAAAAGGGAAATCGGTGGCTGGAATAGTTTAAGGAAAACAACAAAAGCAGCAAGAAACCATATGCTTGAATTAAATCAGCCGTGACAAATGGTATTCAGGGTTTCAGTATTTAAAGGGGAAGAATTTTATTATTGTTATTTTGATTATGTAAGCTTTAGATCAATGTAGTTTGTGTTTTTGGGAAGGTAATTCCAGTAGTCAGACATATGCAGCCTTGCTACAGCAGAGCTCTCAGTTACTGCCTACCAGTAGCTTTCTAAAAGCCTATGGAAAATGTCGACAATTACTTGTAATTGTGGTTTATAATAACAGCCTGAAACTGTAGTCTAGAAAAATACATTGGGAGGGGAAAAGAAGTTTTGGAAAAAAATGCAGTGATACTGGAGGATGTAGAAGTAAGCAGAAATCTTTTAATTCCTGGAGTCAGTACACCTTATTTGTAAGAAACAAACCTGGAAGCTATTATCTTGTGGGGGGCAACTTTGGACCACGTAATTGGCTTTGACCTTTTGCCAGATGTCTAGTGGTTCTTTTTCCCTCTCCCTTGTGTCCAGATAAATGTCATGCGTTCAGGTTTTTGTTCCCTTGTTCTGGTTTCAAGTGTGGAGCTGCTTATGTAGCTAATCTGTGCTTACAATTATTTCCACTTCTAACCCCAGTAGGACTCTCTTTTGGGGTATTCAGACAGAAATGACATAATTGGATTTCTGCCCAGATACTGTATATAGATAGCTTTGGAGATGTCACTAATTTGACAGCTGCCATAGGAAATCTTGGGTTTTTGGCTATTGTTACAAGGCCTGCAAAATTCTCATTGCATTTTCATTTGTTGTCTTTTTTCACTGAAGTGGTGTGAATAAAATGAGTAGAACAAGAGACCATCAGATGTGGGCAAGACAAGAAAGGGAGAAAATCGGTGCTGAAAACATCAGAAGCTAAGCTGTTGCCAAATTTTATTTGGATATTATGAGTTTTGGGAATATCTAGTTATCATTCAAACAGCAGTAATAGCAGTGCCTGTGCTGCAGTGGTACCAAAGCTACGTGAACGTTTCTGTTCTTCCTGTCCACCTAAAGTGAAATTTCTCAGTAAGTACAGACAAAAAATGCTTCAACGGTTTCCGATCACAAATTTGGAAGAAAAAAGAGGTGGTTTTAGGATCTCTGTTCTTGTGAAATAAGTATCTAATAACTCAAGTTTTTGTTTCTTTTCTTGGATCTGAGGAACCTCACAGTTCGGTTTTGATCTGCAAATTCAAGGTGCTGACTTTGGTGACTGCCGTTCTGCAACGTCCAGAAAACCACAGAATCACAGAACAGTTTGGGTTGGAAGGGACCTTAAAGCCCACCCAGTTCCACCCCCCTGCCATGGGCAGGGACACCTCCCACCAGACCAGGCTGCCCAAAGCCCCATCCAGCCTGGCCTTGAGCACCTCCAGGGATGGGGCAGCCACAGCTTCTCTGGGCAGCCTGTGATGGTGCCTCACCACCCCCTGAGTGAAGAATTTATTTCTGATATCTGATCTAAACCTACCCTCTTTCAGGTGAGAACAAGGCCTGGTTTCAGCACTTGCCCCTTGCTATTAAAGCAGTTGATCGCCTCTTTGCTGAGGATGATTGGTTTTTGGCTCGCTCCCTTCCTCCAGGTGCACAGTGACTGGGTATGCAGTGATGCTGGAGGCATTGCCAAAAGCAGAGCATCTTTTTTCTAAAGAGTATGCAAGCTCTGCCCTAGCCTCTTCAGGCAAACTGCACCTGAAATCCTGGTAGCACAAACAGGAGCCGTTTCACTGTGAAGGGATGGCAGCAAGAGGTCCAGGCACCCTGGCCCTCAGGCTAAGAAATCCATAATGGCTTCAGCTGA
The DNA here is from genome assembly GCF_964211835.1 of Anser anser. Classification (NCBI taxonomy): domain Eukaryota; kingdom Metazoa; phylum Chordata; class Aves; order Anseriformes; family Anatidae; genus Anser; species Anser anser. The sequence goes on from NC_139720.1 coordinate 144,614,191, forward strand.
AGGAACAAGTTAAAGAAATCTGTCTCAGAATTGCCACCGGCAGAAAGAGTAGTTTTGGCAATGATGAGCTGTGTACTCGGGCTCTGTATTTCTTCCACAGTAATAAAAAATGCAGGGGTGTAGAACTGGCATCAACAGACAGTAAATGGGAAACTGTTAGTGAAACTGGGGAAGGGGGGGGGGGGGGAATCCCGTAATTAAATTGGAACATACTCAAATAGCACCTGGTGGTAAAATCCAGCAATGCACTGATTGAAAGGATCTTTCCTGTGGGAGGTGCAAGATATTTTTGTCCCAACACATCTGTATATCCAAGGCTGGGAAATACTGACATTCCAGATGTAATATTTTTCCAAATGTCCTTTGATGGCCCAACTGAAGGAAAAAAAAAAAAAGCACAGAATCTGCTCTGTGCGCTTCCTCTGACTCCCGTCATCTCCCTGGAGGTTTCAAAGACAACCACTGACCTTGCCGTAGCCCTTCTAACATCAGTGTGTCTGTAGCTGTGGCACGGAGAGAGCCGTGGCACTGCTGTTGAAAGGCAGACAAGAGACTTCATTGAAAGCACACATACAGAAATAGGAAAGATTTTCTTTTTGACTAAGGAATAATGAGTAATTTAGCAGAACAGGGGCTCTGATAAGGGTTACAGTTGGACTTTAACATTGAATTGCCACTGAGCTAAGCATGCCTTGCTCCGTTCTACCATAATAGTCGCCTGAAAGCTCTCTGTAGCCCCTCTTACAGTCCATTTTCTGTTACGTCTCACCCCAGAGCAAATTTTTATCTGATTGCCTAGATGTGAGATTTCTTCGCTTACTTCAAACACGTGTCCCTAGCCAAGAGTGGTAACCAGGAGTGTCTGCTTCGTGTTGCTCTGATAATCTGCTAGTGACTAAGTGTTGCATCCTCCCGTGGTAGCTAATTCATCAGAATCTGTGGTTTTTCACTTCTCCAGAAGGCATCTGTGAATGCCTTTTTTCAGTGGAGGCAAGCATTTTTACTGAGATGTGCAGATCACTAGATTACCGTAAAGACAACATTGACGTGCTCTTTGTAGACATTTTCCGCAAATCTGAAATCCGCAAGTATTGAATTAAAAGCTCTGACTTGAATACAGATGGTGAAAAATTGGCTGATTCAGTAGTTGTGTATGTATTTTGGTGTACAGAACATTAAATGGCAAAGTTACAATAGAAGGTGTAGACTTGCTGGGGAGCTACTTGAGCTGATCACTTATTAATCACTGTGCAAGTCCGGAAGGGTTCTGAGCTGATCTTCATGGAAAAGACTGTCAAGGTGCAGTTTTTACAAGTAATAAATTAAAACTAAAATATCAACCAGAAAGAGGCTGAAGTTCCCATGGAGTAAATTGTTATGCCCTAAGTACAAATACTGCCTTCTAGATTGAGGTGGTGATCTAACTGTAGAAAGTTATCTAACTATACATTCTAAGATATTTCTTAAAAAACAAATTTATAGCTTGAATAAAAAGATATCCTGTTAAGGAAAGCAAATAGTTACCTCATGTTCAAACCACGGCCTGAGAACCTTGCTAAGCTAAGCACTGTGTCAGGTTTGAAGTCTGATCCTTCCCTTCCTCAAAGATCCTGTGATACAACGTTTGAGAACATCCTTGATAGGTGTTGTTGGGTTTCTGCTTATCTATCTGCAACTCTAACTGATGATTCAGGTCTTTCAGTGTACCTTTGTAAGTGTTTATGAGATGCCTAGAGCTGCCCTAAGCATTAATGGAGACCTTTGTTGCTTCTGTGGGCTTCAGGGATATGTATATGTGCACAGCGAGACTGCAAACTCTTAAATAAGGAAAATTAGAAAGGGTCTGAGCTCATATTTCCTGTTAGAAAAGAGTAAGTAGCTGAATGGAGATAAATTGGAGTTTGAATTTTTTTCCTTCCACGGATTGCTTTTGAATGGGAATGCTCAGCAGAACTCGGGCTGTTTTGGTGGCACACTGCCTTGCTTGTGTGCTTCCCGTGTGTCCTCTCAAAGCATTTGCACCTAAAGTGGGATGAGGCTTTCTGCCCTTGCTTTCATGATTTCTCCACTTCTGCTTTGTGGGTTTTTCTTTTTTCTCATGCAAGGACTGTACTGGAAGTTTGCAGCTGAGCATAATCAAATTTGAATAAGTTCAATATCAATAAGTATCAAGATGGAAAATCCTGCTTAAGCCAGGATTTTTTTTTTTCTTAAGTTTTGCATATTATAACGAGTTTAGGTAGTAATTTGGTATCAGTATTAGGTTATTTAATAGCTCGAACTTTTGAGGGAAACTTCTGGCTGAGATAATGTAAGAAATGCATGATTCCCTTAATAAAACAATGTGATTCTGTATACTGTATGTAGTAGACTTAGCAGATGCAATCAGTAATAAGTAGATAAAACATTCCTCATCATTTCTAGCAAAATTAGAAAGATGCTATTTATGCATGTACTTTGGATTGCATCTTCAGAGGAAGCTGATAATGGAAGTTGTTTTTTGAAATATATTTAAAATAAATGTCAATATTATTTAGAAAATGAACTACCTGTGTTTCAGTAGGGGATTAGGAGTTGGTGGTTGTGCAAGTAGATGTAAAATTGTTTGTTTGTTTGTTTTTGTTTTGGTCGTCGTTGTTTTTGGAAACATGCCATATCTATGCCAGAATCTGCAGAGGATATGGATTTGACTGCAGGATTCAAATGAGAATATAGGTCAGTTCGGCCTCTTTGCTTGTGGTGGGGTCAAGTGTGACCCACTGCATGCTTTCACTGTCTGTGTTCCTCCCCACGCACACCAAAAAAGAAGAAAAAGTACAGGTATATTATGGAGAAAAAATAAATGTTTGAGTGACCAGTGCTACCTAAATGCCTAATTGCTGCTTCTTCACCGCAGAGGGCGTGGACGGGAGGTGTACTGCAGCTCTTACGCCCCAGAGAGAGAGGTACAGAGATGATGCACAACTTACTGTCTGTGCACTGTTTGGGAGACAAGCACGTTTCTTAAGATTACCATCACAGCCTTTGGTGGTGGCTCCAAACCAGGACCATTAAGAAGACACATTTAAACACTGAAGTTTGCCTTTGCTTCAAGGGCTAGTCTCATTTTTGCAGCTGGCATACAGGCTTAAATCTTTTCCAGCGTTTTAAGTACCTGGCAATCTTGTCTGCGTGCAAAGCATTGAATCTGTTCTTTTGTCTCATTTTACTTGCTTACATGCATTTTAAGGAGCCACAGTCTTAGAGAAGAAAAGCTTAGCCGCAGAGAAGATACCAGATTTTGTTTGTTTGTTTGCTTCAGGATGTCGTACACATTGTAATGTAACATAGAAACTTATGACGTGAATCCGGTCTTATTTTCTGCTTTCTCTGTGTTGTATACCTGGTTGTAAATGTAGCATTCACTAATTGCATTGACTTATCTGAGTTAAAGAATAATTGCATATTTTAACTTTACCATTATCTTAGTTTCAGAAGGTAATATTAAGTGTGTTTTGTGAGGATATATAAGTAGGTCGTTAAAATACTAAGGATATACTGGAATGTTGAATACATTTTATGGTTCCTTTTCCCTTCAAATTCAGGCACTGAGCTTTTGAGTGCTTATTGCTGATCTGTCTGCTCCTGCATGGCACTGGGTTGTGCTTGCCCAATTGTCTGTACAGTTAAAATATTTTGAGCATAGCATATTTTGATGTAACTTCATTTGAAATATCTGCCTAATGGAGAAGTCTTAATGGAATACTTTAATAGCCCAAAGTGGTTACCTGCAATTGCTCTAGTGTATTTGAGTCAATTACAAAGGAAGGCAATATTTAATGTTGAAGTGGAGCTAGATGGTGTAATGAACTGGCAGATTGCCAGTATGATCTTCTCTGCAGGAGAATTTGTATTAATGTGGTGCTTTTCATTTGTTCTCCAGAAGGTCACCAGCAATACGTCAATTGTTGAATTTTATCGTAGTTATCAGAGTCACTTGAATGACTTATCATTTGAGTTAAAATTCCCAGTCTGTGCAGTACAGGTTTATGGTCAGGTCATTTCTGTGTATTAGCATATTAAGTATCAAAGAGATTATTTTAGCTATTTCATGTCAGAATTTAAATAGAAGGTGGCCGGGTATTGGGAAAAGAGCCTGAGAGAATTGTCATTGAAATAGTTATTGTAAGGCTGAATCTGGATTTTAGCCATGGGGATAAAGAAAATGGGGCACATTACAGCTATTAGTGAAAGGAAAGGTGGTTAATAACTTTGGAGGTTGCTTTTAAAATAATCATTATGAGAGCACTAATTTATTCTTAGAGTTGTAATCTTTGAAGATTACACAGATATAAGGTGCTTATTTCATTAGATGCTACTGATTCTTATCTTTCGATGCTTGTTTGGAAGTACTATCTTCAAACCCATTTTTGACCATTTAGAAGTGCTTTTAACTGTGGGATTTGAATAGTCCTTGGGTTTGGAAGATTTTGGTCTAGCAAACAAACGAGTGACTGAGATTGCAGTTCATATGTAGACAGCTTTGTTTTGCTACCTTGTGTCTGTAACCATGTGTTCACCTGGCTCCGCTACTCTGCAGTTTCCATTCCTTATGTTCATCTTCCGTGCCTCTGTTGTGGACCTCACAGTAAGTGTAGCATGTTGAGACAGTCGTGACTTGTAAGGGACCTTGGCGTACTGCATGTGTGAGCGTTGACACTCTTGTGGTAGTACTGGCATTAGAGAATCAGAGCACCTCAGGATGGCTGAGGCTGTCAGGGCACCTCTGGAGGCCACCAGGCCCAAGCCCTGCCCCAGCAGGGCCACCCAGCGCAGGCTGCCCAGGCCCATCTCCAGGCAGCTTTGGAAGGCCTCCAAGGAGGAGACCCCACAGCCTCTCTGGGCAGCCTGTGCCAGGGCTCCTCACCCGCACAGCACAGAAGTGCTCCTGGTGCTCAGAGGGAGCCTCCTGGGTGCCAGTTTGTGCCCAGGGCCTCTGGTCCTGGCCCTGGGCACCTCTGACAAGAGCCTGGCTCCGTCCTCTCTGCAGCCTCCCCTCGGGTATTTACAGACATGGATGAGATCCCCCTGAGCCTCCTCTTCTCCAGGCTGGGCAGTCCCAGCTCTCAGCCTCTCCTCCCAGGAGAGCTGCTCCAGGCCCTCCATCATCTTGGTGGCCTCTCTTGGACTCTCTCCAGTACATCCAAGTCTCTCTTGTACTGGGGGGGGCTAGAACTGGACCCAGCATTCCAGGCATGGCTTGGAGTTGAACTGAGATATGACAAATGGATATGGCATACGGATGTGACACCAAAAGGAAGAGAAGAAAGACACTGCTGATGTCTATGGAGAAGCCTGTCTAGCTCTGTGCAGGTGTTGGGCAGCTGTGGCTGTCTGCCGTGCATTCATTTCCGAAGTTTCCTCATGATTCACCAATGTGTCTTGTGGATGGACAGTGACTTTTCCACATATATTCAAAATCTTTTGGAGGTTTGGGGAGTTTATGTTGTGTTCTCTAAGCTTAAATATTCGCAGTATACCCTGGCTTTATCAGCAGATACAGCCTTCTAGAGTTTGGCTGCTAGAACACCACCAACCAAACAAAAAATCCCGACTCATGGTGCAAAGCCTGTGGCTCGGGGGCAGGCCATCTCAAACCGTAACCACTGTTTCCATTCACTGTGTGTGAGAAGGAAGATCTCAAACATCTCTAACTGAAATGCTGTTTCAAGGAACATATTTGGTGTATAAGTGAATTCTCCGTGGTGCATGTTTCCACCCTTAGTTTGAGTCACTTGGCAAGTTGCAGTGTTGCCGATGCAGCTTTCGGCAGGGGAGGTGTGATGGCAATAGATTCGTGTTTTGCGGGAAATGACTTAACAAGAGTCAGAGTAGAAATTTTCCTCTGGCTATTCTGTAGTAAAATGAAGATTTTTACCAGGAGAAAAACAGAAATAGAGGTCAAAATGTAATGGAATTGAGCCCAGAGAGGACAGACCAGTCTGCATCTCGTGCGTGTATCTGTGCATCCAAATTTTAGTTCAGTCAAAGTGTCAGTAGGAATGATTTTTTTTGGTGTATTTTTCTCCTCTAACTCTTTGTGCTACTGCCATTAATGTCCTCAGGTACTTCTAATGTGTGTTAATTGAGCTGTGAAAATGAGGCCTTTCTTGCTGTAGAAAATAGCAGTTGTATTGAAATACATTCATGACTCTTTTTTTCCTTATGTGTTTAGATAGGATTTGGACTTTTATTTTCACCAACTGTACTGCTTCTCCAGTTAACTAATAAATAAAGATTAATTTTTCATGTATTGGTGATTATCAATCCTGGTCTTTTTGCTCACTTTCAGAGGCAAGCTCTATACACTGATGTGTATTTGTGAAGTTGGAAGCAGTAATTGAGAAGTGTTGAGTTTTTCTTCAGAGAATAGAACCCTAAACCAAGTCAGAAGCTTGGCACAGTATTTTATTTGTAGATGTTGATGGGCAGTGGATGATTTGTGAGGTGGGGGGGAAGAAGAACGCTGTTTAGAAGATGATCTTGTAACAAAATGATGTGATTTTTATTTTCTCTCTTTCCCCGTGTTATTAACAATGTTCTTGCCTTATTGGCAGGAGAGGAAATGTACTACAAAACATTTAGCCAGCAGGAAAACAGATTTACCCTGCCTCAGGGTTTTAATGATGCTTCATTTATTAAAGTACCTTTTCCCTTTACAATACATCTTGAGATCTGTCCTGTAATTTAAAATATAGAGCAGTTCTTGTGGAGAATATAGTTCATGGAGAATAAAAGTACAGTAAGTGGGGAGGAAAATTGATTTGGTAAAATGTAGTTGTCTGTATCTACTGAGAACCCGGTGAAAGAGCCAGGCTGCAGCATACAAGGCATTTCAGCTCACACTTGTGCGCAAAGGAAGAAGGGAGGGCAGGTGGTAGGTCATTCTCTTCTCCCATCTGCTCTCTGCTGCCACAGGTGTATTTTCATTCATGCAGTGAACAAAACTTCATCGCAAATTGGCCTCCTGTATTTTTTTCCCTTGCATGTCAAGAGGGTGAGCAGCATCCGGCTTGCCTCGCAGCTGCAGTGGAGCTGTGGAGCAGGGACTCTCCTCTTGCTTTTCAGCCCGTAACAATTCTGGCTTCAATGTTTATCAAACTGGGGGTTCAGTGGTTCTCTTGCTCCATTTGTTAAAGGGTGGAAGTCCAAATCTCGCTTTTAAATGTCTGTGGAAGGTATTTATAATACTTCATCAATACTTTTTTTTAGCCCCCTTCCATTACGGTGCACTCATGAATTAGATGAATTCTACACCCTAGATGAATTGCTATTTTTAATTGAATTTCTTCATAGGATGCTTTTGTAGTGTGGCAACTGATTTGACTGTTCAGGGAAGATTTTGAACACAAACATTTGTGCATGCATAGCCTCCGAATGAGTCAGAGTTGTAACTGTGCGTCGTTACAAGCTAAGGGTTGAAGCACAGGAAGACATTCAGAATTTTTTCCTTCTGTTTGATTTGGATCTTCATGGATTTACACAGCCTGAATTTGTCAGACATTCTATGGAGTGAGGAGTCTCATTAGAAAATAAAAACAAACTGTTTAAATACTTTGAAGTCTCTCATGAAATACTATATTTATGGCTAGGAATAGTTAAAAGAGCAATTGGGGCCGGAGGGGACCTCTGGAGGTCGTGTGGTCCAGCGTGTGGCTCGTTGCAGCTGCCAGAGCTGCGGCTCCATCAAGGTGAACTTTTTGAGCCTCTCCCAGGCAGAAGCTCCCATAACACCTTGGATTACACACGGCTGTGCTCAGTGGGGAAACCCTTCTTCTTCATGTCCAGACAGAACTTCCCTTAAGGGACTTCTCCACCATCTGGCCAGCTTCCTGACCTCCCTCAGAGCTCGCTCGCCCTTGTGTTGAAGGGCCCTGGAGCATGCGGCCTAGCCCAGGCGCCATCTTGCAGGTGCCCTGCGGCAGTCCATCCCTCAGGCCGCTGCCTGTGCTCGAGTTCCCTTACTTCGTAATCTCTTAAGAGATTTGGGTAGTTTGAAAATGAAATTGCCTTGATAATGATCTTCAATTTTAGAGCTAAAACTAAAATGCGTGTTTGTTGTTTCAGATACTTGCGTACGTAACTTTGTTGGAGAGTCCTGCCTTTCACTGCCTGAATCCTTTTAACAGTGTGCCAAAGGTGAGTGATTCGGCTTTTATTTTTGTAACTAAAGATAAGGAGTTAACTAGATGTATTGTTTGGTTGTGCTTTCATGTGGTGTGGTACTTGTAATTTTTTTCGAAACTGCTGGATCATTTATTAAAAAACAGGTCTTTTTCCTTCAGTAACCTGAGATAAGTCTGATTTAGCTCCTGCTTTTTTTAAAAAAAAAAAAACCAACTTTTTTTTAAAAAATCCTCTAATCTTTTTAAAAAAATCTTCTAATCATCTTGCCTTTTTCTAAAAAAAAAAAAAAGGCAAGATGATTAGAAGATTTAAAAAAAAGATGATTAGAATTTTTTTTTAAAAGCAAGGCTAGATTATTAATTAAGCACTAGATATTGTTACAGCTGTTTTTTGGCTTCTACATCCTGTTACCTACTACTTTAACTTAAGGCAGTTTTCCTCTAGAGGAGCTGTAGATGAAATATATTGGTGTGGTCGTTCATAGCCTATTGCATAGCAGGCTCAGTATTCTTTCGTTTCTTAAAAATAAGTAATAACTTAGATGATACTGAAAGAAGGTTTGTATACCTGTGGTAGGTTTTTTGTCCTCTTTTTATGGTAAGAGTAGATCAGAATTGCTTTTAAGATATAGAGTGTACCTTTCTGGGCTGTCGCTGAAGACCTGAAGTAATGTTATGAAGCTGATGTTTTCCATAGGATTCATTTCTGGGGCAGTGTCTGGCTTCCTTTTGTTAATTCATGTACCTTGTTATCTGTTTCTAGTAACTGTAGTTGATCTCTGTGGTTTAGCGGAGATTTCTTAACAGAAACTTTTATTAAAATGAAACATCATTACAGCCGTACCAACAATACAAAAAAGGCAGAACAGTGAATGAACTTTCAGCATTGTACTGGCTGCAGCACAGAACAGGAAACCAGGAATCCTAGTTTTCAGTTTTACCTCATTACTTTAGCAGACAAATTTATTATTTCTTACTCAAGCTCTCTGTTTATAAAATAAAAATAATGTTACCCTCTTCAGAAGGAAGTTATGATGGATAATCATTGACATTTTGGAGCCCTTAGATGGAAAGCAATGTATGAAGTCCTTGTGTGTCTCGATTTTGCTGTGAGTTGTGTTAAATGGTTGTTCAGTGAAGTGTTATCAGACATTAAAATTAGACTTAATTTGTTTTATAAAATGCAGCTGAACCAGTAAGAATTAAGAATTTAATCCAGTCTTAAACTTAACATCTACATATATTTTTTGAAATGTTTGGGTTTCCTTCAAGGTAGAAGAGGAAATTCTGAAATACTTTGAAACAGGTGGGCTTTTACACTACATTTTCAGATCAATTGATTTTTGTCCATTACATTTAAAGATGCATTTACAACCCTAACTTTTGCAGCAGATTAGAGTGTATAGCCTTGAACAATAAATGAATATAACTGAAGACTAATATTGAGAAGTCTTTTGACTTAATTTTTAGATTAGAAGTGCTGGTAAATTTTTTGTTTGGTTGATTTTGTGTTTGTGCATTATGTAGGTAGCAGACCTACATAATAAAATTAAAAAGCTCTTGAAAAGTTTGTTAATGTAAATGGAAAACAAATAAAGAATCCCAAAGACAGTGATTTGTCAAACTATGAACTTAGTCATAGATAAATGATTCTAACTTTTCCACTAAAATTTCTACTCAAAATTAAGCTTTTTAACTATGGCCCAAATCTTGTATTAATTTCAAATGTTTAATATAAAACCATATATTTCTCTTGTCTTATTTCTGAGACATTTGGCTTATTGAATATTTTTCCTACCCTTCAAAACAACAACTTAAGAAAACAAACAAAAAACAAAACACCACAAATACTCAAACTGAAAATGTTTACAGCATGTGAAGGTTTTATATACTTCCCAAACAGGCTGTAAGTAGATAATAGCTTAGTAAGAGGAGGAGAGGAGGAACTTTGTCTTTGGACATCTCAATTTTTGCTCTGTTCTCACTGTCTATCTGTATAGGTACCCAGGACATGTGCTATGTCCAGTCAGGCAACAGTTTGTTTCTGTAGCAAAATTAAATCTAATTTCTGTATTAATATTTAACATTTTCTCTGTCCTTTGTGTGCACGTGTATACCAAAGTGCGTGTTTCTGGTGGCCTGTATTCAGCTTGGTAAAGGTGATTCTGTAGAACACAAAGCGTTCTGATACCTTTCCAAAACGGAAATTAACGCATGGTTGTAGATTCAGTAAAGCCTGTACCTGAAGTGCTTTGCAGAATCAGAATATGGTAAATTCTGTGCCCTTTGGTCAGCATTCGCAAATTACGCTGAAAATGTTCTTTGAACTTCACCAAACTGCAGACAATAGTGTGTCCTTACAGAGTTCTGTTGAGTCTGAGAGCTATGGCATAATTTGTACGTGGTTGTTGAATCCGCCGAGTCATCTTTTATCTAGCTGTGCACACTAGCTATTTTCAGCTATTTGTTTCTGTTTTTGTTTTTTGAAAAAAAGAGAACTGTATGGAAAGGCATCTTTTTTTTTGTTGTTGCTTGTTTGATAAAACGTTCTGTCACTTCTGCAGTTACATTAGTATGAAGTTACCAAGTGTAATGTTTTGGCAATTTATTGCAGTCATTCAGCTGCTGCAAATCTGCAACTATCCTAGAAGCATTTAACAATTTTAGAATGTGATACTGTTTGTAATAGTATTCTGTGCTTTCAAACTTGTTAGACATTCACTTACAGTGTCTTTGAATATAAAACAAACAAAAAAAATGCATCTTGTATTTCACAATAAAATACTTCAAAAAGTGATCGTAGTTTTAATATGTGCCTGTCAGTGGTAGTGTTTAGATAATGTTTTGGGAAATTTTCTTCAATAATACAATTTTTCATGAATAAGCCTGCCTTCATGCACCTTTATGGAATGTACTGTTTGGTTATGCAGGGGTCTGTGTGTACACAGAAGGGAGATAGTTTGATGAGATGAGAGCTAAGCAGGTAAAAGCGAAGTTACCACAGTCTTTCATACTCAGCAGGTTTGCCAAACTGAGATCAGGTGTCAATGGTTACAGTACCATGACGCTTTGTTGGAGAGCCAGGTCTGTGAGGCTAGACAGCAGCTACATGGGTGCATCCGTGTTGCAAGGCCGGGGACTGGCTTGTAGCATCTGAAAGATCAGCTGTCATCTTCCTGTGAAGAGGTAAAAGCACCACAGAAATTTCAACTTGACGCAACCGTCTGTAATCAAAGTCTTTCTTGGTGTTTTTCTGTGGCTCAGTGTGTTTGTAGTTGTTCATGGATTTTTGAGGAGTTTAAGCCCGAGGAAAATAGTAGCTATTCTTAATGACCCGTATGAGTTGGTTTCATGGGAAGTCTTTATTCTGACGGTAATTAAGTGATTGAAAGCTCCGGACTGATTAGATGTCTAGATTCCTTTTTCTAAGGAAAAAAAAAAAAGTCTTGTGTAATTATGTCTATTATCCTAAGTGCCTAAAGTGTTGATTTTAAGCCTTCCGATGTAACTTCTAATGTTACTGAAAATTATTTACGGAAGTTTAGTATAGTGATGAAATTCAGAGAACACTGCTGCTTTGCTCGTGCTGGTGGCATAATGCTTTCTGATCTGGAGCTGTGGCTGGTAAAGAACACTTCCGTTCCATTCCCTTGCCCTTGTAACCACTAGTAGACCCCCAGATACTTTGACTGCGTCAGTATATTGCAGAATAGGTTTTCATTGAACTAAGTAATTTTGGGGGCTTTTTTTTTTTTTCCAGATTTCAATTACCTTTTTTTAAATCAAGTTGTAGGTCTTTGCATGAAAGTATGATAAATACTGAGTAAGTGGGGAAAAATCATGTTTATATTTGCTAATAATATCAAAACAGAGTTAGAGGCATTTGTTTATATTTTTTCCCCATTTTTTTCTGATAGCTTCAGGTACAGCTTAAAGTCGCAGATACCAACAGTACCTGTTATGACCCCAAAACAGCCTTTGTGTTATACTCTAACTGTGATCCATATGGATTCCTAGTCACAGAGAACAGTTTCCAGCTTTCATCAATAAGTGTAAATTCAGTTCAGAAACAATTTAAAGGTGACGACATTTTCCTTGGTGGAAGTAGCTTTGTGGTCTGATAGCCAGTATGGACTTTGGCTGTCTTCTCATCCTGCGTGTCAGTCTTTTTCTGAGCCAAAAAAAGCTTTGCCTGCTGAAAAGAATCTGACATGTTACTTAAATTATGAACATTGCTGTGAATTAAGCTGTATATTCTTTATAGACACAAACACACACACGCTAAGATGAAGTTTGTGCCTGTTCATGAACTGACAACAAAATACTCGGTGACCAGACCGTGGTGTCTTGACCCGTGCTAACTGGAAAGCCATTGGACCGGTTGAGCCCATGTTTTCCTGGATTACTAAACAAACATATCCCCGCATTAAACCAGTTTCAATGCAAAGGCTGGAATACGCACTGCACTTCTGAGGGACAACTGGTGTGGTTTAGAATATGATCTTGAGAAACTCTTGCTGATAGCTTATGCAGTTAAGCTGCATTAGTGGAAGAGGATCCCGTGGCGCCGAAAGCATTTATTAGTTAGGTAAGTGTTGTATGTGGGGGCATCTGTCAGGGAAAGTCGACCGGAGGACTCGGGATGTGTGGATTGCTGGTCTGTGTGCCAGCGCTGTGCAGTGTGATAAGGCTGTATCAGCGCCGGGGCGGTTCAGTAATCCGCAGCCCTCCTAAAGGAGGAAACAGATTAGCAAGGCAGCCGAGGCTGGCGTTACCAAGTTTACTCCAAGATCTGGTTACCCAAAGAGCTCTGTCCTGCCCTTGAAGGAGCTGCTGTTATCTGCTGCCTGCAAACTTTTCCTGGAGATGTCCTCCCCTCGGTTTTCTGAGGGATGCCATGTGTGTTTCAGGGCTCTGCGCTTCGGGGGCTTTGGATCTGGGGCTTCACAGAGCTGGGAACACAGGCCAGCATTGGCATTGGTCCTTGTTATCAAATCAGCTGAAGAATTGTTTCTCCATTCGGTAATTGCTGGAAGACGGTTCTTCTGTTTGGGAGGTTTTGAGGGAACTTTAAATGATTCATTGTTTGTATTCAAAAAGAAAAAAGACATAATAAAAATGCAGCTAAAACTACACCTGTTCATGTTTTCAGTAGTGCTCTTAACATGTTCCATATCCAAATACATATCACTTGAATTTTATATTAAATATGTTATTATTAAATGTATTATGATATTAAAAAACAAGTTTACTTTGTACATACTTTTAATGAATGGGAAGAGACCGTACATGCGGTTCATCTTATTTCGTATCTGGTGGATGATCTTTTGTGTGTTGAAGAATTCTTGGTAACTGCTAAAATTGGTAGACGTCACAAAGCAAAATGTTCAAAAATTGCCGTGATATATTTGCTGTGGAATTCTGTTGCTAATAACTCGGTTAATTAATCTTGGATTGCAATTACTGTTTGCACTGCAGTAACAAAGCTGGGATTGTGCTAAGCAGAGGGGACTGAGAAAATGAGTTTGTCCTGTTGTGTATTTTTTAAGCCATTAGTAGTAAGAAACACAGATTACCAAGCATGCAGATATAAACCTTTTAAATTCTATTTTTCTGTCCCTGGTTTTAAGTTTGTGAGCCTCGTTTTAAGACATTGTAGGCTCCTTGCAGTCTCTTGGGTTCTACACCCTTCCCTTTGTGCTCTCTCTGCGTGACCTTTTGTTTCAGGGATCCCTGCAGCTCTCATCCTGTCCCTCCTTAATTTGGAGGCTGTTTCCCATGTCAGCTGCTCTTAGTTGTTCCCCACAATAAAGCCTCTGTGCAACATGTCTACCTGTTCTTCCACCTTTTTTTTTTTTTTTGTTTCCTCTCCTTTCTTTTGAATGCTTTTGGAGCATGCAACATCTGCATGCTCAATCCTTCCAGCAGGCCCCCTGCTACCCTGCAACTGTCTTGGCTGTTTGCACTGTTTTTTCCTTGCTGGTCTGAGTCCTTGCATTTCTTCTTAGCATTTCTTTTTCCATCTGACCTCTTGTTCCCACTAACCTAGAAAACTTACCCATAGCCTGAGACTTTTTTTTGTTTGTTTGTTACTGGGAAATGCTGACATCTTAACCAACACATTCCTATGTGCAAGTTGAGCTTTACCCCTGGTGCAAGTAGGCTGCAGGAGGCAACGTCAGAGAGATCCTTTACCTGAAGCAGCTGGTTGTTGGGGATCTGGATTTTCCTAAGAGGCTGGTGGTGAGTTCTCTGTCTTGCAGCAGAATCATCGATTCTTTGTCCATTGGTGCCCAGAACATTCCCTGATAAGTTAGGTTGTCTTGTACTGGTTCTCAAGTTACCATGTACCCTTCCAAAAATGCTGTTGAGATGAGGCTTAGACGTCTTTTTACATTTGATTAATGAATTTGTCTCTCAAGATTAAACAGTCAGATTAAGTATTGGTTTTCGTTCTTAGTTCTTCCTGAAGATTACTGAACGGCATTTTCTGCCAGCCCTGGATTTGTATAGGATCTGGAAAGGTCTGTTCCGTTGTTTCCGGAGAGAGTACGGCTTTATAATGAAAGATTGAGGTATTTCATGAGGTAAAGCATTTATCTCAAAATCAAAGGGTGTGACATCCTTAGTTTCACTTAAAAGTTTTCACTAGAACAATAGACCTTTTATTTATACGTGTGTGTATATATATATATATGTATATATATAAATGTTTATAAAACTGATTTTGAAAACTACCTTGTAAACGAGATTTTGACAGTTGTGCTCTTTGGAAGTGGAAAGTTTCTATCAGTGGAATGATGGAAACTTGCATTCTCAAATGCTGACTTGCACTTCAGGCACTCTTTGGGAGCACAGCTGCCACAATGTACATTGTGAAACTTACAGAAATCTTGAGAGCCGTGTACTACTATCATCATGTGGCTAAAAAGGTGGTGGTGGTGGGCTTTGGTCCCCTATGTGTGCTGGGTTTATGTCTTAATTGTGTGAGGAACAGCTGCTGCGATTCTTAGGAAAAAAAGGTGGCAGCAGAGCTATCAGTAGGCTGCTGCAGCCTCCTCCCTGGCTGTGGTTTAGGAGAAGCTGAGGAAAACGATAGCACAAAGCAAGCCCTGGGTCAGATCCTAGCCTGTAAGTGGTGGCTGGGCATCTCTGCTTCCTAAGTCGGTAACCTGACTAGTTCTCTCGAATCCTTAAAAATAAAAGAAGAAACACTGAAGGAAGTGTTTGATGCAATGCACACAGGACTGCTTACGTTTGTGGAACTAAAACTTGGTTTCAGGGTTGAGAATTTTTGAACCTAATGTATTACACACAGGAGGAGTAAGAATGTGGCGTCAATTAACACCTCAGTCCAAGAACTGTCCAGTCCAAGAACCTCAGAGCTTAATTTTCAACAAGGAGCGCAAGAACAAGAGCAAATAAACTAAAAATGCTCGGTGTTAGATACTTAAACATTCACAGGGTCTGTGATCCAGAAAAGGAGGTGTTTTCATACGTGTCCCTAGGTTCTCCCTGATGTCAAGGTGGGCAAGGGGTGCTTTTATCTTCTCCCCACCCACCTTTCTCTTCATCACCTTAAGAAGATGATTTGTGAATTTTTATATGCTTAGAGGTATATTCTTCATATACTTAGCGTAGTATTTTTTGGGGAGCCAAGGGGTTGTTGCTTTCCACTCCTTTCAGATGCTTCTCCGTAACTCCAGTATTTGTGTATGAATTCTTACGAAAAGTTAGTCATTGAGGCCTGAGACAGATTTGATAACACCACTGGCTTCTTCGCGAAGTCAAAGATACAGATAACAAAGAAATGGTCTACTTCTGTTGTAATATTCTTTACAACAGAGTTGTGTTTTACTCTTGAATTTTTAGTGCAAGCAATACTAAAGTACTACAAGAAGCTGTTGAGCACTCACTTCTTTATGTGGCTCCCAACTAAATTTATATGTGAAACAATGATGGCATAGTCACTTTTATAGAAATGCAGTAGCAATATAAATTTTTATTTGTATTCATCCAGAAGGAGTAAGCCTGTAGTTAAACTTCCAGTTTTCAGAGCTGTGTGATTCTGAACTTGTTTTTCTTCTATTTAACTTTGTTTCTAGCACAGATACTAATCTTCACAGTCTCTCTCATGTTTGGAAATTTGGCTACTACTGTTTCCCTTTCACATTTGTTGATGCCTTTTATTGTTATCTGGCAGGAGGAAGGATGAAAATGGGTGGTGAGAGCACAAGTATAGAACATCCCATCCATGTAAGGGTACCTAACATTTCTAAATGAAAGGGAGTGCAATGTAGCAACCAAAGCCAAATGTTTAATTTTGAACTGGTTTCCTTATTGCAGGCGGATTTTATCCAGAAAAGTGAGCTGAGGAGAAATTTCTGGCAGAAGATGAAAGAGTAGGAGGATATTTAGAGGAGTTTGGGAAGACTCAATTTTGTTCAAGCACGGGAGTTGAGAGTAGGAATAAAGGAGAAAAAGAGTCCAGCACTGCCAGGCAGTGTCGGTCTCTATTGGTTATATATTTCATTGATAGAAATGTAGGTTCTTGTAATGACTTATTTTTGGTTAACTGTTTGTATGGAACAAGTCAGATACTCCTAGTCTCTGCCTGGTGAAAGTTTGCTTTCAGAAGCTCACCTTCTGGAGCAGTGGAGAATCACGTTAGGGCTAACAGCAGTGCAATGACTTTCTAGGTTATCTGTGTAAGCGGTGTTAGAGCAGCTGACCCTTGAACCGAGAGGTAAGAGTTCAGTATCAAGTGCACTCCTTAGCTTGCTCACAGTAATCTGAGTTCTCTGGAGCACGTTCTACAGAACTGCTTGAATAACGTCCCTGTTCTGTGAATGGTGTTGCTTTTTGGTGCTGCCTTGTAGCCCTCCCCTTTGAGGAATTAACAGAGGCTTCCTGCTGTAGTCATGTGGCAGAGCATTCACAAGTGCTGTTTCTTCTGGAAGAGGAACTCATTCGAACTGGAGGAAGATATGTAAGAAATAATTTTCTTAAAATACATGAATGCTGCTAACGTTCCAGACCAAGAGCTCAGTCTTGACTTCAAATTTAAATGAATTTAAGATCTACAGGACAGGTTAGTTTGAAGCCTCTTTTATTGGGAAAAGGGGGATGGCTAGAATTTCACCTGCATTTGTCTTTTGGGAGTAGTAAGAGTTTTGACTCTGCAAAGTTATTAGCTCAAAGGGGGGCAGATAGCTTTAGGGGGAGACTCAGGCAAGCGTTTTTCACCACTGCGTATGCTTTTTGGGTTGTGCAGCATTAGCACAGCGGTCATTGATTTGACCGGCAAGTGACTTGTGATGTTGTAGCATGCAGTTACATCTCACACAAGATGCAAGAAGGTCTCTTCATTTAAATCATGCCTTCTCTGTGTACATCTTTTATCAGGAAATTAAAAAGATGGGTTTCTGAGTAACTGTCTTGGGTTGATTTTCTTCAGAACAACGGACAAATTTACACAGGAATAAATTTAATGGCATTAGCTGTCTTTTAATGAAATCTAATACAGCACCTTTCCAGCTGCCTCTTTGGTTACACACGTAAGCACAGAATCAAGAATGATGATATCTTATATCTAGCGATTATTTTAACCTGTAGCAGTCAAAGACCTTGCTTCTGGAAAGTAGCTTTCTGCCTAAGAAACTCTGTTCTAGATTTGGGCAATAGGCGTTAGGGTAACCATGAGCTCTGGTGAGATTCTGCACAGAATTCTGCTGTGAGAGTTCACTAAAGAAGCATTTGTCATTTGTCTTCCCCACCACCACACACACCTTTCTGTATCGGATAAAAATTTTGTTCCAGGCAATTTGGTAAAATAAATAAATAAAACCACAAGTGTAAGAATTTGTTCAGTATTTGAAAGAGCAGCAAACTGGAAAGCTCACAGGAACAGAGACTGGACAGGGACTTTAAAGTGCTTAGTTCTCTGTGAAATAGAAAGTTAAAAAATTGTTTTAATATACATATTTTTCAAAATATGTCATTAGGTAGATTGAATGAGGGTTTTTGTAAAGTGGTGGATAAATTGCTTAAAATTGTAAAGGGAGCATTGCCTAGAAATTAAAAATGTCCTCTTTTTATGCTTAAACAGCTTTTATTGGTGGGAATAAATGCTCTTTTGAACCGAAAAAAAACATCTCTTCCTCTTCCTAGTTAGGATATATGATTTTTCTATTGGGAACAGAAGGTCAGCAGTTCAATTTTATTTTCAGCATTTTATAGACAGTTTAAAGTGAAATCCCTGGAAAAGTAGGTAGCAGTGTTTCAGGGGATTAGCTGCAAAACGTAGCAATCTACAGTGATTCTGAGCTGTGTCCTTCTGTGTAGGATCAAGGTTAAACTTCTTACATTTGAGGACCGTTCTTTGTTCATACAGTGCGTAAATGTACTAGCCCTTCTAATGAAATATAATTCATACAGATCATTGAATGTTTGAGCTAAGGGAAGAGGAGAAACAGCGGAAGCAAATCATTCAAACACTTCCTTCTGAGTCCTTCAAGAAATTAAAGCGTGCGTCCTTTATAAAATTTCATAACCTTCGCCGTGTCCTAAGTGGCTGACTTGAAATTTCAAGGTGAGAGGGAAGCCTTATTGATGGTTGGTGTGAAAGTGAGACCATCAGTGCATGAGCGGCAGCAAGCTTAATTTGTTATTCCACAGAGCGTGTTTCGTCAGTCTGTCGTGTAGGTAATACGACCTAAATGTTGACTTTAAAACCAGTGTCTGTTTTTCTACGACTTTGTGTATTTGGCTTCCCGCACCCCGCTTTTGTAAGGGACCGGGGAGAGGTTTGTTTGGGAAGTGATTTCTCATGTTGTCTCATCTAGACACTTCGTGGGTGTTGTATTCTTCCAGGATATTCCCCTCTTTTCTATCTTGCTTTTGGTTTTCGGCTATTTTAGAATGTGCAAGTAGACTTAAGTCTTGTCTGCTGGGAGGAACGGGGGAGCTAATGGTCTAAACACCAGCAAACATTAAAGTTGTCCATATCTCTGACTTTCAGAAATAGCCATAAAGTAATTAGATGTAGAGCTTAGGGATATGGTTTAGTGGAGTACTTAGTGTTAGGTCGGAGGTTGGACTCGATGATCTTGAGGTCTCTTCCAACCTAGAGAAATCTGTGAATCTGTGAATCTGTAATTCTGAGTTCGGGCCATTCATCACTGCTGCTGTTTATAGAGCAGAGGCGAGGTCTTGTTGTCCACCCCCTACCCCCAAAAAAGTTTCCTTTAGCTAATAACCAGCTCAACTGCACCGAGTGGCTTTTCTAGAAGCGCTTTTAAAAGAATTCAGTAAAAGGTAAGCTGCTGCTCTTTTCTGTTGCTGTTGCCATATTTACCTAAGAGTAAGGCAGAGGTTGGGGTTCTGGTTGGTTTACTCTGCAGCCAAATAAGATCTCTCCTTCACATCTCCCTCGTGCTGCGTGCAGCTGAAGAGCCTGAAGACCTCCTCTCTGCACGGTGTGGGGTTGCACCACCGCTATCCAGAGTGCAGAAAAGCATTGCTCGTGATGGCAGTGCATTCAGAACAAAGCGAGAAGCAGCTCCTCGCCTGGTCGTGGAGGAAGTCACAGCAGAGCAGCTCAGCTGCAGTAGCTGCAGCTGCACAGGGCTCTGGGGGGGCGGAGGAGAAAGCCCCCAGCCCGAGGCACAGGGCCAGGCTTTGAAGGCAGGTGGGGAGAGCACAGGGGGCTGGGGGCAGAGGAAGCGATGGGTAAGAGGTGATGCGAGCTGGCTATCTGTGGTCGGAGATGCTTTAGTGTCAGACGTTGTTGGTTTTTTTTACTTTAAATTTATTTCTTGCAGCAGACTGAGACCAGAGCTAACTAAACTGATGCTCATTGTGTTCTCTGGTACATGTATATAATAAGAGGGACAGGAAGAGATGCAATTTTGTGTGGTCTTTAAGGTACGGAGAAATACCTACTTCCAAAAACGCCATCTGGGTTGGCTGAAGCACTTTTAAAGTCATCTAACTCCAAAAATACTGTGTCTTAGCATTTTCTGCCTGGTCTCGAGAAGATTGCTAGTAATGTCTGTTAATATTTGTTATGAAAGATTAACTAATAGAATAAAAATGCAAGTAAAGACAAATTTCTAAAGGAAAAAGAGAGACAAAACCACCAAGCTGAAATGTGGTGTTTTTTTTTTTTTTTGTTTGGATTGGTTGGTTTTAAATTCCTGAAGGTTGCCCTTGGGTGATGGCTTAATAGTAATCCCACCTGTAGGGAAAGACTTGAGATTGCTTTTTACTATAAACCCTTTGTCCTATGCATGGGTGACCATCCTCTGTTCTAGCTTAGCTAAGACCTGTGGGAGTGCTTTCTCCATAACTTCTATTATTCTTGTTTTGTTTTAAGCATAGGTAAGTTACAAGGCTCGGAACTAGTATTGCTGAACGTGTGTTAACGTAATGCCAACTTGTTCCTGTAGAATACCAGCTTTTGTCTTTTGAAATTTGAAATTTAAATCATCTGTCAGAAGCTAAAAATGAACACTGCCTACCTCACAATAGGCATGCTGTTCCAGAAGGGGCATAGAAATATCCTTTTCAGGTAAGACATCAGAAGATTTTTAGAACTTAGCCTTCCCAGAACAGCTTGGTGCTTATCACATAAACAGGAAAGGTAGTATTTAGCGTTATGTGTTTTAGAGTGTCATATTTGTTATGTGTTTGTATCTTGAAGTGTCCCGGACCAGGAAATTTTGGGTCATCGTGGTATCACTAATTGGAAAAAAAAGATAAATCTGAAATTGGGAAGATGGTGGTATGGAGGTTACAACGTGAAGCAGAGTGAATGCCCCATACGATTAGGGCATCGCTGCGTGAATTAATAGGAGGCTGGACCTCAGGTTTGTGTTCTTGGTTGTGGCCTGTCTGGTAACTGTCCAGGGTTTTCTCTCTCTACTTTCAGGTAGAGAAGGAATGCTTTAACCTGCTGCTTTTTCAAATAAATGGTACGAATTTATTCCCCACTCCCAGGGGTGAGAGCTGGGGGGCTGGATCCGGCCCCACAGGGTCCAGTCCCCCCGAGGCAGCCGTCCTTAGGGCCGCAGGCCTCACGCAGGGGGCGCGCGCTCTGCGGTTCGTGCTGCTCTTTCCTAAACGGGGAGTTCACGTGTTGAACGAGCATTTTGGTCTGTCCCTGCTCACTTCCTCTGGACGGACTGGTTCATGGGGCAGGCTTCACGAAAACATTGGCTGCAAGGCTTCTCTCAAACTCCTCTTTGCAGCGTGTTGTTTCATGAACGTGTATGAAGTGAGGCTTCGTGTTGTCGAGTGGTAAAAGGCCGCACTGGCTCCTTGGCAGGAAGGAAGATTTTTCTGGGTGTGTTTTGTTTGTATTCTTCTTTACTCCTTTATGCAGCTTTTTAAAAGGCTTCTAAACCACTCTTAAGGCAGAAAACAAGCTTAACTTTTGTGCTGTATTGGAGCAAGGCAGAAATTCGTTACCACCAAACCAGTCTTGAGGTTTCCTGTTTGCAGTTGTTTTGTAACCCAAGATGCAAGGCACCGTGGTGTAGCTGCAGCGTATTAGAGATGGGGACACCAGATACACGGTAGGGCAGAGAGGAGCAAGCGCTGGTTAAAAGCTGTCAGAGGCATCCGTTTGAAGAAACAAAAAACAAAACCTCACTGCACCGTGCCATTAAACAATAGATGGCAAAAAGAGGAAGAGGGTTCGAGATGTGTGTGGGCAGGGGTTTTGATAGCATCACAATAATGTTACTTAGCTAGCTTAGTTTCAAATTGCTGGTTGATTAAGACTGATCCTTCACTTTTTTGAAGATGCACAGCCCAATTATGTTTTAGTAAGAGCTGGCATATTAAAAAAAAGCACTTCCATAATCTTTAGAGCCGACCAGAAATGGATCATTGCAGTGAATAGGCCAAAAAAATCTCAAACGTAATTAACCAGTCCACCAGGTTGTATCGCCCTCCCTCAAGTATTTATCTGCAGTTATTCTTTTTGTTCTCCAGGTGACTCAAAGCTAAGTACTATTGTACTATTGTACCCGAGAGCAAGTGGCTCAGGGCCTTCTAGAAGCACTCGCGTTTTCTGCTGAGCCTTCCTGGGAAGTTATTCCCAGGAATAGGATCTGCCAGTCAGCTCGTGGATGTGGACTTAGGTAGATGCATAGACCTAAATCAGCAGCTGAAATGAAATATATATACATACATAATTTTTTAATATATATATATTAAAAAGTTTATATCGTTATGCCTGTCTTCCTGAAAGCCCTTTTAATAATTACTAACTGCACATCCGTAATGTGTTGATACTGTGTTTTTTGGGGGGATCCTTTGTCTCTTCTTTATTTTTCTGGAGTTAGACTTAAGCTGACTACTTGGCAGTGTTACCAAAGACATTCAATTTATGCTTTCAAATTAGCGGCACAGATTTAATTCTCTGGAACTTCTTCATAGCTCCAAATTTTCTTCAGAGTTGATACTGAAACTGTAAAAGCTTTGTGGGCAGTTCTGCTATCTTAGGGTGCGTTTGAGGATTAAGTGTTTAATTATTCTTACTATTTTTACTACCCTATTTAATGACAGAACAGAAAATAGTTGTCACTGTAGGATAATCCCATAGCGTAGAAATACATATTGAACACTTTTTTCTTAAATCATGTTTAATTTTTCTTAAAACATGTTTAAGAAACTTAATATTCTAATTTTATGTGAATTCTATTGCTAATGTTTAATTTATGCCAGACACATTTTAATAATGTTTTACAGTTCTTAGTTAGATGGACTGTACTTGTTTTGATACTTCAGTTTGCATTTCCAGAAACGTTTGTGCTTGTTGCTGTCAGACTTTTCTTTTATAAAAAAAAGTAGCATGGGGGAGGGGACACAGAAAATCTTCAGGGCTTTTGAGCTCATGTTTTTAAAAAATAGGCTGTCCTTTTGACCATATAATAGTTCTTTCATAAATGCAAAATTGTGAGAGTAGTTTAGAAAATGTAATAAAACATTCTTCCTTCAGAGTTAATCAACGTATTTACATCTTTGTTCACATTTATTCTTTACAGTTTCCATTCATCATTGTTTTCAGCTCTTGGAAACCGACCTCCTCCATAAAGTGTCAACTTCAGCTTCTATGGTTTGTGACTGTTTGGCCATCAAATGCACATCAAATTAAATTTAATGATAATCACTTGCACTTACTTAGCTATCATTTTTAGCTCAATAGTCAGTGCATCCTAATAAGACTTAGCATTGAAATATCCCTGAACTAATTGTCACATTTGCTTTAAAAGTCAGCAACTTTAGGCAGTCCAGGTATGTTTTTATACTCAACCATGGGTTCTGTGCTAGTATTTATCACTTTCCTCCATCCCCAGTCTGAAGCCTCCTTAAATTTCTGATTTGTTTTTTGTTTGTCTGCATATTTTATATGTTCAGATAGTATTCTAGGAACTGTTTCACTGCTTTCCAGTGAGATGTGTACATATTGGTATGTGTGTGAGATATGTATGAGGTTATTTATGTGTATATATATATTTGCAACAGGTATTGGTATCTGTAGTTACACTGTGATGCTTTCAGTATGCGTATAGATCGTTAAGCATTCAAATTCTGCTGTTCCTCGGTCACTAAATTAAAAGTATGAAGAGAGGTCTATGTTCAATTTCAGCTTTTTCTTAACTCTCCCTTTGGTAAAAACAATGCATCCATTGGTTTTAAATTTCCAGTTGTGAGCTTGTATTTCGATGGCCAGTCACAGTTCTTGAATTTAAAGCTTGAGATTGAGGGTTGCTGAGCTCAAGTCCAACAAAGCATCGACTGTGAGTCTCCATCGTGCTTTCTCTTCTACCCTGTTGCAGATTTTTCTGCTCAGGTATCTGTTTGACACCTCAAAACTGCATAGCCAGATGGTGAATGTTTGGTTGCTGTTTAGTTGAAACCTTCTTTAGAGAAGGAAGTGGGGGAAGTATCCTTGTTATAATTTTTGTTGCAGTGACCTCTTTCCAAAGAAATAATGTCTCCTGAGGTTGGCTGACACACATTATATACAGTATTAAAGTGTTAAGCTGCGGAAGCAGCTAGAAAAGGTGGCATTTATGTGATCCACCTCCACTTCTCTGAGCTCCAGCGAAGAGCTGTCGTGACAAAGCATCCAAAGGGTTTTACCAGTTTCAACAAAGGGCTGCTATTTGCTGTAATTTGGGTCGGCTTGTTTACTCTTTTTAAGCTTCTGCATTTTGAGACTATCTTGTAGCAATCGTTAGATATCTAACATTGTGCTTGTTTTATGTTAACTTTGGCTTTTGCATGAAGGAGATGGTATTTTCCTGGTTTTCCCCAAACATACATACTTTAAACATCAGAAATGCTACACTACTGGAAACAGCTAACAGCATGTCCAAAAAGTGTATTCTTTTTCACAAGTTTTCATTTGAATTTGCTTTTCTGTTCTTTTTAATTCCTTCTGAATTTGGTCTTTGGTGCTTTCCTGATCCTAAAGATCTGAGTGAAACTTAATTCTCAATGTAGAACAGCACTTTATTGAACCCCTTCTGCATGGAATGGCTGGTTTATCCATCCAGGTGCACATATAAAACAAACAAACAAAAAAACACACATGCAACAAATAAAACAACTTTAAGTGAAGATGAAGCTTCAAACCTCCTGAAGCAGTAGGCAGGCTCGAATAGATTGCATCTTCATAAATAGGAAGGCTTCAGTGTAATAAAGTATATATCAGATGAAGTGATACAATAAAAGTTATTTTATTAATTACTGAATATAGCAGGCCCATCCACTTACTGTGAAAGAGTCCCTGTTGGAAGAAGTGTTTTGAATGTTTATTTTCCACAGCTGTGTTGCCTTGGAGGACCAAGCGTTGCTCATTTGCTGTGGCCTGTGAAAGAGGAAATGAGGGGACAGCGTGTGGCTGGGCCTTCGGTACCACAGGGTGCAGGTTCAAAACCCAGTTTCAAAGTTTCAGGTTGGGAGAAGGGGAGGTTGTTCAGCCCTCAGGTCTTAGGGAAAACTCTGCTGTTTCATTAGTTATCTTTTCATTCTGCAGAGACCCAAGAGAATTTACTTAATATTGTATAGTGATTGTCTTATGTACATCAGCGTCACCTAAGAGCCTCTGTACCAGTTAAGCATAATGCCTCTCTTTTCTTAGGAGCACATCCAATTCCAGAACAGTCTGTTATATGCATTGTCACCACCTATTAATAGAATTTTTGCTTGTTCCCTTGCTGAGGGATTACATTTCAGGCATTACTGTCAGTCATTTTTCAGTCATGTTCCTTTTTGCAAACCGAATCGTGCACAGGGGGAGAGCAACCGCTTCTTTTCTCAGGGTGCCTTCAAAGCTCAGCCGTGCCTCCTGCGCGTGCTGTCCTTGCTAACCCTGTGTGTCCCTGCACGGCCCCCAGCCTTCCTCCTGGAGGCAAGAGAAGGTGATGTTTTGCTGCCGGTTGGGTCCAGGAACTCAGCTGGTGGCACTCTGTGCCTGTGTCAGGCTCAAGCAGAAGGTGCCTGTTCAAATGGCATACCGGAGTGGACCCGTCTCTATTTATCTTTGTGGAAGAAACCCATTATCCCTGTCTGGAGAGGAAAACAAAGAATCCTGGCCTGGGGAGCTCTGTAGAGAGTGAGATCTGTGTAACAACTTTAGGAAGTTTTATATTGATGATGCTATCAACTGACCAAGTAATTTATTTCATATGACAAATCACTAGTAGTTTTACAAGTTTGTGGGAGGGAGCAAATTAAGTTCCTCTATGCTGAAGTTCCCACAAATAGTGTTGCTTCCATGGTTCAGTGCTAAGAGCATTGGTTCCAAAGACTGTAAGGGGATGGTTCTTTTTTTTTTCTCCCTCAACACTGTTAAATTCTTGAACCACTGATAGTTATTGGATGTCTCCTCTTTTCCAGGTTTTCCTGTGATAAAGTCTGTGCAGGAGCAGCAGTATCAGGTGTTCGCCTTGTTCTGCCATAGGGTTAGCTAACGTCCCTCACCTGTTTGAGCAGACTTAAGTACAGTCTATTTAAAACTGACTTTAACTTGGCTGGGATTTTGTTCACTGCCATCCTAGCCTAGCAGAGTTTCCAGCCTCACTCTCTCCCCCAGGGATGTATTTGTGTTACAACATTTGCATGTGGGCTTCTGGAGTAGTGCAGCTGCCACTGAAGGAGGACTTTGTCTCCTAACCAAGCCATCAGCTGGAGAGAAGAGACAAAGCTGTTTGAAACAGCTGAGCTCGATCCAATGCTTACACGCAGGTATTCCTAGCGTTGTTGCACTTTTTCTGGAAACCGATTCAGAACCACCCACATTTAGGAACAGAGTGGAAATTCTGGTAGCTGTTGTTTTTATGCATGAATTAGAAATCCATTCTCAATAACTCATTTTTTTTCCATCTCACTTTTGCTTGTCTTCCTTCCCCAAGGCGTGTGTTTTTCTGTAGCTGCCAAAAGCTGCTCTTTTACTTCTAGCTAAATAATTTTTTTAAAAAATAATTTTCTTGTACCCAAAGACATTTTCCGTGACATTTATACTTCAGTAAGTTCTGTCTTCAGTTCAAAGACTGCAGCTCTTTTAGTATCGCACAACATTGTGCCGGAGTTCGCTGTTGAGGTATTTTATCTTTGGTTTTATCTGCTAGTGGCTGCTTGGGTGAAGCACGGTGCAGATGTTACCTCTCGAGTTAGCTGCTACCTTAGGAGCCATAGACACAGAAGCTCGTGGAAAGATAACTTGGAATTTCGATGGTAGCATTGATAGCATTAATGAAATTGCCATTATAGTGGAGTTGCTTGAGGTCCCCTTAAGAAAACCACTTGTCATTTCAATGCAGTACCCACTGGTCAGAGTTTTCTCCTGCAAAGCTTTGCAGTCATTCTTTTCACTTTCTCCATGCTTCGGTTTTAACTTCTGGCTATAATCTCCAGAAAGAAACATGGTGTATTTTCTAGAGAAATCGGGTTTAAACAGCCTCGTTTTCTGGGAAAGAGATAGTTTTTATTTTTTGGACTCTCACAGCTGTGTTGGGGATATAACCAAAGCTTGCCTGGTTGCTCTTGTGTTTCAGTGCTTAGGCCTGGCCAGTAAGGGATGTGCTCCCGTCCAGTTGGAAGCCTTGCCGTTTACCACTCGTTTTTGTTGTTAGAGCTGGATGCCATCTCCAAAAGCCCTTGTCTGCTAAACAAGCTTGGCTTTAGCTTTTATAGTCCATGAATATTCAGTGAAAGCACAGAACTGGTGGTTTCCAACTGATCGGTTCCAACATTTTGGCAAATACAGGGGTGGTAAAACCAAGTAGCTTACCAGCCCTGCTAGCAGTGGAGGCAGAAGAGGGGTTGGAAGTGTTACGTCCTGTAGCTAATACAGAGATCGCCTTTTGAAGGTCTGGGTTGTGGATGCAGTAAGCTAAAAACCCAAGGCCACACACACGCTTTTTAAAGCAAAACAATCCTTTGTAGTGAGAAGTGGCTATGTCGCATTTGATGAACTCGGAGTTGCTTGCATAGGTATTTCAAAGCTTTTTATTGGTGCTTTCTGAAGTGCGAGATGCTGTCATATCTGATGTGAGGAGGAGGTTTGGTAATTCAGCGTTAGGACTTGTGAGCTTTTTGCAGAGGAACGTGCCAGAAGCTAGCATGCTCCTAGCAGTAATGGGTTTTCTTGATATGAAAGAGTCATGTTAACATTAGAGTCTGCGGGAACTGGTTTTGATTGTGCAGTCTAAAAGCAATATACTGAAGAATTTTTGCCTTCTGAGTGCATGTTAAATTTATATGGAACACTCAAATGCTTTGGAAGATTGCATTGTTTTTTGTTCCTTACATTTTCCCCCAGATCTAGTTATGTCGTTGCTTCTAATCCTTTGTTTGGCACATTGCTGTGCGGCAGAAACATTTCAAAACCATTAATTCTGCAGCCCCTCTCCTGGAGAACAAATGTGTCCGTATTCACTTACAAGGAAATCTTAGCTCTGCAAATGTCACAGGAAGAACTGGATTGTCCTCGATGGAGCAAGTCGAATGAAGCAACCCTAAGAAAGTAACTTTAAGAACTTTAATACTGATCCCTCACATTTAAAAGAAAAAAGAAAAAAGAAAAAAAACACAAAGTAAACCCCTCCACATGTATGCAGACAGCTTTAAGTGGACAAATGTTTAACTGCAGATGTACGATGCATTTTGACCCTTTATAAAAAAGGAGTAATTCCTGTCTACTGTTGGGTAGAGATGCTTGTGCCATTAACATGAAGCAAAACCCAGCTTGCTTTACTGAGTTGGGCTGTGTATGAGCATGCCACCTGAGAAACTTGGCCTTCCTACATTTCTACAGATGCGAGGAGTCTGCTTGTGATGTGATGGCAGTTCTCATTCAGAGTGGCAGTCCTGTGTAACGCCAAGCTGGAGCTGTGGAAATCAGGCAGCTTAGGGCCCCTGTCCCGAGGGAGTTTCCAAGGACCCTATAGTTGACCTCATCAGCCCTGACACATGTTTTTTCTTGCGCTTCTCTTCTGTCCTTGCCCAACACTCTGGGGAAAGCTCAATGACTCTTACAGCAGCGGACAACTCAGGGATTTTTTTAGCTTTAGAGGAATGGGAGGAGTTTAAGAGTTTTCCATTGGTCACTAGTGCAATGTTATGCCTAATGTGTTATTTTTAATTAACAGATTGTAATACGGATAGATAACTTCAACCTGCCTGTGTTGTGAAAATAACCATTTTAGAAGCAGAACCTGTGTGGGAGCACCATCAGCCAGCTGCACTGTTAGTGCTCGCTTTCTTCACGTTCTCCATATCCCCAGGAATAGTGCGAATTGACCATTTTACAATTGCCGAGATAAAATGAATCGATCTAGTTTGGAGAGAGAGTTTGTATTGACGGCAGCGGCATCCAGCACACGCTTGATTGCAGTCTCCCCATGGCTACATCAGCGCATCGATCTGGAGGCTATCTGCCCACTGCATGCGAGTCAGAAACCAGGGTGCTTTATGGGAGACGGCGTTCCAGAGCTCAGGCTCTCCTATGTCTTTGTCAGTGTCAGACAGCGTTACTGTTTTAGGGGGGGATTTTTTTAAGGGTATAATGATTTTTCTTGTAAATATCACAATTCTGTATGCGTACGCCACAGTCATTTTGAACGGAAAGACTTCTGTTTCTTCTTTCCTGTTCAGAACATCACAACTTTTTGAATTCATTTTGGGGCTGTCAGCTGCGTAGACCCATACTCAAATTGTGTTTTTAACTGCTGTATGTTCCTCTGCGTTTTTTGTTTGGAAGGGGAGGAAGTGTATGTGTGTACCTACAAATTGCAGAACAGAATGCAATATCACTTCTGAATAGAAGTGGTGTAACTTACATGCTGAACAGAACAATTTCTGAATGAGGTTATGGATTTTGAGTTCTCTGTCAAGTAGACTATTAGAGTGTCCATGTTTACCCTAGGTTAGTGGACTGGTAAGGATTAGGCAGCAAAGTCAAATCATGCTAAAAAGATCCTTGGAGATGAATAATTCAAAGTAGTCTGGAATCTGCTTCTACTAAACTGTTATTTATTGCAAATGCACAGCTTTCCCTTTTAAAAAAAGTAGTCTGCTACACTGATTTTCAAATAAATTCTCATCTCCCATCTCTTTCCTGACCTCCTCCTCCACCCCCAAAAGCAAACAAACAAAAACCCAGCAATCAGAAAACTTGAAGCAACTTCTCAGAAGAAAAAAAAGATTTAACAAGGAGTGGTTGAAGGAATTGGGACTGTTTAGTGGAGAAGAGGAGGCTGAGAGGAGACTTCAATGCTCTCTGCAGCTACCTGAAAGGAGGCTGCAGCGAGGATGGTGTCAGTCTCTTTTCTCAGGGGACAAGTGATAGGACGTGGGGAAACAGCCTCAAGTTGCACCGGGAGAGGTTTAAATGGGATATCAGGAAGAATTTCTTCATGGAGAGGGTGGTCAAGCGTGGGAATGGGCTGCCTGAAGAGACGGTGGAGTCCCCATCCCTGGAGGTACTTGAGAGATTTGGGGACGTGGCGTTAGGGTACACGGCTCAGTGATGGGGCTCAGCAGGTCAGGTTGATGGTTGGACTTGGTGGTCCCTAAGGTCTTTTCCAATCATGATGATTCTGTGATCCTAATTTATGGGATAAAAGTAACCCTGTTCTGGTTGGCATTACAATATGCTGGAATGTCGGCGGTACTGGCCTGGGACTCCTCTCTTCCTTGCTCGCTGTTGTGCTCGCTGATTGTCACGGAGCTGCTCTGTTCCTGGCAATTACCTGATGCGTAGGAAACTGTGGAGGCATGCGGATGACAAATAGCTTCTGAAAAGATAGTTCTTGCTACAGATAAGTCAAAAAAGACTATTTGTTCAGTCTTCTCTGGCACTCTGGAGAAGTTTAGGGTAGAGAAGAAATGGCAGCAGGTCCCAGGAAAATGCAGTGGGTGCTCATCTTGGCAGCAAAGCAGAAGCAAAGGCTTCTCCTAAAATGGCACTTGTGTGCTGCCTTTACAAGATGATTTGGACAGAGGCTTACTGAAACAGTACCCTCTTGGTGGTAGAGACTTCCCCACTAAAACACATTACCCAATGTATTGAATACTGAAGTATTTTTAGCTTCCTACTTAAAGATGGATAACTTTAAATGCAGAAAAATTCTAAGTAATATGTCTGTTTGACTGTGAGTATAGGATTTATGTATTAAGTATGAAAACTAGGATGGAAGGAAATACATTTTTGGAATACTGCTATATTTTTTTTCTCAAATCAGAACTTCGAATGCTGGGTTTGGGATAGTTTTATAATGCATATAGCAAAAACTGAATGGGGATTGTAACTTACACTGTGTTAATATGTATCTGCATAATATTTCATATACAGCAAAGATCTTATGACTAGACTTCATTATCAGGGTGTTGTCATATTTCAGTGGCAGAAAAAGCAAGAAAGGTCATCGGGACTTTCCTTATCTTTAAAGCTTCTGAGATTTTTTTTCTCTGTATGGCTTTCTTGTTTTCCCTTCCCTTTTCTTGCCTATTTCAGAAGAGCTTGAAAAATTTGAGCAAGAGTTGCATGATGTAATTTATTGATGAACATGTTCCATTATTTTGTTGCAGAAGGACTCCATGAAAGATGACAGAAGAAGTTATTGTTATTGCAAAGTGGGATTACACTGCACAGCAGGACCAAGAACTTGACATCAAGAAAAATGAACGTCTTTGGCTATTAGATGATTCGAAGACATGGTGGAGGGTAAGAAACGCGGCCAACAAAACGGGATATGTGCCATCAAATTATGTGGAGCGAAAAAACAGCTTGAAGAAAGGTTCTCTGGTTAAAAATCTAAAAGACACATTGGGTAAGTTCTTTTATTTTTTTGGAATTTTAGTTGGCTTGCTGAGCTTCAGATTGGCAATGTGCATATAAATATTTTTAACGTCCTTCTTTCCTTAGGTGAAATGTTGGATGACTGAGGGGGGAAAGGAAGGAGAGAGTGGGGGTGGGGAGAATGGTGTGGTCTCTAACTGGTTTTCTCACATCACATCCAGGAGAATGGTATTTTACTTCTGTTCCAGTTTGTCAGAGGTTATATATTTTCAGTGGCTGAAGATCAGTGTTTTCATTGAGATACAAACTGTGGAGTCCTCTCCTCTCATGCCAAGTCTTCTCAGAAATAAAAAGGTGTAGATGGGTTGTTCAGCATAGCTGTCATAGCAAAGCCAAGTCACTTCACGAATGGGGTTATGTAGTGTGGCCGTGCACAGTGTCAAGGGGTTCTGCTTCTGTGGTCTGAGATGACAATCATTCTGCTTACAAGTTGTTAATATGTACTGCGTTTTGTATTTGCATTTATTTTTTTCATGACAGTGTATCATCTTATATTATAACATACCTTTCAAAAACATTGAGTGTATTTAGAAGAAATGTATTTGAAAGTCAGGTGAAATGAGTTTGATCTTTGATTTTGCAATGATTTTGTGACTGAAAAATAAAGGGCTTTGCATAGGGCTGGTGACAGTTAAACGTAGTGATAAGTGGTTGTTTTACATATAGAGGCTAAAAATCCTGCTGGTGGTGTTTAAGGATGTAATAAATAAAACAGTGTACCTGGAGGTGTTTTGGAAATGTTTTTGCATGTGTTTGGATTTCTGCCTGTGTTTTGCAAACTCTTATGTAGGGAAAACTCATTCTGCTGCATTTTTCTGTAGAAAATATCAGCTCATTAATAGAAAAATAGTGGTTGGATTGGACTTCTTAGGAAATGAAAAGGTTCACTTAAAAGTAACATGGCAATAGCTCATGCAGGTTTACTTTGGGTGTCAAGTGCTAGTGTTGTTGTCCAACAGCTTAGATTTCTTGTTCACTTTGTCATTATCATGTCCTCCATTGCTGAGCTGCCGTGAAGCATATGGAAATCGAGGACAGCAGAATGGGTGGCAGGCAAATGAGGCTATCACCAAATGTACGGTGGTAATATTTAAAACAATAGACCTTTCTGCAGTTTTTTCTTGTGATGTGTTCATTAAAATGCCAGAAAATGTGATTATGACTCTCCGAAGATTTGTATGAAGAATAAGCTCCAACATAAGTTAACTAGTTGAAATGCAAATCCCAGTTTTGATTTTAAGCTCCTTTACATGGACTTAGCTTATTTAAAATATGTGTGTGTGTACATATGTGTGTATATATTGTCTGAAGTTATTTTATGTACCAGTTGCATTTCTGTTGTGATAACGCATCAAGTGTTAGAGTAAAATGTGGAGAGCATTTACCTGATGAAAACGAACACATTTTTTATCTATATCCAAGAGCAATGTGTTCCTCGGTTTCTTCTCTTTCCTGTGAAGGAGCGCAGAAGTGTCCTAGCATGTGGTCACGTTTACCCCTTTGACCCTAAGAGAGGTGCATGCTGCAGGGTGCTTTGTTGCGTTACGGCGGTGACCAGCAAAATGGCGCGAGAAGAGCCTTGGTGGTTTCGTGTCCGAACCTTCCCTCGTGTCACGTCTTTAACCCTCAGCCCTCTGAGTGTAGCTGCACAGCCTTCTAAGTTCTGAAGGACCGCAGCTGCAATCTACCGATTCTCCTGTGCTTGTAATTTTATCTGTGTGTTAAGTTTATTCAGTAGAGGCCGAAAAAAACATAACAGCAGAGGCCAGGGTTTTTCTTTTGGAGTGACCACGTGTACCTGCTAAGCGTAGGGAGTGCAAAACAGCTCTCGTGCTACATCCTGTGATGGTGAGAAACTGCCTTAGCCATACGTAGCCCACAAGTTGGCTCAAGTTAAACGTGACATCCCCTCACACACAGAAATGCAGATGCTTGAGTTTTCTTTCTTTATGGTTTTAGTAAAGTGAACTGCTTAGCATAACGAAACTTAAATCTGTGCTGTGTGCCAGACACATCTGTACAATTTTCTTTTTACCTTTCCTGAGCTGAAGTCCACCAGTAAATCTTACTGTACAGCAAGACAGGCAAGACTTAAGGACTAATTTCCCATTCAGAATGAGGAGAGTGCATGTCCTTCCTTAGAGGATCCTTTGTTCAGAGTGAGCAGCAAGAATGTGCTTTTTTGTGCTTTTCTTTTCCTTTTTTTTAATTGAAGACTAATGTTTGATCTAGTGAAGCAGTTTTGGGAAGTTTTGCTGAGTCCAAGGAAACAAATTCTCAGGTTCTCCTTAGAGGAATATGTCTAGCGCCTCTCCTAAGATCACAAGAAAATTCACGTTTAAAAACCGACTGACCCAGCACGGATGGGAATGGTGGTCATGGGTGTCAGTCCTTGCGCCCCAGCAAGTGGTTGTGCCCTGGAGATCTGCTTCTCCTGACCTCATCCTTAATTTATAGCATTTCTTTGTATTTAAACACAGTTTGTGTGAAAGCACTGTTACCACACAAGTGATGTAGTGCATTGTCCAGTATAGCACAGACCCATAGAATGGTTTGTGTTGGAAGGGACCTTGCAGACCACCCAGTTCCAGCCCCGTGCCATGGGCAGGGACACCTCCCACCAGACCAGGCTGCCCAAAGCCCCATCCAGCCTGGCCTTGAACACCTCCAGGGATGGGGCAGCCACCTCATACATTTGCCTGTAACTATTTGCCAGTCGTACGGTTATCCACAGCAATTACCGGTGGCTGATTTATACTTCCCAGTTTTCAGTAAATATGAAAAGCGCCAGTCATAGTTCAAATTGTGAGAGACCCCATAAGATCTATGGCTGTTTAATTAATAGTCTCCGTAGTTGGCTGTTGAAGATGCATCAGCTAAGCAGTTCTTAATCCGTGTAATGTGTGTTCTGATGAAAGTTTATGGCACCAGTTAATACATCGGTGTCTCATATAGAAAAAGCCAAGTGCACTACGAAAGTTTTATTACCTCTGTGCAGTTGCCTTTATCAGGAAAAAATTTAATCTCATCAGAGAATTAACTCATGCATGTTTGATGATAAAAACTGATTTTCCTAAAACTGTTGACTGTCATTAATTGAATTTCAGACCCTTAACACTTACTAATGGAATCCCATCAGCTTTACTGTTGTTTGGCTTGGGTTTCAGGGGAGTGAATGTACCTGGGTCATGCAGCTTGCTATTTTAAAATACCTCCCTTTTTTCAGCACTGTGGTAGTCTTCTGGAATTTCCCTTGTACTTCAGCATCTTGCAAAAAGACTATCAGCAAATAAAACGCCTTCAGAACCAGCTCTTTTAAATGTATCAGATGCAAATTAGAAGGCTGATTAACACTTGTTGGCATACATTCGTTAAATCAGTTACTTCTGGACAGAAAACCAGCTCACTTCATATCCCAAATGACCCCCAGTAATTTCTGACAAGATATCCTACTCTTTTTGCAAAACAAGAGCCTTTTATGCACCACTAACCTTTTTTCCTCCTTCTAAGGGCTTACCCTGTTATTTTCTATCTTCTTTTAGTCCAGCCATCGGGGAAATTTTCCAAAGATTCTCTCTTTCATTAAATGACTAAGAGATTTCAAGACTTGTGATTTTTATGTTGATGGTTGTCTGTTTTCATCATTTTTCTGTTTGATATTACTTCTGTATTCTTAAATCTCTTTCTCAAGTGAACTCTCCTACACACATAGCTACAACTGACCATTTTAATTAAGGAAATGTAGAGTATAGGCCACCTACTAAGTATTTTAAATGATTTAACTTCTCATTCCCTTTTCTGTCTTAATTGAGTAATGCTGAGAGTAGAAAGTTAATGGCAATTTAGCCATGTCAAATTACTGTCTTCTGTTTGCTCATATTGAATGAAATCTGGTAATTATTACTATTCTTTAGGCAAAAGCCAGCTTCCAGGCCTGTGATTAAAATTTCATTTTCATTCATTGTAATGAAGTTTAAAATAGTTTCCTCGCACAGTATTTATTCTGCGGGGAGGGTATTTCTTATACGTTTAAGTTAAGTCATACTAAGCAAGAGACCTTCAGCACACATCTTCCAAACTGAGATCTTCTGTAATAATTATTCCCACGCATTGGAAGGTTAGAAGGGATCCTGGTTCTGGTTGGATCCGAATGGGTGTTTGCCAGTGCCACCCCAGAGCTGCCTCCAAGTTCTCTGAATCCACAGCCACAAGATCCCTTTTCTGTGGCATCAGTGATCTGCATCTTCTGGTTCATCTCTGTCATTCTGAATAGAACCATTACCTGAAGAAAGCAAAAATATTTAAGAACTTACTTGCTTGTGTAAGCAAAAAAAACACTTCAGCATTTTTTTCACACATTTACAGATCATTTTCCTAGCAGCAGTACAGCTCCTCAGACAGCAGCCTGCCAAAAGTGAGTGATGAAGGGGGTCAAGAAGCATTGTGCCAGTGTTTCGTGTGAATCCATGATTTTCTGTCCAATACTTTTGCTTCACAACCAGTGCTGTAGGCTTGTAGTTTCTTAAAGGTGTCTCACCTTGCTCCCTTTAATAAACAGTCAAATAAAAAAACCCTTAAAGGATTTTTTTTTTTTGGTAGTTTTAATGTATTGTTTTAACAGATGCCCAGCAAAAGAAAACAAAGGTTTATTAAAAGGCAGTGAGATTGGACATCACCATTACAGGACAAGTGTATGTGGTATGTGTAGGAACAATAGAGACATGCTAGGGATGAGTGTTGATAATGAAGGCAAATAAGTCGTCTTGTGAAGATGTCATGGAAGTGTCCAAGTTGTCTGAGAGACTCCTCAGATTTCTTCTTTACTCAGCTTACATATTTCAGCAAAATGTTTCAGTAACTTTTTTTGATTCAGTTCACTCAGGATGCCGGATGTTTCACATGGAAAGTAAGAATTGCCAGACGAGATGTAAAGCACAGAAAACCTTGCATCACCGTTCCGTGTGCGTTATTTCAGCGTGTTGGGAGTGTACAGGACAATTTCCTGTGTTTGTCAACCTCCGGGTTGTGTACCCGTGTCAGTTTGGAGATCTGTGCATCAGTTCCCGAGTGCTTATATATCATCATTTCTAGAAATCGTTGGTTTTACACCTCTCCCCTCCCCAAATTGTTTTCCTTTATATATATGTATTTATTTAAAAAGCTTTTTTTCCACGTGTATTCTTAACATTTTCCCTTATGAGGGCAAATTAATACAGCCTTTACTGGGTCTTTCTGGAAACTGCCAGGGGAAGTTTTTTTTTTTTTTTTTCTTAAAACAACCTCATTTTAGTAAAATGTAGAAATACAGAATAGGTCATTTCTAATGCATTACTTTCTTTAACACTGGAAAACACTGCTGATTAAGAGGCTTGGCGTACTTCCTTTTTTAGTACAAATATTTCAACTCAAAGCTAAACCATTGCCATGAAATCTAATTCCGCAAATATGTCATCAGCCTTTAACTTGTGTGGGGGTCAGTCTTTATTTCTTGTTTTGGCTTTGAGGATATAAAAAACAAACAAACAGGAAAAAAATGAACTCTTAGTGTCCAAACTTGGGTAGTTCTGGCATGTTATGTCCTACTTTTTTTTCTTTTCTACCCAGATTCTGACAGATGCCAGCAGCAGCCGAAGGTTTTTTCAACTAGCACATGCCCAAGATTATTTTTTTTCCTGTTTGATTATTTCTAGTTAGGCTGCTGTGTTTTAGCCACAATACCTTACAGAAGTTTGACCCTTCTTGACTAAAAGGTTTCAGAAAATATCCTCCATCTGTAGTTAAACCTCATGTAAAAATTTGTTGTCTTACCTGATTTGCTCTAGCTTCCATTTGGCTGTCACTCTCCATAACTCCTTCCCCTAGATTTAAGAGCTATCTACTAACAGAAAGCTCTTCTTTGTTCAAGGTTGTATTCCGACATTCATGAAATCACTCCTAAATCTTTTATTGAGTCCTGAAATTAGATTACTACTTAAGTATTTCATTGGTGAAATTTGCTTGCTTGACTTTTCCCTGTTGTGTTTCTTACCTGAACGTTTTCCAGTTTTTCAACACTATTTTAAAAAGTGTAATCATGAGAAATGCACGCAGTATTTCTGTCACAGGCCTGGCTATAAATTGTCTTCCATAAACTCAGCTTGATAAATTTGTGGTCATTTATCTACAAACTGCCATAGCCCTATTAGCTGGAGTATCACAGAAAACACATTAAATTAGCAATATGACAGGATGGTCAAGTACTGCTTTGAAAATATTTTTATTAGTTCTTAATAAGCTGTCTTCAATTCCAATATTTTCTGGACACCTGGTAAAATTTACTACAGAATAAAAAATGGTGACTATAAGAATAAACACATTCTTATTGTATAATAAATTCATTTGCGTATATCACAGTCTCTTAAACCTTGCAGAGCTCGTTTTAATAAAAACAGCCCTGCCTTATAAGACAAACATGAGTTATTTTATTCTCTTCAGAACTGAGCTCCCAGTGTTGTTGGACTTCCTTGTTGCAGACGTGTAAGAAGTGATAGTCTTTCCACTCAAGAGCAGGCATTTAATAAATCTGATCTTTTAAATCAAAACAGCATTCTGATTTTTCTCTACAGAACGTAGCTGGTTGTCAAGTTATTAGTCATCTATGAAGATTTCAAAGAAAGAATGATAGGAAGTCTTTTGTTTAGCCAAGCATGCGATGCTGTTTCCCACAGCCTTCTCCTGGAGAAGCTGGCTGCTCGTGGCTCGCACGGATGTACGGCTTGCTGGGGAAGAAACTGGCTGGATGGCGGGGCTCAAAGGTCATTGTGAATGAAGTGCAGTCCAGTTGGCAGCCAGTCACAAGTGGTGTTCCCCAGGGCTCGGTACCGAGGCCAGCTTGCTTAACGTTTTTTATCAGTGATCTGGTTGAGGGGATTGAGTGCTCCCCCAGGACGTTTGCAGATCTGCTTGAGGGCAGGAAGGCCCTGCAGAGCCACCTGGATAGGCAGGGTCAGTGGGCCAAGTCCAGTCGCGTGGCTTTAGCAAGGCTAAATGGCACGTGCTGCACCTGGGTCACAACAGCCCCAAGCAGCGGTATAGGCCTGGGGAAGAGTGGCTGGAAAGTTGTCCCACAGAAAAGAACTTGGGGCTGCTGGCCAACAGCCGGCTCAGCTTGAGCCAGCAGCGTGCTCAGGTGGCCAAGAAGGCCAGTGGCATACGGGCCTGCATCAGAAATGGTGTGGCCAGCAGGGTGAGGGGCATGACCGTCCCTCTGTACTTGGCACTCGTGAGACCACGCCTCAAGTGCTGTGTTCAGTTTTGGGACCGTCGCTACAAGAAGGACATCGAGTTGCTCAAGCATGCGCAGAGAAGAGCAATGAAGCTGGTGAAGGGATTAAAAACAAATACAAGGAGTGGCTGAGGAAACTGGGGCTGTTCAGTCTGGAGAAAAGTATGAGAGGGAACCTCTATAGGTACCTCAAAAGAGGTTGCAGCAAGGAGGCTGTCGGTCTCTTTTCTCAGGTGACAAGTGATAGGACATGAAGAAATAGTCTCAAGTTACACCAGGGGAGGTTTAGATTGGGTATTGGGAAGAATTTTTTCATGGAGAGAGCGGTCAAGCACTGGAACGGGCTGCCCAGGGAGGTGGTGGAGCTGCCATCTGTGGAGGTCTTTAAGAGACGTCTCGATGTGGCGCTTAAGGATGTTGTTTAGAGGTGGACTTGATAGTTAGGTGAATGGTTGGACCTGATGATCCTAAGGGTCTTTCCAACCTGAATGATTCAAGGATTTCTCTGAAATATCTCTAGCTGAAATTAGCAGTAAAATCCTCCCGTAGGAAAACAACAGGAAGTATTTTTCTTATATCACTCGATATTGCTTCTAAGTTTTCTAGCTTGTCAGAAAGTGTAAGCGTGACAACAGTGGTGTCTTGTCGTGTCTCTTGGAGGACTGGCTAAATCAGTGTGTATCAGCACTTCTAAGCAGCGGCTATGCAGGAATTTAAGCTCAGATGTAGAGAAAAGCAGCAGTGGAGGTTTTCATATGCAGTACAAGTTCTTGCTAAGCTTCCTTGAATGTGGTTAAAGTCGCTTATTCCATAGTTGTATTTCCTTCACAGAAGCACTTCTGCTGCTGCACCACATCCTGCTTTTTAGTTGCATTGCTCAAAATAAGCGTGCTGGTTTGTGAGGCAGGGTGGCAAAACTACTGACTCCACTGATGATGAAATTGAGGAACATGATGTGGTGGTGGTGGTGGCAAAAGCAGATGGAAACTGGCTAGGTGTGGTGTCTTTAGCGCTTTTAAAAAGGAAGCTGGAACAATTGCGTTTTTTTCTATCTTCACAATAAAAATAAGTCATTAGATGCCAAGAAGGGAGAAATGGGAGTAGCTTGCAATGACTTCACAACGCTGGGAATACAGCTCTTCCATTCCCATCTGTAGCATGCAGGGTTAGGAGTTAGCGGTGCTGCTACCACTAGAGTGGTAGCAGATGATGTGCTGGAAATATGTCTGCCTCATGATCATCATCAAAACATGAGTTTGCCTTAAACAGCTATTTTTAGTCCATTGATGACCTTCGAAGGCCTGGAGACAACGAACAGCAGTAGCTCTGTCCATGGGCCATGATACAAGAGGATACTGCTGACATGGTAGGTCTGCTATCTCAGTGCTTGATACATACGTAATGGCAGAAGAATTTGTTCATTGTATGCTAGAATAGTAACCCACAATGCAACAGAAACTTAGAAATTCCTTGGTTTGGACATACAGTATGCCTGTAAAAAATCATATAACTTTTATGCCAAGTAAACTATGTCCAGTAAATTCTGTGGAACTAAACCCAGACTTTCTCAAAAACATCAGGTTATAATTTCGAAAAGAACATGTGCTAAGGAGGAAAAACCCCTGAAACTCCAGAGCAGACTACTGGGGAAAAAAACATGAAACGTGGCTCTTTTTTGTTACCTGCAGCCAAAAGACTTGAAAGTAAAGCCAGCAGGTAACTGTTCGGCAGAACTCAAGGCGCAGAGCACTGCTGCTCCTCACGCCGGATGCGCACAAGAGGCCCTTTATCTGATGCGAGGTGTGAAGTCAGGGGCGGTGGCAGCAGAAGCAGAGCCTGCTGCTTGTTGCAGTGCCCCTGAGCTCCGGCGTTAGCTGGCACCTGGAGCACAGCTCGGCTGTTGTTGCAGTTGACACTTGCATACATTATGTTCTGTGCAGATCGTTTATTGGGATGGATTATTAAAGGATTTGCTGCTTTAAGAACTTGAAAAAAAAGGCATATAATGGAAACCAGGATGTGCCCTACCTTTCAGCAGATCTTTCTAATAAGCCAGGTGTCATGAAATGTCAAAAAGCTGAAGGCGTAAAGAAATCTTGCTGATTTTAAAAAATTTGTTCTTTGCTTTGTATTAGAAGCTTTGTGTAGTGGGTACTTCTCTCCCTGCTCCCTATGCACTGTGCACGCGTGCTTGGAGGTGCAATTTGACACATACAAACTGCAGAGCGAGCCTTCATTTTAGTCTTTTAACACGTTTTGCAAAGATAAAATGATCACCTTAACGCAATGTGGTGGTTTCTTTGGTGCTATCGCTGCCCTAAACTGACACAGTCTGAGGGCCTTGTTTGTGCCTCTTTGAGCCTTACGTTTCAACACCTGTTTGCATTTGGCCTTGGAGCAAAGCCCCGAAGTGAGATCCCAACTCATCGCTCCCTGTGGAGCAGAGGCATCCCAGGCAGTCCCTGGTTTGCCATGCGGAGCTGTGACCCCTGTGCAACCCGGGGGGCCGTGGCTGACACAAGCCCTGTGCGTGCGAGGTGCACGAGGAGCGCTCCCAGGGACACCGCTTCCCAGCGCACGCCAGTGACTCAAAGGGTGAGCTATTTTTCTCTATTGCTGGGGCAGTGGCTGCTCTTTATGCTCTCGTAGCATCACGGGAGGATTTCCTCCGATTCAGATACAAGTATTTCCTCCAGCGTGCATCCCCAAATAATTCTTTCAATATTACTGGATCTCTTCGGTGATTTTTTCTTTTCATTTTCTTGAGGCCTCAGGCTGTGTTACACTGCATCTTCCAGGGACTCTCAGAGCATCAGTTCTTCTTTTTCTCTGCATGGGTCCACTTGGGTTCCACAGTTCTCTGTCCCTTGGGTTTTTTTGGAAGACTTGGACAATAGGTGCCCATCCAGTGATGTACTTTCATACTGCACAAAGTTTCTAAGCTAGCACTCATGCCAAAAAGCAATTGGGTTTTGTCTTAGCATGTACAAAAGAAGATTTCCTTCCTTTTCCGGAGTCTCAGAGATGTTTCATGTTGCGGAGCGTGCCATCAAGCAGCAATCGAAAAGCAGGCTGTGTATGCAAGCATACAGCAGATGAAAAACCTGGTATGCAAGAGACAGTGTCCACCTCTTGTTTTGAGAAGTAGGATTTCTAGTGACAAAGATGGCTTTCTTTGAGAGTCACTTCAACATTAAATATGACTGCTTGTAAGTATTTTTAGTTGGTGTCCAAATCACAAACAGATTTAGGCAGACACAGTTCTTAATGTGAAGGAGTGTTGGCTTTGACCAGGTGGGTATTCAGGGTGCTGTTTCTGCTAGGGGGGGACTTGTTGCAGAAGCTTGAACCAGAAAATTTACTTAGGACTTTGGCTATAGGCCATATAAACTATATGCAGTTTATATATATGTGTGTGTGTGTGTGTATAAATTTTTATATATATATATATAAATGTGTATATATATAGTTTTTATATATATATATATATAATATATTGCTGTCGATCCTGTTTAGCAGTCTTTGGAACCTTTTAAATGAATGGGGGGAAAAAAAAGAAAATGTATTTTCATGTAGGGAAAAGTGCCATTCAGAGGAAAATACGGAGGAGGAGACGGGCTGTTTTGGTAACTGAGCCATTTTCCCCTGTGACTTCTCCCTCTGTAGCAGGAAGGTCTGGTTTTGCATATGTAGTAGCAAGTAATCTGAGAGCCCTTGATTAACGAAGCTGCGGACATTGACGTTCAGAGAGGAAGTTAGTAAAGAAAAGGTGGGATTTACTTTGCTTTCCTTTCATAAAAGGGGCTTTGAATGAAACTGCACTGTCTGTGAGATGCTCCTAAATGGTTTCCAAGGAGAAAGAGGAAAAAAAAAAAACCCTTGGATTTTCTTGTACCATGGTACTTAGCGCTTGCAAATCTTAGTTTATTATAGCATTGTCAGCCTGACCTTCTTGTAAAATGCTGCGGATTTACATCACGCTTGGTTTTGATTCTTGCACCTTCAGGTGTTGGTATGGGCCAGATGGACTAAAACATTCTTAACAGGAAGGCGTGCCGACCATGTCAGCTTCAGGGCAGGCTACCTTATGAGCTTGATGCTGCGAGTTTCCTCTTATTCAGTCCATGTTTGCATCATTCTCTCCTAAAGATTTTTTTTTGAGTTGAGGAGCTGTATGATGAGTGTCTTGTAATTTATCTTACTAGATTTGGGCTTGACGATCTGAACTTCAATCTGTATTTGTAACAGCTATTAAGCCTTCCATTTTCACATATAGAATTAAGAACAAATTTGAGCTAACAATAGTGAAAATACCGTGTTAATACTATATTCACCTATATCCAAAAAATAATTATTCCCTCTCAGTTATCTTCAAGAGCCTTTAAGCTGGAGGGTCATCATCTCCCATTAAGTGTATTTGTATACCTTTTGCAAATACCTTTCTATTTACAGTACTATTTTAAAAAATAAATAAAGATTGTGTGTGTTCATGGTAGCAAGTTGGATTTGTATCCAAAGCTGTCCTGTGCACTTCTACTTCATCTAATAAATGTGAGATACCTGAATGCAAATCATCGTTACATTAAATGCTGGAGGCAGATGGGAAATGCAATCTACTTTATATGTACTGAGGGATAGGCACATGTATTGGGGTAGACGCGTTGGAGCACCTCTTGCATACTTGTTTTTGTGGGTTTTGGAGGCGGGTCTGTCAATATTCTGATAGTGTTTGTGAAGGTGAGGCAAAACTGTGCAGCTTTCGTTCTCTACGTAAGGGCAGAGAAGGTGTTTGGAAGTCCTGTGGGGCTACTGTGCCTTCTCGCCATACCTTATAAATCCTTTTTTTCTTAACCTATTCTTAGAATTATAGGGCTACCTTAGGTTAAGGTAGTCCTGGTTATTTTTTCTTATCAGGGCATCCTACA
This sequence comes from Anser anser, assembly GCF_964211835.1. Lineage (NCBI taxonomy): Eukaryota > Metazoa > Chordata > Aves > Anseriformes > Anatidae > Anser > Anser anser. The sequence goes on from NC_139720.1 coordinate 144,657,925, forward strand.
AAACCCAGTGGGGCATCCTTAATAGGATTACAAAGTAGGTGGAAACATTTTAAAACTGTTCCTGTTCGAAAGCAAAGACTGTATTTTAAAGTAGGCTGTCTTCAAGTTTGTAGACAGAAATGGGAACCACAGACCTTGATAACTTTGAGAAAGCCCGTTCATTTTATATGACTCTTTTGGGTTCCACAGGGAATTTAAAATCCCAAGGCTCTTTTGATTTTCCCCAGTACGACTTAATCCACTCCACTTTTGCACTGGAGTAAGAACAGACATGAGGCCATTGATGGAAGCCTTTTAATCTAAATGAAAAGAATTAAAGTAGTCTTTGTTTTTAGTGCAGTTGTCGGGTTGATTTCTCGTGGAAACCTCCGTACCACAGTGTTTGATATGTGGGAAACTTTGACAATGCCTCTTCCTGTATGTGGAGGGGAGGGTGGGGGTGGGCAGCCGGCAATAAAGCAGCCGGGCTGTAGAAATGTCAGAACTTCGCTTTGACATTTAAAGAAGAGTTTCCATTTTCTGATTTGTCCTAGTGAGACTTCTCTTGATATTGAGCTTCTTAAAGAGCAGAGAAAAAAAATCGTTACTAGAGCTGTGAGACTTTGTTTCTGTATCACGAATTCAGTTGGAGATTTTTTGGGGAAATTTACAGCAGCAAATTCCTTTAAAAAGTGTGCTGTTGATGGAGATAGTCTGAAATACTGCCTGTCCCATATGGACACTTGGCCTTTGAGCATTGTTTTAGGAGCTGGAGGGGGAGAAGAAGGTGGGAGGTTATATATTGAAAATGTGCAGAAACTTTTCTCTTTCCATTCAATGTAAGAAACTTCAGTCTACTGAATGCCTTTTTAATAATGAAGCAAAGTTAATTTACAATTTTAAAAATAATAACCACTAGCATAAAGCTCCAGGGATGTGTGATCTGCACATTCCAGCTGTCAAGAAGTTATATATTTACCTCTGTAGTGGCTGAATTAATTTAAGCAGTTGCATTAAATTGTTTTATATATTTCTTAAGAATTTTCTTGAAAAGTTAATTACTTCTTTCTTAAAATAATTCGGTTTTTGTTTAAGAAAGGCACTGTGCATTTTGCATAATTATTAGCTGTATGCATTCATATGCACTTATTCAGAGCCGTAGTCAAAGGAAATGAATAACTTATTTGGTAAACAGAAAGGGGGAATTGTTTTAACTCCATGTGTGTGAAGCCACGCAGAATTGCAATTCTGTTAAAATGCACAAAAAGTCATGATTTTAAGTACCTTTAAAATTAGGTAAAATGTTGATTAAATAATGTGATTAATGTGTTTTTAACAAACTTCCTCTGGTTACGCTGTTTTTAAGGATTTTAGAACAAGATCTGTTCTGTATAAATGGTTTTATATTTGAGGGAACGAAAACTTATTTCCATTTCAGCTGAAATTAATTTCTTAACTTTTTATATAAGTCACTGAAATCAATTGAAATGTTTTCCCAAACAATATTTTACTAACTCATTCAGAGATTACTGTTACTATTAAAGATTTAAATGAGCTTTTGCTCTAGGTATTTATACCAGGAGTTCTGCTAGCTTATTTGGCTTCCTTACATTTTTCAGCCTCAAACATATTTTGCTTGAACATAAATATACGTCGTCTTAATAGATTGTGTAATACTACATTTTTCAGCTCTGGAGTGCCTAATTTCAATTTGAATTATAATGGGTTTACTTTCAAGAAGAAAAACATTAAAAAAAAATCAGATTAAAATGAAAATATTTTCATGAAAAAGTAGTACTCTGCTCATGTTTTCTGTGCCGGTTTCTGTGCTGAACTTTGAACCATAAAGCAAGTAGTACTGTTTAAAGCCTTTTATTCTAAAAGAGTACACAAATTGAAATGTATTAAAAGATGTATGAAAAAATTTACAAGTAAGCTTAGGATTTTTTAATTCAGAGAATTATGAACAATATAAAGAAATTTCAGTTATTGAATTATTTGCAACACCAATGGGAGATCCTTTTTAAATTATAATTTTTCCCCATAAATGTATTTTAAATTGTCATTCATGCTTAAAATCTGAGTTTTGCATGAGAGTTGTGGTAGAATGGGTAAGATTTAAGGCAGTAGTTGAAGACATCATCATTTTTCCTCCTCTTTTCGTACTTTCCTTTTCATGCGTTAGTCGATTTGCTATTGAATAGCAATGTTGAAATGAAGCATCTTTCTGAAAGGCGTTGTCACCGAGCCTAAATTGGGAAGTTGGGCAATAGCTCTAATCACATGAAATCACTGAGTCACCCGGCCCTGCAAACCACAAGGCTCAAGTCCCAAGACCAGGACTGGTGACAGCGGGGAACCAAAGAAGATTTCGGTGTTTGGCCGATGCATCAACGTTGGGGGGGTTGCATTGATCTCACTACAGTCAGGCCAGTTAATGAGCAGATTTTGACAGAGCCTTGCGTAATGCGTTGATTTGGGGTACTAACCTGATTACAAAAGTCTATTTGGGTGACGGAGCCTGGCACAGGCTGCCCAGAGAGGCTGTGGGGTCTCCTCCTTGGAGGCCTTCCAAAGCCGCCTGGAGATGGGCCTGGGCAGCCTGCGCTGGGTGGCCCTGCTGGGGCAGGGCTTGGGCCTGGTGGCCTCCAGAGGGCCCTGACAGCCTCAGCCATCCTGTGACTGGTACAGGGTATCTGAAGGACACTGTCCATTTAGTAGAAATCTAGTGACTTAAAGAGGAAGTAATTTCCAAGAACTCTGTTGTTTTGAGGCACTTCTGTTGTTGCAGCATTTTTAAGAGTTTAAAGTTTACTTGCTTGGGGGACTGGGGAGGCAACTGGAAAAAAATAAATCCATCTTTAATTGTTCTTGATATTTTAATAATAAATTTTTGGCGGTTTCTTAAGTAATCATACGTAGCATATTTAGTAACATGGTCTCTTTCAATGACTTCTCGATCGAGAAATTCTGGTTGGGAACCTGTTTAGCATTGCCTTGATGATTTCTCAAAGCAATACAGTTTTTTTCTATTACAGCTTTTTTTATTAAAGGTCCTTTTTTTTCCTTTTTTTTCTGTATTGCAAAATTGATAAGTTGATTTGATATATAGTAAGCTACAGAATATATTTTTATCTGTGTTTTATGTATTAAAATCAGAGAACGTTTTAGAAAGAATAGGTTGTAAGAATTTAGATGACACTAGTTTCACTTGCCAAATATTTTTCAGAAATGGGCTTTGGGAATTGTTTGACTTGATACACATAAGATGGGAGGAATGGACAAGTCAGTATCTGCAGTATCAAACAGCCTTCAAATTCCTTTGGAAAAGAAATGCAACTGTATTTGGTCTATTTAAAATTAAGCTAGATGAAAGCTGTAGTAAAACTTAGGGAGCAGTCTCGGGGAGGAGGGATGCTGGGCAATTTGACTACAAATACCTTCAGTGTGTAGTGGATGTTGTTCTTCAAGAGAACTCAATAAAATAAATGGAAGTATTGATAAGCCAGTGGAGATGCATTACGCAGCCACATCAGTGAATCTGTTCTTTTCACCTCTGGGGATGAGGAAAAGCAGTTAAAATGCAGAACGTAGCAACTCATCAGTTTCAGGCAAAGACGCCAGCTTGCAGGAGCACGAAAAGCCTTAGCAAATAAGTCTTACTGAAATGGAGCAAATATATCTGCGTTGTAAATGGGCGTTTGTCTGGCAAAGACGGTGAGTAATGTAAACCACAATTAGCAAATGGAATATAAGTTTTCAGAAAGGGTTTTGTTTTTTTTTTGCCACTGGTATACAAGCGTTGTATGTACATTTGGTAAAGTAGGATACAATTTTAAGCCAGTTGAACTTTTCTATCCTAAGCAGCAGTTCTCAGAACAACGTGTAGCTAAGCAGCCTTGCTTTAGTGCCTTCACTGGAGGCAGGAGGAGGAAAGAGAAACCCTCTTTTTGGTTTCAAAGCTGGACTGCTCAGGTAAGGAGCATCTCTGCTTACTGTCTTTCAGTCAGCAAAGCTTTGGGCAGGTTGTGTGGCCAGGGGCAGCAGATTAGGGCTGGGGAATTGACAGTGCCACAGCGTTGGGTCTGAGGGGTGATCAGGAGGAAATTCCCCTTTTGTGAAGTTCAGGATAGGGCCGCAGGACCCCCGGGTGCTGCGGCAGGGACAAGCCAGTAGTGAAAGGGTGCAAAGCTGGGCTTTCCCAGTGGGGCCAGGGAGACAGAAAGCAAATTCATAGGAAGGAGGTCTTCCTCCGTGCTGCCGCTCAGAAAACAGTCTGCTCTGTAAAGCTGTGACTGAGAGAGGAAAGGAAGAGGGTAGGTGAGGTGGGAGGCACGCGTCTGGGTCTCCCTAGTAGTGTTGGGGCCAGATGGCTTGGTTCTCTGTTGAGAGAAGAAAGATTTGCAGTGGATCCCTTCTATGGATGGGAACATTATCTAGAAACGGTGCTAGCTGGTTTTGTTTTTGTTTTTTTATCTCGGCAATATGTCCACCTAAACATTAAACCTACTCACAGTACTTGGCAACTTGTTTGTAAGAAACAAAAGTGAACTAGTTTAGCATGGGGCAACTGTAAATTACGAACAGTGTTATTTCCTATTAGGCACCGTACCATGAAAGAGGCTCTCTGCTGTGCTCCCGCTCGTTTTCCCCTCATGTGAAAGCTAATCCATCGGTCTGGATTTCTATTCACAATTATTAGTTGTGTTACAAGAGGATTATCATTTCAGGTGAACTGCAAGCAGTGAGTTGGACTGTGAAAATACCGTTGTGTTTTTAATGCGAACATATCTGCTAGGGCAACAAAGACAGTAAGAAGGCCAAAATGATGGCTGCAGCCACAAGATTACTTGGCTCTTTCAGGTATGACTCCTGAAGTGCCCAAATGTTCAATTTTCCATGAAATTTCTTACATGGGCTTCGTTCAGTTTGGAGACAGGAATAGGGGTACCCTTATAAATAGCAGTAAATGAAGATTTGCTGTTGATTCTTCCAGAGATTACTCACATAGAGCATAGTTTTTTAACGGAGTTGTGATTTTTGTTACGGATATATGTGAAATTTATAATGGCCCTAACTTCGTTCTTGCTTGGCCATCCTACTGACTCGTATTTTTAGTCTTGCTTCCCAAGGAAGCGAGGCTTGCACTAAGTCATGCTGTCACAGTCAGCTGTCATTGTCCATCCATCTGCCTACCCTCGATAACTCAGCCAATTTCAAGCAAACCTGACAGACTGGTGGAGGCAAAGGAACAACTTCTGTGCAGCTCAGCGGCTGGGAGGGTCGCTGATGGTGTCCCCCCCTTGACACCAGCAAGCCCAGCTCGTGGCTCCACCAGGGGAGCCCGAGCGAGCCGGGCACGGCGCGTGGCCAGCCGGTAAAACCCCAAGTGGGGAGATGGAGCCAGCTTTGGAGGCAGTTTGGAGGCTGCAGCAGGGGGCCGCAGGTGTGAGCAGGATGCGGGGAAGCAAAGGCAGCTGTCTGGTAAGGGGGCTGTGGCTGAGAGACGGGGCAGGCGGCGGGGAATGGTGCGGCAGGCGGCGCGAGGAGAAAAACAGCAACAGATTTCCTTCGCTCTGCTCACAGAACAACCTGTTTCCTCTTCTGCCATGGACGCGGCTACGGATGTTACAACCTCGCATTAAAAATAGCAGCAGATAACGCCGCGTGCGCCCTCCTCTGTGCTTGGCTGCGGATGGGGCTCGGGATGGTTCCTTACCTTAACCAGCCTGGTTGGAAACCAAGGCTTTGGTGCACCTCACTGCTATTGCAGAACGCGTGTTGTTAGCCTTAAAAAGCTTGGCTACGTTAAACGTTACAGCTCAAACTGAAAAACTCCAACTCTTTGCCCTAACTGATAATGAAAACCAGCAAAATTTCTGTTTTTTTTTTCTTTCCTATGTGGTCACGGTTTGTTTTGAATGGGGAGGATGGAAAAGCATGCTTAAAATGTCAGGCACGGCACTGGAAAGTTTGTGGAAAAAGTTGCAGCTTATGAAACTCCAAGAAAGTGCATGGATGATAACCTTTTCCTAAAAGTTTAGTCATCTTTATCAGACTTCAGGTTGTTGATTTATAATTTTTGTCATTTTTTTTTCCAACTGTTTGTTGACTTTTTGTTTGTTTGTTTTCTGTAGATACTTCTGCTCGTGGCATTCTCTTATCACACCGCATCCCTGTATTTCATAGTTATCTCTGTGCTTTGATTTTGAAGTAGTCATATTCTGGCCAGCTACTCCATCATCTGCTCTTTTTTTTTCACTTTATTAGTTCTCCTGCTATAACCCAAGGCGTGGTGCTGCACATCTCCCTTACAAACTTCATCAAAGCCTAAGCTTTTAGTTGGAAAGGTTCAATGTTAGCACAGGGCTTTATGCGGATTGGATCTGTTGAGATGCAGTTTCTTGTTTTGCATGAAGTTGTAACGAGGATTTCCTAACTAAGCGCCCCTCAAGTTGTGTTTGTTTATATTACCCCAACTTAATGCCCCGTAGTTCTGCTATTATACCTCCTTGCCTTTTGGTTGAAAATGCTCTCTAAACTGATGAAAATTTTCACTCTTGGCAGAAATCTGCCCCTGGCCAATTTCCGATTAGAGCTCGCTTGGAATAAAAGCTCTGTTTTCCTGCGATTGTCTCCCCCAGTACAATAAGTGGGTCGCTGTCATTTTGCCCGAAAGGGCAGCCATCGGCTCTCAGCTCCAATTATCTGCTCAGAATTACATTAGGATGTAAGCAGGCTCCAACAGGAAGCAAGGAACTGTTTGGGAAGGTCAGGAAACACTTCAGGATCATCGTAATTTTCTGCCGTCTTCTGAGATGTTAAGGCTGTGAGTTAACATGGTTAGCACTTGTAGTAAGCATTAAGTTTGTGGTCACGTCTCCACTGTTTGTGTGTGTTGTTTGGCTAAACCTGTGAAATATGCCAGATAGTTTCAATTGCACTAAACAAGACAATAAAAATAGTTTTGCAGAATTTATTTATTACATGCCAGCCCCAAAGTGGTCTGGCAGCTGGACTTGGATCTCCCTAGGTCCCTTCCAAATGAGCTATTCTGTTCTGTAAATGTGTACATGTATATATAGAAATATAAAATGCACACGCTTTTCAGCAGTGGCACAGCCCGATTTAACTAGTCCTGAATTGCTAAAATGAAATTGCATGCATCTCTTTCTAATAAGACTATTTAAAGAAACAAAAAGTTCTGTCCTTTTCATTCAGTCTTCCATAATCAGTTTGTATTCATCATGTCTCAAGTGACTGTGTCTTCTCCCGGCAAGGATCTAGAAGCACGAAGAAAAGTACAAAAGCCCTGATTTCTATGTTGATTTTTTGCATTCTGTCCAAGGCATGACATTTTGGGTGTTGCTTGGTTTGTGATATAGTGAGATTTCATCTTTTGTATTTATCTTCTCAACTTTTAGAGCTGGATTTCAGAATAGAAGGCTACTTACTCACTTTATCTTTCTGTTTATATATAAGCTGTTAAGCAGTCCTTGCTGCAAAAGTTTGATAGTGAATTGTGTAGCACTCCTTCCATATGTAAACTTACATTAGCATGGCCCCTAAAGAAAAGTTATGCATTTAATGATACTGGTGTTTATTCTATATGCTGTATTTCATGCTGTAATTGAAGCCGTGACAGTTACAGGAGAACTTACACATTGTAGGGGGAGCGTACTCAAATAGTCACCTTGTGAGATTTGCACTTCTACCATACGTGGCTAGGCTTTGGAGAAAGAGGTGCAGAATTCATAAGTGGGCTTGCTGTTGGAAATGGTTGCGGCTGTAGCTGCCTGGGGACTGAACCAAAGAATGAAGAAAGCAGAATGTAATCTGTAGAGAAACGAAAGTTTTATCACTCGTTTATTTTTGCAGAGGGTTTTTATTTTCCTGTTTTGCTTGAGCCAATTAAAGTTATCACTAAAATGAAAAGGCATGATCAGTTGACTGGGTTTTTAGATATAACACCAAGCTATGCAAAGCTTCCAGTGATTCATAATGAATAAAGTATGTGTTTTTAAGTGTGTGTTAAGACTCTGGTACTGTTGGGAAGGGAAGAAAGCAATTTTAATGCCAATTGCACCATACCTAATGGTGTGTAAGCTAGATGTTAAAGATTATCTCTCAAACGTGTTGACATTTCCTGACTGTCTGCAGAGTTAGAAATGAGCTCTCCGATAACGAGATGAAATTTGGAGTGACGCAAGAGCCGTCTGCAGCATGGGGAGGACGTTGAGTGACCGCTTTACGCTTCTGTCTTTATTTAACAGGCTTGGGAAAAACAAAAAGGAAGACGAGCGCGCGAGACGCCTCGCCTACTCCCAGCACAGATGCGGAGTACCCGTCCAACGGCAGCAGCGGGGACCGCATCTACGACCTCAACATTCCTGCCTATGTCAAGTTCGCCTACGTGGCAGAGAGAGAGGATGAACTGTCCCTCGTCAAGGGGTCCCGGGTCATCGTCATGGAGAAGTGCAGCGATGGCTGGTGGAGAGGGAGCTACAACGGACAGATCGGCTGGTTTCCTTCGAACTATGTGGTAGAGGAAGTTGAGGAGGCCACTGCAGATTCACCGAGCTTCCTGAGCTTGAGGAAAGGCGCTTCCATGAGTAACGGCCAGGGCACCAAAGTACTCCACGTTGTTCAGACACTGTATCCATTCAGCTCCGTCACAGAAGAAGAGCTCAATTTTGAAAAAGGGGAAACAATGGAAGTCATTGAAAAGCCAGAAAACGACCCAGAATGGTGGAAATGTAAAAATTCCAGAGGGCAAATTGGTCTTGTTCCTAAAAACTATGTAGTAATCGTTAGCGATGGTCCTACCATTAACACTTCCCATCCACCTCAGATAAGCTACACGGGACCATCTTCCACCGGACGATTTGCTGGAAGAGAGTGGTATTATGGGAATGTTACCCGACATCAAGCAGAATGTGCCCTAAACGAGAGGGGAGTGGAAGGAGACTTCCTTGTTAGAGATAGTGAATCCTCGGTAAGTGCTATTCAGCGCCGCGGTCTTTGTAAGACGTGATATTTGGTTTAACAAGTGTGGAAGCTCATAATGACCATATCCTTAAAAAAAAAAAAAATAAGGGCTTTTCATCTGTAAAGAAACAAGCAATGCTTCAGTGGTACAAACTGATACATGTACAGAGTGTGAGAATCAGTCTCTCAGAAATTCAGTGACATTTACACTGAAATTTAACAACTACGGACTGCATTATCCAGGGCTTCTTAATTAGCAGACAAGTAACTAGATATTTAAAGCTTCCATCTGACTTTTCCTGTATTCCTCATATGCAGTCCTCAAATTTACGGCACTCCCAAGGAAAAAAAAATCTTGCAAATTGCAAATTTAGTCATTAATTTGAATTTAAAGCCAGTTTAAAATGGGATGTTTGCGTTGATCAGTTTTGTTTTGCCTTTAATTAACATAGGTTAATACTGTAGGTTATATAAACTATTGATTAAAAACTTATTTTCATGTGTTTCTGCTCTACTTAGATGATTTAGGTTGTAATAGGATAAAATTATTATTACATCTAACTGTTAAGATTATGATGCACAACAAAAAAGGCCAAGTGAGTAGCTCGTATTACTTGGAAATTGAGCCTTGATGACATCAGAGGGATGTTAAGTAATGCTGATTAGGGATTATTATAATTCCGAAAGTTCAAATTTAAAGTTACCCTGAAAGGCCTTTCATGTATGCTGAAGCCAGGGAAAGCATAGTTAAAGCACTCAAAAAATAATTATCCCTTTGCTGTGATTTTTAAAAGATGACAGATTTTGATAATTCCCAAACACCTTTCTAACACTACAAAAATATATATATGTTGAAGATAAATGGAATCTTAATTTGGGATCAGGGCTTTTCAGCATTCGTTGCTTCAACTGTAGGACCATTATTCCATGAGGACAAATCGTTTCATACGTGCTTCCACCTAAGTGTTTAGCTGCTTGAGGTATAAAAATTCAAAATCAATACAGTTATATCCGCTCAGCCTTTTAATTTGAGGGTACACAACTGCCAAAATACAGTAAGCTACAGACATCTATCTCTATGCTACAGTTGTTTCGGGTTTTCCCCATATTGTAGGTTGCGCTGGTTGGCAGCGTGGATTACAAATAAAAATTAAAGCAGTGTCAACTGCCTTAAACTTAATTTAAAGCGGAGCCATCTTCTTGACTCCGCTTTGTCTTCAGGAGACTGTACTGATCGCATAAATCACTTGTGGTTAGAACTGGTGGTAGTCTTTATCATAATTGCCTGTGAACGGAGGAGAAGCTGCTCCCGTGTGCTGTTCCTAACGTAAGTGATTTCATTAACCAGTCGATAGGACGTGTTGGCATGCCTGTGGTGTGAAATGAAGAACGGGCTCTAAGTAATGGGGAGAATGAAGCTTGAGTTCAAATCTGGAAGTAAAGATCCTTTTAGTTCTCGATATTTTCTGAAGTGTGTTTCACATTTTTCACTTGCTGATTTTGTTCTTAAATTATAATCTCTACTACTCAGAAGAGGTCCCAGGATGAAGTCAAAATCTCAGGTAGTACTAAGGCAGAGACAGGTAGCACACGCTTTATCCCCTCGGAATACGACTTCTTTCCCTACTTTAATAATCTAAAAGGCCGCTTTTTAGTTCAGCAGAATATCTTCTGAATTAACAGAGCCTGTATTTCTAATGTAACGACTGAAATTTGGAATTGGCTGGCTTGTTGGCTCTTGGCGAGAGAGATGAACAGAGGCTTATAGTGACAGTAGAAAAAAAGCATAAAGACAATGAAGTTGTTAATTTTGTAGAATTTTTTAAATCCAAATTAAACATTGCTTTCTGATTTTTGAAAAACATTGGTAGTTCACTATTACTGTTTCCTTATTCCCTGAAATTTTGACATCATATTGATGAAAATAGAAATCTGTAATATTCCAGAAGTTTTTCTGGATAGAGAAAATGGTCTGAGTAACTTTCAGGCATCATTTCTCAATTGATTTTCTCTGCAGCAGACACGTAGCTGTCAGACTACTTTCTTTGAAGCTCTCTTGTTGAGTTCCTATTTCTGCTGTTAGTTAACTGTAAGCACAAAATGAAGACAAATGCAAGTAAATCAGGGAAGACTGGAGAGAAAAACAGGTTAAATGAAAATAAATCAGAGGAGACCCAGAAGGGAAAAAAAAAAAAGTTAGAAAACATGACTTATGAACAGAGGCTGACAGAACTGAGTTTGTTTAGCCAACAAAAGACAAGACTGAGGTAAGGGCATAGAGTTTTCCAAATGTGGCAAGCCACTAGAGGATGATGGTGACCATTAAATTGCTCTGCAGCAGTCCTGACGTCCCTTCAGCCCAGCACCCTGGCTGCCAGGTCCGTCTGTCCAGCAGATGGAGGCCGACTTTCAGATCCGGATGCTGTATTTTGGGTTATCCTGGCTGGTAGTGACCAATGGTCTTGGACAGTTTGAAGATGGATGTGTTACTTAAAATACAGAAATGCACACCCATTTCTTGGTGTGTGTGCTGTGTCACACTGACCATTGCGTTACACCTCGTTTCCTTGCGTTTAGCAGCCTACATCTTGAGTAAACTAATTTCCTTGAAAGGACAAGGCAACCTTTTAATTTAATATGACATCGTAACACTAAACACATTTGTGTTCAAAGCATTTCCAGACTCGTTCTCTTCATTGTTACTGGGGAAATCGTTGCTTTTTGAGGCAAAAGATTCATTCAGACTGCGTAAGTTGTTCCCAGCATCTAACACCTCTGGGAATCCCAGAGAGTTTACTCAGTTCATGTTACAGCAAGGTTTTTTTACACAAAATAAAAAATAATCTGATCTGAAGAACTCATCGTTTTTCTTTTTCCAGTCTTGATCTGGACTTGCAGATCCTGTACGTGGCTTTTTTAAGCAATGAGAGTCTTTGTAGTTAGGCATGAAAATGCCTACTTCCTTGTGATATCACTTGGGAATTTCATTTTTTTTTTTTTAGATTTAAAGAAATATTTTACTATATCCCAAGCTTTTTTCTGCCCTAATCTTTTATGTATATTGTATTATCGTATAATTTCTTAATGTATGTTATTCGTAAAAGTATTGGGGACTGCTAGATTGTTTTCATTTTTCTATAAGTACCAGGAATCGTCTAATAAGCTAATGGATGCACTCGATAGCATCAGGGAAAATCTCGCTGAGAAGGACGGGGCTGAGCAGAGGGAGATTGCTGGCTCTCCCTTTGCTCAATCTTCTGCCAGACCAGCACTTCCCCTTGCATTGTAGTATGAACCCACCTATTAAAGCCAAAGGTACAGGGGATTTTTTCCTTTCTAAAGAGGCCTATAGATAAACCAGAGTCATCCTGGTGTTCTTGTGCCTGATCTTTGATGTGTTTTTTTTTCTGTAGCCTTCCATCAACATAATTACAGAAAGTCTTAGATTTTTTTTGAGTTCTGTGCTCCCTACTAGCTATGACGAGCTCTGTTTGGATAGGTGAGGGTTTATGTTGTTCTGCATTCCCTTGAATGAGCGGGAGACTGTCATTTTTTCCTTTTAAAACTTCACTATATGCAATATTTTACAATATTTCTCTAGATTTGACTTACCAGTTGTTTGTCTCCCAGCCAGATTCCTTTAGCCAAAACTGCTGTCCTCAGTTATGCTCAGATCTAAGGGGTGCTGCTGCACTGGAGAATACCCTGAGATGAACTCCTGGGTAGCTAGCAGTCTGATTATCTTCATTAATTACGAAATACTATTATTAGAATCATAAACCTGTTTGAACCATTTAAGCCCGCAGTTTATGTAACAGGCACAGTTACCTGCTGCTAAGTTTTTTGCCAACTCTGTTACACGGAGGTAATGTCACCTTAGCTTTTGGTGTTGAGACTGAAGCAGAGCACAGAAAATGGCTTTATTTATTCTTCCTGTTGCAGGCTGCTCGGCTGATTTAAGGAAAAAAAAAAAAAGTTTGTCTCTTTTAAGTAGCACTCTTTAACAAATAAGGCAGATTTAATCTCCGCAGAGTCTCTGTAGAGCCACTTTTTACCTGTTCTGAGTTGCAGGCGGTCAGATTTGTGCTTTCACTGCAGCACCTGGCACAAGACGACGTCTGGGCTCACCCTTTTGGGCGGGTGATGGTCGTGCTTTGAAGATCCAGGACTTGGTTTCTGCTGGGGAGAGGAGCAAATCTGGAAGGAAGATCCTGCTGCTGCCGGTGCCCTGAGGCCCAACGGGAGCTGCTGCCAGCACCTGCGGGCCCCTTGCGCTCTGCTGCGGCTGGGCCTGAAATTGTGCTGGGCCCCCGGTGAGGCAAGGCTGCTTCAGAGTGACAGCAGAGTAAAGAGGCGTAGGCCGAGAGCTTGTATGCTTTTTGAGGTGCTAATTTGGTAGCATTCAGGGTGTCCCATGTTATTATCCTGGAGTTTCAATCCTGCAAGTGTCAGGTAGAAGCGATGAAACGTGGCAACTGTTCAAAAACTGCAGCATTTGTCGTGCTCCGTGACGTGCTGTGATTGACAGCTACGGCAGAGAGAAGGAGGAAGCTTAGCTTTAAAACAGGCTCGAGGAAATATCCCAGTGGTTTATTTCAATGGAAAAATGGGAATTTTATTAGAACTGCATTTGAAACCAATGGAGCTGGTTCACGTTTCTTACCTGTGTAACATTTACGTGAGACCGTGGTGGATGTTACATAAAGAAGAAAGGTATTTGTGTATATCTGAATAGGGTGGGAGGGGTAGATAAGCAAAGTCTAAACCCTCCCAGGTTGTTTTTTCCAGCTTGGCCACAGACCTTTGAGCTATAACTTGCCTTTTTTTTTAATGTGTATGTGACTGAATTAGGAGGAGGAGCGAGGAAAACCTGGGCTTGTAACTTGAAGGAGTTGGGGAGCGGGCTCACGGATTAACCTGCAAAATGAGAAAATCTTCCATGGAGGGAAAGGTGGTGCTAGGTGAAACTGGACCAAACAGGAAAGTTAAGGGATGGGAGCAGTAAAAGGCTTTCAGAGGGGAGTATTTTCCCAGCATCGCCACTTAGGAGAAAAGTGTCTTGTTTCATTCTCAAATGGAGATTGTAAAGAGGGTACTTTCTACCACGGTTTGCTTTGTTTTCCCTTGTAAGACCAAAGAAGTAAAATTAAAGGAACATTTTCCTGCCTGATGTCTCCCACGTGCACCAGCAGCCTATTGTTGTCTTAGTCACTAAGCAAGAGTTGAAGTAAAGGATTCTGAAAGAATATCAGAAATTTCACACCTGGACTGAGGAGCTGCAAACACATAACGGCTAATCTTCAACGGTCTGTGGTAGGAATCGATTTAACTTCAGATTTAGGTCTTCCCAATTATGACAGTTCAACAGTATTCCCAGGTTCCCTGCCATGAGGCTGTGCTCTGTAATTCAGTTGCAGAGTCATCAAGAGCCCCATAGATAGCAGGGATTAAAGCTTAACTTCTGATGTGCCTTTATTCAGTGTACGTGAGGCTTTTATTCCTGGAAAAGTTCGTGTGCAAACATCCAAATGGAGCAATTAATTTAAGAGGGAGAAGGGAGAAAAAAATTGGCCAGCAGTTGAAACAAAATAGCTTAAACAGTAAATAAAATAAACAGGCTTGGAGCAAGTCCAAGGAGGACAGCAGGGAACCGATTCAAGCTGCATCGAACCAGCATATTTTGGAACAGCAGTGTTAAAAGCACTGCTTTATCTACAGATTTTTTTTATTTTTTGAGATAATCTTTTTAATCATTTTGCATATTTGTTACAGTGGGAAAGTACCAAAATAAAAGGAAACGCAAGGCCCGGGTGCTTTTGCTGTTTGTTCTCATATCCTGGCGAATTTACTAATTGGAGGCCAAGAAGGGGTTTCGGGGCTTTTGCAACAGCTGTTCAGGCTCTTCCATCTCCTTGCACCGGATGATGACTCTCAAAAGAGTTAGATCAGCCTTTCCGCTATTTTAAAAATTAAATTAGAGGATGAAAAGAGCAACTTTGTAACATATATTCTGGGAAAAAAATCAGCAATAATGATATCTTCTCTTTATGCACGAATCTAATTAGCAGCTCAGAGGCTGGGAAGAATGGACAGCAGTTCAGGAGGACATTCATTCATTAAAGTGTGTAACCAAAATGGCAGGAAATGTGTTTAACATATTGTGCAGGCCACCTCACAAAGATCTAAGCATGGCCAGCGCCTGGGAGAGGGGTCTAGGGGCTGCTCCGGCACCTCTCTGTTCGTCAGCGCTGCCACCTTGCTGGACTAAAGGCTACGATTCTTAGCGAATACAAGGAAGTTGGACAACCCATACTGCTGGCATACTGGAAACAACTGCTTGGTTAGAAAAATTACAACTTTGTGAAGCACAAAGTGGTTATTTCAGTTTTTAACCTTTGTCGTAAAGACTCTTCCTATTTCTAAAAGCAAACAAAACATGGTTTTGGTTCAGGTTATGAACTTTCCATTTGTAAGCTCTTCCATTTAAAATGAGGGCCTTCCAACCCTCATCACCCAGTTTTCATCTGACATACGATCACCGTCAGAAGCACCAGCATCCCAGGGCTTGCTCAGAGCTTTGCTTGTGCACACCTCTGCTTCAGCCCCGGGCAGCAGTGCTGACAGCCGGCTGGTCCCTCGTGGGTCTTGTTCTGCCTGGGTGGGGGTGGGAGCTGGGGAGCTGGCACCTTCCTTCTTTTCTGCCTCTGCATGTGGTGCAGAAAGGGGAAGGGTCTCATCCCTTCTCTTCGTTAAAGTAATCAGTTGTGAAGACTTAAGAAATTTACCGTGCGAAACTACTCTGTTCTGGATAATTTAATTAGTGCTGAAACTTTGTCTTTTGTGGTTGGGGACTTGACGGTGTGGTTTGTGTTTTAATTCTGTAGCTTTATCTTATTAAGAAAAAGGTGTACTCAGTAGGAGAAATTATTTCTCATACATGTGGTGATGAAGATAAAAGGTGTTTTTTTTCTTTTGCAATACAAAGCGAGAACGGCCCTCTAGTGGTCACAGATTTAAAAAAAAAAAAAAAAAGTGATGGGGGGATTTTCTTCACCTCACCCAAGCAATATTGCAATAATTGGTCTCTCCAGGGCACTCTAACTAGCAAAGAAACCAAAATGATGAAAGTTTTTTCTCTTCTCCTCGACATTCTCATGCTTCTAGATTGAGGAACTAAGACAATTTTTGCAATTTATTCGTGTAATTGGCAACTTCAGACTGTGCATCTGGGGAGCTTTCACTTAACTGACTTAACTGTGCATGTTAATAACAATGGCAATTATTTATTGAATAATAGACTATTGGGTTTCTTAAGTAGCTAGAGCACTGAGCTGTGGAGCACAAAGACTAGCATAAATTACACCGTCAGCTCTGTTACACAGTTTGTTCCTGAAACAGCAAAATCCAGCCTTCTTTTTGTTGACTTTCTTGTAATTCTCTGTTTCTTTTCTTTTTGAATTCTTCTCAACAGCCCAGTGACTTCTCGGTATCTCTAAAGGCATCGGGGAAGAACAAACATTTCAAGGTGCAGCTCGTGGACAATGTCTATTGTATTGGGCAGCGTCGCTTTAATACTATGGATGAGTTGGTGGAACACTACAAAAAGGCTCCCATCTTCACCAGTGAACACGGGGAAAAGCTATATCTTGTGAAAGCACTTCAGTGACGTTGAAGATGGACTCGGCCGCCCAGGCCTCTTATAACTTCCAAGCCTTAGGTCCTAAATTCACTTTTATAGAGCAGAGCAATATCTGAAGCAGGCTTAAAGAGTAGGCTCTTTCCAACGTGTTTGCTCTGTTGGTTGTTATTTGTCCTTTTTCGTTTGCCTACTTTTGTGTTTCAGTTCTGTTAATCTCAGATCACCTCCTTTCAGGTCGAGCCGTTCACTAGGTGGCCGTTGCGAGCGCTCACTTCCATGACCGAGTTCTAAACCCCCCTCCTCTGCGTACGTTTACGGAGGTAGCTCGGATGAGAAGGAGGGGGGTTTGCAATTCAAAGCAGTGTTAACCTCTTCCAGCGGCTCACGCAGACAGAACTCTTCGTTAAGAGACATCGGGCACAGCTTGAATGCACTGAGGCTGCAGCTGAGTGAGTGAGATACAGTAGACATGACGGTTGTGGCTGTGAGTTCTGTAGCTATTTTGCTTCCCGTATTACAGAAACTCCTAGCTCCTAGAAGCACTCTTTACACTGTACTCTGCTATTACATTGCCTCTCTGACTCTTCGCAAAGAGTACACTAATTAAAGCATTTTGTAATAGTACTTCCTAAACTACTATGGTAAGATTGTAGTAAAAGAAAACTATCTAGTGTATTTTGGTCTGTAATTGCAACAAAGAGAAATTTTATTTGAAAGTTGATTACTAGAGAAAGAATCATTGAAATGTAAAGACTGAATGTTTTGGTAATCTACAACCAAATGTGCCATCCACATAATGCTTTTTCCTCTTGCCCTTCTGCTTGTTTGAATTAAACAGTTATGTATTTAATTCTCAAAGTAATATGTATCTGTAGCTGATTGTTGACACTAATACAGAAGATTAATAAAAAATGATCTTGGGATGGGTGGGGCGGGCTACCAACACTATATATATATTTGCTTTACAGAAAGAAATCTTCAGGTTTTACAGAGGATGGTGTGATTGGTAGGAAGAGACACACAGAATGTTTATGAAGAAAATGCATTTCTCTCTTTTCTTTACATTTAAACTCCTTTATGGTTTAAATATACAGTCTTTAGATGGCACACTCCTGAGATTGAAGAAGGGGATCTTAGGATCTCCAAATCTTGCATACTCAGTTTTTTGGATATTGTAATAAAAAAGGTATTATGTCACGATGGAGTACTGCATTTATCCTTGGGTGGTAGTCCCGGTGTTCCTTTAGCAAGGTGAAATAGAGTAAATTCTGAGTTTGTTTCTCTTGGAATTTATGTGACATAAAACAAAAAAAAAATTTGCCACCGTAGAGTACAGTTTGATATGAGGCAGCGTCTAACGACCTCCATGGTGATTCTTTCTGTGATAAGTCTGTTCATAGCTTTAATGAAAACTGCAAGAGGGAGCTGTTTTCTGGTACCTTTACTCAATTAAAACACGTTCCTTACAGATTTTATATTTCAGCCAGTAGTATTATGTGCGTAGCTGCAGCATAGGCAGAGCAGACACCGGTCTGCTGTGGTGCAAACCATACCATTGCCAGGAGACTGCACTGGTACCTCTGGGAGTGAAATCACCCTCTTGCTCAGCCCTGGCAGGCAAGTACGATTTTTCAAGTTCTACATGCATATTATTTTCCCACCGCTCTTGAAATCTTGTTTCTTTAGCAACTGTAGTTTTCTGTATGTGTTAACTAAAAATTGGGCACTGAAACTCCTGCTTGGTCCAGCCTCATGAAGGAAAGCAGAGATTCAGGACAGCCCAGAGCAGTTGTGTGTTGTTCTGGCGAGCACTACCTATGGCTGTGTTCCGGGAACAGAGCAGCTTTCCTTAGGGAGCTGGTGAGAAGTGCCAGTTGTTTACAGTCTGCTTGCGGAAGGACAGCACAGTGGCTTCCTTCTTAATCTTCACAAGAGAATTCTGCAGAGAATGTAGGTTTTTTTGCCGTCTAACATCTAGTTCTTTATTTAGGTAAATCTAAGCGTGTACCTTGAGTATGGCAGTGATGTTAAGAAAGTCAATTATACACTTGCTATATTTTGTTGTTGTTTTTTTTTAAGCAAACAAAAAATCCACTTTTTTCTAGTTTCTTTTTACAAGCTCTGATAGTTCCTAACCCCTTTCTAGGCTTGATAACTTAGAACTAAATAAAGTAGACTTCCAAGTGAAGTTTTTACCATATGCCTTATGCTTTGAGGGATTTTTAATCTTGTTGGTTTTTGTTTGTTTTTTCACCTGGTGCCTTGTAAAGAGCTTCTGTGTATAGAGGTGCAAATTGTTGAAGTATTTTGTTTTGGAAGCAGTTAGTTAATTTATGACCCAGCACTATGAAACGACTAGCTCGAATTATTTTTTCTTGAAACAAGCTTCATCTTGTTTTTGCCCACGCTGTATTTAATCAACATGCTGTCTATTCAGCGGGCTCATTAATAGGTCTTCAGTCGTTCCCAGTCTTTGCTAATTAAGATAGGTTTCTGCAAGTTTTGCTGCCTTTTTGACCTCGTTTTCTGGATTGGGCCTTAAGCATTAAAAATCTTCAGTGGTAACAGCTTAATAAAGGTGTAGTATGACATGGATTTTTTTTTTCCCCTCATTTTCTACCTCCCTTTTCCTATCATTTGACAAAACTGCATTCCTGTTTTTTGACTACTTAAAGCCTCTTTACCAAAACTTAGGACTGGGATGTGAGTTTTGTTGTAAGATTATAGGAATTGCGGTTACCTGAGTTTCTTCAACTGCAGTTTTTATTAAAGGCTCATATAATTTCTGATGGCAAAAAGACGGTCAAATCCTGTCACCTCTGAACTTGCACATCCTTGCTCTTCAATTCTGTAGCACTCCTTTCCTAAGGGTGTTATATTTAAAGGATGCTGTGGTTACTGTTCTTCCTAAATATCTTAGTCCTTGGTGTAAGCTTTTAGGCTGTCGAGTCTTACAAAAGTATGTGTATGTGCAAAGTTTCCAGATGGGTGGGGAGTAGGGCCTGGCTATCACCAGTGCTTTGTTTTATTTTTGGAGGGGAGACAAAGAGATGTTTTGCTTCTGTTTTCTGGCCGCTTCAGAGCGGTGCGTAGCTGGGAGCTGGTGCTGTTTGTCATTGAGCCTCCGCTGCCATG
Source organism: Anser anser (assembly GCF_964211835.1). Classification (NCBI taxonomy): domain Eukaryota; kingdom Metazoa; phylum Chordata; class Aves; order Anseriformes; family Anatidae; genus Anser; species Anser anser. Next base: position 144,677,666 of record NC_139720.1, read on the forward strand.
CTGCTGTTACTGATGGTGGTATTTGGCCAAAGTGCTGGGAGAGCTTCAGGGTTTACTCTGTTTTGCAGATGAATGCACACAAGCTTCTCCTTAGGCCCCAAGCCAGGCAGTTTCTAGCCAGCTCCAAACTGGAAGAAGCATGAACCTGGAGCATGACGCTGAGTCTCAGCCCGGAAGGCTTGCAGAGAAGTACAGCAGAAACTGTTTAAGACTGCTGTGTAGCTTTCAGCTGATTTAGGGTGTCTGTCAGCAAAATACGACACAGTTTGGTTCCAGATAGCCACAGCCGACCTGATTTAGTTCTGAAGGTAGTCACACAGCAGTTGCAGGCAGATTATTGAAGGATTAAGCGAAAAGTGAACCAAGAGCATGCCAGGTGAACTCACTTTGGTCCTACTGTACTGTAATAGCAAAGGGTTTGCTTAGCCTTCCCTTTTGGGAGAGAAGAGGTGGTTGGTTAATTAACATGAATATGGACAGTGTGAATGGACTATAAGTCACGGTCTTGAATAATTCTATTTAGTGTTTTCTTCAGATTTGTTTATCTTACAAATTTATCTGGAATTTTAAGTGTACAGCGATTCTTCCAAGCCTTTATTGTAGCTTTCCTATATTGTAAAACTGACCGCCTGGTTTAATGCTTTCACTGAGGGCAAATCGAGATCTACACTTAAATGATGAGTTTTGTTATAACAAAGCTGAAATACTATAAAACCACGGTACAGTTTTTCTTAGAAAAAATGACCAGGTTTTGCCTAAATTCTAAATAAATAAAACCAGAAAAGGGACCACACTTCTTTTGGATTAAGTCTGGCATTTTGCTTGGCAAAACCTACTAAGTAATTGGAAGGACATTTGTTTCTTCTTGGTCTTAAACCAGTTCAGTAATTTGGAAGTAAGGGAAACCTGCGCAATCTCTCCGGAATCTGAATCTGATGAGTTCTGTGTCCCTACTCCAGTAGGGTAGGATGACTCATTTTTAAATGGAAACTTGTTAACATATTCATACTGATAAGCTATGAAAGATAAATTGCTGAAGTAACACTCAGCTCTTGAAAATTGCACTAGGAACCGTGAGCCTTCCTACTCCTTTCTCTTCAGTCCTAACAAAATGTGGTGCTGGTTTTTAAGTGGAAAAGTATAAAGCAGCAAGAGTGCAGAGTGCGCGGTCCTTCGTAGTGCTATAGATCACCTGGACCACGTGAATAAAGGGTTTCAGAGTGAAAGGAAGATGCAGGTAGATGCTGCTATTCCTTTCACTCGTTGCTCCTAGGCGGATTAGGCTGTTAAGTAACAAGTAGATCAGCTGTGTAGTACTATCCTAGAAGGCATACTGCAATTCTAACCCAGCATGCACCAAGTTTAGTATATAATAATGCCTTGCATTTGTACCTTCTTGTGCTAGTGTCTTGCAGAAGCAGTGGGTTATTGTCTGGTTTAGTTGGGTATTCATATCCGTAACTGTTGGACATAAAATATATACATATATATATGTATATAGACTCACACACATACAGAGAATGTTTATGCACCTCAAATTACCTAATGTGAAATATTCCAGTTTAAGCTGTATTATATAGAGGTCCTTTGCTCTGGAGCCCTTTGCTGCTTTGATATTTTAAAACACCAGTTTCTCTTGTATGTTTTCTTGATGCTTCTTTTCTTGTTATAAAACAGATTTTTGTCTCCTCTGTTGTTTGAGCTACCTACCCAAGCTCCTATACAGAAGCTGACTAAGAGAAGTGGCATTTAGCCTTTCACATATTAGACAAGTTTTTCTTTGCTTTTTCTTTCCTATGTGGTAATATTAAGTGCTTTAGGAGTGGGAGGTTTAAAAAAAAAGGTCTTTAAATTGACAGATTATCTTCAGTAGTGGGAGTCCACAGTTATGAAGAAAAAGTTACAGGTAAGAAATGTTCTCTTCTATTTCCTTGTGTGAATTCAGTTTGGAATTCAGCTTGACATCGTATGGCACTGATGCATGAAGCATTAGAAAGGTTAACAAATTAATGTGTCACATGTTAAATCTTGCTACTGTATCTCTTATTGATGAAACAAAGCACTGTGTGGTTCTTGAACCACTTGAAAGGTGGTTTTGCCCTGATAGTGACCACTAGCTGTATTTCACAGATAAAATCATAATAGATTAAAAAAATATATGTTGATCTCAATGTCATACTCAGAAAACAATGCTGATCTTCAAAAGGGGACAATTTTAATTTTGAATTTTTTGGGGGAGTGGGGGGAAACACTTTTGGAAGGAAGGCCTATGAAGAGGTGTTTTGCTTCAATTTTCAAGCCAAATTTTGCATCTGAACCAATTTTCTGTTGCCTTCTGAGAAGCATCTCTTTGGGTGTGAGCCAGTCCACAGGTAACAACTGAACTGAATTAGCCTCCCAGCTGTAATTGAAACTGTGGTAGTGAATAATGGGTTACATTATTATTATTTTTTTATTTTGATTTCCATCAGATAGGATACATACATCTATATGGTAATTGATCAGTGGATACTGTGGGTTACTGACTTAGCTTTTCACCTGAGTTCAACTCCATAAAGTTGAAATAAGCTTGGTAATGATTATTTTTTTGTTGTTCCTTTTTATGTTGCAGAACCAGTAGTGCATTCAGAGCAATTACAATTTGTAATGCAAAGAAGTCCTTCAGTTGTGGTGGCTGGTATGTTTAGAATACTAAGTCTGTAGATGATGATAATACAGCAAAGAAGGAGTCAAGGGTAAGGGCGCCAGCAGACAGGCAGTGCGAACAGGCTCCTGGGATCACGAAGCAAGTATCTGAAGGTTTCTGTAGAACGTTTATTTCCATCTGAATATGCACAGCTAATGTATGAAAGTGAATACGAGTACCGATTTCTTTGTGCCAGCTTTCCTACTGAAAATCCTTTTAGGTTTATATCCCAGTAAAAAGTGGGATACTCAGTGTTTACCTGACTTTGCACCAGTGTCAGCCGGACCTCGTGCTGGCATAACGTGTCTCCATTAAGACAAAGTGATTGTCTTAGAGCAAATTGCCATAATGCAGTCGAAGCACTTGTACAACTGACTAGGCACAGAGTTAAGGTGAAGAGCAAGCTGGTGAATGAATGTTCACCAGTAATAGATGGGTACCGTGGAGGAGTCTTTCAATCCGGTTACTTTTCAGTCCTTTACCCTGGCTAACTGAGCAGGTTAGCCAACGCTGTCAGTGTTTGACTGTTCTGTGTTAATAAGGCGCAGAGTAGTTTCTTATGCTAATAGGTAGCTTTGATCAGGGGTGCCACTTTTCTGGCTTCTCTCTGAGAAATTATAATGCCCTGAAGTTCAGGACAGATTTTAAAAAATTATCATTACTTTTTTAACTTGTCATTACTTTTTTAACTTGTTTCTGATACAGTATATCACGCACTTATTTCTGATGTACAGCACGCTTCTGATCTACAGTATATCAGGCACCAGCCTTCTGATGCTGGTTGGTGTTACCTCTTCTGCAAAAGGGAGAGGTCTGAACGTGTTTCAGAACTTAACCATCTCAGCTCAGTCATTTGCCACGTGGTGAATATTTGTCAAAATGCCAGTCATGGTCCCTTTGATGGTAATAATATCTCCTGTTTTTAACTGTGATCTTGGAGACTTGTGTCTCTAAATTAACATCAAATTTGTTTTTTTCTCCCTAGTCTCTTTTCTTTCCTCTCTTTTCTTTTCCTCCACTCCAACACTTTTTCCATGAAAACGCACATGCATTTGTCTTCGGCATTCCTCTTGCTTCCTGGAAAGTCATCTTGTCAGTTCTGAAACTTTGCAGACCACCTGCAGTGACAGAGTTTTCATTGAATGTTGGCTTAATGAGAAGTAATGCCATTCTTGCTGAATGGCACGATCCTCTGGTGAGGTAAGTAAGAACTGGCAGTGCTTTCCTACTTTATGCTCGTCCTTTGAAGCACTTCATGCTAATGGAATGAACTCTGGCCATTTTTCAAAAAAAAAAAAACCAAGGGAATGAGTTCAGTTCTGGTTTAAATCAAATCACTTTTAAATGCATGTGAATCGTTTTAAAACTGTAAAAATGAAGAAGCTTGTTGAATATCTCAGAGCAGGGTGTAGCGAGGTGAGGGTCAGTCCCTTCTCCCAAGCAACGCGACGAGAGGAAGTGGCATCAAGTTGCTCCAGGGGAGGCTGAGGTTGGACTTGATGATCTCAGAGGTCTTTTCCAACCTAAATGATTCTATGACACTGCAATGTCTGGAACTACTTTACCAAGGGAAGGAGGAGACTGCTTTCTTCAGCATTAACAGGATGTTAATTCTTCAATACCAGTAGGACTTTTGAAAAATAAAACCAACCACATACAGAAACACGTCTAAAACCAAGCTGTGCGTAATAAATACAATTCTGAACCTTTGAGGACAGGATAGCACGCAGTCATCTAGCTTAATATTTTACTTATTTTTCAGTTAGTGCAGTGATTTTATTTTTATGCTTAGTTGGATGAATGATTTTGTTTGTGTGTTTTCTAACGCGGTTCCATGTGGTCTGACATTGCTTCCATTCGAGTGGTTGAGTTTCCAGGTATCCTGCTGCTCGTGTGCTTGCTCTTCTGTACTGACTTCCTGCCCCATTTGCATGTGGTCTCCCAGGCCACCTTTTCTCCTTGCCCCTATTTAATCTCCTTTGCCCTAAGGTTTCTCAAATTTTTCAGCTCCTCCTTCCTTTTTTAGTGTGGACTATCCCTCCATTTTCAACCGTAATAGTTAGAGCCTACTGAACAGACAGGAAAGATTGCTCTGCTCTCCAGGCTTGTTCTTTTTACATGCAGGTTGTAGAGAAGCAGGCCCACGTCCCTGGTAGAGGTGTGTTTGTGTTGTGGGCACAGCAAGCAGTAGGTCACCAAGCAACTGTATTGTTTGAGCAAACCTGTTCTCATCGTTCACAGGGGTGGTTCGTTGGACATGGTAATCCCAGCCTAAATCAGCGACCTGGCTTGAGGGCTTCAGCGCATGTGTTGGCAGCATGGATCACTTGGTGCTGAAATGGGCCAAGTGTCTGCAACTCTGCAACAGGGAGGGGAAAAAGACATGGTCAGTATTTGTGTGGATTTACCCCAAACGTCTCACATCATGCTCATCAAAATGAGCTGTGAAGTTCTGGAGTTATGCTGGTATTTTAGGGGAGGAGGAGTACAGCTGCATTTGTTTTGTTGTAAAGAAAGGAATTTAGTGCCCATCCCTCCTTTCCTGCTTGCCTAAGCTTCTTCTCCCTAACCTACTGGATGGTGTTTGCTGGCACTGAAGAGAGGAAACGCAAAGGAGTCCTCCAAGAGAGCTGTAATTCAGCAGTAGCTGGTTTTGTGAGATCCGATTTGCTTGAAGTGCATTGATGCATGGTTAGTCTGACATAGTGGAGATGTTCTACTGGCATATAAATAACTTTTAACACTGTGTTGTAGCTGTAAATGATAGTTTGTGCAGTTTATTGGGACTATTATAATTATGGGGCCTGCTACAAATCCTCATTCAAGAACCATATACGGAAAACAAAACCCTTTAATTAACAAAAAAAAAATGCCCTCAGCCCACGTACAAAAGGAAGGAACAATTCAAACTGAAGAGAGCAGCCAAAATAATTGCAGCCTACTGTATAATAATGATGGAAAGCAGACAAAGAGCATACACCGAGGAGCCATGGAGATGAAGTATCATAAAGGACTGGTGACAGATAACGCTATTAGGAGCGCGCTGGCCCACACGAACGCGATGATACATGTGTTGGCACCGGAGAGCAGGAGGGAAGTTGAGAGCGATTGCACAAGGCGTTTGCTAAGAGCACAGACGCCGCGGGCCCGTGCGGGAGGAAATGCAGTTTTGTTCTGAAGCGGTTCTTGCTCTCTCTCTTGAGATGCAGAGACTGGCTATAAACAACAGCAGGCTTGAATAAGCAATCAGTCTCTGCTTCTGCAGCAGGAAATGAAGACATCTAAGAAATCCCCTTTGTCCCAGATAGATGTGTGCACGCAGGCTTACTTTTCGTCCATTTAAAAGCCTTCTTCAAATTTGAATCGTTCTAGAATTAGCTTGCTTATCCTTTCAGAGTCCGTACACACCTTTCTGCGGCAGTGCGATCGCTGGGGAAAGGTTTGATTGCATTTGAACATGTGTGCAGACTTGCCCTGGGCTGCAGAGGGGTGACTAATTGTGGATGAGCTCAGTGCTCTCTGAAGGGAGGGCCGGCATTGGAACAATTGCAGTTGTGCCCACAATTGCCTTCAAAGTCCTCTGTTCCTCCACCTTCCCCACCACCCTGGTTGCTTTGGGAAGCATATCCCTTCGCCTTCTCTGATCTGTTTGGCAGCTCTGCTGCTTGTCCAAATTTATTCCAACTTCTAAGTCTGATGCTTGGAAGTAAACCTGGATCCTGCTTCTCTTCACACCAGCCTTTCCCTTTGGATATGGAAAATTACCGGCTTTGTACTCATACAAATGCCAGCCACAGAACCTGGTTTTCCACTGCTGTAACCAGGTGGACGTGTGATGTTATGCCTAAAAAGCACCAAAATTCACTGTGGTGCTTTTTGTAAAGCTGGAGAAAATAATAGTGAATCTTCTCCTTACCTTCAGTAGGTTGGACTTTTTTTTTTTTTTTTCCTTTTGTTTATCATCTCCTTCACTTCTGGACCTAAATACACCTTTCTTGTTACTCGTATTGACCGAGCCTGTCTTTTTGGTGGTTCCCCATCAGTTCTTGTGGGGCCTTCTGACTTCTCGAAGTAACCCACCTCCTCCCAGGCCGGTCACATAGAGGTGAGTTGTGAGCTTCCAGCATGCTGCTCCAAACGGAGCCATTCCCAGGCCCTGCGCTGCTAGCCTTTCCAATTCATAGGAGGGCAGTTTCTGTGCTCCTCTCCTTACTTCATGCCCCAGAGCTCAGGAAACAGGCTGGTCCTGCTACAGTCTTAAGGTAAATGCTTCCAATTTACACTCACCACATATATCGGATATGCAAACTTGTTAACATCAGCAAGACTCTTGTACAGCCATTCAAGCACAGACACAAAACTGCTAACCCTCAGCGATGCTGTCTATGCTGGTACGCACACAGATGCCTCCGCATATATTTTCTGAACACTTTTCTTTCAGATGTTAGAACATGATAGTGTTTACTATAAAAACACGCCGAAAATTAAGACTTCTACCTGAACCTTTGCATATGTGGCTGTTTTCCATACCTAGATACTATCCTTCGTCTGGTACCAAAACATTGGTAATGTTTTAGTTTTAATAGACAGTGGACATGAACTGAGATGCAAAAACGGAAAACAATTTATAAAGAGAATCACAACATTCATGCAGTAACCACAGAGAGCATAGCACCAACGTTCACTGTGCGTGTTTTCCAAGGACTTACACCAAGGCAGGTTGAAATTTAATGGAAAGATCAAAGGGACTACAGTTGGCTTGGGATCAAACTCCAGTACAATTTGTTTCTTACTGACTTATGTTTGATATCAGAAAGTACTAAGGCATTTACCTTTATGATTTTAGGAGGCCTAATTTTAGGGGATAGAAGGTATCAGAAATGTAAACTTCTGTTCTGGAGAATCTGACCGAATCATGTTTGTGTTTTCTAAACTATTATGCAGGAAGTATACTTTATCAATGGGGCAAAAAGGATAAAAAAAAAAGTGGAGACGGTGCCAAATTGGCAAAGAAAATGTCCTGTGAAAGAGGATTTCGTGCTTGCTTTGCTATAAACTGTTGCAGTGTTCTTTAACTGAACCTGACTTTCTGTGTTTTCTGCTGTAGAATCACTACGGCTTTTTCCAGGATTAAAATTCAGCCCTCCAGCTCCAGAGCTCCCTTTCCTAATGCTATTTTACCCTTGCCAGAGGAGAGTGTTCTAAATGATGGATATATTTTTATCAGACAAAACCTTCCTAGTAAGAATTTAAAGGGTATCACGCTTCTGGACATACAGACCTCAGATTGGAGGAAAAAAGGATGCTATTGCTTTCGTGTTTTATTTATTTCAACTTGCAAATGAAGGAATGCCTGTGTGTTATCATGCCTGCACTCTTGGACCTTACATTCACATCCCATAGGGAATTTGCACATTTCGTTCACCTATAAAAAGGAAGCATTAAAAAAAAGGGGGGGGGGGCATGGAAAGCTATTTCCATCAGTCTTCTGGAATTATACAGCAGACAGTCGCAGTTTCAGGACCCGTGTTCAAGGTAGTCTCTTGTTACATTACTGTATTGAAAACTTCATGGATATGTGAATCAACTACAAAAGCGGATTATGAGTGATGGGTTTCAATTTGTTTATCTCCTGGGTTTTGATTTTTATCTTTGTTACGAGCTAGTGATAGAGCATAAAGTTTAGACGAAGTTTGGCAGTTTCAGCGTTGTCCCTCTGGGTTTCTCTTTGTTTCACCTTCACAGTTCTTGCTGCTTAGCAATGCTCTTTTCTTCTCTGCTGTTGGGTCTGACTGGATTCACACCTTAATATTGCAGTAATTATTCCAGAATTCATTATAGGATTTTTAGTATCAGAGCTTGGCTACCTAAAGGGAACAACGGTGAGTTTTTTGTGCAGGAATCAGGTTCTGGCGACTGCTTGCAGAAGGATCTAGCTAGTTTACACCTGTTTATCTGTTGCAAACCAGTCTTCTTTTTCCTTCCTTTTGCTGCTACTTTCCCACGTCTTCAGTGACTCACAGCCTCCTACGCCGAGGTCTACTGGGACTGCCAGAGATGGCTTTGTTATTAGATGATGTTTCTTGATGACCCAAGTTTTCCTCGTAGTCCAATTCCAGTGAAGCGCTGGTGTCAGCCCTCTGGGTCTCTGGGGAATGGCTGGAGTTGCACACACTTAAGAGAAGCTTGTTCAAAGTGACCTAAAAGCTTAGAAGTCTCAAAGCAATCATCGGTTGTCAGTTCTGGGCCCCAAAACACAAGTTACTGGAGCACTGCTGTTACATGCCCAGGCTCTTCTGGACGTGTCGCCTCGCCCCGTGCTCGGCAACTCTGCTTGCCTGTGCACGAGCTTGATAACCTCAAATGTCCACACCACCCCTGATGCTTCTGATATCATGGCCTTCTCTAGTGTCTGTGGGCTTAAAATGGGAGATTTCTAGACAGCATGTTGGACAAAAAGCACAATTTGGGGGGTCTGTGTGTGAGATACCGTTAAAACCCTCCACGGACTTTTGCTTGCATCAGATAGATGAACACTCATTTTCTTGACAGAGTGGTGTGTTTCCTTTAGTTATGATAATGAATAAAAATATCCAAGATTACTTCTGTACACTGTATAACCTTCTTATAGACCACACCCCCCAAAAAAGCAAAAATTAAAAATGGAATGAGAAAGATAAGTGGTCCTCTGTATCTTCTGCTGCCTGCTGTCAGAGCTTGCATTTCATCCACATGCTTTGCAGCATGAAGTACGGGTATTGCTGGTCTCTGTTTTTCACCACTGCATAGCTGGTGTATTCCTCCATTGCAAGAGTGGCCTTCAAAGTGATGAATTGCAACAGAGAATGGACTTGAAATTGCACCAATGCGGAATTGTTTCATAGAGGTTGCTGATTTGCTGTCATTCAGTTAATTAGCAGAGCTATTAATCACTTGGTTTTGCTGCTGATCTGAGCCACACTTTAGAAGGAGAAGAAGGATGCAGAGGCTATTCAAGATGAATCTGAACTGTGCAATTCTCTCTTTAGGTGCATACTGTCAAGATGCAAGGGAATTAATTCCCTTGTTGCTTCTGGCACAAACTGGATTTAGTGCAAATTGAGAAACTTCAGCTGATGTTCAGTGTTTTATTGTGTGTCAGACAAACCCAGAAATTTTCTCCATGACAACTGTGTGTGCTGTTGACTGATGAAATATTTTACCCACTTCTACAGTGGGAGGTTTTTTAATTAAAGAGAATAGGTAGCATGCACTATATCAAACGCTTTAATTCTGAAAACTTGGAAATGAGAATTAATAGATCTTTGCAGAAGTGTGCTTACAGGGGATTAATGACTTTTGTTAAGCTGGTGATTATTCATTTCTATTTGAATACATTGCTCAGAGATCACACTCGGAATCCCAAAATAATAATGGGAATGTGGGGGCTTGAAAGCAGGAAAGTCAGGACTGAATTGCTTTTCTTTCCAATGGCATGGAATTAAAAACCCTTGGCTGATGCTTCGGGTAATGGTTACTGCCATTTCAGCCCCGTGCTTGGAGCAGATCGAACCCACCTAGTACCTTATAACCCATTTTCAAGTATATCATAAAGCAGAGATAGGGCTTAAAGAGAGTGGTAAAAATAAGAGGTGACAAACAGAAAAGCGCTATTTCATTTGGACAGTTGAAGGAAATGCACAATGAAGATCTGTCTGAAGATCCCATGGGCTTTGGTGTCATCCAGCTCTCCACCCAGAGTTGTCCCACAGGTTCAGAGAGCTGGGTCAGACCTCATTTTACCTGGATGATCAGCACAACCCCTTTTCTTGTGTCTTGCATCATCCAGAATGAAAGAAATTGCCCTCCCAGTTCTAGGATTGGGATTGGAAATAAATCAGCAGTAGTAAACAATACAAGTAAGCCCTTTGAAGGAGGTGCCCTCTAGAATAGTGTCTGAAGAAAAGCAGACCGTGGGGTAAGAATAAGGGAAAACCAAAGCTTTTGATGCAGCTGAGACATTAATGCTGAGAGGTTCAATGCAGCGTACGTAACTGAGGCTGTGCCATATTCTCAACTACAGTAAGGCAGATTTTGTTTTTTTCTAGTGCATTTTTAGCTCTGTCAAATAAAACATTCCCATCCACTAACCGTCCGTCTCAGCCCTCGTTAAAGTTGGTGGGAGCCTTTCCACTGACTGAAATGGCTGTTGGCTCAGCCCTGATCCTCCATGCTGGGCGTAGCGGGCGCATCCTTTCTGCTCAGAGGTGAGCAGAAGTAATTTGATGGCTGCAGAGTCTGAGTGAAATCCCAACCCCGCAGCATCCAAGGGTGAGACTCCCATTAACTTCATTAGTGCCGGGATTTTGCCACGAGACTCAGCATGGAACAAAATCACTGCGGTGAGAGGCAGCGGGCTGGTTGACAACAGAGAAGCTAGGTGTGCTTTATCTGGGGCTGGGATGCCGAAGCCTAAACCATTTTCGCTGATGAAATTTCATGCTGCCGTTTCCTCTGATGCATGGGAACAATGGAAATACGAGTGAATTACACACTGCTGGAGCTGCGTGTTTTATACAGAGAGAATCTCAGGAATGGTACGTGGTATGGGTTTTATTTCCAAAACACGCTCCCTCTGCAGTTTTCCCCTTTATCCAGAGGTGGCTGTATATATAATGCACAGCGGATAGCTGGAATATACTACTCGTCTATTTAGCTTCCAGCATTAGAGACCGTGTCCCAGATCCATGCACAGATGGAAGAAAGAACAAAGCAGGAGTTAAAAAAAAAAATAAGAAATTTGGAAGAAAATAAACTTCTGAGAAAGTAATGAGCTGTACCCCTCCAGCTGTGCTATCTGCAGGGAAATGATGTATTTTTGAATTGGAAAGAGATGTGTGTGTAAGAAGGAGAAAAAAAAAAAATGATTGGAAACACATGCGAGTGGAAAGGGTTTTCACCAAATTCTCCCCCAGCCTGAACAGAAAGCTGTCCATTATAATAATTGCAATGTAAGCCCCAGAAATGTGCTGCGCTGGAAGGTCAGATCCCTCCCCGGAGAGAGTGCCGGCAGAGACGAATGTAAAAAGGAGGCGCAGGAGTTCAGGGGCAGGTCAGCGCAGAGCTCCCAGCTTTTAAACAACTAATGTAGGATTTTCTAGATAGGGCTGAAAATCTATCTCCCTTAAGCACTTGGAGTTGAACTCCAAAACCCAAGGGGTCTGGAGATCTGGGTTGCTTTCGAAACTGCTTTGTGGTCCTCGATATCTCGTCCCGGCCTGCTTGCCAGCCTAGGCCTTGCTGCTGAGAGGGGCTCCTCTGCCCCGGTCCCCTCCCAAAGCAGGCTCCGAAGCAGGAGGGGCTGTGACCACGTCGATTCCCCTCTTATTTCAATGTAGTCTCAAGATGGCATCCCCCATGGCCACCAAGATCGCTGTCCCTCAGGAGGAGCGTGTAGGCCCGGCTACCCCGTTGCAGGGCCTGTGTTTGGCCTGCAGGTCTGGGCCTTCCTGTGTTAAATGGCTCGTCCCTTCAAATACTTTTCTGTCAGCAATGCCAGCTGTGGTGTTCGTGTGTAGGATTGTTAAAAGGGGAAGGTTTTTCCCCCTCCTTTTCCGTGTGGTAATGCTGAACGCCTTCCTCCCCCCTCCCTGCTGGAGCCATCCATTTTCCCTCCTGAAGCACCCGGACAGCATGACTTCATCCGCTTGATTATCTCGAGTCCCGGGAATGCTGGCTTCATCCCAGAAACCACGGGAATGTGCTGAGCAAACACCCCTCCTCGGCAGCCGGCATCGGGGCTCGCGGCTGCAGCCTCCTCTGCAGGAAAACTTCCCCGGAGCTGCTTTTCCCTGAGATCATCCGTACTGACACGGGCTCGTCTCATCTGCTTAGCTGGATCGAACACCACGAGGGCAGCGTCACGGCCAAACAAAAGAGCTGTTGTTTGGGAGCGTGTTTGTGTAGCTTTCTAGGACAGCCTGCTCGCACAAAAGCGGGCACTCGTCGTGCGTTAAATTGCAGTTCCCTCTTCTACACCGGCGGCGTGCTTTCTGTCCCTGCCAGCGGCTCCAGTGAAGTCTGCAGCCGATTTTAAAATGTTATGGGGGAAGAGGGGGGGTGCCTATTCTCCGAGAGCTTTGGCAATGTGAGCTTCTCCTTCAGCAGAACCACGACTTTCCCTCAGCTCCTTTTCTGTAGGGCAACAGGGAAGGGAAGGGAAGGGAAGGGAAGGGAAGGGAAGGGAAGGGAAGGGAAGGGAAGGGAAGGGAAGGGAAGGGAAGGGAAGGGAAGGGAAGGGAAGGGAAGGGATTTTTTTACAGCTTGCCCTGACCCTCAACCTGTGAAGAGCATCTTGAATTTCCTCCCCTAATATTCCAGAAACATGGGCCTGCCGCTCTTCTTACCACAGCGGAGGTGAATAATGCAGATGGCAATTGCAAATGCTTTCCAAATCTCAGTCGAGCATGTGCTTATTAGTTTGAGCAGTGTCAAGGTCCTGTCAGGCAGCGAAACCCCTGCAGGGTTAGGAGCTGCCAGTGCATGTGAGGACACTTGCTGCTTTCTGCCATGGTTCTCAGGGTGTGTGTGAAGCTGAGCATTGCCCCGGTGTCATGGTGATCGCTGCCAGCAAAGCTTTTTGGGGGGTGAATAAATCAGCCTGCTCAAATTAGGAAGTGATCTAAGCTCTTGCTCGTAACCCAAATCAAGTAAAACAAAGCTTTTATTTTGGTCTAATTTAGGAGAGGTTTAACTCTCTTTGGCATGAAGCCCTCTAAGCTCCCTCCTAGTCCGTCATGCAGGCGTCAAAGAAATTTCTATAGCTCAGCCAGAAAAGCTTTCAGCTGTTCTAAACCAGCAGTTATTCCTGTGGAGCCGAGAGGATGAGTTTGGGCAGCACCGAAACCCACCTCCCAGGAACCTTTCAGGTGGAAATGTTGAACAAACCCTTAGGGATTGCTCTTGAGACTCACATTCAAGCCAATGCTAATGTACAGGGCTTTGTATGCTCTAGAAAATAGGAGGTGGAGCTGTAACACAGGAGAAGAAAGTCAAGTATTTTTCCATCAAGGCAGCAACTAGAGAAGGTTACACAGGACAGCTGCTGCCTAATATTTTAGAGTCATCAGATGCAAGGAATTCATATTAAGGAGCTGGAGAGAGGAGCTCTTTGGAGCTCTGAACCCTGCTTTTTAGTTACCGAGTGGAAAAAAAAGCTTTTTGTTAACATTTTAAGATGGAGTGATGGCGGTTGATACAGGTCTTGATGTTGATCCAAAGCAAAATAATGGAACAACTGAAATAAGACTCTTTAACAAAGAGCTAAAGGAGGACCACTTGGTTAATGTCGATCTACCTGACCTTAAGGAAAACAGATTTTGTCAAAACAGCTTGGTGCGTTTTACTGAGATTGCAAGCTTTTCCTGATAAAAGGCGCAGTAGAGTTGGAGCATGACTCCTTTGCATCTTGATCAAGAGAAAAAAATGAACAATATCCAACAGAAAGTGGTTTCAACACCGACAGGTCTCCACGCGGAGAAAGATGGAGGGAATCATCTCTGAGCTGGTGTGTGTTTAGCAGGGGTCCCCGGGGGTCATTTGTTGGCGTTTCACTATTTAACACTTGCGTCGATAGCTCACTCGAAAACAAAGCCATTACCGATAATGCTTGCAGATGTGCACACAGGCTGGAGACTGCTGAGGTAACAAATAACTCGGCTCGCTGAGGAGCCATCTGGATTATTCGATAAGCTGGGAGAATGCAGGAAGGGCTCATTGACGGTTTGCCCAGTAAAGGGGCTCGTATTTAGCGATCGGGGCAGCAGGTCTTTTGGGGCCTGGGGCTTTGGTTCTGGAAAGGAGTGACTGGGGGATCCTGACACAGAAAAGGAAATATAAATCCTGATGCTTCACCAACATGTAGCGTTTGATAAGGCACAGTTGCAGATGTGGAGGGAACCGTTAGAAGGCTCAGCACAGTCCTGGTAAAAGGAAGTAGATTGTTTACAGAGCCACTGCACATTGGATAAAATCCACTTTTGTGCAGAGGACTAGCGCAGATAACATCTAGGTTTTGAATGAGATTTTCATCTTAGGCTGCCTCTCAGTGCAGGGGTGGAGTTTATCCTTTGAGCCCGTGTGTGTAATGGCGCTACAGCAGGATTTCAACTCTGTATTTGCTGTTTTCCTGGCAAACATTTAGGTAAATGTTGCATTAAGCAGGCATTTATTTTTAATAACATCGACATTTATCTTGCTTCTCTCCTGACATTTTTAGCATCTTCCCAGATATCTGCATAGCTATTTCTGTTCTAAAATTTGCACTAATTAATTGCTTTTCTGTGTATCTAAGGGAACAGCTATCAGCAAAGAGAAAGGAAGGCACTACAGTTACGCATTTTGATTAAAGATAAATTGAAATACTTAAAGACGTGGTATTTAACTTAGATGCTTTAGGGCTGAAAGCCTACATCCTGATACCTGTTAAAAAATACCTCGCTCCCTAAATGATCTCTATTCCAGGCATTTCTGACATGACTAAGGACAGTCGTGGAATGTGGCCCGCGGTAATTACTGTTTTGAGACAAGGGGGACGCTTTCTGCTCACCCAGAAATAAATCATTTTGATCGCTCTTCTCCTGTCGCAGAGCTCTGTTTGTATAATTTAAGATGCGTAGCAGAGCAGGGAAGCCTTTTAGAGTTGGACCATGCCAGCAGTCAGCAGCAAGGCAGCTAACGCGAGCGATGGGCGAGTGGAGCAGCGGCAAAAGCTTCTGGAGCCGGCTAGCCTCGGGGATGCTGCGCGGTGCCACACGCCCTGCATCTTTCAGGCATCAGCACTGATCCTTCTGGAGGTGAGAGCCAGTTTGCCCTGATGTGGGTGAGCTTCCAAAGCAGTTCAGGATCGTGGCCCTTGGAGTGGTCTAGGAGAGATGAGAGGAGCTGCAGTCACGTCGAGAGAAACCCCCTGTTGAGTCAAGTGCCAATAACGGGAATTAAGTCATCCTGCGAGCACAGTTTTGGAGTATGAACATGTGTAATCGGTTTGGTGTCTCTTAACAGGCCTGTGTGCCATGGCTGAGTGTTGCTGGAGAGGCTTTTGGAGAGGAAGGAGAGAGTGCCCCCTTTGAGAGCACATTTGCTGAAAGCTGTGGATGGATCCGCTCCATACACCCATGGGGTAGGCTCAGGAGCAGAGAGCTTCTTGCTGAGGTATTAACCACCCCCTTGGGAAGGGTTTCTAAAAACAGCTTTTTTTTTATTACACGGAGAGCATTTGAAACAAACCGTTTAAGGCAAAAATTGCTGATGTGCTTGTATTGATTCCCTTTCTGGGGCTGTTTCTTCTTTCATTAGTCTTGAAACTGAAATGCTCTGGGAAATCTGAGAGCTTTTTCCTTCCTGCCTCGATACAAAGTGGGCACCCAGCATCTGCCACAGGCAGGATTACTTCATCGCCTTCTCTGTGTCCATTTGAAAAAGCAAATGTGTTTTGCAGGTAGTTTGCATGTCTAATGCAACTTAAGTAGGCAGAAAGAAAAGACCAAAAAAGGTGTCTTCATTTCTGTTTCATTTCTGGAGCTAGTCTGCTATTGTGTAAAATTGTGTGATTGAGGCATTCTTATTATAATTTTGCAGATACGTATCTGTAATGCAAGGCATTCTACACCTTTTTGTTTCTTTTATAAATTTTTTTGCTTTCAGTTCTGAAGTAAATTAAAGGTTTCAGATTGACAGTTCCCGATTTAGATGCTGTCTGTTTGTAACACAGGCGCTGTACAGTAGCAGAATTGAACTGCCAGTTTAATTTCACTTGAGCATCTCTCCCCTGATCCAAAGAAACCTTCATGTCAGCAGAGGATGTTAGCAATTGTGCTTTCAGTGTGAGCATGAACTTTTATGAAGCAGAAGTTGTGCAGCTGACTGAAGCGAACTAACTGGTAGCATTGCTCTCCTTCCATCTCAGCCCTCACTTGCTGGTCATAAAAACCTGCTTCTCTACCCCTCTTCATAGCAGTTTTCCAACTTTCTGGATCTGGCTTCAGTAATACATGAAAATGTGAACATTTTTTGTTGTCTAATTCTTAAGGCTCATGCATTTTATGCATTTTCTTGTCATTTTGAAGAGGAGAGGAGAGGAGAGGAGAGGAGAGGAGAGGAGAGGAGAGGAGAGGAGAGGAGAGGAGAGGAGAGGAGAGGAGAGGAGAGGAGAGGAGAGGAGAGGAGAAGAGAAGAGAAGAGAAGAGAAGAGAAGAGAAGAGAAGAGAAGAGAAGAGAAGAGAAGAGAAGAGAAGAGAAGAGAAGAGAAGAGAAGAGAAGAGAAGAGAAGAGAAGAGAAGAGAAGAGAAGAGAAGAGAAGAGAAGAGAAGAGAAGAGAAGAGAAGAGAAGAGAAGAGAAGAGAGAAGAGAAATCTTGGATCCTAGCAGAGAGGCTATTTAAGCTGTGAGTGTAAGTTGGGGGCTAAACCAAACCTTGTCCTTTAGAACCATTCTGTGGGTGGTGCTGCTTCTGTTCATGCACATTCTGCTTTAAGTACATTTATAATGCAAAATTATTTCCAGCAATAAGAGTGCAAATAGGGCCAATAATCAGTACTTATTTCTAGGCTCTTTCTGTCTTCCCATGGGGGAAAAGAAAATCTTTCCAGAGTTCATCTGAAGCTGAGCATGATGGAAAGATCAGGCAGACCTTTCGTCTTCTTTCTGTCCTGACACTGGCCATCTTCTGTGCTGGAACATGGGGGCAGTGGCACATGTCCAGCATGTGGACCAAGGTTTCTACGTGCAGGGCCTCAAGTCCTGCCACCCCTGGGTATCTGCTTGCACCGGGTCATGTGCAGAAATCTTGGTCTAGACAAGAGGAGGGAAAAAAATGCCTGCTTTAAGGAAACCTGGAGCTAGGAGAGGCCAGGAATGTCTCTCTACCCCCCATCCAGAGGGTGGCTAGCCATGGGGCAGGCACGCTGCATGGGATCCCCCTGCCCACTGCCTCCTTGCTGGGTCACTGGCAGCCCCCCTGTGCCACCCACTGGAAGTGTGCTGGGTCACGAGCAGAAATGACAACAGCTTTTTATTTTTACCCAAAGCATGTGTTCAATCAGATTAGGCAGGAACCGTGCGCTGTCTTCAGAGTCATTTAAAACCGAATTAATGGAGTGCGCTTGTAAGCTGAGGCACAGGGGGGCAAGTAAATCCTTTTTCCCCAGTCTCAGAGGAGCTGCTGTTTCCCTGAAGCATGTAGTGCCTCGTGCGTGCCTAAAGTGTCCCGTATCGGTCACAGAGCTGCTGTTCAGGTGACACCACGGTAAGTGTGCAGGTTTCATCCTTCTTAACCTAGTGATGTGTGCGCCCTGTCGTCGTCACCTCCCTTTTGTTTTAATAGGGACTAGGTTACGCCAGCAGCATGATAATTTGTTTCACAGAGGTTTCCATTCATCTGATGATGACATTTAGAGAAAAGCTGGGGTTGGATTGACAGAGGGGAAACTGCTAGACTAGGGTCTGGCCTAGCCCATCTAGCCATCAAAGCTGGTGCTCCTGTTGCTTTCTAGGATCAATATCTGGCAGATGCTGCAGGCTGGGTGCAACAACACTATTGATGCAGCTGGAGGTGCAGGGAGGTGTTTGCTGCTCCCTCCTGCACTTGTGCCACCTGGATGGGAATCTCTGGAGTGACGGCTTCTGGGATTGCCCTCAACAAGAGCCTGTTTAAGTCAGCGGCAGTCAGCTGAGGGGTAATTTCTGTTCGTTGGTGTGAAGTCTAACATGACTGGGCACAGAAAGCTATCAGCCTCCAGTTGTCCTCAAGTAGGTATTTCTGGCTAGGGCAACTCCCCTCTGGGAGAGAGGACGAATGGAAACTAGGTATAGGGGGTTCCAAGGGAAGGCAAAAATAAAAGCAATTTCATTGTGGAGTAAACATTTGTGTTGCAGAAGTAACTAAAGTATTTTGAGCAACCGTGTTTGTAGGATATAAACTAGAAGAATGAGCTATTTTATGCAATGAAAAGATTTTTGATAGATTCTGAGTGCGAGACTTTATGCTGAAATAAATGTATACCATCTGTTTTGTTCAGAAAATGAGATTTTTGTAAAGGAATCAATAGCAATACATTGTCTCTTAGAGACAGTGATGAAGGAGGGGCTTTCTCTCACCCTGGATTTACACCCTGATTTTTTTTTTTTTCCCAGCAAATATCTTGACCGAAAACCCAAACATTTTTAATGCATGCTCTGAACACTGCTCTGCAGTATACTGCACAGAGGAAAGGTAGCTGACTGAAGTAGACCGATGGGGAAAACATAAAAATTATTGTACAAAGAGAGACTGTTTAGATATCTTTATTTAGCAAGTGGAGTACGTTGCCAATAGGAAGGAGAAAAGTGGAGACTCAGCTGTGTTTACAAAGGCGAAAGAAATTTTCCTGAAGTGAGGCCAACTCTGATATGAGCTATTAAGTTTGCTTGATTCTGTGGGGCTAATTCTGAATAGGATCCCAACGTTGTGTTTTTGAGCTAGGGCATAACCGACGGACCTCTGGCTCACGTTGGCTTTGCACCCAAGCCTCTAAGGAACTCCTCTTGGTTTGGTACCTGCGGGACAGCCCCGATGATTGCAGCACACCCCGAGACAGGTCGCTCCCTGCGTGGGATGCACCCATTCTGCGTGCTTTGGGGAAAAGCTGGGTTTGTGTGGCTGCAGAACAGCTGCTTAATGCTAACCCTGCAAGTGCCAAATGCCTCGCTTTGATCACCTGCTTCTCCTCCTTCTCCTCTCCCATCCCAGTGAATGTTTTCCTTGTGGCCTCGATCCAGCAAACCGTTTAAGTGCACGCAGGTGCAAGTACATGACGGGATTACTAGCACATCTTACTGTGTAATAAACTGTATTTCCAATGAAAAACAACCTACAAAACAACCCCTGTGCCCACCTGCCCCTGCCAGCCCTGGCCTTTTTTTAGTGCTGAGCTGTGAACATCTTCCCAAAGCACCACGCTCAAAGAGGCAAACAAGGAAATACTAATTTAAGGTACAAGTCCCTACAGTGCTACCTCTGATATCTGAAGGTGGTTATGGCTGTTGGGAATCAACCGCGGCACTTTGGCTTTCTCCATGAGAATGGTTTTACCGGGTGCTAGAGGAGGCAGACCTGTTCCTGGGCCTCATCGTGCCATGAGCACGGCTCTCCAAGCACAGTTGGGCTGGTCATGCAAGGCCACCTGCGATGTTTGCACCATCGGTGATCCGCATTGTGGAGGTTGTCAGCAGCAGGCACAGGTGGTGGTGACTTGGAGATTGCCATCCATGAAAAGCTAGATGAGGGTGGTATTTTTTTTTCACAGGGTTTCCTATTAATCACATTTTTTTCCTGTTACCTAGGATTATGTAGGCAGTTGCTGACCTTATGTAGGTGTGTGCGTGAGATACTGCAGTGGTATGGTGAAGATAAAGGATGCTACGTGTTTCTGAATGAATTTTAACATTGGTTGTGCTCAGCCTTCTAAATGCTTGGAGCGTGAGGTTTCTGATAAAGATGTCATAGACCTGTTATCTGCCATGAAAACCTGGCAAGTTGTTACCCAACGGCTTAGGTATCTTTAAACGCATAGGAGATACCAAATCTGTTTTTGCCTCCAGCCTGCCTCAGGTAAGAGCCGGACATGAGCATCCTTTCTTGTCCCACTAGACCACTCAAGCACCTGACCCATTTGCTATTAGCTTGGGAACTTCGTTCTTTAGCCCCTTTCCTACTTCAGATGCAGGTGAGAAGCAGCAGCGGTTCTGAGGGGTCTCCTCTGTCTCATACCCACTCTAATCATAGCATCATAGAAAGGTTTGGGTTGGAAGGAACCTTAAAGATAGCTAATTACTATCCCTTTCCTTAAATAAGAGCCCTCGGCCTTCTTGTTTCCCCTTACTGATTCCTTTCCTAATAATTTCACCCTTCCTATTATTCCCTCATTTCTCCTTATTCCAAAATTTTCTGCCAGGGAGAATTTATTTAGCTTCAAGAGCTTTTTGGATTTCTTGCAGTACTCAAATTACAGGTCCTTGAAGTAAGCCCTTCCTCTCCTCACCACCTTCGTAGCAGAGCCAGACTCCAAGAGCATGCTATTAATTATTTTACTTCCTTCCACTCCCTGCTTGAACACGCAGTAAATATTATTTAGGTTTCAGGGCTGTTGAACCCTCCCAGTGAAAGAAAAAAGTGGAAGGCTTTTCATGACCTGCTCAAGTACATGTACTGTGGCCTGTTTGGTTGAATGTCTTGCCCGTATGACTGCCCCTGGAGTGCTGTGAGCTATAACCCAAATCAAGAAGCTATCAGGGAGAAAATATTTTTGCAGCCTCCCTCTTCAGCCCTGACTCAGCTGGAGTTCCAAGATTTGTCCTTCTCCTAACCCTAACCCTAAATGCTGACCTTGCCTTGAATGTCATTGAGGAAGACAAGCCACAGCAGAGATGAAGGAGTTGCCAGTGGCAAAATCCTAATGAACCCCGTCCCTCCCCCTGAGGGAGTCCCTTGGCAGCCCCACACACCATGGAGCTTCAAGGTTTGATCTTCTCCCAGAATTAACCCAAAATCTGAGCATTTGCTGAGGAGACCAAGCCATTGCCAGGATAAAGAAGTTGTCAGGGGAGAAAGCTCTTTGCAGTCCGACCCCCCCGCCCTTCCTTCTGAAGTGCACTGACAATCCCATGCCAACTGGAGCTGTAGATCTTGTAGGTGTCCCCACACTAGCCTTAAGCTGAGGTGCGGGCTGCTCTGTCGATGTGAATACTCAGCCATAACAGACAAAAATTTACCAGGTGAGTAAGTTGCTTGCTGTTCAATCCAGCCTTTTCCAAACCATTTGACATGCCAGCTGCAGCTCTAGACTTTGTCCCTCTTCCATCCCTAGCCCCATTCTAGCCCTAAAGCCAGAGCATGGCTGATCCATAGCCGGGCACCCCGGGGCAAAGTTCCAGATGAAAAAGCAATCAGAAGATGTCTTTTTGTGCTTGCCTTCAAAAACCCTTTTGCGTTGCTGAGCTAAATGGAGCTTTAAACTTTGTCCCTTTCCCTACCTTTAACCCAACTCTAATGCTGTGGGGATGAGCCCTTCGCCAAGGGCCCAAACCAAGCTGTCAAAGGAATGGAAGAACCTTTTGGAAGAACACTTCTTCTTTTGGCAGCCTGTGAAAAACCCAACATCGACTGAAGTTTTAGGGTTTCTCTCTCCTAAAGCAAAGGCCTGACTGTGACTTGTACTGTAGCCAGGGACAACCAGCCACGGTCATGATGAAGATGTCAGATGCACAGTCTTTTAGAAGTCTAACTCATACCTTAACCCTAACACTAGACATGGACTGAGCCCTGGGCCGAGACCCTCAGCCATCATTTAAAGGAAAAGAAATGTCAGGAGAGAAATATTTTTGTTGACTGCTCCTTACTTTAGAAACCCCATGGCAGCCCCATGACAACTGGAGCTCCTCTCCCAAACCTACCCCTACCCCATGCTCTTACCTGAGCTTATCTACAGCCAAAGGCCTGCATCCGTGGCCCAGGTGAAAAAGTTGCCAGCGGATACATTTTTTTCAGCCTACACATTGCTTTGACAGTCATATGCCAACAGGATCTGTAGGTTTTGTCCCTCTCCAAATCATTAGTGTTACAGTAACCCAAATTTTGACTTTTACCCTATCCCTAAATTGGGGTATTTAGGGGATAACCAGGCTATTCTAGTGCTGAGATATTGACAATTTCTAGCCTTCATCCTAGTTATGAGGTGACACCCTTTTACGTTTTAAGGCCCGTCTTCCTTTTGACTCTGTTTTAGTACCACAGCTATGCTATAAAAGTTATAGGTTATTAACAGAGCCATGTGTTGGAAGTGCTTTTGTGACTGCTGTTTATGGTTCATTCTCTCTAATTTAAAAAAAAAAAAAAAAGTCATCTGCCAGGTAGCACTGTTGTGTCTGTGATTAATTATACGGAGGATGGAAGACCAGGTATCAAGTATCATCCTGTCCATTCGGGTGCAGGGCAAGCACCATTCTCTCCTGGCGTTCAGCTGGGCAGAACAGAAGGATCCAACCAGCTCTGTGTCCTTTTTTATCCGTCTCTCGTTGTTCCTACTGTTAGAGCCGAGAGGAACAGCCTGTTTATTTACACGTGGTGTCTCCCACCCATCAGCTGGAGCAAGCCACGGATCCCTGCCATCTGAATCCTGAGAGCACTTTCCCTCTTCGACTCTGTGTGCCCATGTTGGAACGTAACTTAAAAGTAATAATAATAATGAAAGGGAAAGCTTCCCATATTTGGAGAGAATATTCTCTGTAACTCTTGGTACGTGTTCCAAGACACTCAAGACACAGGAGTTCAACAGGGGGCCTCTAGATCGAGCTCGCTATTTTCTCTGTAGTGTTTTAATGCTGGGAAAGCTGGGGCATCCATCCCAATGCGATGTACTGAAGCCTCAGCACCCATCTGCCCCGGGATGGTCGCCACATGGAAGGGCTGCTAGGAGGTGACACTAGTGAGTCATACATGAACAAACACCCAAATCTCCCCTCTGCCCATCAGGAACAAGGCTGTGAAGATATTTGGGCCTTTTTGAGGTCTACTTATGAGCTGTGTGATCCCTGTCACCAGATGAGATGGCTGCTTTCCTCCACGCTGCCCGTCCACAACCACAGGGGTCTTCTCTTCTGTGCAAGCAAATCACCAAATCCTACGTACTTCTGCAAGCGAAGTCATCCGTTCCCAGGATGAAACTGTAGGGCCGTGAGTTACCTGTTATTCTGAAAAAAGGGAACCCAGGAGATGGTGTTGGGCAGCCAGAAGGCAAAAGCAAGTGTTAAGAGAACTAGTTTCCATCAGGAAAGTGAATGCAACATGTGTAGAAAGTGGAACAGCAAATGTTAACAAACCCTTGCCCTGTTGGTGTGCCCGGTGGAGGTTATTGTTTCATGTTTCTCCAAGTAAGGGTTATCTCCTGTGGCTTCTCAGATCCTTATCAAAACAAGGAAACCTGGTTCTCCAGATCCACCCAGCTGTATTTAAGGCTCTGAGTCCCTAATCTGAGCCATGACGCAAGGCTTGAGGACTGAACCTAGACCAATGCAATGGGAATTAGTGTAAGCCTGCAGCAAATGCAACTGCTTTTTCAGAAGGCTTGAGGGTGTGAGGCTAAGAAGGGAAAATGAGCCTGAAAGTTGGAGGAAAAATGGAAAAATTCACTGACATGGAAGAAAACTGCTGCGTTAAGGGTTCCTGTAGGCAAATACCAGGTCAAGGGCTGATGAACGGTAAGTGCCCACACCTCACCCGTGGGCTATAGTGGGGTGGAAATTAACAGACTACGCGGAGCACCCTCATTCAGCAGGGAGAGCCCTGCTGCACTTTCACTTGACACACAAGGGCTTGCCTAAGTGGTTTTGGTAGTGCCTTACATACATCTGTTATAACTGAAGCAGGACAGCCCTCTGGCACGGGTGCGGTCGCACTGGCAGCACCCAATTCCCACGTGCCTAGCAGAGAAAGCTACGTGGACACGAACTGCTCCCAGCTGATCCAGCTACAACCCGCATGAAAGCTCGTACTGCGGCGATGACACCGGCAGTAAATCACGACTCCCTGCCCAAAGGTAGTAAAGCTGTTAAAACAAAAAAAGCAAACACAAACAATCCATGTATCACAGAAAAAAAAAAAAAAATCCTTGTTTTGCTGCATTTTTTATCTTTTCAGCTCCTCGGAGCCAAGAACCAGACTGATGAGGGGAAAGGTGAGGTGAGTTCGTAGTGAAATCGCCAAAACCGTGCCCATTGCTGAGCTGTCGTGCAGTCCCACGTGCCGTGGGAGAGGAATAGGGTGCAAGGCAGGGTTGGAAGAGGCCGGAGGTGCCGTGGGGCTGGCTGTGAGAGGCAGCAGTGGGAAAGGCAGGGAGCGGAGTAATGTGCGATGGAGCAGGCGTGCAGGTAGAGCAGCCGGCAGGGCATTGGAAAGCAGTAAATCTTCAGCCCCGGCACATGTCTGTTTCGTTTGCTCGCTAGGTTGATGATGAAAGGCTTATTTGTCAGGTGGTTGCATCCTGAAATGTGCTGTGTTATAACAGAAACAACACTTTGGAGCAAGACACGTTATTTACTCCCAATCCTTTCACCACAGCCAAAACATTTTTGTGTGTGAGGTAAGTGAATTAACAAGCAGGCTGTGATTTGGTGAAGCGGTGATTTCATCCAGGGACGAGGTTGTCCTGTCCCAGGGCAGCTCGACACCACCTCTGCTGTGCTGACCCCACTGCTGGGGACGGGGCTGTGCTTCGAGGGTCAGAGCTGGAAGGGAAGGGAAGGGAAGGGAAGGGAAGGGAAGGGAAGGGAAGGAAAGGAAAGGAAAGGAAAGGAAAGGAAAGGAAAGGAAAGGAAAGGAAAGGAAAGGAAAGGAAAGGAAAGGAAAGGAAAGGAAGGGAAGGGAAGGGAAGGGAAGGGAAGGGAAGGGAAGGGAAGGGAAGGGAAGGGAAGGGAAGGGAAGGGAAGGGAAGGGAAGGGAAGGGAAGGGAAGGGAAGGGAAGGGAAGGGAAGGGAAGGGAAGGGAAGGGAAGGGAAGGGAAGGGAAGGGAAGGGAAGGGAAGGGAAGGGAAGGGAAGGGAAGGGATAAAATGAGTGTTTTTTGGTTTTTTTATGGGTGTTGAGATGGTATGAATTAGGCTAGGGTGGGTGCTTTAGCTGGTATTGCTGGTAAGCCCATGGCATTGTCAAACCTGAGTAAGCGGTCACACAAAGGAGAGAGAAATAGATGAGGCCGCAGCAGGAATAACAATTTGCTAATAGTTGGCACGACACATTTCAGTTATCAGCATTTGCAAATGCTCACAAAAGATCACAGCCTACTCATCGGACCAAATCAGCTGAGGAACATTTTGTCTAGAACAGGAAAAAGGCTGAGGATAGTGGCTCATATACCCACAGCAAGCAACATGCCCGTTGTCAGTGCAGAAGTCTGGTGTATGTCCAGAGGTCCCGCTGTATTACTTTTAATTGTTAGGAAGCTTATAAACTGCACTTCCAGCAGGCGGCACAAGGGACTGATGACCACCACTGGTACTGCAAGTTGAAAATGTGGTAGCCACTGCATGCCCTGTTCCCCAGTGGGGCCAGGAGTGGGGCATTCAGGGTCCCCCCTGCAGCACAGAGAGCAGGGAGCCCCCAAAATGCAACATGCTGGAGGACGGGGCTCATCTTACATCCTGCTGCCTTCACCCAGGCTACAAGAAAGTGTCACGCTCTGCTTCACAGCCTTGGCTCTGGATCGTAAGCATTTACCCAGCCGCCCTCCTGGGAAGGTGGGCTCGCTTCCTCCTCCCTCCCTGGGGCTCCCCAGGTGCATCTCTCTCACCTCCCTGTCAAAGCTGCTCCACTTTTGGTTTCACAGCAGCAACTTTGCAACCACCGTCAGCTGCAGGGGTCACGCTGACCTCCGACTGCTTTTCTGATCGCTTTTTTTTTTTTTCCTGAGGGAGCAGGGGATTTGATAGCCTGACAGCAAAGGGTCCCCCAACACCCTTCTTCTTCCTCTCCATCAGAAACAGAAATGAATGGGGAGAGCCTGTCCAGCCCTGCCTGGGGGAGAGCAGAGCTGGTGCTCACAGAATCACAGCATCATCGAGGTTGGAAAAGACCTTTGGGATCACCCAGTCCAACCATCAACCTGACCAACCAAGTCCCACCGACGTCCCTTGGTGCCACACCCCCGTGTCTCTCAAATACCTCCAGGGATGGGGACCCCAGCACAAATTTCAGATGTAGGGAAATGACCAGACGGGAATAATATGGAAAGGTGCTGGAAATGGTCAGTATTTTCAGGCACAGAAGTTGCCTGGTCAGGAAGGTGAATGGTTGGGCTGAGGTGGACGCTGAGCTGAGACAGCACGGGGAGTGAATGTTTTCCTAGCTTCGCACGCCGCCACCCTGGGTTTGAGGAGGGAGCAGATGGGGAACATTGGCAGCAGTGGCTCTTACAGCCAAAAGCAAAACCAAAAGAAACCTCTTACAGAAGCTGAATCCTGGTCCTGCTCTCCCCTTGCCCTCGCCCCGAGATCGCTAACCATCGGTCTCGGCCACTCGAGGTTGAAAGGGGAAAACGTTGAACCCAGGCGACTCTTGCCCCTGGAGATTTATTAAAATAACATTGCTATTATTCAAAATATTTGAACAAGTGGCAGGGTGGTTACCTCCCTCTCTCGGAGGCCTGCTGGTGCCAGCCATAACACATGAGAACAAAGCAGAGGCTTTCGCCCAGCACAACATTTCTTCCCTCTGGTGTTTCCTCCTCTGAGAAACGACCTCCGATCAAGGGCAGGTGAAGGCCGGAGCTTTAAAATAGATTATTTTGTTCGCCGCTGGAATTGAAAGCAAACACTCCTGATTCCCCTTTGATGCCAGCTGACCTGAATCAAAGCCCGGAGACCTCTAGCTGATAATGTTTACCAGATGCCTCAGCGAAGGAGGATTTCCAATTTGGCTTCTGGCTCGCTGGACACCCCTGCTGAAAAGACAAGCGCCCAAGGACATGGGTGGGAGTTTGGCGTTTGGCTGCTGCGGCACGAAATTCGCACGGGAGAAAGAGCAAGTGCTAAACGAAGCGGTGATCCTCCTGCACAGCCCAGCACCGCTGGGTACCTGGTTAATCCCTGTAGTAGTGGGGGTGAGTACAAAAGGCCTTGTGACGGATTTTGCAGCACTCAGGTTTGCACTAAAATGTAGTTTGCCGTTTCGGGGAGGGGGAGAGCTCTGTGCAGCAAACAGGAATCGGCAAGAAAGGCAGAGCTGAGTGAGGGAAAGGAACAGCAAGAGCAGCACTAATGTTTCTGCTGACAGCAGCACGAGGAAATGGGAAGCGTCACCTGCGGGATGCTCAGGCACGGGCAGGGCAGGCCCTGGAGGAGCTGGAGTATCGATATCTTCATCTTCTGCTGCAGGGAGCAGGTGGTGACAGCGCCACGACCGCCTCCGCCTGCTGAACAAAGCCACCTGGGGCAGAGGTGGCTTCGTGGCCAGCAGCTGCCTTCCCTGCTGCTGGGAGTAACAGCAAGATGGGGCTTTTGGGGCAGCAGGAGAAAGCTGAGCACTGTACGAGGGGATGTGGCTGCTGCCAGGAGGGCTTCTTGTGGAGAAAGGCTTGACACAAGCAAAGCACCCATGCCCCTCTCCTCCCACGTGTCCATGTCCCCTGACGCTGTGCCTGCGCCCCAGGACACAATGACTTGACATCCCCCCAGCCACCTCTGTCCCCAGGCTCTTGGGGCAGAAATGCTTGGCCCCAAAACTGCCCCCCCCAAAAAAAAGCAGCCATGGGAGGGCTGCTTGTCATCCGGTGCAGCTGGATGTCACACAGCTGGGGACAGGGAGCGTGACTCAGGGCTGTGCCCTCCCATCCTCCTCCTCCCCGGGGCTTTTTTTTTTTTTTTTTTTTTTAGTGTGTGTGCACCAATTACAGATTAATTGTCATTCCCCAGAGATCGTGTCAGGCTAGTTTGACCCGGGATACGACCTCTCATCTATCTTTGCTTTTTAAAGATTCGGGGCCTAACCAGCTCGTGCAGCCGGAGGGCTTTATGCTGCCCTCCTTCCCCCTGTGCTTTGCTATTTGGAAAATCATTAACTTGCTACAGCTGCTGGGGCACCCCGTGTCCCCTCCCGCACCACTGAAATGCAGGGGCTGTGTCCTCTTCCCCCACGCTGGTCCCAGGTGGGTCCTGGTGCCACCTCCCCACAGAGGTGCTTTTCCCTCGCTGTGCTGTGGTCCCTTTGCTTGAGCAAGATCCCGACACTTCAGGATCGAAGCAAAAATGACACACTGATTAGAAAGCACACATCACCTTGTCCATTTCAGGCTGTTGTTCCATTCCTTGCAAGTGCCAGGTGGCCAGACCCACTTCTCCTCTCACCCCCTGCAGTGAGTGCACTTCACGATCCCTAGCGTGCCAGTGGAAGGCAGAGGCTCTCCCTGATCCTGGAGACCTAAACCAAATCACGGATGAAAGGAAGAGCCAGGTGTCCTCGCCACCGGTGAGCAGTGGCACATCTGCTTTGACAGGGACTCTTAAAGGCCCCCAGTGAGCACACCCTTGCTCAAATTCCGATCAAAAGGAAATTCGGTCTCAGGAGGGTTTTTTTTTTCCCTAAGAATTTTTCCAGCCATATGTTTAAAGTCTCAAAAATTCATGTCTGAATCATTTATTTTTAATAGGCAAATATCTTCCTTCTGCCTCTCCCTTATTCACGCTTCCTCAGAGGGAGCAAAACAAACCGATAATATAATTTTCTTTCTGAAGCAGGAAAGACAGCGAGCCTCCCTCCCTGGCCCCCTCGGATGTGTGGACGGTTTCCATGAATGTCTCCCCAGAGGGGGAAGGGGGCCGTGCTCTTCCCATCCCCGGGTGCTGCTGGAGGAAGCTGCTCCTGTCCGCCCTGGTGTGGTGGAAATCAGAAGTGGTGAGGGGTCAAGGGAGTGCAGGAGAAGCGAGCTGGGGCTGCCAACCGCAGTGCCCCACTCCGTCGGCATAAGCAAGGAGAACAGTGGGCCCGCGTGCCATTTTTCCCCTCTTCCCTCAGCTCACTTTTGTCCTACATCATTCCTGAGTGTGGGGTAAGTCCCTCAGAAACTGCATATAAGAAATAATGTACTTATGCCACAATATATACCATTGTGCTGTGTCCAGCTCATGCAAAGTTCAGCGTGGTTTCTGCTGGCTGTGTTGCAGCACCTTTGGCAAACATACTTCATCACTTTGGGAAGCGTGCTTCATCACTTCAGTGAGCCTATTTGTTCTCAAAGTTCCCTGAAATCATCCCTCACTACCTGGAAGTGAAACTGTGCTTTCTATCTCTCCATTTATCTCGTGGAAGCCGATAATGCAGATGTGTGTGTGCCGGCTGGGTGTGGTGGTGTAAAATGCATTGCTCCTGAACAAGCTGAGCAAGACAACCAGCACCGTGGCTGTCCTGCCCCTGCCCTTCTAACCAGGCTCTGACATTTGGCCCTAAAACACCCTCCTGTTGGGGGATCGAAGGGAAGGCGCTCTGCGCTCAGCCTCGTGCGCTTCATCCGAGGCTGACAAGCTCAGCGGAGTTTCGTACAGTGCCCGTTTTTGAGAATACATCACCTAAACTGCACATGTCTCTGAATGACGTGCTGGAATCGGGTCGTCCTCTGCAGCAATTAGGTGTGCACCAGCATGTGTAAGCAAGCGGATGCATCCAACCTCGGAAAAGATTTTTTAACAGGCAGTGGAGGCAAAGTCCTCTGGCTTTCTCTTGACATTAGGATTTTCTGCTTTACTGGTTTATTTTTAGAAATGCACACTGCAGAAAAGGGAATTTTGCTAATAGTGGCTTGCAGTCTCATTTGTGAAAGTAACGTTTCAGAAGTACGAGAGAAGATTGTGCTGTTATATTTAAATCTATGCATGTTTTGCTGACTTCGAAGTTGGTACCATTTTTTCAAAGACTCGCTCACTAAGCCTGATTTGTGCCCTTTATCTTTTGATGTTTAAGAAGCTTTTCTTCCCAAAGTCTCCTTTTCTTTCAAGGCACTTCAATGAAAGTCTTCTTTTGCCCACCTTCAGAACTCCACATAGGATCTTTCTATCCTCACTGATTTATCTTATGTATTCTCTTGACTAGAGGCAAATCATGAATTTGTCCTCATTTCATAGCTTGTGTTCTTTTTTTACCTTTTTTTTTCTTCTTTTTTTTCCAGTTCTTCCATTTTCTGAGACGTATGTTTCATACTAATGAAATACTTGTGTGTAATCATCACACTAAAAGCAAACTACAGTGGTCTTACTGCTACAGTAAGGACATTAAGTGCATCAACATGAATCAGAATCAATGGATTCCTTGCTGCTTTTTTTTTTCTTTTTTTTTTTTTTCTTTAAACTATTACTACTTACATGTTCAAATGCAAAAAAGGGTGTTTAAAAATAAAGTGAAGGGTCAGACTCTGACCTTGTCTTCTGTGGGAACTGTACTGATGTGGTGGTTAAGTCCATGTGCTGATCAGAATTCCACAGCAGAGAGAGGAATATTAATTGTTTTGGTTTGTTTTTGTTGTTGCTGGTGGTGGTTTTTTTTTTGTTGTTGTTGTTTTTGGAAGGGGTTGGGGCAGTGATAGCTGCAGGGTAAAAGACCCACTTATGTCTTCTTTGGAGGCTTTAAAACAAACCAAGTGTGCAGTGACAGTTCTGGGACTTGTATATCATTTCATTTCTCTATTTCTCTTCCAGCTTTTTTTACCAGAGGTGTTTTCAGGAAAGGAGATTTTATCATTATTATTATGAATTATTAATTATTATTTTAAAGAGAGAATCTGATTCTGCTTCGTCTCTCTCTCTCTGTCTCCTGGAATCATTATTTTCTGTTTGTGACATCAAAATCATTGCTTTGGAAATGTTTACCGTCTCAAAAATAGAGGAACATGACATCATTCACGAAAATAACAACAGGAACTGAGAAACTTTTAAAGGTGCCCTGATTTTAAAATCTGATGTAAACTGTTTTCTTCTCAATAAATTAATTTGATGGGCAATAGGCTTCCTACCTACCACGTCTCTTGCTAACCATGTATGACTTCTTAAAGCTTTCATGGTTAAAACTTTAGATGATCATAAATGGCTTAAGACTTATACTTCCAAATCAGGGTTAATTACAAAAATGCAACTAGATCCTCAGTGACAGATTCCCTGGCAAAATGTTTTTTTGATTATGACTCCTGCCAAGTTGGAATAAAGATGAATTTATTTCCTGCTCCTTATGGTCCTTTGTAGGACCCAGGGCACATCATGGCTTCCCTTGATGCTCGGTTTATCTGGGGGGAATAAGAAAGGTTTGGACAAAAGGCCATGTTCAATGTTTCTCCTCATTCTGGAGGTCAGAGACTGGCTACAGCAGGAGAGGGTGAGGGGGATGGAAGGAAAACTTCTCCATGCAGGACCAAGCCATCTCTTGAGTGGCTGGGTCACCTCTCTGGTCCTCAGACTCAGAACTGAGATGATCACAAGGTAAGAAATGGGAATCAAATGGAAAAACAGTGGGGCTTTTGCTTCCAAAGGTAATATAAAATACAGTCCACCTTGGAAGATCATCTTTTTTTTGTTTTTCTTTTTTTTTTTTTTCCCCCCCGACTGACTTCATCTGGTATGGTCCTAGGGCAATAAAATTCCTTTTTTTCTCTTCTCCTCCCTCTTGGTGGTAGTCTAAATTGCCGGTCATAGGTTTTATTTTTGCACCAAGGATCCTAAGTTTGTCATGGATTCATGAAATGTTTTGTGGCAAAGCACAAAAGGGGTGTGGATCCTTTCATTATATGGCTGCCTGTGACTGCCAAAGACTTGATTTTTTGGCTTCTTCCAGTTGCGTTACTGATACTGGTTGTTCAGGCCGAGCCTGTAGGGTAATCTGGACTATTGCCCTGAAAATGCTTTACTTGCATTTAAGTCTGGGTTGAGTTGGGCTCTTGTAATGAGCTCTCAAAGTTGAGAGTTGGCCCAGGGAAAATAGCTGAGGAGAATATTCTACTGTCTGAAGTCCACAGCTTTAATTTATTTGAAGACTGTTGACTTTGAATCTGGTGTTCTTCTTCTGAATTTGCTTTTTTTTGGAGAAAGGCTTTATCATTCTCCATGCAGCAATGGAGTCCCTTTGCATATCACAGTCCTAAGCTTGCCTGAGGCCTTTGGATGCTTTAACGATCAAGCGATAGTTCAAGATC
The DNA here is from genome assembly GCF_964211835.1 of Anser anser. Lineage (NCBI taxonomy): Eukaryota > Metazoa > Chordata > Aves > Anseriformes > Anatidae > Anser > Anser anser. Next base: position 144,710,083 of record NC_139720.1, read on the forward strand.
CAACAGGAAAGGCTCTTGGCAGCCACCACAACTCTGCAGACCAGGTCCTCTCCTCATTCGGTGTACGTTTGCTGCAGAGTTTGGCTGAAATTGTTGCAGGACAACTCTGTCATGCCTGTTTTTCTTCTGGGGTTTTGGAGGCCTCCACAGAGTTCGTGTCTCAACTCCACCTCGAGCTTGTCTCATCTGTTCCACCACGTGGGACCTTGCGGCCTCTCAGGCAGTGGAAGTGCAGGAGCCGTGTGAGAAGCAAGATGGTTACATCCCCACCCAACAGGCTTTTAATGAACCTTCATGGCTGCATCACCCTCCTGACCAAGCTATCAGAAAATTCACTGCTTTCTCCTCTTGCGTCTGGCCTCTTTCTGTCTTTACTCTGGAAGGGGAACCAGAACAAAAACAAACAGGGTGGCTCCACAAGGTTTTGCCACTGACCCACAGGGTGAAATGGGCTGAATGCAGCACTGACCACGACTGACCACCAGGGCTCAGTGGCTTTTCTGACACTGAAAGCACAGGGTACCATGGTGCAGACTCCTCACAGCAGAGAGTTTCCATAGAGGGCCTACGGGCCCACTCTGGTCCCACAGGGAAGAGCCTTACTTGGCTTCTTGCATGATTTATAAGCAAGGAAGCCAGCCCTGCCTACCAAACAAGAGAATACGAGGTAAAACGTTGTCACAGCAGTTTTAGGGGGCTGCCTTACAGAAATCTTGATAGAAAAAGCAGTAACTAAATACACACAGGATAAGGGGAAATAGAAGATTTAGAAAATAACCACTGTTATGAAGAGATAAGGAGATGCCAGCAGACATGATTTAACAATGGGAACTTTATCCTCATCTTTTCATTTAATAGAAAGCTGATTGCCTTTTCCTATATATGAGAAATAAAACAAACAGCTGAATAGGAGGGAATGGTAAATTGTTAGCTGCCTATTTAAAAACACGAGAGCTGCAAAGAGATTTTCCAAACACATTTTCTTCGTGTGGCTCACTAACCCAGCTCAAGAGGAATAGCTAATGAATTTGAGGCATTCTGAAACGTGCAAGCACGCTTCACAGCGTCTCTTATAATTGACCACTCTATAGGGAGACGATTAATTTATCAAAATTAGAAGTTCTTGTTAGGGCTGTTTCACATTTCCTCTACCTGTAGAGAGAAAAATAAAACAATGAATTTAACAAAAAAGAGATTTTTTTTAAAGATGTCTTCCCAGCCAAGTAAGATTGAACCTATAATGATAATGAATTTATCTTGGCATTGGTAAGGAAGCTGGTGAGCTCAGAAGTAAAGAACCATACATAAACACCAGTGCCTAGAAAGTCTTAGTCTGCACTGGCATTAAATTACTGGTGCCAACTCTCAGCATTTCATCCCAAGCCATTCAGCAGCACTTTGAAACACCTGCTCACTTCTAAAGTTGTTGACTCCCTGATTAACCACCAAGGTGCATCCGCACAGAACTTGTGGCCACAGATACTGGCAATGTGACCATCCGACCACTTTGAAGGTCGGCATTCCTCTCAGGAGGCCCTGGCGGTCCCAGTCCCTGCAGCAGCCCCTGTGGCTTTCCTCCTTGCCCCAGTGGAGTGCGAGCCACCAGGTCCAAGGCCACCCACACGTGGCTGGAGCATCACACCCGACATTTTGCAGGCTCCTGCAACCAGTAGGTGAGTGTTTGCTGACAAAACCTGATGTCTTCATGCACACTTGTACCGAGTTCAGCGCGGTGGGATCCTGAGCTGGAGGTTTCCGAGTATTACTACAGCTCAAATACAGGATAATAACTCCTAAAAGTAAGAATAGAAAATAAGCTAAATAAAAGGTTGGTTAAAACTTTTGAAATCAGTAGGGCCTTTCTTTTGAGCCCATTGGATCTTCAGGCTGGCTCTTTAGAAAAATATTACTTTCGCATGAAAGAAAAACTGTAAGTATGTTTGTTGTTGTTCTTGTGGTCAGACTATGGGACTGTCCCATGTTTTCTCTGCATAATGAAGAATTACATACTTATTCCTAATGAGTTAACAGCAAAGAGTAAAGCACAGATTCTATACACTAGATGTTATCAGAGAGATAATGAAACCCAGGTGACATTTCAGGAAGAACTTTGAAATCCCATTTCCTTAGATAAGCTATCTGCTCTGTAAGCAAAACTGTTGTGATTATTTTTTTCCCCTTGGTTTTCATCAACAGAGCTATTTGCATAAAAACCAAGGCTCTTGTTTCTGAAAAGTTCATATTCTCTTGCTGTTGTTCCCCCCTCCCCAAAGTTTTCATTCTCTGTTAGCAACCTGATAAATCACTCCCACTAAACTCAATTACGGTATCGCCAACAAGCCTTTATCAGTTTGGGTGATAGGGAATAAGCAGCAAGCACGGCCACAAAACCTGCAAGAATACAGATTATGTTTCCATGTCATTTGTTCCATTAACAGCTTGTATGGCACGTTTAAAAAATAGGAACAAAAAAGAAGACATGATAGAAAGAGATTATATTCTTTACATATCTCAGATGCTTACAGCCGAGGTAATGCACAGATTATGAGCCTCGAGTTAGGCCTTCTGAGACCAGTGGAAGGCCTTTCATCAGCTTCAGTGAGTTTCAAATACGGCTCTGCATTTAAAGTGAGGCAGAGTGCCACTGTGTAATCAACACTGACAAAAATTGAAAAGAAAAAAAAAAAAAAAGGCAAGCAAGAATAGAAAAGAAAAAAAAGGCTGCAGGCAGTTTTGCTGACTTGGATATGAAAGATATGAAAGTTCACAGTGGAATCCATTGAAGCCTAAATAGATCTATATCTAAATGGAAATAAGGAAACCACTACTTCTGAATGAGATTTTGCTGATCCTGTCTAATTAACCTGGTAAATGTTCAGGTACTTCGGTAATTAATCTTTAACTTTAGAAACTAAATTGCTTCTAAATAAGCTGCTGGGATTTACCTTTGGCAGGGAGATCAACAGTCTTCTTGTCTTCTACACTACAAGAGCCTGGAGCATCATTATGACAGCCAGCATTATAAACCGAGCCACCACCAAAAACAGATTTTAAGAAGACAAGGCTCATATTAACTACAGTCAAGAAGGCCTGTGAAATAAAAATCAAGAAGCTTAATCAGCAAGATTTTGTCTAAGATTCAAATCATAGAGTGTTACAATCAACCATGCTGCAAAATAAAACGTGCTGTGGGAAAGTTAGTGGACGAAACTGTGATGATAATGACAGGTTACCGAGAAAGAATAATGTCTGGTTAAATAATCACCATCCAAAACATGTTTAAATATTTCTAAAATAGAGGCAAATTGCAGACTGAGAAAATATAAGGAGTACCTGTAAGACAGCAGAAAGGCTGCCAGAGTTGTTATGAATAACCTTATTGACACGACCTCCCCAGGTGAGGCTATGCAAAGCCCCCGTTGCACGGAACGGGTGCGCCACACAGACACAGGCACATCACCCTGCCTCCGTGCAGCATTGGCAAAACCCTTCTGGAGTCAGACACCCGGCCTGGGGACCCACACTGCACGGAGGATGAGGAAACACCAAGCAGGGTCTGCAGGAAGGTGGCCGGAGTGAGACAGCAAGCCTTTACAGGTGTGACTTCAGCTACACGGACTGGCTTTTCTACCAAGGAGGCAGCTGAGAGGTGACTTATGTTCCTAAACATACATATAAAGTATATCCTTACATATTCTTTCATACACTCTATATAAAGTATAAGTCTAAACTTGCAGACAAGGACATAACAGGAGCTGGGGAGTAGAAACTGAAGTTAGAATAATTCAACCTTGACACAAGATGTAATTTCCTACTGCTAAAGTTAATGGGATGTCAGAGGGCCTGGAGAGGGGAGGGGGGAGTTTAGTAAGTTTAGGATAACAAGTGTCCCCTCCAAAACGTTGCCCTTCTGAAATCATCACCACTTAATCTGCACAAAGTCACTGAGGGGCAAAAGAGGCGAGAGGGAGCAAGCTGCAGGCAATTAGGTACAGGGAAGGAATCGTGGCAGAGGAGGTCCTGGCACTGACACGTGCGTGTGATTTGCACTGCCGTGGGTGGCTGCAGCCACAGAACTGTGACATTTCCCCTCTTGGCTCTCTCCCTCCTGCTCCACAGAGGGGCTGGGGTGAGCCCCCACGCTCCTCAAGCTATCGGCACCAGGAACTCCCCTGCCTCCTGGCTTCACACAGTTGCCTGAGTGGCCCTGGAGGGATATTATTTTTCCTGTCAACATGTGACTAGGAGATATATAGTTCACATGAAGGCAGAAGGAAGAAATAATAGCTGCAAGTGGGCACAAGGAAGGACCACGGCACACCAAAGCAGGGAGGTGGTACGGAGAAAAGCTTTTACACCCTTGGTAGTTCATCTGTCCCATCTCCCGAACTAAACCAGGAGAAACCTTTGGGCAGCTTCTGCACCCCACCTGCCTCCTGCTGCCCACCCCAGGGGGCCTGGGCTTTGTTCACGGCTCAAAACAGGGGATGGCAGAGGCGATTCAGTGCCCTGAAGGGTCGCACCGGGCCTGGGGCCTTCAGCTGCCTGAAAGCTGAACCGAAATGAAAAGCTGCTGGTTAAGGACAGAGCTCCTCGGGCTTCCTGCTGAGCCTGGCTGCAGCCCTTTAATTAGAGTAAGCTAATTACGCTTGACGGAGGAAAAGAGGCTGTCAAGTAGCATGGGAGGAATGCTTTTTGATTCGGCAGAAAACATTTTAACCGGAGGTGTCCTGCAGGCCGATGGGAAGCCGGCGCGTCTGGGATGCGTCGTCTTCTCAGGAAGGTTTCCTCCCCGCTGGGGACACGTTGTGCAGTGGCCGAAGGACGGATGAAAGGCCGGTCAGGCCGAGGGCTCGGACCAGTAACTTCCCAGATCCTCAGTTCCCCGGGCATCCTTGGCAATCCCAAACCTCCTCACCCCTCCTGCAGCTGGGGAGCGGGGGCTGTCTCTGGTTGTACCTGCTCGTGAATTATTTCCTAACGCGGTTAAATAGTTGCGGCATCGCAGAAAACCCCTTAAAGCCCAACAACGCGGGATCTGAAGGGCTGGCGATCATAAATGGTTAACTAACGAGTGTTTACAGTTCCTGATGATAGTTGCTGGCACTAGGACAAGGGCAGTAAAAAGTGGATTAGATGAAGATAAATGTGAGACACAGGCAGAAACAAGTACTCCAGCAGATGTGTGTGGAAATTAATGGGGTGGTGATAATAACAAATTCTGATTCGCCACACAGTAAATGTGTCTCTTGATAATCAGTTTCCAGTACAATACCAAGTGGGTATGCATGGAACAGGAATCCAAACGGGATGACATCTCAGCATTGCAAATGCATGGGGTAGACGCTGAAGAGCTTAATGAAGACAGCTGGGAAAGTGGTGCTTATTTCGTCCCCTGCAGTCTTTCTCCCCTTCAGCATTTTATCTTTGATGAGAGCAGATCCACGATCCGGCCTCCTCACAAACAGATCAGCCGGGCCATAAGGAAAGACGCCTTCCCACTCCAGCAGAAGGCTGGTGGTCAGGAGATCTTGGCCGTGGTCCAAGTTCTGCCAAAGAGAGCCCATCTGAAGTGGGATGGGGAGTCCCTACCGTCCCCATGCGCTTGCTCATCCACCGAACTGGGACGTGAAAGCTCCCGCACGGCACAACGCTTTGCCAGATGTGTTGTTGAACTTAATGTGTTTATGTTTGCAAAGAGAAAATAGGATGAAAGGCATGACAGAAATGCAAGAGATGATTTGTTATGATTTAAAAGCCATTCCATTTTAACAGTGCTACTTTAAAATATTTGCACCCTGGAGGCATTTCCAGATAAGGACTAGAGCCCATCTTTTCCTTTCCAGACCCATTTTTTAAAGAAACAGAGAGGTTTGCAACCCTTTGAAAATGGCTCTCTGCCTGCTGCAGCCCATGAGACAGCGCAGTGCAGGCTGCAGCCCCACGCCGTGATGTGCACCCCAGTGAGGTCAACGCCAGAGGACATTTCCCATCGGTCAGGGAAAATGACCCTGGACTGAAAAAGATTGCTGGCCTTTCTGCTTGTTTTTAATCCAGACCCTTTTACTTGTCCCGTACTAAGAGCATAAGCTGCACGCCTGCAGTGCAGTGTGAGGATGTAGGTCTGCGATGCAATTTTCTTGGCAAAGAAACCATTCAAAACAGACCCATTGGTCCATCTTTCACGTCTTGCTTGCTGTTATCATGTCCTGAATCACAGCTGCTGCCACCTGCACTGTGAGGATAAAAGTGGGTGGCAGCTCTGTGCACCAAGGTTTTGAGAAGCAACATATTTGCAATAGAAAATGGAAGTTTCCTTTGGTTTCCTTTGCTCGCTTTGTTTGAGGAAGGCTTTTTTTTTTTTTTTTTTTTTTTTTAATGTTGGTGTCATATGGGTGAAGCTGTTCACAGAACAGTGCTCAGAACACCTTTCCCAGTGGTGCAGGGGAGGTTGGGGAGATGAAATTCAGCTTGCAAAGGCCACCAGGGCTTCCCATATGCCCATTTTACCAATTTGTCTGGAGCTCAGGCCATAGCTGGACAGGGAGAGGAAGGACAGGAAGATCTAAGACCAACGTTACCACTGGGGCAGCTGTGAGAAGGACCCACCGCATCACCTGTGTTTGGTATTTCTGCCCTCGTCCCCAGAGGGAGATTGGGTGGGTTGAGAATAAACCCCACAGACATCACCAAGTGCCTACTAGAAGCCGGTTATTTGGAAAAGCAGGGGGCACTAAAGACATTTGTGAATTAAGAATTAATTAATTTAAGAATTTATGGACTTCTGTGTTCCGTCCTGAAAGAAATGCGATGCTTTCAGCCCCCAGAGGCATCCAGCAGATGCCCCACTCTTCCCCGCTAGTCCTCGGGCCGGGTGGGACGGTGCTGCTCAGATGCTCTGTGCCCTGGCCCCTCTCCATCTCTCCACGCTCATCTCTCCAGCCCAGTTCCCTTGCCTCCTCCCCGTTTCAGAGGCAGTTAGCTGCCCAGGGCCAGGTATCGAGGATGATTTTTCCTCCAGGACGTGGCTCTAAAAGAGGGCAGTGGGTATCTCCCACGGAGCCCCCAAAAGCAGCAAGCAGGGACCTGCCAGCACCGGGTGAGGGACGACTGAGCCCAGCTGAACACGTCTCATTTCCCAGTCTCCGCTTCGTGTGCACATGACCTGTTAAAAGGATTAAATTAAAGGAATTCCCAGAGCTAATCTAGTGGTGATATTATGAGAGACAGGAGCTCAAGTGCATCCCGGGGATGGCTGATCGGGTTGCCTAGGATGTATTATTTATGGGGCCATCTGTTTTAGACAAAGATTGAAGTCTGAAGGGGAGGAAGGTTTTGATGGAATTCAGGCATTTAACTGAGACAGGGGGGTAGTAGCTCCCCCCCAAATAAATAAATAAATAAATAAATCTGATGTAGTTATTTAGGGAATTAAGCTGGCACCAGTGTACCTGTGTGCTGATCTCTTCCAAAAAAATACTGCTCGGCTCTGGGAGCCCTCAAGTGTCTCCACAGAAGGGGCATTCACAGTGTGGTGTGTCAGGGCAGGGGAGAGAGGTGTGTAAACGGGCTCCAGCCTGAGTTCCTGGTACTCAGGCCGTGAAAGGCAGTGGTATAAACAGGTCTGCAACTGGAATGCGAGGAGAAGGGGGGGGGGGCAGCCAAAAGAGGCAGTGGCTGCAGTCAAACAGGAAGAATTTCCCCAAAATAGCCAGTTCAGTTACTGGATAGCTCTGTAAAAGCAGGATCTCTGCACAGCTATTAGGGGCAGCACAAAGCCAAATCACAACTGTGAGAAATAAACCGTCTCTCTTTCTGATTTAGGGTGACGTTATTTAAATAATATGGGCCAGGAAATATGAAATAAAATATCTCCATGAACAGGATTCGTGTCCTTTCCCTTCTTGCCTGTCTCCCACGGTGCCAGAAGCAGACACGTTCGTCTGAGTTTTCCCCATTGCAGTTGCCTTGTCAGATTTCTAAATATCAGCACTTCCTTGGGCTAATGTCTAAGCCCTTCCCAGTGATCAGGAATGAAACTCATCTCAAAGCTTTGTTTGGAAAGGATCTGCTAAACCTTTACGTGGAAATTTGCTGGAAGCTACCTGTCAGTTTTCTGCCTGTTTTCCAGTAATTCAGACTAATGACTCGTCAGCCCCTTTTTTCCTTCCTTCTGAATCTGTCTAGAAGGAGGTTTCTGCTCCAGTTACTGGTTTAATAACACAGTGCTATATACCGAGGCGAAATTCTCACCCAGTCTTACTCGATTTGTCTCATGACTGTGTTCATAATCCTTATTTTATTAGTTGTTAACAAAAAAAAAAATATCTGAGCAACTGGTTTTAGTGCTCAAAAATGTGTACCTCTGAGCTGGAACAATGCTTAAGAACTGTTGTTCTGCACAGGAAACTTTGCTTATGAAAACACAGAACCTGGTCACAGACTATAAGAAAGACGGAGGCATACAAAATCATAAATTCTTTCATACAGAATTTTTGCTTAGCTGAGATTTCAGTTTCTGTAATGTGGAAGGTATTGTCTGTGTTTTATCGTTCAGGGTAGGGATTAGGTTTCTGTCCGAGGTGCGACTTGTCCTATGAGCCACACGCCAAAAGTTCAGGCAGCAGGCAGGGAGACCTGTCCCACAGGAGGAGACCAACTGGGAGAATGTGCTGGGAGGACTTGCACTCACCAGCTGCACAGTGCAGTGCAGCACGCTGTGTGTAAGCTGTGTGCAGTGCAGACTAGATGCAAACCTGCACGAGGATTAGCGCTTGGGGACACAAAGGGACGTGCACCATCTTCTTATCTGAGTTAGCAAGACGATAAAAAGCAACCGAGCTGCCAGAGTGCCTTTTTGTCCCCTTTGCTGAAAGGCTGACAGCAGCAGCAGGTTTGCCTCTCCTCCTGTCAGCCCCAAAGCCCCCTGACAACTGGATCAACTCTCCTGGGACAGCTCTGGTTGACAGCTCTTGTCTTGCTGCAGGGAAATGACTGGCTTGCCAAGGACAAGACCTTTGGGCAAGAAAAGGGCCAGAGATTTCCAAGTCCTTGCAGGACAAAATGCTGAAGGGGATGAAAGCAAGTGGCTTTTGAGTGGGCGTCTCTGCAGAGGCTTCTTCATTTTCCTGCTAGCAAAGCAGAAGAGTCATGAGAGCCTCTTAAAGAATACCTACGAGCCAGAGGCGTCACGTCTCCTTGTGTGATGTACAGCCCTTATCACAAAGTATCTGGCTGCTGCCACCCTGCAATTAACTCAAGGATGGGAGCAGCCTGCTGACTTCACTGTCATTAGCTGCTGCTGCTGTGGCTGCACGGCCACACGGGGCGGCAACACTTCTCAAGTTGCCTCTCCTGCTCAGGACAATGTCCTACCAGGTAGCTGGCACAATCTAGAAGAATAACCCCATTGCTCAAGTTCAGCTGCTCTTTTCCATGTCCTCCCTTGTCCCGTGTTTTTTGCATGTTGGGTGCACCACTGAGTTCACCTCACGAAGCTGGTGTGCAGTAAGAACAACTCTCAGGAGGGCTGAGGGAGGGAGGGAGGTGTCTGTGGTGGTGGTGAACCATCAGGGGACTCAATTTCATCTAACAGCACCCCCATTCCTGCTTGGTGCCCTCTGGTCCCCTCTGCTGGTGGGTCACTCGGTCAGTGATGAAGCGGATCCGGAGGTGGATCCAGGTGAAGTGCTGGTGGGGTTGTTTGCCTTTTATCCTTTGGGGCACTTTCAGCTAAAGCCTCTTTCTTGGAACAGGTCACTGTGTGGCTCCACGGAGAGCTGTGTGCGCAGATGCAACGAGAGGGGAAAAAGCTGGGCAGGGACTGCTTAGCTCATCATGCTGTTAAATGGTATTCACTGAATTGGAGCCTCACTTGAACCCCAATTTTAGTTATCTGAGAGAGTAGATCTCTCAAAGTAAGTGCTGATGTTTCTTGTGGAGTCAGCAAAGAACCACTACCACCACCACCACCAAATCCTTTAGAGGCTTCCAGGTCCCGTTCCTTTAGTTTTAGAAGCCTACCCCAGGTGGACTGGGCTTTGCACAGTACACGAGCTGCAGCAGTGGCATTGCTGAGGTCTGCACGATCGTGTTACTTTCTAGTGGCTGCAGTAAGTACAGCCTCGCATCTCAGCACTCCTGCGTGCACGTGGATGCCACTGACTGCCTTCAGGTGAGCCACGTGCAGGGTACCCAGGCTTTTATGGGCTGCATACAGTCACCGTATGTCCAGATACGGGCCATGGCTGCAAACACACACCCTCGTGTGGCCAGGCATCCGGGGGTGTGATCCAAGGGCTACATCCATTTCCGTCGAACCCCAGAGTACAACTCTTGCCTTAGCTGCTCTGCATCACAAGCCTCCAAAGTACAGCTGTAACTGAATCAAAAGCTTCTTTAAACTGACTGTGATTTCCTTGGGCTATTTGCAATGCTACTGGGATGTCCCATTATAAGCCAGAATTTTTTAACACGTAGATGTTATGAGCCATGCTCATTGCCTGTCTCTAATTTGTTATGGATTCAGAGAAATTGTATTGAAACTACTATTTCAATCCTGTTTATTCCTCCTGGATTTCCATAGCAAGAAGTAAGAAGCACTGTGCGTAGGATAAAACACAGTTCTGCTGCTTCAGCCTTGTGATGTTTGGAGCCCACCTAGCATAAACCAAGAGTATGAACCACAGAATCAGCGAGGTTGGAAAAGACCTTCAAGATCACCAAGTCCAACCACCAACCTGACCAACAGAGCCCCACCACTAAGCCACATCCTTTAGTGCCACGTCCTCACGTCTTTATAAGACAGAGCCCTCCATAACCAAGCCTGCCTAGCCCTGCAGGCCATTTCTTCTCCCTCTGCCCTCCTGCTAGCCCTCACCGTGCAGCTCCTCCACACAGACCCTGGATGGCGAGGCTCAGCTCTGCAGCCCTGTGATACACCAGCCTCCAACACCTGCAAGGAATTAGGGGAGGCTGAAATACTCCCGGGAGCCCGTCTCACATCGCGCAGCCTCCACAGAAGACCGAATTCCTTTTGCATGAGAACACGGGTACATCTGCTTGTGATCATCCTTCTCCAGCCAGCCGGCCTGCTGAAGCAGAAATGTGATTCTCCACATTTCAGTCAATGTTTGCAGCTGAGGGGCCAGGATTTGGGAGGAGCAAAATAAGCCTGCCTTTCACCCGCGGCTTCCCCAGCAGCCTGTCCGGCCCGCCGCTCACCATCCTGCGCACCTCTAGCCCTACTTTCAGGAGCCAAGAAATGATTAAATAAAGAGAAACTTGTTCTGTGGCAGAAAAAAAATAAAAGGTCTGTTCTTCTGGCCAGGCACTTGGGATGGAGACAGGAAGCATATTATTTTTAAGGTAAAATGATAAAATATTTGTTTGCTGAAGGAACGGGACGAATGTCAAAAACATACCTTTAGATATTACCATACAAAAAGTTATTTGAGGACTGTATAATTCTGCCCTGACAACAGCTGTGGGGTGTCGTAAAGAAATGTTTTAGCCTTCAGTTGCCTGCAGACTCATACAGGGTATTTTCCTTGCCGTAAGAAGGCTCTTTGTCAGTGGGCGCATGCACGTATGTGTGTGTGTGTGCATGGGTGTGTGAATGCACGCTCTGTAGCCAAGGAAATGGCTAAAAATAATGCGAGTAAAGGGCAGTGAGTAGACACAGAGGAATACTATCAGTCTCTGGTGATGCTACTGTTTATTTCTTAATATTTTCTCCATTTCATCTGACCAACAAGGAAACAACTCGAAATCCCTAGTGTAATGAAAGCTCCATATTCCATCCCACTTCAGGCTGCAGCACAGATGCACCATGGTTTAGGTACTTCTACAGATTTGTCAGATTAGATTTAAAATTTGCTTTGCATGCTGCTACACAAAAGGACCAAAAAAAGTAATTTATAAGTGCAATTAAGAATGTCATGCTTGGGGAATAAAGGGAAGGTATTTTTAACAAAAGAAAGCTTGACTATCAAGTAGCTCAACTTTAGAATCAAAGAATCATAGAACAATTCAGGTTGGAAAAGACCTCTAAGATCATCTGGTCCAACCTTTTACCTAGCATTGCCAGGTCCTCCATTAAACCATGTCACTAGGCACTACATCTACACATTTCTTGAAGACCTCCAGGGATGGTGACTCAACCACTTCCCTGGAAGCCTGTTCCACTGCCTCACAACCCTTTCAGTGAAGAAATATTTCCTAATATCCAACTTAGAACTCCCCTGGTGCTTCTTAAGGCCTTTTCCCCTCATCACTTGGGAGAAGAACCCGATACCCACCTCCCTACAACCTCCTTTCAGGTAGTTGTAGAGAGCAATAAGGTCTCCCCTGAGCCTCCTCTTCTCCAGACTGAACAACTCCAGGTCCCCCAGCCACCCTTCGTAAGATTTGTTCTCTAGACCTTTCGTCAGCTTTGTATCCCTTCTCTGGACATGCTCCAGCACCTCGATGTCCCTCTCGTATTGAGGGGCCCCAAACTGAGCACAGCACTCAAAATGTACTCTCACCAGAGCTGAATACAGAGGGACCATCACTTCCCTAGTCCTGCTGGCCACTCTATTTCTGACACAGCTGTATGGGAGAATGCTGTGGTGGGCATGGCCTTGGCTCTCTGTGACCTCTGCATGCCCAAAGTTCACCAGCCTTTTAGCCCTGCGCTTGCTAAGGGACAGAGCCTGCTCTTCCACCCTGCCCTTACATGACGTTCAGAGCTCTAGCTCTCTGAGAGAAGTGCAGCTGTGAAACCCATCGGCAGATCCAAGTGTTTCTGAGGAAGAGGGAGATCCTGGTCTCCTTTGGCAGTTTCGCTAGCTGTAGTCACTGAAACATAGATCATCAGGTATTTAAAATGTCAACACATTTGAAAAAATGGGAAGTCTTTTTGTAGCATTTTCTGGTGGGGGAATACCCACATACACACAGCTATATGGCTGGCCTCTGACATCCTGTAATTTAGCCATGACTTAACTGAAGTGAAGATGAGGTGCAAGAATCTAAGAAAGTGAGAGCACATCCCTACAGCCTGGCAGGAAAGCTTTGTATATGGGGCAGGTATTATTCCTAATTTCCTCTTCAGGAGACTGTCACTGCAAATATCTGCTTTGTTCAGCATTTGTTCCGCTCTCCATCTTGACTTCCCCAGAACTGTCCCCAGTCACTGGGGATGGTGGTGGACAGGCACCATTTAAAAAAATGTGCAGTGCACATATTTATTCACTGGTTTGTACGTTTGAATGTTGCAATTTGTCCACACGTACTCACAAACACACTGGCAGAACTTTTATCCACCAGCAGAACAGCCTATGCTGGTGCATGAAGATCCAAAGGGAAACATCTGTCGTTAAAAAAACAATAGGCAGAAACATTTATTTAGCACAGGCTGAAATACAGAAATGTTTTCATGCTGTGTTTGGCTTGACTTACCGCAGGCAAGACGTAATGATGTAGAGAAGGGTTGTCTGAAAGAAACTCTGTGGGATCTGATGTTTTCTGGGACTTCTCCCTGTTGTCTGTTCCTAAACGTTCATTCAGACGTTGCAGCACACTGGCACTGTAATAAATCCATTCTGATCCTATTTAGAGACCTCATACTCGATGCCTTTTTATTTTAATACAGCCTCATGTGTTGTGAACGCTAATGTCAGTCTTCTCTTCCTAATGGTGATATATAGAGATGAGAAGCTCTCCTGTGACAGACACAGATGGGATTCCTTTAGCTGTGTCAATAGCCTCTGAAAGCATTGATCACAGAGTGTGGAACTGCCTGTGGAAGTGATCAGTTAACAGAGCATGGGTTTTCAGTTACAGGAAGGACAAGCCCTCATGTCAGCGCATCTCCATGTCAGTCAGCCAGAGTGATGCTTGAATCTCAGCGTAACAATGGGAAAACTCACCTCCATTTTTCTCTTCTTATTAAAGGCTCTTCTTGTAGTGGCTGTTCTTACCACTTGCCATGCAGAGTTCATCCTCAGCAGGCGGCATAAGCACAAGTGTTTTACTTCTGGGAATAAATGTGCTTTGTCAAGACCTTATGCAATTGTGTCTTACTCCTGCCCCTCGGTCTTTATGATCTGCTCTGCCCTTTTCCTTGCTCTGCTGCTTACCTGCAGACCCTCAGTTCGGTGTAGCCCTGTAATCAGCCATTTGTCCTTTTTCAGATAATGCCTGAAGCCACTGCTGTGCAATCGATGGGAAAATGGTAACAGCTAGGTGGAAGAAAAGTCGGTTTCAGCTGACATTTCTGTGTAAATTTGGAACAAAGAGTTTCTATAGGTGATTTGTAAATGTACAAATTCTTTGCTACCACCTGGCTTTTCCTTCCTTTCACATCTGAGAGAAGTGCATTGATTTTAAGGCTAGAAGACATAAATCTGGTCTGACCACCTGCATAATTCAGATCCTCTGACATCCCTGTATAAACACATCTTTCAGGATCATGAAGAGTACTTCTGACAGAGATTGTCTTTTAGAAAGAAAAATAATCTCCCAGTGATTAAGAAAGACCTACCTACTCCAACACTATCCCTCTTAAGTTCTTCCTGTGTTGTCCAAGAAAAATGCCTTATACTTTCCACATGCTTGTTAACCCTCATCTAATATTTTTAATCTGAAGTTAGACTCCGAAGCTATTAAACAGCCACTTAGATTGTGTCTTCTTCTCCATCTGCACATACATCACCAGTGCACAGAATTCTAATATCAGTGAAAAAAAAAAACTGACACATTTCATAACTGTCATTGTTCTTGTCAAAAACTAATCCTTAGATAATTTTAGATAATTTATTCCTAAAGCTGTTCACATATTCTGGGAAGGGAAAAGACAGATATATTTTCCCATATAATGCTATGAAGAGAATATGCTAGATCTCTGAATAATATTTCTATTTTTTATTTTTATATATATATATATATATATAGAAGACTTTAGTTCTCTGTATGTGACAGCCTACTTTTAAACGAAAATACATGATATTTCAATGGAAACCAGAGACAAATATGGGAGAGAAACCTCTGACGAAACATGAGGAGATGAAATTTGTCCATAAAGATCCAAAATGTAAGTGTTCTGTTGGCCTTTACTTTTTTCTCTTTTAGCCTAGTCTAGAGCTGTCTGTGCTCTTACAGGTAAATTAATCTGTGCCTTGGGCAGCAAGGACTTTCCATGGCTAGAGGAGGCTGATTGATTGTTTCAGATATTGAGACTGCAGGTTTGATGGGAACTGCACAGGAAAGCTGACAGTAGTGGAGATTTGTGGATTTTGTCTTCTTTACTAAAATGTATACCTTACAACAAACACTTTTTTTTTTTCTTTAGGTAAAAAGAAAAAGGCCTCTGCTATATATTTCTCTCCTTCCTCTCCAAAAGTTTCAGTATGATTTGTCTTAAGCACAAATAATAAGTCAAGAAAGATTACTGCTATGGAAAAAAAATCCATATTTTTCTATTTAGTGGCTTTGTAATGATTCTGTGATTTGTTTATATTGTGTTGTGGTTTTCTTTTTTATTTTCTAAAGTGTAGAAGAATTTCTCATGAAAGGTCTAACCCAAACCACACAATAAAAATTTCATGTAAAATGATCAAGGATAAAATGTTTACCCTATTAAAACCAAGGGCATTTGAATCAAAAGGACCTGGATTCTTTTCCAGGTGCCTAGAATTTGCAAAGCAGAGTGTCAGACAGGGAAAACTGTGCTCCCATGTTGGGTGCTTCACACTTCAAAGGATGAACTGTCTGTGCACCCCTGTTTTTTTCCTCACTGGGAAAGGGCATTGAGCATCCTATCTTCCTGTCTCCTATAAAAAAGTGATTACCAGTAACAAGTTGCATTACATCTAACTTGCTGTCACTGCTTCTGCATTAATCAGTTGCAAAAATAAAATTTTAACTGACCATCTTTGAGAAGATATTCCTATCCCAGCTTCAACTTGAAAGAAAATAGTCTGGGACTAAATGACCTTCAATGTCCATCCCAAGCCGTTCTATGATGCCATGAATCTCATCCTACTGCACAGCCTCTCCTGCACCAGTGTACAAATACCCTGCTCAAGTCCTCCCCAGCTCCCAGGAAATTTCAGGCAATGTTTATTAGAGCTACAGCCATTACATCATTAGTAGTAATTACCAGGTGAAAGTACCTTTCTTTTGCCACCGTTAGGTGGTAACATTACCTAATAGGAAGACAGTATTTATATTCAGAGGAAGGTATGGGGCATTAGAGGCTGGGTGTCGCTGAAAAATGAAGCCACTGTCCTTTGGCTAGGAAGGGTATTACAGATCTGCAGTGCAAGATGTGCAACCAGAAGATATTTTAAAGGAGGAAGATGTTTTCTAAGAAATTATTATTGCAGTTTCATGGAAGAGGCAGTTTTCATTAGGGGGGAAAAAAAGGAAGTGGAAGGGGACACAAAGGTTTATAGTAGCAGATCTTAAGAAAGAAGGAAGCAAAATATTTTGGTGTTGGATTTGGTAGCTGTAAAGCTATTAAATTGCTCACTCCATTCTGCAGAACTGCAGCCCCAGAATTCTCCTTCCTGAAGCAGATTGGCTTTCTGGTTAAACTGTATTTGATCTGGCCCAAAGTTGAATGATCAAGCCCCAGATGGGTTTGTTTTCTCAAGGGGGCATTTTTGGTCAAGAAGGACCAACACAATGCTGATGGATGGCAGCTCCTCTGTGCCACAGCCATCCCCAAGGGCAATAGTTCCATCACATAAGAGCAATTATGCCCATGCTTAGAGGAGCTAGCAGAGACTTTGGAGGCTTGTCTACATGAACAAACATGGACAGGTTCTTCTGCCTGTGTGAATGAGAGCCAGCTTTAGTCTGGAAGCTGTGCAGCCCTATTAGCATATACTCATGCACCCAGTGCAACCTCAGGAGAGCAAAGAGCTGGAGATGAAATGCGTGCCTTCACATGGCAGCTACATTTCTGTACAATGGCATTTTGCAAGACCCAGGCATAGCAGCAGCAGACTGGAATTTAATCTTTCTGAGATGAATGGGATGCCACACTGCTCTTATGATTCAAATTGAGTATCTGTGTGGCTATTTGCAGGACAAGCACTTAAATGATCACAACAGGCAAAAATGCCCCCTCAAATGCTCATAGTCGGTGGCGGTGCAGCATTGCGCTGCCAGCTTGGTAAAGATTGCCTTTGAAGCTGCTGGCATCCAAGCGTGGCTTGCTGCAGCGGGATTTCATGCTGGAAGATTAAAGATGCCATGATCTCTTACTCAGCAGCAGCACGCAAGAACTACAAAAGGTGCACTCTCCTGGAAAAAAACTGAGCTGTAAATCAGAAATGTAATCCAGCATCAAACGGGCAGAGGCACAGCCTCCATCACAGGGAGGGCTTAGGCAGGCGCTGGTGAAACTGGAAGGCACAGACGCAAAGCAGAGGTTGAGAAAGTGGCTGCACAGCAAATCAAGGGGGGGCATAAGGTCACACTTGGTAACGTCAGAAAGCTGAGAGCAGCTTCCGCTCTGATAACCTTGGAGTCGTACTCAGAGCCGAGACGCTCCAGCTGCTGTTAAGGCTCCCAAAGCCTCGTGCTCAAACCCAGGGGACAGAAACCACCTGTTTTCAGCAGCAGGTGACTTTGCCTTATCTCTGCTGTTTGGGCAGATATTTTCCATGCCAGGCACCTGCCTCAGGCAGGCCTCTCCACACTGTCTGGCTGCTGGGCTGCTGCTGTCTGACTATGGAGGAGGCCTGACCCTTGACTGTTCCTCAGGGTGGGGTGGACATCATACACTTCCCCAGCAAAATGGAGAAGGTCGCTTTGACCAGTTTCACCCCATTCCCAGTTCTGGACATACTCTCCCTCAGCCTTCTTGCTCAGCCCCGGCTCTGGCTCACTGCCTGGCCAACCCATCACAGCTCGCTAGGCCTGAAGACAGGCCTAGCAAAAGTAAACCTGAACACAGCCCTGCTGGTTTAGTGAATGCCAAATTGGATCCAAAAAGCAGCAGAGTCGGTGCTAGTAAGAGAGGGGAGAGCCAAATAACACGGGAGAAGAAAGGGGGAACTATATCTTGGTGGTAGCAAGGCACCACATGGACTTCAGCTCTTAAGGATAGGGCAGCTGCCTGGAGAAGAACAACCCAGCCTCCGTCCGTCCTCCAGTTTGTGTCAGCTTCATCATAACATGCTTAACTGTGTGCAGGAAAGGCTGACTCTTATGGTTATAGTCTTTGGAGAGGGAAGGACACACATATGCTGCTCTGCAAAGGGTTGTAGGGGGGCCAGTGGCAAGTGAAGGGAGGCTCCTTCGGGCTGAGAAACCTGCCCCAGGGCCTGAAGGTGCCTGAAGCACGTTCTGCTGCTTCCCCTGGTCTAGCTGTTGCTGGTGTGATGGTGCTGTGCCCCCAGACCAGCTTTCTGGTGAAGCATGAGGAGGAAATAATGATCTTGTGACGAGAATTTGGCTGGGGGCCTGGGAGGACTGAGAGACAATGGCATGTGGGACAGAGCAGCTATGTGGGGAAGGGTTTGGTCACCATGAACAGTCAACTGGCAGCACAGCACAACATTAAATAGCTGTTTTATTATGTATATATATATATTATTATTATATGAGCACCAACCACCCCATGAGTAAGTCCAGTTTTGGGGAAAGAGCAGAAGGGTGTACAAACCATTAAGACAGCAATATTGTGTAGGAAGGGGATGCTAAAGGCAAACTGCTAAAATTAAGACATCTAATACTTTGCATTTACTAATCTTTGAGGATTTGCAGTGTCTCTTTTTTTAACAGTGTACGTGCATTCTGGATGGGTATAATAAAAGAAGGGAACGAATATAAGTCAAAAATAGCTCAGAAATACGAGTTCAGAAAAAAACATTCTAAAGCATTAAAAGAAGAGCCCTTAGAGACAGCAGTAAAAGAAAGAATGATTTGAAAGAGATCAGTCTGCGGTAAAAAGACACGTTTAAATGTACTACAGTCCCTCTCCTTTCCTGTTAGACCCAACTTGCAGACTTGCTATATGCTTGCAAAAATGTACTGGAGGCAGTGGAAGAGAAAAAGGAGAAGGACTTCTTAGGGAGAGCATTTTTTGTATCCCTCTATTGTATGTCACCTAACGAAAGGAGGCAGTTGTGGCCAGATAACATTGCTGGACTAACCTGCTTCTCACTGTGCTCATCATGAGAGCAATAAGGTTAATTCTATAGTGAGGGCAGGAAATTACTGTCAGTAAAGGGAGAAAGACAGACTGACAGCCACAACCTCCTATCTGACAGTGTCAGCCAGAAGCTGCAGAAAATACCAGTAGTAGCCAAGACTATGGGGGGAAAAATGAAATACTGTATTTTAAGCTATTTTCTATGGAAAATATAAAGGTTAATGTTTATTAGTAGCATTGATCAAAGTACTGCTGCTACCAAGCAAGTTGCAATGGATGAAATGCTCTTGTTCCTATCAGACACAGACCATGCATCAAGGCCAGCAAAACTTGTAGTCAGTGAAAAATAAAATTTCCCTGAAGCAAAAGGGTTTGTCCTGGGACTTGGGGCTGGTTCTGTCACTATTGGGAAGACCCTGGAGCAGGAGAAAGTGTAGTGTGAAACTCAACATGTTTTGGGAGTCACTGGATGATGACTTAAATATTCTTCCGTTTGGCAGAAAAACACGACTCCTGTGGTTTTCTTGGAACAGGCTGCAGAAACAATTTGGAGTGCCAAGTGCCTCCATCCTAAGGCTAGCTACCAGGGCAAGATGGTTGGGATGTTTTGTAAAAACTCATTAACAGAAAACAACAATTTTCTAAGTGTTGGAAAACTTCAGCTCTGCCCGGTTCTCAATCCGACAGGTCTTGTCAGTGGACCATCAAAATCTTTGTGGTGCTTCTCTGCTTGAGAAGAAGTGTTGCCTCCTGCAGTCCTTGGCCAGTGTCCACCATGTCTATTTACCTACTTAGTTACACTGAAGCCAGGTCTCACCATTTTACCATGTCTCATTATATTTGTTGTTTTTCTTCCTTGAAAATCCAGCCTTAGGAGTCCTTTGATTATAAAAGAATACACTATATTTAAAAACATAACTGTGTTGAAAATCTGGAAAGCATGAAGCCTAATAAAGGAAAAAGGAAAGAAACCAAGATCAACTTTTTCACATGTTTTTTGTGCATTGAATTTCTGGATATCCTTGAATGGCAATACTGATGATCTCTCTTACATTTTAATGAACATAACAAGTTCTCTCAACAGCTGCTGTGATGAGATACAAAAGCTAGGGTGACTTTCTGCTATTCACGAATCTGTCTGTACTTAATTTTAGTCCAAATGTACAATAATAACTATAATAAAGGAATGTAGATGCTTTAAAACCCAGTGATGCTTCATGACAGAGATATGTCCGTGTCACTTTAGGTAGAAGCCACTGGGTTTAAAAACTGTAAGTGTAAATGCAGAGATCACAGAGATGAAACAAGGTCACTCAGACTGTTGGCAGACTTGTAGTGAGTTGCAGAACCATTAAAAAATAAAAATAAAAAATCAGATGGGATCTTATTTGCTTACCTCCCAAAAAAGGTACACGGTGTGCCACAGGCTCTGAAGAGAAAGCAAGTTGGCAGGAGGCAATTGGCAGGAGTTCCTTAGACTCCAAACCGTAAGCTGGGCTGAAGAAAAGGGTAATTTAAAGAGAGCAGTGCTATTGTTAATGAAGAGAACCTGAAAAACACTGCACTGTCAGGGTAGCATGCACGGTGATTGTGTTTTTAAATGGCAAATACCAGAAAGGGGCACCACAGGTGTATCAATAAACATGAGTACTCATCTGAAGGTACACACTTCCAGTAATGATGCAGTAGTCACAAGCTCAGCAGAAAAGTGTGTCTTACTGCAACACCAGGGCAACAATGTGCTAGTCCTTAAAACAACCTGGGATAGAAATAAAGATTGCTACTGGAAAAAATAGTGGTCACCTTTCAGCACTGGCTTTGAAAAGAGATTGTGTTATATTTTTAACAACTTTTTTTTATATATATGTTCAAAACTTCTATCCCCTGAGCTGAGAAAGTGACTTTTTCTGGAAAGATGCAGCATTCAGTTTAACCTTGAGCATTATATTCTCCTGTCAATCATTTCTTCCACCAACGGAGCAATGATTTTCTACAATAACCTTGTACTCAAGTCAATACATTCTCTGAGTTTCACAAGATAGCATTTCATCTGGGCAGTTTCTTGAGCCACGGTGATATATCCAGTGCACTGATGAGATTCACTGCATTGTATTCCCTTGCTCCAGATGCACCAAGTACCTGAAATTCTGCAGAGAATCAGCTTACACGCAAGACTTGTTGTGAACTGACCAGCTGGACAAAATAGTGGTTTGCCATTATCAAAAATAGCAGCGGGATGTAAATGTTTGCGAGTGATTGCCCAGTTTTTATAAATTATCTACTTCATGTGTATTTCATGCAGCCTTGCATATGTAGTCTGCTTGTTGTGCTCCTAGTTATTTTCTGCAGCCAGCTTTCCAAGAAAAGCCAAATGGTTTTAGTAAAGAGACCATCAAAGTTAAGCTAATGAAAGAGCACATTGATGCTGAAGAACAGGCGCTTGCTGCAACACGGCCTTACACACTGAGAGCACTGAGGCTCAAAACATGCAGCAACAGGGAAGAAACACTCAGAGGCAGTGATAAAATGGACAATAATTTTGGTTCTCAGCTGCATGGGAGGTGGCCCAGGGGACCTGGCTCCTGTGTCAGCCCCTCGGTCGCTGGGATCGCTGCTCGGAGGACATGGGATGAGCAGGGGGCCTGAGCTTTAGCCCTGCTCTTCTCACTCACCCTCTCCTCTAAAACCTCCTGCATTCTTCCCCGTACCCTGGCACTGCTTCAGCGGGCAGCGAGAAAACCATGACCGTCTCCTAAGAGCTGTGGGTCTCTGCTGCAAGTCAAGAGAGAGGTTTCTGTCCAGGGCGGACAAGGATTTCTCCACGGTTAATCTGGGCTGTTTCAGATGTTTGCAGAGGAAGACGCTGAGAGAAGCTGAATTCACCGAGGGGAACTTAAGCCTGAAATGGGAAAATGCACAGTAAGCTTAGGAGCCATTACAGATCTGGTCCTGCTGAGCAGGGACTTCTGGTTAGTGAGTTTGGATTTTGGGCCTCCAGTTCTTATTACATGCTAAACCTGTCTATCTGAAGAAAAATAAATCCTAATGGTTTTTGAAGCAGCTCAGTTTAAATGCACTGCAGTCTTCCATGGACCTGGGAGGAGGGAGGGAGGGTGGAAAGACAGGAGAGGAGGGGAGGCAGAAAAAACCTTAACCTTTGGTTAATTCTGATTCATTCTCCCACCAAGACAAGGTCTCAATTTCATCCATATTACAGGCAACTGACAAACTGACTTAATACGCAGAGAAATGTTAAATGACATGTTACGGCCATATTTTTTTTTTTCATTTCTGCTGTAACAAAAAACCTATATGAATAGCTGAGAAGTCTTTGTCTGCTAATACTGGATTACATGGAACCACAAAAATTAATGCGGCTGGAAACTGGCAAGCTGTGCAAAGCTAAACAGAAGAGTGCATGCCTTGTGCTACCGAAACACAGTTAACTACACGTTCAAGCACAAAGGACACAAAAATCACGTAAGCCCTCAATTACGGCTAGCAGCTGCTCGCACAGGCTGGAACAGAGCCTGCTGCACACAGAGCAGGCGGCTCGGTATGGTCTGAGGGGGCACTTGGAGTACGGCTGGGGGAGGATGTGCTAAGTGTTGCAGCGAGAGTACCTTTGGTTAACAATTCTTTTTTTTTTTTTAAATTAACCTTCCCTTCCCCTCCTCTCCCCTTCCCCATTCCCTTTCCTCTTCTCTTTTTTTCTTTTTTCTTTTTTCTTTCTTTCTTTCTTTCTTTTTTCTTTTCCTTTTTCCTTTCTTTTTTCTTTTTCTTTTTCTTTTTTTTCTTTTTCTTTTTCTTTTTCTTTTTCTTTTTCTTTTTCTTTTTCTTTTTCTTTTTCTTTTTCTTTTTCTTTTTCTTTTTCTTTTTCTTTTTCTTTTTCTTTTTCTTTTTCTTTTTCTTTTTCTTTTTCTTTTTCTTTTTCTTTTTTCTTTTTCTTTTTCTTTTTCTTTTTCTTTTTCTTTTTCTTTTTCTTTTTCTTTTTTTCTTTCCTTTTCCTTCTTTTTTCTTTTTTTTTCGCTTTTTGCTTTTTTCTCTTTTCTCTTTCTTTTTTTTAAACTTTTTTCTTGTTTCTTTTTTCTTTTCCATTCTTTTCCTTTCTTTTTCTTTTTTTCCTTTTCCTTCTTTTTTCTTTTTTTTTTTCGTTTTTTGCTTTTTTCTCTTTTCTCTTTCTTTTTTTTAAACTTTTTTCTTGTTTCTTTTTTCTTTTTCCTTCTTTTTCATTCTTTTTCTTTTTCTTTTTCTTTTTCTTTTTCTTTTTCTTTTTCTTTTTCTTTTTCTTTTTCTTTTTCTTTTTCTTTTTCTTTTTCTTTTTCTTTTTCTTTTTCTTTTTCTTTTTCTTTCTTTACTTTTTTTTCTTTTCCCTTTTTTCTTTTTCCTTTTTTCTTCTTTTTTCTTTTTTCTTTTTCCTTTTTCCTTTTTTCTTTTTTTCTTTTTTCTTTTTTTCTTTTTTCATTTTTTCTTTTTTCTTCTTTTTTTTTCCTTTCCTTTTTCTTTTCCTTCTCACCCAGCGGCGGGGCCCCGTGCTGGGGCGTGGGCGTAGGCGCGGCGTGGGCCGGGCGCTGCTTCCCCTCGCCGCCTCTCCCCCTCTCCCCCCGCTCCGCTCCGCTCCGTCTCGCCCCGGCCCGGCGGGGACGCCGCTCTCCGCTATGCCTCCTCCGTGCCCCCGCGGGGCCCTGCCCGGGGCCTTCCTCCTCTTCCTCCTCCTCCTCCTCCTCCCGCTGCTCTGCGCGGCCCCCGGTGAGTGAGACCTCGGGGGGCATCCCCCCCCCCCGCCGCAGCCCCCCCCAGCTTAGTGCGGGACGAGCATCTCCCACCAGCGCCTTGGTTTTGGGGTGCATTAAGGGTTTGGGGGCTGGCCACCAGGACGCCCGCTCGGTGACAGTTCCCCAGGGTGCCCGTCCCAGCCCGGCTGCTCTGTCGCCGCACGGAGACCTTCTGCTGGAAAAGGCAAACTTTGCGGCAGGTGAACGAGGTGGTGGGGCTCCCGCCCCAAAACTGCCGGGGAAAGGGTGCCGGAGGGTTGGGGGCTTCCCTGTAGCTCGTGTTGCACCCAGGCGTGTAAGCGGGAGCGCCGGTGGAAACTTTCTCCAGCCTTTCCCTCGGTGGAGGGGAGCTACGGCATCTCTCTGTGTGCTCTTTGAGATACGACTGTTTTGTTGTTATTTCTGTCTCGCTAAATAGAGTGGCTAGCTGAAGTATGTCTTATTTTTGCTTCTCTAGGCGTTTCGAGAGGAAATAAGCTTAAACTGATGCTTCAAAAACGAGAAGGTAAAGAGACAGCAAATTGCTTTCCCTCTTTTTTTTTTCTTTTTCCCCTGTGTGATTCAGCTGCCATCAATCACAGCTCTAAAAGTGTCCTCACGGCTCTCAGAGAGCGGCCAGAGGAGCGCTGTATGAGCACCTAGACCAAAGCTGGCCATGCACAAGTATGCGTGACGTGACTCCTGCGAGCACAGTGCCAGCTCCGTGGTGCCCGTGCCCGCATGTCCCTGTGGGTCCTGCTGCTGTCCCCATGGGATCCCTTCCCTTTGCTCTGCGTGCCTGGCCGTGGTGCAGCAGGACGCAGCACCTGGCTTTCCCAGCGTGGGCTTTTCCCAGCCCTGCACGCCGGGGACGCTTTCCTTGCATGCGGGCTCCCTGCATCGTGTAGGTCCTTGTGCGATACCTGCAAATAGGTGTGCAGCAGCCATTCCTGCACCCCAGCAACTTTTGGCTTTTGTTCTGGCTCCCAGTGAGAGGGACAGACCAGGGGGAAGATCCTCGCGGGCGAGATGTTCTTCCTACCCCTGTGCATGCTCCTGGTTTCTCAGGAAGCCCAACCAGCCATCACGGGACACTGCGCTGCTTTGATGGGAAGATCACCACTGTGCTTAGCAGGGGCTGGCTGGCTCTCACTGCTGTACTTTTCAGACGTACCTGCGTTCCTCCAGCAGCAACAAACCCCTTATTTGCAGGCCTGGCATGTTGAGAGCATTCGCCCACATCCCCTGAGCTATGCGTTTCTCCAGCTGCTTCAGGTTTTGTAACTTCACCTCCTGTCTTCCTTCCCTCTCCTGTGGCTGCAGCACACACAGTCCATTCTGCTTTCCTCTGTTCGGGTTATTGAGTTAAATTCCACCCTTAACATGTCTTCAAGCTCAGAATAGCTGTTACAAAATCCAAGAGAATAGGAATAGCTGCGAAACTGTACTGTATTGCCAGTCCCTGTTTTTATTACCGCTACATACACTGCACTGCCAAGGACAGAGGTAATGAACACAAAGAAAGAAATGTTTACAGTGGGGTACATTTCAGGCTGATTAAAAAATTTCCTGGCGTGTCTTTTGGGGGGAAATTAATTCCAGCCCCCGCCGCCGTGAAGCCCGAGGTGTCAGTGAAAGAGAAGGCGGCCAAGGAGTTCCTGAGCAGCCTGAGACGCCACAAGCGGCAGCTGTGGGACCGCAGCCAGCCCGACGTGCAGCAGTGGTACCAGCAGTTCCTGTACCTGGGCTTCGACGAGGCGGTGAGTGAGGCACCCCAGAAACGTCAGGGCTCGGGGTGAGCCACTGGGAGTGGGGCTGCCCTGTTCCTGGTCGCAGGTCGGATGCTGCGATTTTGTTCGTCTGGTTTAAATAGCAAATGTTGCACAGAAATATAAGCTTGGTATTTGTTCCACGTACTTTTATTAATAGACAAAACAGTGTTGAAATCCTGGCAGGAATTCTTGCCTTCTACTGAACCTAAGCTTAACCGGTTACAGACTTAGAGACAAAGTTTGCCTTGAGAAATAGACGGCCAGACGGGGTAATCAATTGTGTTTCAGGAAATGAATTTGGCAGGCTCGACTCAATCAATTTGCTTCTAAACACGCTGAGAAAGGCACACCAGGCTGGTCCTGGGTGGCGTTCTGCAATGAAATCGCACCACCGTCACCTGCCTCTTGCACAGCTCCCGGCCCCCGCCAGCACTGGCAGCTGTGCCTTGACTCTAAATGTGAAAGGAAATCTGCCTGGCAATGTGCTCCCTTCAAATGATAAGGATATATTTCCCTACAACAGTTAATTTGTATAAACACTGGAGTGGAAGCAAGAGCTCCCAGCTGATATGCACGCTGCACAAAGCCCTGCTCAACAGACACTGAAAGAGAGTGGAAAATGTGCATTTACTTGCAGTCCCACGTGTGGAATAATTTGTACATAAATAAGAGGTAAAAATAGATATAGACATTGAATTCCTGGCTTCTGTCAGCTGCATGAATGTGTTTAATGAGACTGCACGGGCACAGGCAAGCTGGAATACATTTTAGACCTTCATGTTACATGCATTGCTTAGAAGATGAATGCACTCATTTTCAAAGCTGGAACAATTAAAAACAATCCTTTGCTTGGACTGCAATAATGAAGGCTACGTTTCTTTGTTGCTCCTGGACATTATGTAGATACAAGTTACTTTTTAACAGCATGGCTATACCCCCTACACAGTAGGAAAAATAACAAACGCAGCATTGTGGCTCCCAAACTGGAGACTGGGTGCAAATCCCAAGAGGTTAAGTAGCAAGGACAAGCCGTGCAGATAAGATGTATTCCTCACTGCACGTTGCTGTGTGCATTGACGAAAATGAAACAAGGCCTGTTGTGGGACACAATGAATCCACTTAGGAGGTTTTCTGGAGTATTAAGACACAGTTTTAACAATGAAATAACTGTGTTCCAGCCATGCTTTAGCAAGGACTTAGGCCATACTTACCCATTGTGTATTTTGCAAAACTTTTTTTTCAAATCTCGGCCAAAAATATTTCCAAAGAGTCATTCATATGGAAAGGCTTTGGCTTGGCAAGTATTTGATATCCTTGCATACTGTTTTTCCACTGCTGCCGTGTACAGAATTGAACTGCCTACTGCCTATAGCTGCATATTCGATTGAAAATTAAACACGAAAAATAAAATAAGTGAGACATCAGAGCCAAAAAGTGAAGGGTTCTTTCACCCATTTTGCACTCAGGGACCTTGTGACGGAAGACATAGGGCAACAGAACAAATTTTCAATTTTTAATGCAAAACATTGAAATGTTTCTATAGACTTCTGTTGAAAAGGTAGCAGAAATATTAATGGTGTTCAGCATGTGTTCCAGTGGAAGATGCTCTCAGTTTAAGCACTGCATAGAGAGCAGGGCTGTGGGATGGTGGGTCCCAGGTGGGGCTGGTCAGGACATCAGGACCAGATCAGGGTCCGGATATGTCCCATAGAGAAAGTTGGTGCAGTCACAAAACCTCTTGGATGTAGGGATTTAGTTTTGTCAATTATGTGAAGGATCTGAATTTCTGGAGGAAAAAAGAAAAATTGCTTTTTTTTTTTTTTTCTTTCATTCTCTTCATTGTAAAGTTCCATTCTTGGACAGCAAGGATTTATTTATTTACTTTTATTTTTTTTTTTTGTCTGGCAGAAATTTGAAGACGACATGTCCTACTGGACGAGCTTAGGGCGCGGTGGCAACGAGTACTACGGTGGATACTACCAGCACCACTACGATGAGGATTCACCAATTGGCCCACGGAACCCCCACACCTTCAGGCATGGGGCAGGCGTCAACTACGATGATTACTAATGCCATTTCTCCTCCTTCAGCTGGTATCTATAGGGCCGCGATGGACAAGGCTGAGTCACAGTGGCCCCGCTTCCCTGCTGTTCGTGTAGAATAGCAAGTGTAAAGGAGCTGCCAGATTTTGAAAAGAGAAATATGACTTTTTTAAACTATTGTTACTTAGTAGTACACTATATATAAAGTGTTATAGAAATAAAGCTTTTTTTGATAAAATAAACAATTTTCCATTATTTAGTAGAGCTGAGTAGAGTGAGTTTCACTGAGCTGGTATTACTAGAGATTATTTTTTAAAAGGCTTTTTCATTTGCTTTCCTACATCCAATTGTAAAATTACATTATGTCATCTAGCCTGGCATATAGAGCATATAATATATGCCAATACATATCAGATGTGCTTGCTGATTCACATTTGTGTGAACAAACAAATCCAGTTATTCCTAGGGGAAAAGAAAAAAGAAATCCTCTCAAATGAAAGCTGCCATGTTGCCTCCTCTGATATTTCCATACCCACTGCCCACAGCCTTACAAACTTGTGTGATATGGCACCCTTACAGTTCCTGTTGGGGCAAGGAGAAAGACGTTCACGAAAGCTAAATACAGTGTAGTGAAGCTTGCTTGCCTCCAAAGCTTGTGAAAGGAAAGGATTCTTCAGGACCAGGGCTCCAAGGAAGAACCCAACTTCAGCAGCAGTAGTTGAGATGCAGAGGCCCCATACCATCGCAGGCAAAAGATATCTTTGATGAATGCTCCCCATTGTGTCTTTTCCCTTTAGCTGCAAGCTTTCAGTCCAGCTTGAAATGGGAACAAAATAGCTAGATAAGCTATTCCAAATGATGGTAGCCTCAGATAGCATCCAACACGGTCCCCAGAACTAATTGCCTGCCATGTTGCTGCCAGCCTCCATTCAGACTGGACTCCATGCAAAGCTGGCTGAGCATCAAAGTCCATCAGAGAGAGCATTTCAGAAATAAGACCTTTTTTTTTTTTTTTTTTTTTTTTCTGCCACTGCATCCCCAGCTACGTTGCTTTTTCTCTCTTCTAACAGTAGAGAACGACCTTATGCAGACCTGGCTGAGCCTAAGAAGGAGACTTCAGCTGTCACGGTCTTCCAGAGGAGTTCGGTGGGTGATGCTGTCCGTGATGCCTTGCAAGAAGTTTCCAAAGCCCCTTCTGGGGGATGGCCCAGCAACCAGGAGGAGCACTGCTAGGCAGACAGCTTTTTGCCGAGGGATCCCCATTGAACAAACACGTTGGTCAATTTTCCACTGCGCGCACACATACACGCCCTAACCTAATGTGCTCCAGAAATTGCATTCCCCTAGATCTTGGAAGACTTAGCAGACTCCTTGCCAGTTTAATTGGTTTAAACTGGTTCGTTTCCTAGGGCAGACGACCATTTACTCCCAATAGGGAACAATCCTGTTCTGAACCAAGCACTCCTTCGCCCAGATGGAAAACACCTATTCCTGGAAGAACGCTTCCAGTTTGTGTCCTATCAAAAAAGTGCAAAGGACTTGGCAAAGTTTGAACCCTGCTGATGATTTCCATCATTTCCCAGAATTTAAAACAACTGGGAATTCAGACCTGCCGAGTAAGAAGAATTAAAAAAAAAAAAAGTGCTGTAAATAAATACCATCCCTCCCTAGGCCTTTGCAAGCCGTGTCCATTCCTGCAGGCTGACTCAGTCCAGCAGCTTTCCGTGTCTTGCATGCTCCCAATACAGTCAGCAAGACCTGCATTCTCTAAGACAAAAAAAAATAAAATAATCTTTTCCATTACATTGTGCCCATACTGGGCAGGCTGGGTCAGGCTAAACCATGTCCCTAAGCACCACGTCCAACCTTTCCTTGAACACCCCCAGGGACGGTGACGCCACCACCTCCCTGGAAGAGGCAGAAGTGTTTTTTTTTGTCTCCCAGGGTAGCTGGGCATCAGTTGGCTTCTTAGAAATGGTGCATGGTCTTTGCATCACATTTCACTTTTATTTTTCCCAAGCAACAGGTCTGAGGGGAGGACGCTCTCCTTCTTGCAGAGGGGTCCGCCTGATGTGAAGTCCCAATGATGCAAAACAGCATGCAATAAGCTGCAAAGCAAGCAAGCGGGCATAAACCATCAGGTTTAGGCAAAAGGAGGAAAAATAATAAGTTTGTCAACAATGCACGGAGTGCTTCAAAGTACATTAATAAAGTTGTTTCCTTTGAATATTTCTGTCCCCAAACCCAGACAAAAGTCTCCACCCTCTCCCAGCTTTTCTATTCTGCTGCTCAGACAGCGCAGGGCACTTCACAGCATTATCCCCAGCCATCCCAGCACTGACATCGCGTCACTTCACCGGGACAGAAGAGCGGGCACTGTTCATTGTGGCTTCCTACAGAACAGCCCCAGACTGGCCGTGGTCCAGCTCTCGACGTTTCAAGACCCCGTGGTGTCACATCCCCCTGTTTGCGGGTGGCCGCTGGGGAAGGCGGTCACTCAGAAGTGGGCACTGCTGTCCCAGGACTGTTCCCTGGATGGAAGACAACACTTATGGCCACCCCAAAAGTTTCCCTGTGGCTTCAGGTTTGGACCTTCCAACATGCACGGCATGGACCAAGACAATCAGAAGATCCCCTCCTTGCCAAGAGCATTCCAAAACCTTGGGAGAACACAGCAAGAATGAACCAGCTGCTGCTTGTTCCAAGCTGTAAAATGGCATCAACAACAACAACAAAAAAGTGGGAAAAAAAAATTGCTATTACGGGTAGGTAAGTAAGGGAAGGAAAGGGACTGGGAAAAGGAGCAGGGAACCAGAGTTTGATTTTTGCAAGAAATATGAATTGTTATTTCAGAAAAACCTCCCTGTTGATACAGCATCACATTCGGGAGCCCCCTGCCATACAGGAGTTCTGCTTGGGTCCAGAGCTTTTGCTGCCGTTCGTTGTAAGGAGTCAGAGCAGCAAATAAGAACTTTAACACGCGAGATTTTTTCACGAACATGGCATAAAAACAGGGTCTCGAGGCCACTGAAGGGATTCAGGTGGAGACAGGGAAATCTTGGTCACCCTGGCACACGTGAATAGTGTCTGCGTGCCAACAGTCCTATCGCAGTCCCGATCTTTTCCATGCCGTACTCTTCTCCCACCACTTGTGATCCCAGCACTGGGAAATGTTTAGAACAAAGCCACTATGGATTTGTGCTGGCTACATTTCCACTGATTTCAGGGGCAGGATGTATGGATGTTAGGAACTAGCAGTGCGGAGTACGCGCTTCCCTTACTAGTAACAAAGCATCCTTTTTCTGTGGACAAGTCTTCTCTGATCAGCCTCTAACAACCTACGGGGACTTCTTGGCCTCAAGTAGCATTAAACTCAATACTACTAAAGGCCTGGGGAGCAGCTCGATCCATCAGACTAATCAAAGCCCTGTTTTGCCCTCTTTAGCCCGTTCTCTAAGGGTAACGAATTTATGCAATTGCATTTGTGTCTTCCCTCGTCCCCTGCTTAAACTCTGAAAGATAACTCCAAACATATTCAACAAAAGTGAACTTTCAAAAATATATGTATATTTCTAAAAAATTCTGGGAAAAAATAGATGGCAGAGACATACATAAATGCCCAGAGGGAGGTAAGCTCAATGGTTGCTAAACCAGAATCTTAGAGAAGCTGCAAGCGTCCCAGACACAAGAAGAGATGGTTAGATGACTCTCCCCAGAGCAGAAAATCTAACCTAAAGACACGAAGCTTCTCTAGACTGTATGTTCACAGGACTACTCACTTAAAACAACCGTCTGCAAGGCTCTCTGTAGCTGTTTGTGGACCAATAATGTGGCTTACAGAGCTTCTGAGCAGCCTTGTGTGTAGAAATAGGAGCAGTCGGTGCGAAAAAAAAAAAGTCCAACCGTGGACCTCACACTGTGATAACTTCCAGGCAGCAAGGGTGGTCCTCCTTGGGAGATTCAAGGAACCCAGGACCCTGGATGCCTTACACACCTCTCCTTCTGTAAAACTGACCTCACTTGCCAGCACCGAGCTATCCAGTTCACCACACACCTCTGCTAGCGCTGCATGTTCCCTACGGAGCCAGGAGGACTTGCACCTAACACCGGCCAAACTGCCCTCTTGTGCAGCTCACTGCGACTAAATAGGGACCACATAACACAGGTCACGTTAGTTTAACTCTGCCTGCTTGCCTAGGTGACAGCAGGAAATCCCAACTCCCAAGTTTCCTGAAAAAACAAAAAAGCAACACGTTGTGTTTGGGCATTGAGATGAGAACATGGCTTGGCTTACCCCTGTACTCCACTGTCCTCTGTCAAAAGTGGCTCTGCTGAAGTGGCAGCAGCTGTTTCTTACCTGTGGTCCCCTGCAAAACCGATGCCTTCCTCCTCCTCGGATGTGTAGCACCAGGTGGGAACAGAGAGCACCAACACGCAAACCTACACGGCTTTCTTGAAGGCTGAGACCAAACAGAACTTGAAATTATCTTAGATTTTCAGTGTTCAGCACCAGCAGACTCTGCTTTAACACCCACAATTCATGTTTTTCAAATTGTCTAGAAAGCCAGCCACTGGCTTCAAACACGAAGGGCAACAGCCACCTCCGCTGCTGTTTCTAGAAGACAGCATATAGAAAGGATATGGGAACTGAACGAGGAACCACTGAAACGAAAGCTAGAAATAGCACAAGAAAAGTGACAGATCAATGCAGTCTGTCACTCAGTCCCAGCGGGAGGCATGCCACATACTGACAAATGGGTTGTATCAGTACCAGGCATTTGCCCTCTGACCAATTTGCCCCTTCTGTGAAGGAGGTCAGGCTGTGAAGTAAAGTAAAAAGCTTTTAAATTCAGATCTGTAGCATCCAAACATTCAGACTTCCTGAGGGATTTTTTTTTTTTTTTGAAAATGCACATTTTATGCCAGTCTCCAGAAGCATGTTTGTTCCAGTGCAGTTTACATATTTCACACTAAAGTAATTGAATAAAATGAAAAGCAGTCCTGGAAATAGCAGCTGGTACCCAACAACTCCTGTTACTTGTTCAGTGGCTGCTCTAAATGCTGGATGCAGGGCTGCAACTCTTGTGCACCACCTCTTCATAGATGCTTTGGCGTCCAACAGCACAATTTGAATGCGAAGTAAATATGACGAGAAAGAATACCTTTGCCCCAAATTGTTTCTGGAGCTTTTTCAGACAGCCTGGGTGAGCCTCCAAGCCTTGCAAACACCAGGAGGTTTGGCCAGCTTTGATGGATGGCATGCTCAGACACGGGGCCCTCAATACCACACTGCCCCCAGAGCCCTCCCTGAGTCCGGGCGCCAGGTCAGCTCAGCAGGTAGCTCCCACTTTGACCATCAGTCTGCAGACCTCAAAAACATGAAGGAGCTGTTCCTCAAAAGCTAACGAAACATCAAGTTTTAACGAGATAAAGTCAAGCCACTTTGCTTGATGAGATTTAGGATTTTCGATTGTGAGTGGCGCTAAGCCAAAATACCTTTTAAAAGCCCTCTGCCAATTCTTCCTTCTAGGTATTCAGTCTTTGGTATGTTGCGCTGCAGAACTGGACAACTTAATTATAGTTTATTTCTTTAGGATGACAGGCATAGTTATTGAAGTTGTAAGCATTTACTGGCAATTCAATAAATGCTTAAAATAGAAACATTTCCTCAATTAGGGAGGGTGAAGTTAGCATCCATGGCTTAAGGAAAATCTTATACTACTGCATCACTATCAACTGCCTGAAATTAAATAAATCAGGATGTTTTTTTTCCTGTCTATTCCAACATCCTGCATCCCCTCCTATGTAGCTATTAAGAGATGAGCAATGCAAGACAAAATGCTATTAACCTTGAGCCAATTATTTACAGTGTCACTTCCTAATTAATTACACATCTGTGTATATATTGTGTATGCCAGAGATGTGCCCACAGTGAAACACAAACTAGTAAATAGAAGTTTCAATATTTTATTAAAATAGCATATTCAACCACTGTAACCAATAATACATTAACTTTATTCCCAGAGTACGCACAACACAGTAGTGATTCAAAATATCCTTATCCATGGTAATCAATGAAAATATCTCAAATTCAAGTGTACAACTAAAACTAAACCTTTGAAAAAATCTCTTTTAAAGAATACATAAAGCTCTCATACAGAATTCTCTTAAACTCCTCTATACTAGGTGTCAGTGTCTTTCATCTGACAATACCACTAGCTTTTTTCTTATGCATAGTAACATCTCATATTTTATAGTACCCATTTTATAAATAAATTGGCATTTTCCATCCCGTTTGTGTTTATCTTCAGCTTCACAAAGAAACCAGTAAATAAAACTGTCAAGGACAGTCACAACAAAATGATCTCACAGCAAGATATAAAACTTGAAAATACTAAAAGATGTTTCTACTCTATTTTACATAAAAAGACAGATTTAAAAAGTGCAAGGCAAGATTTGCAGGGGAAGGGGAATATTTGTTTGTTATTTTTAGGCACATCCACTTCTTTAAAGCAAGCTTCAGAATGAAATTCCAGTTTGTTCTTCATGATACCTGTTTTAAAGTCTCTTTCAAAAAAAAAAAGAAAAAATTACATCCGTCAAATGTCAAGCAGGGCATTTCCTGTCCAACCAACAGTCTTCAATTATGTCTTGTTCTTCCTTTTTTCATCCTCGCAGGTTTTGGTTTGGGAATATACTGATTGTTCGCCTGATATTCAAGTTCTTTACGGAAATAATGAATTGCTTTATTCAACCCTTCTTCCAATGGGACCTGTTCCCGAAAATGGGAGAATCATTATTACTCTGAGTTCACAACAGCACCTTCTTTAATATAGCTATTCAAGACTGCTAGAAAGTCCTTTAATTCTTTGCCAATACAAGTATTAACAGCACCACATACTGGTTACATCTCTGCACTGCTAATGCATCTGTTAGCTTTCAACCATCGGATGTATTTTCTGATGTTATAAGTGAAAAAAAACTAATAAACTTAAATCATATCAGACAGTTATGTTTGTCCTGTTTAGTGTTAAAACAGATTTACAGAATTTGACCATTATACATTAAAAGAGAGAAGTACACAGAAATTTAAGCCCCTTCTGTTTTTAATAATTAAGGATCACCTTTTGCAGAATCTCACAGACTGGTATATACCATAGAAAGGTATAAAAGTGGTAGGGTTTGTGGTTTGCGTCGATATAAAGAAAGAAGGGATATAAATTATCATCCAGTATTTCATTTGATATCCTTAAATCCTATTAAAATAATTATATTTTTTTCATATTCTATGCCTATATTTAAGCACTATGATTTGTAGAGCAGAGCAACAGAAATATTATCCACTTTTCTCAGGAGTCATATGCTCTGACATGCTTGCTGATACCATCTTCGATACTAGAGGATAAAAAAACAGCACAAAAACTACGTGCCTGAAACTTGATGTACCAATACTGTGCTGCTACTTCAGAGTCAATGCTGGTACTGACTGCACCAAAAACAGGTCAGAAATATAAAAGTCAACTGCTTTAAGCCTTTTATGATCATAACACCTTCCACCTTCCTTGTGCTTTGAGGCACAGTCTATTAATATCAGGTGTCTGAATAATTTCAGAAGGGTCCAGAGCTTTTTCTAGTAATAGGCTTGTATTTACTAGATGGGTTCACAGGTTTCCCGTAAAGATTTTTGTCTGCAAAAAATCCAAAAAAGCTTACAAACCATTATGCTAGCTAGAATAGGGAACTGGCTAAGAAAGTCATGCTCTTTCTAGGGATTGAATAGGCCTTACCTCACCACCAAAACAGCTCATCATCCACTCTGCTTCATTATAGATTTGCACAATTAACTTCACCAGAAAGGGTGAGAAGGAAAGTAACAGTGATAATGGGAATTTTGCAATTCTTACGTATCAGCTGTGCAGAATAATCCCTATCTGGGCCACATCAGATGGCTAATAACCAAATTTCAGAGGTGGACAAACTTTATTGTGGATGATAAGACAAGTTCAACTAGCCCTGAGCATGTTCCAAGCTTATCTACACAGAGAACAAGCTCTGAACATCTCTACATATGATACCTGTAGCCCAAAATAAGAGTTCCTTATTCTGGTTTAAGTTCCGTCCACCAGAACTTAAAACAAAAAGAAATAAAAGAATGAAGAGTGTCAGCTCTCCCTGATTAGGTTCATATTTTACTTTGCCCAAGTTTCACATAGTTCCCTTTAAACGAACTCTAACAGAACAGAACATCCGGTTCTCATATTTCTCCCCACTAACCCAAACAAATGTTTTGGTTGCAATGTTATCATCAACCATCTTAAAACGAGTCTTACTCCACAGATTTTCTAAAAATATTCTAATGAAGTTAAAAGCAATCTTTTCCTTCCATAATGCACGTTACTACAGGAAAACAGGAATGAGGGCAGCAACAGCAAACTCATTAGGCTCTCATAACTATGTACAACGTATTTCAGAGAATGTCAGGCTTACAGGAGGCAGCCACTTTAGAACATGCATGCGAAAAAGTTAAAATGCCTATGATATTTTTCTTCCTACTTAAGTTTGTTAAAAATGCCAGTACTAATATGCTCTTCTGCATGGCAAAGGGCATGCAATCTTACCCAGCAGTTCATTAATCACGAGCAAGGGCAGCTTATGATAGACTATAGGCACTGTACAGCCTTTTAAGAACTGTCCTGGAGATTGTATTAAGCAAATATTCTGAAAACTTAAAGATATCCTTATCGCGTGGTACACCTCCTTGTGTTTTCACACACAAAAACAGTAATACAGCTGTACATACCACAGGTTCCCAGCCAAGCAATAACTTTGCTTTTCTGATGTCAGGTTTTCGTTTCTGAGGGTCATCCTGTGCTTCTGAGAGAAACTGGATTTCACTCCCACTGCCTATCAAACAAGAGACTGTGCATTATCATCTGCAATTCACTATGCTTTGCATTTATGTCTTTTCTACCTACTGAAGCATTAGGTCTCTCTGCTGTTTTCTGCTTTGTAATCGTACCACTGAAACGCCTTCCACAGACACAGCTGCATTGTATGCAACAGCTGGGTGAACCAGCTGCCCTACAACAGCACGGATTCACAAAAACATTTCACAAAGATTTCAGCATGGATTCACAAAAGGGAAGTCATGCTCGATCACTTGAATAACCTTCTCTGATGAAATAACTGCCTCCGTATATAAGGGGAGAGCATCCACTTTGACCCCAGTGAGGCTTTTGCCATTGTATCTGTAAGATCCTTCTAGACAGGCTGCTGACATACAGCTAAGAGGCCAGATCCAGAGGGTGCTGGTGAGTGACACAAAGTCTAGTTGGAGGCCCGTAACCACTGGTGTACCCCAGGGGTCAATACCAAGTGGCTGGTACACCAATACCAGGACTGTGCTATTGTCCAGCATTCTTAACACACTAGAAACCGGCTGACAGAAACCTCACAAAGCTCATCAAAAGGACTTGTAGAGTCCTGTATGGGGGAGGATCTGATCAATGTGGTTAAGTATCTGAATGGAGGGTGTGAAGAGGATGGGGCCAGACCCTTCTCAGCAGTGCTCCAAGACAGGATGAGAGGCAACAGGCACAAACTGAAACAGGTGGTTCCTTCTGAGGATAAAGAAACACGTTTTTACTGTGAGGGTAACTGCTGAATGGAACAGGTTTCCCCAAGAGGTTGTGGAGTCTCACTCCTTGGAGGACTTCAAAACCACCTGGACATGGTCCTGAGCAGCCTGCTCTAGGTGGCTCTGCTTGAGCTGGGGGGTTGGACCAGACGGCCTCCAGAGGTCCCCTCCCACACCTCAACTGTTCTGTGATGCTGTGAGCGCTTTTGCCTTGCGAAAAGACTTCACTTGTTCTTTGCCCGTACTTCTCAGTCTGATTGTTCAATACCCACAGTACTTGTCTTTCCTCATGACAAGACGCATATAGGACAACTTATATAATGAAATCTAGCAAACAGTTTACGTGCCATTTTACTGTGAGATTTTATGGATGTAGAATTAAATTGCCTCTCCAGGCAGACTGAAACAAGTCAAGCTGTTTGTGAACAGACAAGGTAAAGATTATTTCATCTGCCAGGTGGGTTTGGTGCTGTGATTTTCAATTTCCCTCCCTGATCTGTAGACTCAAACGTTTTCCAGTGGGGATAGTCCTCTATTAGAAACATCACATGCATCAGCTTCTGTACTGCATGTTTGAACCTGTCTTTTTCAGGCACCTTTTATAGATCCCTCAGAAGCACTGGTGGAGTCTACAGATTAAAAACCCTTGGCTAACGGCACCAGCATGCTTCATCTCATGAGGAAGCCACATTAGAGGACTGCGCACAGCCATTTGCTTCCATTCTTGAGAGTTCTGATTTGCTACAGATATCAGAGTAAGTATGAAGGGAAAGCCGCAGTATTTTCTTCCAAGCCACAAACAAGGGAGGAGCTGGCATTGCTTGCACAAGTCACTGGTAGATCAAAGAAAAGTAGAGAAGGACTGTCACCACAGCACGAAGCTTTTTAATGGTAATTGAAGGAGAACAGCCTGCATGATTGTGAAGAACCACCTTGCTGAAGTATCCATATTTCAGCTAGGATGTAAGATGTTTTCACAGCATGCAGTGAGGAAGACTCTTCACTTTTAGGTAATTATCTAGTAACTTGCATAAACATTATGTAAAATTACTGGTATAGATCACACAGACACAGAAAGAATGTATTCATTCAACTATTCATGCAGTCTTTTACATACAGTTCAGAGGATTTGGATTATCTAGTTAGTATTTAATTATATGGTCAGGATACAATTGACTTTGATAAGGTTATTAAGAAATCCAAAGACCAATTAAATTATCCATATATTACATACACTAATCAAGAAATAATAATCTTAACAAAGAGTGCTTCATGAGCTTCATTGAAGAATTACTCATACTCACCAACAAGTTTTTTAATTAACTGGGCAAACTCTAGGATAGTGTGCTCTTCTGGGTTTCCCTGGAAATGGAAGGAATATTCATTACAACAGCAAGTGAACACCTTAAGACATGTTAGCTTTCTGATATTAGACAGTTCTAAAAGGGTCATGTTAAACTGAAAAAGCTCAACATTATACCTCATTTCTATTCTAACTGACAAGCTGAATATTCATTAGAAAAGCTGCCCTCCATCACATTTGCCTTGGTAATTCAATGTATGAATGGAGGTACCCAAAAATCAATATGTAACGAATGGGCAAACGCACCTCTTAATTACAGTAATGCTACGTGCTCCAATGCAGGAGCCCACACAACCACATCATTGGTTCGAAGTATGGACTCAAGAACTTTGCTGAGCTGAGGACAGACAATATAATGAAGACTTCATTTAAAGAAGAATGCCAAGTTCGCAGTTCACCCACATTGGAAAAAGCAACCAA
This sequence comes from Anser anser, assembly GCF_964211835.1. Taxonomy (NCBI): domain Eukaryota; kingdom Metazoa; phylum Chordata; class Aves; order Anseriformes; family Anatidae; genus Anser; species Anser anser. Next base: position 144,749,221 of record NC_139720.1, read on the forward strand.
TTTCACTGCAACCAATTGCTTCTGAATTTACTGCATCTTGCATAAAAATAAGTATATGGGCTACCTGCTTTCCTATACAATATTGCTCTTAATGCTCACATTATTTTTCAACCAACCTGCACATAAGAAACATCTCAACATCTCAGAATAAAACATTGAAAGCTTCCTGTTAGCATTAGTTCACCTTCATCAGGCTCAGCTCCTTCCACCTTTAGAATTCCTTGTTTTAACACACTTCTTAATACATCTTGTTTGACCTACAGCTGAACATTTAGCTATATACAGATCTAAAAGCTGAGTTTTCTGGAGGCAAAACATGTGATGGGGCTAAAAAATATCAACATTTGGATAGAAACACAGAAATGAACTTACAGCCACAATTAAAAAAAAAAGAAAAAAAGAAAAATCAAGTGAACTGCCCTGCGGAGTTGAGTACTTGATTTGGCAAAAGTTGACATACATAGAATTGACCTGGCATATGCATCCTTTTTGTACTGTTATATCCACTGCTGAGGATAAGCGATAACAAATGGGACAAAGCAAACATCCTATTTAAAAAAATTTCTAAGCAACCTTAATCAATATTAGAAAATTACACAATCAAATACTATCCCATTTTCCTCCAATCAAAGCTAGTACGAAGTGATTTCCATTTGTTCAGAGATAAGAGCTTCAGTGCTTTTAGAGTTCAATTATTTTCTTGGTTGTATTTGGCATCCTGTTCTATTTTTTTCTTTCATATTCTAATTACGTGAATTTTCTTGCTAAACCAAAAAACAATATAGCAAATTTCTCATCTTCTTGAAACTATCACATCTCAACACCTAGGTGCTCATTCTTCATATTTATAAAGAGAACACAGGGTTTATTTATAATGGAAAGAGATTTTTTGCTTTGTTTATTTCTTCTAGAAATCAGCATCAGTAACAGGGAGGAAAACAGAGGATGTTGGCTCCTGTACAGTAAACACAGTAGAGTGGAGCTCTCATACTCACCAAGTTGACAGGACTGCTGACATTGCTGTTCATCAAGGCCACCAACCCATTCACAAGATCACTATAAAAAGGGAAGAACAGATTGAGGCAATTTCCACTTCCCTATAAATAATGTTCTTGTCTAAAAAGAGAGCTGCCTCCACCGAGCTCCAGTAAAGCAGATCAGTCAGCTGAGAAATGCTGAAATCAGATTTACAGCATATATTTCAAGGGGTGCATGTTTCCTTAGTTATTTATTCCACAGTCCCTGTTGTAAGATACACTGAATTACAGGTTATTTTTAAAGGGTGATTATGTCTGGGATATAATGGCTACAATTCCTCTGAGCACATGAAAGAAAATCAAGAAAAACTACATTATTCAGAAACAATTAATAACTTCTCTTTGCTCCAGTACCCAAACTTAACAGAAGCCCGTTTCAAACAGATTAAGTTGTTAGACAGAGGCACATGATACCACCACTACCTGCTTTGCAGTTTGTTTTTTGAAGTGTCTTCTCACTTTCAGAAAATGTTAAGACAATTTTATTAAAAGGAGTATTTTGGTGTTACCTTCCCCCAGAAAATAACCCAAAGTTATTTTGGATTATCAGCAAATTTATCAGCTTGTTCCTGGACACACAAATCCAGGTATCTTTCATTACAGCTTAAAATCACGAAAGGAGTGGATGCTTTGAACTGATCTGGGTTTCCATAGCTTCTATCAACACTGTTATTACTTTCAGCAGAGGGGAAGAACAACATTTCCACCAAGTGCAGCATGATGAAAGCAACCCAGAAGCCTGGCTCTGAAATTTAGCAAGCAAGCGAGACAGAAGACTAACGCCTAGATTCACTTTTCATTAGTTCAAATACATTCTGGCCTTGCTTATGCTGCAGATGTTATCTACAGCAATACCTCCTCAGCCTGTTCCTTCCCACAGAAGGGAATAATACAAGCAATACAATAATGAAATATGTAATACACATATAGCACCCCGAAAAACACAAGGTGGCAGTATTGCATTAAAACTCAAGGACTTAAACTGCTCAGACTTAAAGTAGCATCAAAAACCTACCTACCAAGTACTTGCTGTCCCTCTAAGGGAAGAGCACATTACTATTTTAATTCAAAGCTCTGAACCAACTGATGTGTTATTTCCTGATATTTTAGGAAACTCCAGTGTCTCCATTCTAAAAGTAAAGCTTGCCTAAAAATGAAAATAATTTCTTTTATTGATTAAAATGAAGTACAAACTATGTAGCCAAGCTCAAAGAACCATCAAGTGAAGCAAATAAATATCAGACAGCATGAACAAGGCTTACCTGACGTACTGGAAAGCCCTTGTCTGAGTTCCAGGTCCATAGACCTAAAACCAGATGAAAATTAGAGAAGTTACAGAAGTGTAAAAGTCCTCCCTAGCGCAATTATCTTTTCCCAGTAAGAAGTCCAAAGGAAAAGCACCTGAGACACAAGCTTTGTGTTACAGAAATGGAAAAAGATGTGTTTGCAAAGTCTTTTGGCAAAGGATCAATTCTTTGAAGGTCTTTTTGTTCCTGGAAGTGTCTCCGGTAAATATACCCTTATGCATCTCATTAATCCAGACTTCTGCATGTAGGCAACATTCTTAGCAGTTTAGGACAGAGCGATGCTTTGTCCTCTCCTGGAACGTTGAAAAAGGCTGTAGCATGCACTCAACCAGAAAAGAGCACCAAATATTTAGAGCAAACCTCAGAATACTAAGATGTGGTTACGACAAGCAATTTTTATTTGCTCTTTAACAACAGCCAACTTCAAAGAGACCACCAAACATTCATGGTCTTCAAAAAAAAAATAGTAAAGAAAAAAATAGCAATAAGTGTTTCAAGGAATCAGTACACCACCAAAAAAATCATGCAGCTCTCTAAATATTACTACCTGAGGAAATGGGAGGTAGAATAATTTCTAGTTGAATATGACTCCCAGAATCATCTGTACGGATTTTTTTTTTCTCCAAAATCATGGTGTGCGTGTGTGTGTGTTCTCTGGTTATGCGTTAACACTTTCGAGCAAGAAAGTTGTTTAAGTTCAGAAGAGACGTTAAAGCATACTTAAAATGCACATAACAGTATCAGACTTTTTTTGTTTACAGTTTAATTGTGTGCAGTACTAAACATAAATAAACAAATACTTAAATTCTGAAAGTTATGGGCAGGCATATTTAAATGGGGAAAACACTTAAATTTGAGTGAGGACACATACATCTTACCACCAAACTGCTACAACAGAAAAGCCTTTTGGAATAACAAAATTGAAAGCATGTTTGCTTTCTTAGGCGACAGGAAAGACAGCAGAATTGGTATACAAGCCATCATTTGTTGCTTGTTAAGCCTGCTGTCTGTGGCAGATTCAAAGTCCAAAGAATTCACATTTCAGTAGGCACTGGGTAAGATCCTGAGGATTTGGATGTTTAAGCATTTACCTAATAATCCACTGAGAGAAATATAGTAAGAGAACACATCAACAGCTTGGTGGCCTCTCAAAGCAAACAGGAATTGCATTTTATGTACATATAAAGCTTCCTGTTTGCCTTGTTTTGGCTCATGGAATACGTTTTATACAACTAAGTCATTTGTGAATGATTTGTGCAAAGTCACCCAACGTGGCTACCTCTCCTACATGCAGGTAGTGGCTGGAAAATACAATGCAGTTTTCCCCTTTTAGTTTCTCTTAATAAATCCTTCCTTTACAACAATAAAATGCAATGATGGTCATGTCTGCATAGGCTGTAATTTCTTAAAGGCAGGTAGTTAAAAAGACTGTTTGCACTTTGTGAGATCGATTTACTCCACTTGAACAACTACTTTGAACCAAGAGATTGAGCACATGTGGTTTCTAAAAAGGTCAATACTAGATATTCCTGTCAGCCAAATTCTGTGATAATACAAGAGTACAAATTTTTTTGGTCTCAACTACTGCTCCTTGATGATAATTCATTTTATTTGACCTGGTTAGCTAAACAACTCTCCCCTTAGCCCTCTTCTCATGTACAGTCATTTTTAATGGCAGAGTGTTACTCCCTATGGAACAGTGATGCTAGGCAAAATCCTTTATTTTATCCTCTATTACCTTCTTGATAAAGTCTAGACAGCTTTGCAGTTACAACAGAAGAAAAAAAATTGCCTCCCAAAGAACAGCACTGACTCTAGACTTACTGATGGTCTGAAATATCCCAAGGATTGCATGTTTTAAAACATGATAACTACTCTATATTTAATAATGGAGTAAATTTCCAAAAAACTTCCAGGTAGTGTTTTCACCCAGTTCTAGTTATAAAAGATTACAGGACTACTTTCAATAAAACTTGAGCAGCTCAGATAAAAAAGTGTTTTAGAGGCCAAATACAGCAAAAGCTCACTACATCCATGCACTAGGGGAGCAAACATAACAGATGGAAGAACCTTCTGATCTTTTATAGGCTAGATAAGCTTTCTAAATATCATTTATTAGCTCAAACTTTATGCCCCAGGACACTATCCTGGAAGCATACGGTACTGGTAAATAAGTATATGGTTACACATATGTATTTTGATACAGCCAAGTCCTTCAAGAATCAGAAGTCTCAAAGCACAAAGCTCCATCTCTCGTCTGCTTCCATTTGCTTACTGTCTTGCAACAAACAGAACCAGCCTCAGCCTGCAGCTTGCTTTTGGGAGATGCCTGAGTGGGTAAGGAAACTCTCTACAGGAAGTTTTTCGATGTTTTGAGAGGAAAAATAATCCCATGTGGATTTTTGTACTGTGCACTTGCTTTGGTTTAAGTTACTATGATAGATGTGGGCAGTCTGATGGACTGCTTGCTGCACTGTAACGTCAGAAGGATCACATCAAGAAAGGACTGGTTCAGGGACTTGCCTTTTACAAACATTTCTTCTATCCCACAAAGCATTACAGATCAGTCCCAAATCTAGGGCACCATCAAACAGATGGAAAGAACAAAGCAGTTTTCAGGCAACTAATTACCCTGGCTGCATGGTGGCTGGCACAACATTCATGTTTGAAAAGTGCGTATTTCTGTCAAAGCTTTGCATTTTTCATCAATAACTAGTTGTTTCTGAGACACAAGGAATGAAATTTTGAATGCTGCAAGCAAAAACAAAAAGGAAGCATCCCTATAATTTCTTCCAGACAGACAGCCTTGCTAATGGATCCTCTGATCTCGAAGCTTACTAATTAATACACACCCTCAGTCTAGGCAAATTTACTGCCTGGAAAAACATTTATTCCCAAATAAATTACAGTAGCTGTGCTAATATACAGACAGGAAATGGAGTCTCACTATATCATAATTCACTTCATTCTTGCCACGATCTGAGGTGTGTGTGTGGGGGGGGGGGGGATCAGAATTTATTGTTGATGTACGACACTCAAACATTTCAGATCATATTTTAGTGCAGTTTTGCCACAAAAAGAACCCATGGGGCTGGTCTCTTGAGATGAGCTTTCAGTAGTACAAAATGTAAAATTCCAGCCAAACAAAAAAAATAAATAAGAGTTGACTACTTATTTTTGATGACTATTAGCAAATAACGTCTCCTCCTCCTCTGATTGCTTAAGATCACAGTCCCAGCACGTAAACTGCAGAAATTATGTTGGCAAATGCTTATTTCTAAACAGGTAGGGCACAAATTCATGTGGCAGACTCATTTCCCCAACACCCGTACTAAACACGTTGTTGTGCAATTAGCCTATTCAGTGCTGAAAAGACTCCTGTCAGTACAGACTAGGCACGCTGGCTCACAGGTTTGTCACCTACCCCAGACTGAGCCCTGGCAACTGCAGTCTCAGTGCTGGCTCATATGATGGTTTCAGGTTTTGCTCTACAAGAATCAAAGTAGCGGGAGTTGCCACAGAATTTTCATCTTTTCCCTCCTTGATCGTCTTCAACTTCCTAGAGGAAGTCCTGGTTGAACTGTGGATTTTATAGACTCCAACTGAAAGAATGCTATCTCTGTCTTAAGACAGTTGTCCTGCGGAGGGGCAACTTTTTAGTTATTTATCAGCTATTTAACAGTTAGCAGGTACTTTTTAGTGATTAATCAGAACAAGAGTCCAGAAGCCTTTGAGTGGTGTCCTGGCACTTCACTCTTCTAATCTAGGCAGCATTAAGAAATGAGTATGAAATTCTGTTGTGTGTCTCACACACTGCAAATGTTTCCCTGAGTTCACAGCCCATCTCAGATTCCAAATTACTTCTCCCTATTTCAGGATCTCTCCTCACATTTATTTTATACATACTTAATACTTTATAACAATAAACTAAACAGGATTAGGACATAGAATCATTTAGGTGGGAAAAGTCCTCTAAAATCATCAAGTCCAACTGTTAACCTAGCACTGATAAGTCTACCACTGAACCATGTCCTGACATAGGTCAGGCACTGTCCGTATTGCTAAACTACCAGCAGCATCTTTGGCAGAATTCTGGCCCATGCTCTTGCTCTCCCAAACAATGCTGTGACATCGTTTAAGTATTATCAAGAGCCAAGAACCATTCCCAGCAAACAGTCTGGATGTAGCAACTTGTTTTGAAGGCAGGAAAATTTAGCTCTATAGATGCGGGCCATCTATACCACACCAGTTGTCAATGGTAACAAAACCCAGTTCTGGCCTGCTTTCTTGATGATGTAGCTTGAAGGTGTTTAATGTTATGTTACTCCTAGAAAATTTAGGCTGATAGCCAAGCTTCCAAAAAGACATTTTGATTCGTAACTTCCAGAAATAGTTCAGATACAGTTCTTCAACAGGAAGAAGTACAAAACTGTGATTCTTTAAACCTGACCACATGGAAGAGTTGTGACAGACAAGAGATTCAAGTTCAGGATATACTTTCAGGAAATACTTTCTCAGATCGCAGCTGGTAGCCTTGTTTCTTTCTGGGAAAGCAATATCAATACAGAGCACACCCTCAGACGTATAACTATATATGCTTGAGCTTGATATATTGAAAAATTGTATCTTTGGGGGTGGGGTAACCTCCATGTTTTCTAAAATCCAGACTCCCTCACAGCACACAAGCTTACGATACACAGACATACGACTCTTGACATCACTGACAGGTCATTACTTACTGTTAGTGGTTCTCCCTGGAGAGCCTGTAGGATAAAATTACTGACAACTCTACCATCATTCATATGCATTCGAGGACCAAAGGTATTGAATATTCTGGCAACCCTCACTTCAACTCCTTCCTGTGGGCAGAGAAAAAAGAAATATTACTACCTTAGTAAGAGTCTCTTTCTTCCTAAAAGTGCAAATTCACTTTCCCCTATCCAAAAGCTTTCTTAGAATCCTTCCTACAGTTTTAAGACACATTGTTTTCTCACAATGAAACACTTCTAACATCTCATCAACGCTACTGGAAACTGCAGTGCATATAGCAAGACAATTTATGCTAGTTCTCAGTATTTGTAATGCAAATTCTAAATCAGTGTTAGAACAGCTGATGATTTCAGCACAGGCATTTTCTTCTAACAAGAACTTTACGATTTTCATTAGCACCCGTCCAACAACAATTGATTCCACCTGGGGCTTATGTAGATTTTTTTCTTCTTCAGGAAAGTGAAATCTCACAATCATCGGATTATAATACCAGGGTAACATTTCCAAAGATTAGTAAAATTGTGTGCTTCAGGTTAAGTGTCCTTACCAATGCTATAAAGTGGCTTTGTAACCACAACCATAATGTTGCTTAACTCCCTGCTACTTATTAAGCTGTGTAAATTCATGCGTTATAATCCAGGTCTCTTCAGTACCTTAGTGTTTTTTTTTTTTTCTCCAAAACACATTTCTGTCATTCCCAGAACACCTTTCTGGAGGATATTTTGCAAAACTTCAAAGCAAAATGCAATAAACGTGAAACTGGAAACCCTCTGGACAAAGCGTTTTAACAATGGGAGACTGCAGGTGAGAAGTAATCTCTCTCCAAGTGTTTTCTGTTTATTGACACTTACTCACTTGGACAAGACACAGTTCATGATTAAGCCCACAAGAAGGACGCTTGGCCTTTGTGAGCTAAAGCATGCATTTTGGCTATGGATGAGTTCACAGCAGCACGGTATGCTGTAAGGAGATGCTACCATGATAGATACAAGGCAGGGAGGAAGCTTTTAACTTCAGCCCAGTTTTATGCATCCTCTTCATACTCCCTGGTCCTTCCTCCTCCCAGAAAAATCCATCCTTGCATCAATCACCAGAAACACTTTTTGACTAAGCAAACTTTCTGCTGCTGATTCAACTGAACCAGTTGCACTCAAAGGCACAAGCTTCTGGAGCTACAGACACTCAGTTATTCCTTCAGATGATACACGCAACATTTTGTATTATCTTCTGGAGCTCCAAGTGATTCATAAACAAATTAATACAATTTTTGTGAAAGCAGTAGCATTAACATTTTATAAATGGGAGAGTCAGAGAGGCAAAGACACATTTAATGCTTTAGATATTACTTGGTGTTGACAAATGGGAAACACCGAGTAGTAAAGGTAAAGCCCAGCATCCCTGGTATGGAGAACGCCAAGCAACATCAAGCTCTGCTTACCTGCAAGTAAGGTTTCATGAGCAAATGCTATTTATATTTGCAGGCATATTGTAATCTAACACTAACCAAGCAGATAACTTGTGCCATATGAAAAGCTACAGTCTTGCGTCTTGTTACACATCAAGCTTGCATCCACAACAGAGCCAAAAAGTAGCCTCACAACACCCACTTCACCCTGCTGAGATACCCTGGGAAGAGCAGAGCCCCTTTCCATGCAAAATGCATCCACTGGGAACATGTTCTTCACTTGCAATTGAAAAAATATGTCAAAAAATACACCTCCAGCAGCATGTTACAGAGCCATTGCCTTCACTGTATCTGAAAATATACTCTGATGGAGTTTCTTGTTCTTCTGCTTTCCCCAGCACTCAGTCTTAAAAGGAGACTGACTCCTCCAGGGAGGGATTGCATTTCACATAGGCTTTCCAGATATTGCCATTACTAACAAGTACTGAAAATGAGACACTTGGAAGCTAGTACTCAAGATAAAAATAACTCATTAAACAATGCTGACCAAAAAGCCTCTCTTGTACAGCACAAGCTACAGAAGCAGCCTTGTTTTCCAGTATTGGCTGGAAGCTAGTGAGGGATCTAGAAAAGGAAAACAACACATGCTGTATAGGCACTTACTCATAGTCACAGTGAATCCAGTATTTCCTCTCCCTTCTATTTATTTTTTTTCCACAAAAAACTGTAATGTTGTCTTTTAAAATGAGTAACTTTTTATTTATAGTGTTGTCTCAAAAAGCTTTTCTCAGCAGCATACGGCTCTGAAAATCTCTTTTCTATGCAGCAGAACATTCATTTGTGCCTGTAAAACGGATCTGTCTTCTCAAAAAGAAACTCTTCCACAAATAGATTTTGGCATCAATACCTTAATAATTGTCCTAAATTTTCTTTTACCATTTCATGAGAATCTCCTTTCAGATCCTTTATGCATGTTCAGTACTTTTTTACCCCTTTTTGTATTAACTGCCTACAAATACTCGTGGTACTCTTACCTATGTGCTGTTACTTCGAATAGCAACATCATATTAATTACAACTGACTACCTCCCACAGTATTCCCACCACCAAAGTCAATCACTTCCCTGGAGTTCTGGCAGTAAGTCAGGTATAATTTTTTATTACTGCCTAGAGAAAGGAGAAAACTACTTTGTCCTATGTTTACTGCTCAACAAAAGAGAGCTTGAGACTAACCCCTGACACCGAGATCAAATGTGGCCAACTGGCTTCTGTCCCCACTGCTTAAGACTATGTCTTCCTCCAGCAGATTATTCAGAGAGCAAGTTCCTTGAGCAACTTAAAAAGAGCCTGAGATCAAACTAATCAAACACAGCACTGGGGGCTATCAAGACACTTACTTCAGTTCACTCTATCACCACCATGGACACAATCACAGAGGCCATGCCTCCAAAGAAGGAAAGGGAAGACAGAAAAAAATGCAGGAAAGACTGTTTCGGCTCACAGAGATTCCTCCGCTGAATAAATGTAAAAGTGGTGGAATACATAAAACCAGGTGGGTACAAGCCGATCATACTGAAGGAACCACCCCAAACCAAACCTCAGAATATTTTACAGCCGTCAGTCAAAAAGCAGCATTAGCTATGCAGTTCCCCCCAAACACGAACAAAGTTTTCCATAGTCTTCAGCATGAGTCTTTGCCAGTTAGTTCTGGAGAACATTGCCCCAGAAAGTTTCAAGTTATCAAGAATGGTATGATAACAATTTAAACAGACCTATTTTAGTTTTACAAGCCTTTTAAGAAAAGTTATCTCCCTGTGTTGACTGTCTCAGAAAACAGATCAATACAGAATATAACCGAAATGCCAAGAGGTTTCGTTACTGAAACATATGCTGTGGCCAAGTTCATAACAGTTTCAGGCAAACTTCTTTCACTAAAAATGTCAAACACTTTCTTCTTTGTGAAGTCTGTGGATGTATCTAAACAGCAAGCAAGAATTAGAACTCCCTGCATATAAAACTAGGGGAAGAAAAGCTGAAATTGTCTTCTCTCCATCAGACAATGAGATTCACTGACAAAAAAAATCTGCCAGGGAAGCCTGGAAAGTTGCACGAATAACACTGTGACCTGACAGAAGTCTATACCAATATTTCAGCTAAAATTACTAAAATTGCTGCCTGCATCCCTTGTTTTATTAGCCACTTTCTTAGAGATTCATATTCTCTCTCATGTGTTTCAGAAATCATTAAATAACTCTGACTTTTTTTTCCCCAAGACCTGAACTGTAACCACAGCACAGTAACTACCAGAGAGTTCACAATGGTTCATCCAGGATGTGTTTTTTGACTTCTAAGCTACCTTATATATATACATATTTATATGTATTGCCTACCGCATAAACAAAATGAGAATTGTTCCTGGGTAACAGCAAGATTTTTGAACTGTTTTGCAAACGTATCCTGATGCTGACATCTGAATTTAATAAATGGTAAGCTCCCAGACGAGCTAGGAAGGGCAATCACAATTGTCTGACTCGAACACAACCAAGGCACACCTTCAGTATGGCTGAATATTACCATGCTTATAAATCACTTCCCAGACTAGAGAAGCTACTGCATCACTTCAAGGTCTCTTCATATCTTTATTTTTTATTTCCCTGATACATTTTAGCATTTGCCTCAGCTTGCATGCCTTTTGCATGTAGTGTATATGGCCAATGTAGACACAGGCCTGTTCTAACAACATTTGGATGGGAGATATTGCCACTGGGAAGGGATGTGTACCCATTTAAGTGCATTTGTTTATTTAGCATATTCCCTTCAGACAAGGATTTTAACTTTAGTATTTTACTGAACAGCATGGCTTTGGAATGTAAAGAAACAGTTAACATAAACAGTGAAATAAAATCCAGTGAATGAGAGCTTTAACACAGCTTCCAGTAAGGGTCAGAAATACCTGCAAACAAGTAACAGTACATATTCCAAACAACTTAATTTTAGTTTTCTGCTTCATGGAGAGTTCTGCAGAGCTATGTTCATGAATTAGTATGACAAGGACAGTTACAGGTAAAAGGCAATGCCTTGTCCATGGTTTCAGAGCAATAGTGACTGAATGAGGAAGATGCATCTTATAGAAAAAAAAAGGAGGTGTACCAAATTGAAGAAAAACATCAGAAACAACACAGTTTGTATCAAAAGATGAATGCTTCTACGGATCTATTCTTATTCAAACGCTCACTAAACCTATTGATGTGAATAGATCTATAAAAATAAATAATAATAAAAAGCTTAAAGTTTTCTTGACTTCAAAGTTCAGTTTGCACAACAGTGCAACAATAGCAGGAACAAAGGACTAAGTTCTCCATTTACCTGAAGGAAATCAGAAAATGGGACTTCTTATAGCACAGCAGGGAAGGTAAAGGAAAGGAAAAAAAACACAAACTTTGAGCACAGAGACCACAAAAAGCATTCCGACTTTTCTTAGGAAACTGCTTTGTATTTGTTTAGTCCATGGCTTTGACCTTGTCTATGGCACAAAGTTCTTTTGTAATTGTTAACAGCAAAGAGCACATACAAACAATAAGGATACTACAGCACTATTGAAGCCATTTTGTGTGAACAGGAGCAAGAAGACCGGACAATTTTTTCCTGCTTTATTTTCAAGTAATCTGGAAAAATGGTGTCGTTGCACTGACAGAAAAAATCTCCTATTGTATACATGCTGTTTGTGTAACAAAGTTCTGACAACTCAGATGGACTAATATGATTTAGAAACATATTCTAACAATGAAACTGTCCGCTTACAGAGGGGTTCCCTACTACTAATGATCCCATGAGAGGCCAGGCTGCATCTTTATGAGACTGCTTCAGCCATGACATGGTTCTTCTCCCCTTTTTCACCTCACTTCTCCTCAGTGGATGTTAACAATGGATGACCAGAAGGAATGTAAGATGGTGACATAAACAAACAACAAAATCTTAGCATTATTTAATCTCTAAAGTATTAGTTTGCACTACTTGACTTCACTGGAGCATAGGAAAGTTATGATTATCTGTGGTTTCTCTTTTCCAAAGTATAAAAGCATATTTGTGAATCACTCAGTTACAATGGTTGAAAGCAGCACTGTTTCTTCTTTCAAAATGTAGTCAGTTAATAAAGAAGATAAAAGCAACCAACTAACAGTACTTCAAATTTTCAAAGGAACTGCTGCGCTTATTGAGAATATTAATACAACTGTGAGTGTGTGATCTCTCAAACTTTGCAAAGGAAAGGAATTGGGGATTTTTTTTCTTTATGAATTTCATTGACTTGGTATAGAATATCAGGACACTAGCTGTAATGATGACACCTGCACTTCAGGGGTCCCTCAGCAGTAAGAATAGCTGTAGCATTTCATGTCTTCTTTCCTACAGGCAGTGCCTGAGGTGGCTGATTGCCTGCATCACCTTATAGACTACTGCTCCAACCTTTGCCTCACTAGTACTCCTGCATGTGAAACTTCTCTGCACGGCTTCTAAAGAGGTAAAGAGATCCATGATATTATTTATCACTACAGTTTAGTTTTGGCCTAGCACACAATCACCAGTAACCATCATCTCTGGTATTAAAGGACTATTCTCTGGGCTTTTAACTGTTGACCTGATGATATGCAATGATTTGTCTTTCTGTGGCTGAGGGGCAGCCTTTCCCTCTGGCAAGCCAAATGGCCCAGGGGAACCAGCCCCAGAAAAGGGGCCCTCAGCACCCACAACCCTCCTCCTTCTACCACGAGGGCATCTTCCAGGCCGCTCCCAACACAGCCACCTGTGGCCACACGTGCACCACTCCATCACGGAGACTTGCTGAAGTCACAGTGGCCACCACTGCCCTGCCTTTGCTCCGGGCCCTATAAAACAGGACCCCTGCAGATGGCCCACCATTTGCTGAGCTTCTAGGCACTCTGACAGCCAACTTGTGTGGCAGGACGAAGAGCCGAAGCAGCAAGGCGAGCGGCAGGCCTCCTCGGTGTGAGAGGACAGCTATACAGTCCAACGAAGCACCGAGAAGGAGTGCACCTAGCGAGAAGAAGTGTCGTGGGCAGAGGGAAAGTGCCTGCAGCACAACAGACAGCAGTGCTCGAGGGACCTCTCGAGGGACCTCTGGCGCCCAGCCCACAGACACTTACAGACAGTACCAGTGGCACCGCAGCGACAAGGGGAACAGGCCGCCCCCTCTGCCACACAGCGACAGGGGGCCTGCGCCTTCCCAAAGGTACCACGGTGGCGTGGGGCAAAGACAGGAGCGGCAGGCAGAGAGCTGTGGGGAGCAGTGGTGTGCCTATCGTCCAGAGCACAGTGCGGGACCCAGCCATGGCCGTAAAAGAGACGGCAACATCGAACCCATAGACGGAAATCAACCAAACAGTGGCATGGGACCTCAGTGTGGAACTGGATGACGCCCTGGTTCGGTACCCTGGCCTGAAAACATTCCGAATGGAAGGCATCCCGTGTGGGCAGTCCCGGGCAAGGACTGGCTTGTCCTTCTGCCAAACACCATGGAGCCCATGGAGGTGGATCCACCAGGAGATGTGGAGGAGGCAATGGAAGTGGATCCACCTCGGCCAGAGCAGACCTGGAACTACCCCGGCACATCTTTGCTACCTGCCATCCGAGCGCACAAACAGCGTCGCAGCAGTGCCTGGCGAGCTCCCTACTCGTCGCTCAGGCTCCATCCCAAGCATTAGCTTGGAGCCACCAAACGCCACGGACATCCTGCAGGCTTACCTGCAAGGTGTCCCGGCAATAAAGAACTCTTGACAATTTTCAGCGGTTGTGTGAGTGCTTCTTTCCCTTCCCCTCAGCCCTTGGGCGAGAGGTGGCATCCCTTCTGTGTTCAAGGAAAGGTTGGACATGATGCTTAGGGACACTGTTTAGGGGGTGACATTGGTAGTGGGGTGATGGTTGGACCAGATGATCTTGAAGGTCTTTTCCAACCTTAATGATTCTATGGCTCTATGGTTCTCTTCTGCCCTCATGCTGACAGAGCCACAAGTTCCTGTAAATCCAACTCCATTCTTCCACAAAATCATCAATTCTGCATTTTTTCTTACGCAAACTGCTAGCAAACTTCATATGGCAACATAAAAAAAATGCTGAATGCTTAAAAAAAATCTATAATGAGTATCAAGGAAAGAAAATAGCTAGCAATAATTAGGGAATGTAGGATAAACTCCCAGAAGACATTTAAAAGAGAACTGCTTTATTCCAACATAGCTACGTGTTTTCTATCTAATTACTCAATAACTACATGGTTATTCACTATTGATTGCCTTTTCAGTTGCAATTCAATCAACAGTTTGCATTACCCCTGCATTTCACATCAAGGCTTTTTATGATTACTAAAACCAACTCATTTTGTGAATTAAAGATTAGAGAAAAAAGTGCAACTCTATATACAACAGGAAATCACCCTAGGGTTGCAATTGCAATGCACTTCCATAATTAACTGATTTCAACATCAGTTTGTGTGCGTTATCCTCTCACATTACTAAAACAAACTTTACCTCTAGTTTGCCTTTTTCTTCTTGAACCTTCACAGTCCTGATTAGAGTATTCTATAAAGTAGACCATAACCCTTGTCCACTTAAATAAGGTAATACTTAACATTTGGTTACCATGACTCAGTTCACTCTATACTCTGAGGAGGACATTTGACGGAATTCTTAATTGGAATTCTAAGTTATTCTAAGGCAATTTGAAAACTATCATCATATCTTGTAAGCTAAGTCCACTTGCTGCCACTGAAGCTTGTAAAGTTGCAGTCAATATGCAAAAAAAAAAAAAAAAGGATGAAACAAATGGCAGATGATTAAAATTTTCCCGCACAACTCCACGGTGAGCTGAAGTATAGCTTCAGATCTGGAGAATTTCCTACCATATGAATAGTATAAGAGATATTAAATCTAGTTCACAAAACACCCTTAATATGCTAAGCATTTTAAGTGGTACGAATTTGTATTTACACGTTTAAGCAAATGTACCAGATTACTACCATACAGATAATGTCAGATTCTGACTAGTATTTAAGTCACAGAGTTGGAGCATTCATGAATTTTGAACTTCTAGGCAGATCCATAATTCTAATCGTATTTTTATAAAAAGTTACATGCACACTGAATGACAACAACTGAACAAAGCACAAAATTTGCACTGCAATATTATGTGCTTAAGCTTCCCCCTGGCCTCTCCCCCATCCATATTTTATCCTGTAATCCTGTATATATGATTGTTTTGTGCTAGGACACACCTACCTGACACCCCTCCCCCAAAAAAGCAGAATACTCATTTTCATAGTAGAAGTCAGACTTTTCCACTAGCAAAGGATAATATTTCCACTACTGGTAACAGTGTATCATCTAAAAAAAAAAGAAAAAACTCAAAAATATTTCAGAATATTCAGCAGGTGTGACAAGTTCGGGCAGACTCCTAATCTATAATAAAGTACATGGTATCTCTCTCAGAGCTACCCACAGGATAGAGAACTTATGTCATGAGTTTTCAATTCATGTATGTGTGCACCGCAGTTCCACTTTACAAACCCTTATAACTCTTTGTAAATCCTGAATAGAACTTTTGGGATAGTATCATTACTAATCCTGTGGCTTTAAGATGCAAGGCCCCTGGTTTTATAAATGACCTACAGTCTTGCCCTTCTAAAAGAACATGTGTACCACAAACTCGCAGAAAATTCAGTACCCTACCGAACAAGAATTTCTCGTTAAAAACTGTTATATCCATCATTTCCAAGCCCATGAGGAACGTTTTTCTACAGTGAAATATAGAAGACATCATTCTGAACACAAGCAGTACAACCACATTGTACTTTGATTTTATATTTTAAAATGTTTAATGATTTAAAAGAGAACAAAGTAGACATGAACCTTCAGAATTTCCTTTTGTCTGGCTGAAGAGTTAAGTGAAAATTGCTACATCCTCTGTACTAAAATACCACTCTTAAATTCTTCGCTTTTAAGTTTAATTCTGTCTTCAAGGTGTGTTTTTTTTTTTTTTAAACAGCACTTAGAATTTTCTTAATTAAAGGCTTAGAATTCTAAAGAATATACTATGTTTGATTCATTTTTACCTTTGTATATTAAAGCTGCAAACACCATGAAACAGGGGTACGGTTTTCTTTAATGTGCCACATTTTCTAATTGAATAGTCTCCCAGAGAGCAGTAGAATAGCAATTAAATAAGATTCACACGCATGTAAAGAATCAATGCTGGGTTAGTTAGTTAGTTAGGAGTTTCTACTTGTTGATTATGAAACCTAGGGAAATTGCCATGTGTCATTTCAAAAATATATTTTAAACTTCATTTTAATCCTCGTGTTACTGTATTTGGCTGAAAAAATGTCTTACATAACTGAGTATTCATACCTTTCATTAAGGGCTATATTAATACCTATCTATTTTTAAGGCATTTATAAAGCAATTTAGAATATATTGCTCTTATATGTGTACCCATTAAAGAACTTCCTAATTTTTACACATATATTCTGATTTCAATTATGCTCACTAAACGTCCCACGTTTATCAGTAACTGCCCTATTCAGCAAAGCATTTCAGCACAAGACCAACTTAGAGCAACTCTTATCTGGCTCCCAAATTAGTAAGGTCATCTTAGTTTAATCTGTCTAAAAACTATTATACTGAGAGACATAATAAGTCTATCAAGAAGACTAAAGCACATTTTCTTGAAGAACACTGTTCATCTGAAATAACAGAATATGGGAACAATAAAACTTCGGCATTAAAGAAAAAACAGATTTTGTAGCCACAGGATGAACATTCCTACTCAAGACATTTTCTTTTGCTCTCCTACCCCTAAATATATATACTGCAGTTTTGCCATACATGTGGTCTTCATTATTATAGAAAATCCACAAAATGTGATACAAATTTAATACCTGCTTCATGTATGCATAGCACATGGTCTCTGCAACGCGCTTTCCTTCATCGTAGCAGGCTCTTGGACCTATTGGATTCACATGGCCCCAGTAATCCTCATTTTGAGGGTGAACTTCAGGATCTATGGAGGAAAAAAAAACCTTAAATGATCTTCTATCAGAAAGGTGATTATATATAATGAATCTTCTGGTGGATCACTGATGTTAGATAGTAACAGATTCTCTCTGAACTATACATTAAAAAATATTAAGTTTCAACATAACTCATTAAAAGCATATTCACTAGAACCATGAAAAATGACAATTATAGAACATGCAAGACTCTAGTAAGGTAACCAAGCATAAGCAAACAACAGCCCTGTGCTTTCTGATAGAAGAATGAGAACAGAGGGTTAAATTTAACTCTTCTGTGCAAAGATTACCCACCTCAGAGGCACAAATAAGACCCTAAAGAATTCCATGAAAACATCATAGGTTATACAGAGAGAATTTTTTACTGTATTTGCAAATAAATAAAGCAAAGCGACTTCAAGTTTTATAAAATAAGAGAAAACACAGGAAAAAAAAAAATGGCAAGACGGAGAAATATTGCATTTCCTAAAGAAAGAGTAGGGTAATATATCACAGTGTACATGCTATGTTTCTTCTGATTTATCCTAAGCACTTTTTTACTAGTCATCACTGGCCACAATCAGGCTAGACAATCCTCTAATTAGATCCAGTGTAGGAGTCAATTACAAAAAAACAAACAACCAAACAAGAGTGCCCTGGGAGGCTCCCAGCGTGTGTCTGCCTGTAGGCTCTATATATTTGAAACAATACACTCACTTTGTTCCATTTCCCCACTTTGCTATCTATACTGACTTACCCTTTTTACTGGGTTTGAAGTTTGCATGCATTACTATTGAACTTTCAAGTGCTGGAGGCCATTTTGTCAAAAAGAAAACTCAAACAATGATGGTCAGTTCTGATTCTCTTCAGTTCTGATCTCTTGCTTGGGTGTGTGCTTTGATTCTTCTTGACTGAAGTTATTCCACCAAAAGTGTACAGCTTGAGGTATGTTCTTTGTTCTTCTGCTCTTTTTCCCCCCAAAATCTGCACTGCATCTTTGCATCTTGTTACAGAGATGAGTACTTTTTGTTTGCTTGGTTATTTTTTAAAGCCACAACTACTAATGTTGAGCAGGTGCCTGTGCTTGTGTATCTCCCATTACCCTTGCAACACTGCTATTAGCCATTAAGCAGGAGTTCACAACAGCAGGAAGTTTCTCTTTTAGGCATATAGTCTGTTGTATGGTGCAAGAAATTATCAAAGATTTTTGTTGCATCCAACTAGCAGTTCTATCCGTAATTCTCTCACTACTTTACTTCTTAGTGATAGGAAGAGGAAGAAGAAGAGATATGATACCATTGCTGAATATTAAATTTTAAGAAACACTGCAAGAGCATGCATGCACAATCATTGTTTTCTCAGATTGGAGTTTATGCCCTTGTCTTTTGCACTAGGGCTACTGCTGAACCATAAGAATACAATTTGTAAGTACACTGGGAAAAGAAATGCAGGTTTGCTACTCAAATGATCTTTCTTCACAAGTTTTTATTATGGCATCTGGATCTTAATTAGGGTTCAACACTAAAAAATTCCCCTACAAGCCCCTTTGAAAAAGAGCCATAAACAAAGACATACGAAAATTGCAAACAGCAGTCCAAGCCTTCCTCCACTGCTCTTACTAGAGATATTTAAAGCAAGTACTCATGCCCACATTTTAAACTGATAACTTAATCTGATAAAGAATTCAAGCTAAGACAGTGATAAATATCTATCATTCATCAAAAGATCTGTAAGCACCCTTCAGTATTTGTATCTCAAGAGCTCTGATTTTTTATTTATTTTTTAATCTTTCTTACCTCCATACACCTCTGATGTAGAGGCCAGTAGCAGCCGTGCTCCAACACGTTTGGCTAATCCTAGATTTTGGGAAACAGAGAAAGAAGAACATAATTTGAGCAAGTACGGGAATCTTTCAGTCATGTTAACTGCTTTATTGTGATCCCAATTTGCATTGTTTTTAAAGAGAATTCACTTTCTCTCACTAGATAAATCTAGCTGTAAATCACATCTGCAGCTTCCAATCTCAAGCTAGGAGACCTGAGAAACAGTAAAACATCCACATGTGATGCGTTCAGTTCTGGTTAACTAAATGTTACACCAAGATAAGATCCAAGAACTTAGTATATCACACCTAAATAAAGGCCAAGGAAGCATAAACCATTCCAAATATGAAATCGGAATCTAGAAATAACATACTGTACCATGATTAATGAAATCGAAAGTTAGGCTACATAAAGAAACTTATACAGAATAACATGTTATAGAACAAAAACTATCAGTTTCCCTCTATTTTTATTTTTTAATAATTACTGCTCCATTAAAGAGCCTGGGTGATCTTACCCAGCTATTCAGATTACTCTGCCTTCCATTTCAATGCCCTTATGGCCTTCAAGTTGGCATGGCCAATCAAAGGTATCTTTCAGCTATGTTATACAACTGTCCAATAGCACATAGCACCTAAATCATTTAATTATCTTAATTGTACCCACTAGCATATCAAATGTGAGATGGGCTAGGGCCCAGCAGTCTTTTTCTCGCTCAGGATCACTGACAGCCATTTCAAGTTGCAACACGTGCCAAATAGACTAAAGATGGGAGGAAAAAGTAGCAAAGGCTTGATGCCTTCTTTTTACAGGCCCATTCCCAGCATCAAAACCAACAGAGAAAGCTGAAAATTTTGCCTTGCAATTATCTAGTATGAAGCTAGATATTAAATGTCCTTTCAGTATTTGCTAGCCAAGGAGTGAGTGCACAAGAGGGAGAAGTGCTCTTAAGTTTGGGGTTTACAGACCAAGTGCAGTTCCACCTACTTCAACCTTTGCTGTGGTGGAAAGGCCCAGTCACTCATGGCAAATGTGGGATTGTTCTGCAGTCACCAAGGTGAGAAGTGCAGTAACTGGCATAACTTCACTATAAAAATCCCATGCTCTTAACTGCACTTTCTGTAATTATGGCACAGGTGTTACTCCATAGCCAAGTTACAGGCATGAAGTTCTGTTGCTTTGTTAGCTGAGCTTGCTTGTTGTCAGGGTTTATAGAATCACAGAATATCCCGAGTTGGAAGGGACCCATAAGGATCATTGAGTCCAACTCCTGGCACCACACAGGTCTACCCAAAAATTCAGACCATGAATTCATTTGTAGATACATTTAAAGGGAAAGCACAAGTCTTCAAAGAGGGGAAAAATATGTTTTCTCAAAGAAGCAAATTTTTACCATGTTTGACTCGTGTTTCATCCTCCCCTTAATACCGATGTACAGGTTATATTAATGTAACAATGTTAAGTAAGAAGAAAAAAAAGATTTCCACTTACCCAGCATGTTTAATGTCCCAATAGTGTTGGTCTTTAATGTCTTTATAGGATTGTACATGTAATTGGGAGGAGAAGCAGGAGATGCTAGATGATAGATCTGGTCCACTACAGAAAGCCAGAGAGGGGAGAAAAGAAAACATTATTATTTTTCCGTGTGATATATTAAATGAGAAAGCATTAGAGTTGAGATACAAGTACTTCTTTCTGCATTTCCTTACATTGGAACTCAGCATCTCATATGTTGCTACCTACATACAACGTGTTTGCAAACCTGTTGTACCACATCAAGACTTAATTTTTAGTAAAACAATAACTAACATATAATGCATATCAACACCGTTGACACAAAAACCAGAAGTCTGTTGAGATTTTTCACTTGTACAAATTTTAGCAGTGAGTACTTCAGTAACATTTAAAAGCTGCAAAAGTGAATGCATTATTTTTTTATTCTTAAGTTTTTAAGTGGCTACCAACTTCAGAATAATTTTTTTCACATGGAATCCCAAACAAAGATGGCAGAAACATTTTTTAATACTATGAGGAAATTCTGGGGAAAAATAAACTTTTTTGTAAGCCACCTGTCAGTGAAATATCATCGGAATTAGTATCACATTTGTATTTTAATAGTAACAGTGAGGGATATGCCAAGATATGGGCATTTAATTTTTTCCATTTTCCACTATCCACTGCATTTGTTCCAGAGGTGTTCTATGCTGTACTACGGATAACATAGGATTTTAGATTACATTACATTTAGATTACATTAGTATGTGATTAACATAGATAATTATGGAAGTCTTAGGCAAATCTCCTAAACCTGAGACCAGCTTCACCACACCAGGCTGCAAATTCCACTGATGAAAATAAGAACACAAGGTTGGAGATATTACAGGGGTGAGAGGTCAATTATAATAAAAACTGGACTCGTTCATATGAACAGTACCCAATATTCAACAAACCTCAGTCAGCAAGCTTTTCATAACACAGCTAATGTAAATATAAAAGTATCTTTGTCTTCTATGTAACATGAATCACAGTTAGTTAGATCTACTTAAGAGAGAGAACATGGATAAGCAAATGCCAACACTATGATCAAGTGAGAGATAGTGATGCTTAAGAAAGAAAAATAAGTCCCCTACCAAGGTCATCCAAGAAAAGTAGTCAAGAAGTGAAGTAAGAATTAGAACGGAGGATGGAAAAAAGGTAAATAATTCCTTTTGTGTTACAAAAGGAAAGGTTTGGTTTTTTTTGTTTAAAGAGGAGCCAGCAGTAAAGCACTCATTTTTTTCAAGCTGGTACCACAAAATACAATCAGTTCTTACAGAATTGTAGAATGGTTCGGGTTGGAAGGGACCTTAAAGATCATCTAACTCCAACCCCCAAATATGTTTATGTTGCCATGTTTTTTTTGGTCTACAGATTTTAATATCTACAGGTGATCAGCTGCCTACAGGACTGCAAAACAGACCAGAGAACTAGAAGGATGGTATTTTGGCAAATGTAGTCACAACGGTGAGGACTTATTCTCACATTAAGAAGCGGAGAAAAATACAACTTCATGTAGCAGAGCTATTTGCTCTCCTGTCAATAAAAAAATATTTCCATTCACTAGCAAATACAGTGCAGTACCAAAAGAGAACTTTCCACAGCATGCAGCCTCCAGCAGCAACAAGAATAATAACCAAAGGTGGCCTGACAGAGCAAGTGCTGGGGGGCAGCGAGCTCCCACTTCAGGCTTGATCCAAAGTCCTACCCGCACTGCTAATGCTACTGACGTTTTTAGGATGCTGTCTGCCACATGCAGTGCTCCCTGAATACAAACAAACTCCATGAATGTCTCAAGTCACGTCTCAGAATGTGAGCATCCCTTCCTTGCAGCACAGTACCATCACAATACCAAAGAAGTGTAGACTGAAAGCTTATGAAAGAAACACCCAGAGAAGCCGTTCACTGCTGCTCTCAGCGGTACGCACATTGCTTCCAACGAGGTGGCTCAGAGAAATGAAACCAAGTGACAATTAAAGCCACCACAAGACTTGACCTCTCACCTGAGTTTGATGCTATTTCTCTCCACCTTATTCCTTCACAACCCTTTCTAAATCTTTTCAGTAGGCTTTGGTGAAATTGTTGTGGAAGGAAAATGTCACTTCAAAAGCATGGGAGTCCCATAACTTACTGCCCAGCCCTATTCTGTCAAAGGAGAATCAAATACTTTCCTGCCTCCATACCTCCATACCTATAAATGCTTTACAACATCCAACTGTGTGACTACAAAGCCTTGAGATGACTTTGCAATTAAACCGCAGTGCGATTAATTGAAAATGACTGGGTGAAAGAACATACAAAGCTTTAAGTAAATGGGTATGGACCAAAAAAGAATAAAAACAAACAAAACAAAAAAAACCACAAACAACAACAACAAAAAAACAGTTAAGTTCTGCAAGATTTTTGTAACTCACATCAGGTGCTAGAACTCTGTCAGCAACTGTGAACACAGCATCAAGAAGTATTTTGGCAAGCACTTTACCAGACAAGTGATAAAATAAAGAAACATTGACCAGGAAAGGCTTAAACTGGAGAAGGTATGTTTACAAGGTCTGAGTTAGCTTGAGTTACTTTGTGACACCTGAAGTCTAAAGGGCAAGTTTCGAATTTCTAAAGACCAGATTCTTTTCAAGCAAAGCAAGACATTGCAAAATAGAAATGCCTTAGTTACAGGTGTGTCAACTGAATAAAAGCTTCACAAAACAGAAATCTGTTGTGAACAGGAACTTCACTTACTCCAATTAAAGTCTTTAGAAACTTAATCTGTTTCAGTTCAACTATATGCTTGAATTTGTGACAATTTTTAATTTTCATTGATTTTAATATTTATATAACATACATTTGGGAAGACAGTGTTGGATTTAGCCTTAAAGTGTCATTTTTTTGCCTTGCCTCTTCAGGGTGAGGCAGAATATGTTGGTGGTCACTAAACAGACGACAGCGTTGGAGACGGTGCAGGAATGACAACCCCAGCCAGTACAAAATATTCTGTAGCAAAAGCATGTTGGTGGCACTGGTTTAATAATGTGGTCTAAGATCAGAGCCCCACAGAATCATTTTGCATCTGATGCTTGTACAGTAAACCCATGGCTCTAACCAGACGTGTCTGATTCATTGTTAACATTAAGCAAACGAGTTTGTATTTCCAGCCATTTATAGTTAGCTGTAGGAAGTTGTTTGTATGCTTGTTTTAAGGCTTCCAAAGGCTGCCGAGGAAGCAGGAAGAAAAGCCAGTGGGAGAAGGATATGGGCTATGCATTTCTGTCTGATGTTTTCTTATTCAGCTCCTATAGCTACTGTGTACAATGTGTGTGCACCTAAAGGCAGCTGATAATCAGACCTCAATCATGAGGATGGAAATACCAATTGCTTTTAGACGCCCAGTTTGTGGTAGGACTAGTATCTTTTAACTTCACATTGAAATCAGCTGCCTCTGCCCCATTTATGTGAGTAAAATGATATTTTCACAGCAGAAATACATACTTCAGAGGACGAGTGAAATCATTTAAAAATTTAAATCTTTTTTTTTCTGCAGACATACAGTCAACCCTAGTGCAAAGATGAGTATAAACAAGACAGCACTGATGCTCAAGTCCCTGTGTAAACTAATTAAGTACATTATTTCTGTCCTATATACATTTAATCTAAAATTTCATTGGGTAGTTTTTAATGCAGTTCTGTTACCAAGAAGTGTATAGATCACAATGATACCAGCTCATACATTCATTCTCTTCTGTTCTCCAACTAACAGCTATGTCTCTTTACACTAAAGTTTACAGGAACATGATCCACAGTGCTCTCAAGTAAACATCTTGTAAAGCCTGTAATATTAAGGAATATAAAGAATAAGAGGTAAAAAGATTAAACAAAGGTGGATTTCTATACTTTTTTTTTTTCAATATAACAGAAAAGATTCCTTTCTTTATATGTAACCCTTTAGAAAAGACAGTTGTCATCTTGGACTAAAAAAAAAAACATTTATTAGTGGATTAAACCTTTTAAACCTTGACATAACAGTTAGGTTGAAAAGAAAATCTCTTTAAAAATCCCACGTACTTCATGAACGCACAACTCAAGCACAATAAAAGTGTTCACATAACTATTATGCAAAGCTTTACAACTTTTCTTTTCACATTTTGTTTTTGATTATTTCCTGCCTTTCAAGATTCTTAAACTACTTTCATTACAGAATTCAGCACCTTTGCTTTTCTCCTTGAAAAGGTCAAGTGAAAACTACATGGCCCTTGTGAGTTCTCTGCAGACACCTTCCCCAAACACTACAGCAACAAAAATTCTACTGGAGGAAGACAAAGTCATTCAGCACTACAGTTAACAATAGTTATCACAGGGCTAAGAAATGAAACATGTATCTTGGTGGTTTACCACTCTGTCTGGCCAGCCCAGACCAAGATCCAAGAATGCTGAGTGCCACCTCATGTGTCATGGATCAAAGATAATTACTTGCAGATGCTACGTAAGCATCACTATGAAGCTAAATAATTCATTAAGATATTTAATGAAAGCTACACATTTTGAAACTAAATTCACTTTCCATATCAACAGCACAGACATTATTCTTTCTAGATGAGAAATGAGGTCACCTTCCAAAACAAAGTACCGATTACTTTCTCTGGAATTCAAGTGTTAAACATCCGTATATGAACTTTTTCAAACAGGATAGCGTATAAATAGGAATTCTTCAGCTGAAAACCTTCAAGACTTCCCACTCATTCTAATTTCTATTTCCAAGTGAAAAGGACTACCAGGGACTAAAATAAGAGGTATTTATCCATATGTCAGAATAAAAAGAGACAACTTTTTAATCTGTTACAATAACTATTCCTCACTACCTCAACTTGTTTTTTTCCCCTCCTTTCTTATGCTTGACACCAAACCCTGCACTGTTTTTAAACTTTAACAACAATTTATCAAGTTGCTATACTGATATATTGAAGTTAATTTTATCTTATTTTTTAGCCAATTTTATTTTGATATTTAGCCACATGAGGTTTAATTTATGTTGCTGGAGGATGAGAAGAAATTCAATAAACTGCCTACTGAATAACGTTATAACATGTTATCACTGTAACACGAAGAATTAATGCGTCTTTATTACACAAAGAACGGGACATGTAGCAAAAGGATCTCAGAATTCACATTCATTAGTGCCCAGTAACTGAGCATCTGATAACCGATAGTTATCTGAAAAGTTCTTGAGTGTAATCAGTTAGAAAGAAGGTAACAGAGGAATTAGGAAAGCCCATCTGGCTGAGGTATAAACTACAGCACCTGGAGCCAATTAATATCCTAGTTCCATTATCCCACCAGTGGAAACAAAAGTTTGAAATAAAGTAACAGACAGTAACTGAACCAATGCATTATCAGAACAGAGAAGGAACACCTTTGCAGAATTGTTTCAGTAGTGTTGTCAGGAATTCATCACTAGCAACAGTACAAGAGATGCAATTACTAGAGGTTTCTCCTGTGAAATTTGACCCATTAAACTGCAGCATAAGTAATAAATGGGGAAAAAAATAGCCCCAGATCCATTGTTTTAACAAATGAAACAATTACATTGCTACAGAAGTCTAAAGGAAGGGAGAAAAAATCACCAGAAATCCAGCAGAATTACAGTAACTTTTTCATTGACTCACTATACACTGACATATTCCCAAAGAAAAGACTACAAATGCATATATTTTAAATACAGCCATGTTAACGTCATCTTACAGTTTGGCATAATAGTTTGAGGCTCACAGCAAGTTTAGATGTTGAGTTACTTCTACATCTTTGTTTCTTCATTTTTTGTTGAAAACTGCAGGAATTAATGCTGTCATTTTCCTATTCCACAAGCTGTGGAATGCTCTTACCTAAACTAGGAGCACTATTTTCCATAGAAGAAACGTAAGGCAACTAATAAAAGCAAGTCGACTTGCTCTGTGAAAGAGCTTATGTTCCTCTCAACTGACCATTCACAGCTGCAGATGTATGCAGTCTGCAGTAACTACACACTCCTGAATTAAGTTTCTCAGCTCAGGAGACACAGAACCCAGATTCTGCGTAAGCATGTACATGCACACAGGGACATGGGGCAATGGGTGGGACAGACAGACTGACCTTTTGGCATCCTGTCTTCTCACAAAATCAGTCACATGAAGGAAATATTGAAAACTTCCTCCTCCCATCTAATCAGAAAGGAAGAACTGATTTCACAGACAAGTGTTCTTAACCTCTCACCCCACACTAGTCACAGAAATCAGGCTAATAATAAAGTACACAGGTAACAGATCAATTCAGAAGTCAGTGCCCAAAGTTAATTTCTTTACAGATACGCTGATCAGTGTAAAGCACATCCAAGAACAAATACCAAGGTAGAAACTACTCACCTTCAATGTACAGGGGCTCAACGACATCATGATTTATCAGTTCGAAGTTCTCATGACCAATCCAGTGCTCCACATTTCTTTTCCTGCCCGTAAAGAAGTTGTCCACAACTGTAACCTCATGGCCATCCATCATTAGTTTGTCAGTAAGATGAGAACCCACAAACCCTGCTCCTCCAGTTATCTGCGTTAGGACAGTTGGTATAAATTTCTTTTTCTTTTTACAGAAACACCAGACAAAGTCTACAGCATGAAAACAAAAGAACAGTAGCTTTCAGATCCTTACTTACTCCAGGGGAAAACATCTCCATTTCCATGTTCAATTTTTTTTTAACCCAATATTTAGGGCATCTAGAATTTCAAGAGGTGCTTGACATGCTTCATCACTGTCAGCCTACAAGTTCAGCTAACTATTCATATCAACAAAATCACTTTTTTTCAGATTAGAATCTTTCCTATTTTTTCCTTCAAAATGGATTGTGCCCTTTTTATGTGAGAGAGAGATCTAAAAAGACCCAAAAAGGTAAGAGAATTCTTCACTATTCCCATTTCTGAGAAAAAAAATAAAAAGTCCATGCTATTTTTGTGAAAGATTTATAATATTAGAAACATCAAATCCAGCTTCTGTCTGCTTTAAATGGAAGGCATGTTGGGTGTTCTAAGTACTACAAATTCTTTCACCTCTCAGAGGCGGAAAAAAACCCAAACTATTCCTTTTCTGTTTTAATGCATCCACAACCCTATTATGACAGGATGTGTATGCACATCCTATCATTCTGTTTGCAGCCTCTTGTACCATTTACTCTGACATACAGCACTTGCCTGTCTTGGAACTTTATGATGCTTTACTGTAAAGAAATAAGCAGAAATAAAATATTTTAAATATAGTGCTCTTGTTCCATATTAGAGTTAAAGTAATCAAGTTCTTTATTTTTCCCCCTTTCTGTATGTCATTAAGAGTAAACAACAACAAAAATCACTAACAGAGTATTCAAGCAGTAAACACTGCAAGTAGTAGGGCTCCACGTTGCGTGACACATCCAGACAGACATATCTATGGAAGCAATCACTTTCTCTGCACTTCATAAACTGTTTATAAGAATACACAAAGATGACAGACAAACACTTTTAAAGAATGAAGGTAAAAGCCCAACGTAGCATCAGCTCTATTATATGACTACATGATCAAATTTACATTTTGAAAAGGTGATTCAGCTGTTCATTTCCATTCTTCAGTTGCAGTGACAACTAGCCAAACAAAAGGGCATAGTGATACTATCAAAGAGGAATCTAATGCATGGATAGTGTGCTACAATGACCAAGCACTGTGCGCAGAATGATATAAATGCCTGAAGTTCTTAAGCTTTGACTGGCACAAAGTGAAGATATTTATCCTGCCCTCTCCCCCCATCCACTGCTGCAAACACCAGATGAGCAGATTTTTTTTTTTTTTTAATTTCATAATCAGGAAAGAAATAAAGGCAGATAGAAAGCTAACAAAAACTGAAAAGGAAAAAAAAAAAGACTGACATCTGCTTTCTTCTCTAAACCCCAGCCTTCTACTTCTTGTTTTCCCACAACTGTTTTTTCATATTAAAAACTCAGGGCTATTGGTGTTAAAGACATTGTACCAGTTAATAAAAGAACCACTTAGTTGGCCTATTTGGCATTCTTTTGGGTTAGTCAGTGCTTCCAGATTCAGTATGTAATTCAGTTCCTTGACAAACCTGAAGGAGAAAGAAGATTCAGGAGAAACCCTCTTTAAAACAAAGCAACGATGTCAGAGCTCCCACAATCCCATAACAGACAGGAGGGAGGAACAGGTTTCTGACATAATGCTATGAGCACAGAGAGGGCAGTAACTGAGCAAGAACAGCCCTTTGCCAGGTAATACCACTTACTAAGGGAAAAAAAAATGCACAGAAAACCTACTGCCATAAGCTTATCCTGACTTGGGAGTGAACAGCAGCCTTGTTGAACATTCCAAGGGGTTTGTCTTTTTGTGGTGACCAGGACCAAAGTTTCCTGTAGAGCTTATGAACCTGTTCCTTCAATCGAGATCCAACAAAATTCCCTGCTGCTACTTCTATTTCCGGCATTCCAGAGAAGACAAATTCAATGTTTGCTGTATACCCTCAGTGTAGCAAAACATGCTGAAGGTGTCTTCTTCATCTCCTAACCCAACCAGACACTGCACGTAGCAGCACAGCAGCACTCTTCTGTCATATGCAAGCAAAAAAAAAAAAAAAAAAGGAAAAAAGCACAAACCAATTTTGTTCGGAAAGAAGTTTACAATTATTTTAAATCTGTAAGTCGTTTTTATGATAAATCTGTATTAGCTTCATTAACATGCTAATTCCATAGGTATTGAAAATGAACTACCTGGAAAAGGAGCTGAATTTCCCCTGGAAAAGTAAACAGCTACATAAATTAATTTTTATCATTACTTGAGGCTACATTAAAAAGATCATTTTTCACTGAAGTTCTCAACATAACCTTCCTGTAATTGCTTATAAAAGCAAGGTTAATGTACTTCATTTCTAAATATGACTTCCTGCAAATTACAATGTCATTAATCTCCAAAATCATATACTGTACATGAATCATTTCCATATCAGAATTGAAATAGCAGCACCTAGGGCTTAAATAAACATTCTTTAACAAAACTTTATATAAAAATATAATTTAACAGTGCCAATATGCTTTTTAACTTCAGCATCTATGGAAAGGCACAAACATTACTAGTAATTTCCTGCAGTGGATGTGTTTAAATACTTGTCTATTTCCTATACAGGTTTATTTTTGCTCTCTGCAATCAGATTTAAAACATCTAGTGTCCCATATGGAAATTGCACTAATTTTGTTGTTGTTTTGTGTTTCTACTGGTCTACCATATTCAATTCAGGAAAAAAAAAAAACACAACACACTGAGCCTACGCCAACGCTTTCATCCACAAAATCACCAGAAATCCTTCTCTTGCACAGAAAAGCCTTTTGCCTAGTCACTTCAGAGAAGTGAACAAGCAGACAAATCACACACCCCAGGACGAAGTTCAATGAACTTAAGCTCTTTTGAAAGAAAGTGCTGGAGTATCCAGTCTTAGCTGAGATATCGCTGCTACTAGCAATCATCTGCAAATAGGTACAGAATAAGCAAAGAACTGCTAGAACTGCTGTCTGCTCACATCAGTGTTGTGGATATCTGCAGGTTTGCAGCTGGAGACTGCATTCAGGGAAAATAAGAACTTAGAATGGTTTAGGAAAAAAAAACACATAGAATCATCAAAATATGAAACAAATCATCTACCAAACTTCACTTGGCTCACCAGTTCTTTCTGTTTACTCCTGACAAATTTTGAAGTGCCATGCAAGGTCTACACAAGTCTTCTATATGCTGAATTCAACTATTCAAAATTTTTCCTACACGATGACACGAACATTATAGATGAATGAAACTGCCCACTTGAGCAGCAGGTTTGTGAATGCCAATGAGCGCGCACTGAACTAGTTCCCAACTGCAGTACAGAAGAAATGACTATGCAACTCAGTCATCCTTTTGGCCAGCTCTCTGTTTAATAATTTAATCTCTACAGAATGCAGACATCAAAAAGCTATTCACCTCCAGGTCTGCAGAAAACACTCCCATTCCAACTATTTGCCATCTCTGTTGAAGCAATGAACTTCAGCAAGATATCCAATACCTTCAAGTGGCAAAGTTAAAAAATAGTAAAGAGCTCCATAATCCATTAACAGCTTGCACTGATAATTTTCTTGTAAACACCTTATCATACCAAAAAAAGGACGTTGAGGTAACATTGTTACAGTTGCATGCATAAGCACACTATTTAGGACTTTTCAGAATTAAGGCTGTTACTTTCCTCATTACGCCTTCCAATTTCAACAAGGAATCAGGAAGCCTACAAACCTATATCCCCTTCAGGCAGCCATAAACATATGAACTTAAACTAAACTAATAAAATGTAGTAACACATTCTTCATGAAGTTTTGCAATAGCAATAAAGTCATTTGGTTTTACTTATATCTTTTCAGTGTTTTGTCAAAATTTTGAAGTGTCAAGGCAAAACCACGAAATTTCAGCACTTTTGTGGGGATTTGTCGTAGATTCTGCTCTCTACTACAGAGGCAGAAGCTCTTAATATGTATCTTAGGTAGCTATATTTCCACTGCCTCTCAGAAACAAAGACATTCTTTTTTTGTCCAGGACAGACGAAAACAAGAAAAATTTTAAGACACTGCTAACTTCAAAAGTGTTTGTAGACAAAACTGTAAAGCTGATGTCACAGCAGTTTGCTGAATTTAAAGATGCCTTGGACTATTACTTGTCCTGACTAAACCTGTCCTCCTCTCCCATCCTAAAATGTCTGTGATGCTTCAAAATACCAGAAACAGAGAAGATAAGAGATACACACTGCCTCAGTCTAACTGCTCCTTCTTAACAGTACTGCAGAGCAGCTACTCTTTTAGCCTTATGACTTGTTCAATTCAACCATACAAACTTTCTGCCAAGACATGCCTAAAGTTTCCCAGTCTGCAAGTTTAAGCCACTTGGGGACGCAGGTCTAGCGATGCAGGTCTAAGCTGTTAGAAGCAGAGAACAGTAGCTTAATCAGCAAGTCAAACCTCTAAACCAGAGCCCAAGTCTAAAATCCATATGCTGTGTTTGAGAACATCAACGCAGGGTAAGCAAATCCCTAGCCTATACCCTGTGCAGCACATACAACATCCAAAGTATTTTACTTTAACCCTGCTCATGGTTTTTAATTAATCCTGTAAAACAGATTACATTCCACCAAGCTCTTATTTCCCAAGCACAACCCTTGAGTAAGTTCAAACTTACCAGGATTCTCTTACGATCTTTTTCTGATAAAAATTTCACTGGTGGGTATTTCTGGGTGAAACTAAAAAACAAATCAAAACAAAGAATAAAAATCATATAAGTTTCAGCTTTGCTTCTTTGAATTATGAAACATTATTCTGACAACGCCCAATACTCAAAGTAAGGCCATGCTTACTCCTTTTATCTAAAGAAGAATCTAGACCAACATGAGAAATTACCTACGTTTTGTTGAAGCACCATGAAAAATATAAAAACTGAACAGCAAGAAGTGCTTTTAACCTTCTGCTTAAGTGATTTTCGAGTATGAATCACTTGGCTTCTTCTATCTGTTGAGAACAGGCCTAGAGCCAGGCATGACATCACAAGAGAATACAATCATAAAACGTGAGCAATTAGTTTTTATTTTTTGAAGTTTTAAAAAGCAAGCAACCTTCTATAAAAATCTGGAAAGGAAATTCTATTAACTTACCACATTGACTTCAAACAACTCTGCTTAAAATTTCAGTGTAATCAATGTAATGTTTACAAGCAGAATGCTGAGGAAACCCTCTAAGATGGCTCAACCTTTTTTTTTTTTTCTTCCTCCAAACAAGAGACCTTATTCAGTCTGAAAGCTAATCTTAATTTTCTTCTCAAAAAAAATGAATAGACTGATGTTGTCTTAATGGTCTACAAGCTACTTTCACTTCATTTATTTTTTTCACATTCTTCAGAATAATTCAATCAAAACTAAAATATTCTAAAATAAAATTATGTGACCGATGAATCTCTGGTGCTCTCTTAATTTCAAAATGGATGTTCAGAGCCCTAAATGCTTTTATGGACACAGTAACAGAATTATGTTACTTTTTTCTCCCCCTCACTGGCATGCACTCTGCATATGGCAACAAACACCTCCAAATGAAGGTGTGAAGAAGGTATGATTTTTTTTTTAAGTTAAGTAGCGTTTTAGTCCCAGCAATATTTCAATAGCTCATGTTATGCTTACTAAATACCAGTGTGACACCTGACAAAAATCAAACTGCGGTTACTCTTCTCCAGGAAGCCCACATGCTAGAGATACAATCAGATGTAGCAAGCAGGAGATATTTACATCCGAAGTTCACACTGAGATTACGTTTACATGTACTCACAGACTCTGATTGAACTGACTCTACACTTACTGATTCTGAAGCATCTCCTCTGGTTCTAGCTTGCAGTATTGGCCCAATGGAAATTAAGAGAAAGCACAGTGCTTCTGTATTTGTGACAACTTGTCATCCCAGAGTTAAAGCCATTTTCAGTTTTGTGGATAGGTGAAATATGCAGCAGAATCTTCCAACATTACCCATACAGGAAAACTGAAAGAAGGAACTACCTACACTTGCCTTGTATCCCATCACTACAGGGATCACTAAGGGCAACCTTATTTCCTTGATTTAAGGTGAAACAATGAGAAACAGCAGTGCGTAAGCATAATACATACATGTAAAACAGCCTTCCAGTGAGAGAAGGGCAAATCCACCAATAACGAGAGTTGAAAACACGTTGAATGTTTATCAAGTTTTTAAAAAAGGTAAGTGTCAAGTAGCTGGATGTGAGGTAAAAGTCAGTCCCCTCCATTTTTAAGGCCAAGGTTACATTAGTCCATAACGAAGTCACACTGCTGCCAAAGGAATGTCCCAACCATGCTTGCACCTTCCGTTACACCAGGAATGGCTCAGGGGCAGCGTGCAGGAGTCTGGAACTGATCCAGCAGAATGCTCATCTTTTGGCAACAGCTTAAGTGTAAGTTTTGCTTTGATGAATACACTAGGCCTAGCAATGCTTTTTGCTGTGCAAATCATTAATAAAAGCTTTCCAACTTTAGCTTGTCAAACAACCTTTCGTCATGAGACTAGCATTAAGGAATTCTTGACTTTCCTGCTTCCCAAATGCATGAAGATGGCTTGATTTCAGATTCTAATCAGCTTATGAGGTAAAAAAACATTGACACTAGAGAATAAGTTTTGCAAGCAGGATCAGCCTTCAGGCATCTATTAGTGAATAGTTGCATACCACCTCTTTATGTAGATACAAAATTTGAAAATTAGTACCAGCAACATCTTGCATGCAGCTGAACCAGCAGATAATATAATTATATATAAATAATAATTATTTATTGTTATAAATATGATTCCCAGATCAGTTCCTGCAGAGGTAAAATATATTTTCATTCTTTCTGCTCATTGTTAGTGACTTGCTAGACATTTGAAACAAGAAACATTAATGCACTGCACACGCTACTCCAAGTGAAATGAGCATTTAGATGGCTCCTGACAAAAGCTTTAACTTAATGGTTTTACCCATTGCTCATTTGGAAAAATGCAACAATTACAAAAGCAAAAAAAAGCCAACCAGGATACCCCTACCACAACGGCAGAAGGAAATACCTGAATTACTAACAACTGAAATTGAAGATATACTGGGCTGTCAGTAAAGATTAACCAAGTCAATTGAACGGAGACAGTGCATCAAAAATTTAATCTGAACATAAAATCATTTCTCTATAATTTCATCACTGCATCACTTGTTTAGTTCGACCCATGAAATCCATACTTATATTAAGAGATCAATGATCAGATCAGCGTTCTTACTGAAATGAAACAGCAGGTAACCACCAGTATGCCGTATGTAACCATCCAGGCTTACTGGCACTGGCTTAAATAAGGCCAGACCTGGCCCTTTGTAATGCAGCATTCTCAGCCCGGCTGGTTGTTTGGGACATGGACTCCGTCACCCGTGAAACAGTATCACTGTCAAAACCAGCAGTGTCCTCCTGCCAACAACGGCCAGTTTCCCCAGACTGGAGAATGCATCTGGCTGAAAGGCAAATAGGTTGGAGTGTGAGGGACCTGCTTGTGAAGAGACACTGAAATGTATAGTTTCCCCATCCAGTTTACTAACAGCATTCGAATGGCTCTGGTGCCACATGAGGGAGGAAATGATATTGCAGAGTGGACTCAAACAGCACAAGAAGTGGTGGAACTAGAGCAAGCATAGAAATCTACCACATTTACCATCTGTGGTTCACCAAAAAGCTTGTCTGCATTTCTCAACTGTATTATCTAATTTAATTCAAGATATCACATTCCTTTACAAATCCTAAGAGAAGTCAGTCTGTTGGGCTCATCCAAAACACGTGCACAGAACAAGATTCAAAAGCAAATTGTTGTACATTAGCTGAACCATGGTAAGCGATCACAAGCATGGGAAATGTAAGGTAAAACACCTCCAGTTTCTTGTAGTTGAAACCAATGTATTTCAGCACATACCTGTACTAGACTTACTAAACCATGGTAAACTGTTCACCGGCAGCACTAAAATCTGCAAATTCCTTCACAGGATTTGACCTTGACAAGAATTTAGTACTCACAGTTACTTTGATGGGATTATTCAGCCCTGACTACCCTAAGCATTAATGTCCTTTGGCATTCAAGGGCCCATCCTAAAGCAGATATGACAAAAATCCAAAAGGATTGAAGGCATACGCAAAATATGTATCTCTAGCCTACAAGGTACAGAATTTAATGCTACAAAGCAGAAATTGCACTTTTAAACTGATTCCCAAACCAAGCAAAGACCACATACCTTTTTTCTAGATCTCGGATTTTCTCCCTTAGAGGTGCAACAGCCTAAAAATAAAGGAATAGTATTTAAACTTTGAAGAAGAGGTAAGATTCATATGACAAAACATTCATATAGGAAGTTACTTCAGAGCAAAAACCATGGCAGTCTTTACAAAGAGCTTCACAAAAGATAATCCAAGAAACTTCTATCTTAAAGCATTCTTTATGTCAAAAAATCCTTGGGCAGTTTTCCCCCAAAATCAAATCACCTAATACCCTTAAGCTTACCACTAAAAGTAAAGCATCTTCAAAGCTAATGCAGCTGCTCAAAAGAACATCCAAAGCTATGAGTACCATAGCTTTGTGATATGAACATCCACCGTTATGATTCCTATTTAAGTGGACGTAAATACAGAAGCAGAGACATTAGCACCAGTGCAAAGGTTACAATTCTCTCAGAACATGTGAATTTAAAGAAATATCATGTTTTACATTACAACTTGAGGAAATGTTTTTAGTTTACTAGTCTTTTAAAAAATCTTAATAAATGGAAATTCATTAGAAAAAATAAAATTCACCTACCAATACTTCTGTTTTGTATTTTCATTGCTTTGAAAGAGGGAATCATTTAAGTCAGCATCAGTTTCAGGTTCTTTATTACAGGACCTGAATTTCTAACATTCCTGCCAAATATCAGCAAGTCCCTGTAATCTCGTTATTAAGCTTACTAAAAGTTTGTCACAAAATTTACCGTGTAGGGACATATGTAAATTGATAGCTATCAAAGGGTTATCATTCAAAAAGGTATTAAATAGAAACGTATCATCCAACGACCATTAGTTTTCCCACAAATACTAATGGTTAGAGCTAGACAACTCAGGAAATTCATGAATTAACTGAAATAATCTGAATATTCATGTTAAGAGAGAAATACTGCATTTTCTTTTAAGCTCCTCAAGCATCTGGCTCTGTGGAGCAGCAAATAGCTCCTGAAACAGCCATACTTATTTTGACAGTTTAAAGTACTGTGTACAACTACAGCTTTAAAAACAAGATCCAGACAAGCCTAACTTCTCAGAGAAGTAACTCTGATCCCAAAAAATTTCACCCACTAAATTTCAAGCATTTCACCATTCCCAAACAACTGAGATTTTCAGAATGTTTGTTGTAATATTTACCAGAATTAAAAACAAATGAATGCAAAAAAAATGCATTTTTTTTTCAGCAAAAAGCTGAAAAAAAAAAAAAGAATGCAACAGACATGACCTAAGAACACAGCCCTTCCCCAAATTTTAAGCAATTTCATTAGGCTTCTTTCTGTATCCTGAGGAACGATTGCTTTACAAAGCTGTAGGAATACAAGACACTACGCAGACCAGACTAAATAAGCATGGTCACACCAACACGCACAAAAGGGGTGGCAAGTACTCACCTCAAGGTGAGTATAAAAGATATATATAACATATAACTAAGGACAGTTATATCTGTTCAATTCTTTATTTTGTTATTATATTGGAAGCCTAAACTCACCTGGAGGAAGATCTGTTTGTGAACTTTCATAGTATTGCACAGGAAACTGAGGTTGAAATAAATTCAGAGATGCTGATGAAGAAGTTCAGAACCACCAGCATGCTCAATACCCATGCCTACTGTAGTACTTGTATTGCCAGCACTTGTCCTTGAAGCATTGTCAGTGCAAACTAGTCCCAAACACAAATACAGCTATATTTGTTCATGAGTTGACAATAAAGCAAAGCATGTTTGTAAGGTTTCAAATTTTGACTTAAACTTACGTATACTTAATATTTTGGAAGGGTGATAGAGGAAACAATCTGTGCATGTCCTATACTCAAGAAAGTCAGTTGTCAGGAGGTCTCTATAAAGTCTCTGCAGCAAACAAGACTACCTCTAGAGCTATAACTTCCAGAAAGATTTAGAGGTACCCTTTTTATTTCCAGAAAGTCATATCTACGTGAATCTGTAAGAGTTCAAAAGCTGTTATGCATAAATCTAATGCTTTGATTTTAATGGAATGGAGAGTAATGACAGAGCTAGTCCCTTTCAATATGAAATGAAAAATTGAGTCTTCAAAAGAGAACAAAAAAAATATTAGAAAACTGACCTCCTCTATTTTACTTTCCACTTTCTGATCCCCATTTTCTTGGAGAGACCTGTTAGCAAGAAAACAAAAAAAACATAATTCATACCAAAGCAACGTTAGCTCCACTGCACCAACATCAAGCTTTTCCTGTTAAAACAGTATCTTCACAGCATCCTAAGTTAGTATTATTTCATAGGCATACTCAGAGTAAATGAAAGTGCTTGGTCCAATTCCCACTGAAAACAGCTACAGTCTTGTCACAAAGTTTGGCAGAAACAGAACCAAGCCCGCAGGAAAAAGTAATAAAACTGAAGATGGCATTCATTTTACAGAGAAAATTAAATTAACCAGAAAAGTGTCTAATCATTGCACCAAGGTAGGGTCAGCAGAAGTGTTTGTGTAGTTTTACTATCTGAATGCCTAAGATGTCTTCTTGAGGGTGCAAGTTCACTGTATGCTAACAGAACATTTTCTCTCAATGCCACAACTGCAATTTCAATCTAAAAGAGAGAAGAGGACACGTGCCTAGCTTTGACTTTGAATTTTCACAAAACAAGGAAAAAAACCTATACTGAAACTTACCTTAAGCGACCATTTGATGGGCAATGCTAACTTTTTGCACGTCACTCATTTGAAATGAATCCAAGCTTATACCTTGACGTCCTTCAGTGTAAGTTGTGAAAACAGAGGATTGCCTAAGATGTTAGTGTCTTGCATAAAGTTATGTGGTCTTATTTAGCATGTAATTGTGTAAAATATTTTAATTAGTGTATCCATTCTTTAGGTAAACTTCAACAACTGTAGAATATTTTACTTCTTGCATCTAGTCTATATAATTTTCCTTAAGTTTGCATAATTCTTTTTTTTTTTCCTTCCCCAAACTAAACTTTCTGAAAGGGGAATTATTTATCAAGCCTTACAGTAGTAATTTTTTGCATACTAGAGGATTCATGGGTATCCAACATAAAATGGAGTTCTTTCAAATAAAACAGAGCTCCTTTACTTGGGACCTGCAGTCATAACACCTAAGGAAACAGAAGGCCCTTTGTTAAGCAGATATATATATGCCACACCATTAGAAGTCGGAGCAATGATTCCCTTCATACCCTTCATTAAAACTCTGTTACTAAAGTCAGTTCAGTCTATTACTAAGGCAAAAACCTCACTGAATGGATTTGTCGTATCAGTAGAGTGCATTAATAGGCTGAGACACGGTCCCTGAACCATATTTTCATGATGAATTTTATTTTTTTATTTTTTAATAGCAGCAAATAATAAATTCATACCATGTTATCTGGAGTGTTTTTATAAATTCATGTGAATGCTTCAAATGTTTTCCCAAGAAAAAAAAAGGTACCCAGTATTGTTTATTCAGAAATCCTGTAGCTTAAGTATTGGCACTCTAGTTTAGTTTTTAATGAGCTTTTCCACCCTAACAAAGACAATGTTATTGACTGAGTCCCAACATTAGATCTTCAGAAATTTTTCTGTAAAGGACTTCTCAAATAAGAAGGTAGATGCAGATAACTGCAGGATTACTAAGGACAGCTTGTCAGGGAACCAACACTCTGGATCCCATGACAGCCTGTCCTCCTCAAACCACTGAGGGTCCTTCCTTCAGAAATGCTCAGCTGCTCACCTAACAGCTGCTAAGCTGCCATAGTTGGGTGATCATGAGATAACATGGTAATCTAAATGATATCTCCATCTGAAAGCCACAGTAGCTCAGCAGCTGTTCAGCTAACAGCTGAACACTTCTCGTAGCAAGGGTGGGAAACTGCAAGAAAAGTAAAGTTGACAGCCTGGGACAAGAACAGATCCCAGAGCAAGCTTTCCTGGGTAAAGCAGAGTCCACATGAAACTAAGTAATTTTCTTAATTTGCCTCAAAATTCCTTTATTCTGTGCTGCTAAGCACAGTAACAGAATAACTAAGCCTTTTAATAGCGGAACAACACGTTGAAATATTTTGTCCCCTATGCGCAAAACTTTGTTGTGGGGAACACAGTGTCCTCATATCCTCTTCACCTTCTCTTCCAGAGGACACTTGCAATCAAACAGCAGTACTGTGAAATCTGCATGATTTGCATTTATATGTTATGCCTTCCTATTTTTAAGGGCATAAATTCTGGGGGACATAGCACAGGATTTTTTTGCTTTTCAGCAGTTAAACCACCAGCTTCTCTCTCAATTAATTATGGAGGGGAGAAACTCCTCAAAACTTTATTTCCAATTCTAGGCACAGAATTATGGTAAACAGTGGATGACCTGCTACTTTTCCATGCTTAAGTCTGTATTGTCACCAATATATCGGTCAGGTCTATGACGAAAGAAAGCAGAATCCCAGCCTACGTGCCCAGCTATAATCTTCAACTTGCCTGAAAACATCTCCCAGTTCAGAAGATGATCTCACGCAAAGGAAGATGTTGAAATGTGAGAAGACCCTCGATGAGGTTTTCAGCAGACATGCACTGCACCCCTTTCTGAGACTGAACACCCTGTATTTAAGAAATGGTATCAGCTGCTTAGCAACCATCCAACAGCAGCGTGAGCTGCTCTTATGTTTTCTCCCTGCTTGACATAAAGTGATGCATGTTGATGGGAATGGTACCCGTTTTATTTCAGGTAAGTATATTAAATACAAAAATAATAGACATTACCTCATATTGACAAAGTTTCCCCACACAGCTGGAAAATAAAAAGAGGGAGAACATTAGTGTCATGTAACAGTATAAGGTAATTTTTTCCATCATCATCATAAGGAATTTAAAACAATATTGAGTGTGTTCACCACATCATCTAAGTAAGTTACATACATGGCATAGCAAACCAAGTGACCAGAACACAGTTTAGGAGTATAGGAGGAATTCTGATGATTACATGAGACTACAAAGAAGGAAAATAGAACAATTTAATTAAACAGGACTTGTCTATTCCAGTGCACACCTGGAACTGTCTGGCCAACAAATCAGCAGATACACTTATCTGACTCCTATCCCCACACTATATTAAGTAAACAAAATACACAAGAATTCTCTAATTTGTCACTGTACACCTTAAAAATGAGTTCTAGACATGTTTATTACATATATTGAAAGACTGGCAACAGCAAGGAAGAAGTACTATAGCCCTGAACAACAAGAATTGGAAACTGCAGAATGACAAGGATAAAAGCACTGGCTGCTACAGGCAATAGCTGAACCAGTTCAAAGAGTTGGCATAACAGTCCTGCACTAAAAGTAGTTGCAAGTGCTAATTTGCATGCTCTCTCTCATTTTCAATAAATATATAGTAGTGATGCAAACTCAAACAGAACCTAAGCAACATAACCAAATTCCTCACTGAGCAGCAATGCTCATTTATTACATATTTTGTATGGAAATGTTTTAAGAAAGACAAATCACTATATGAAATGATACAGCAAACAAGTATCAGCTGTTTCTCCGTGTTCATGAAAAGATTCATTTGCTGAATCTATTCCCTACTAGAAAACATCTTCTGAAACTATTCAGGGTTTAAGCGATTACACAAAGACTATCAGAACACAGATTTTCCTTTTCACTTTCAACTAGGACACAGAATGTGGCTTAAAGTGGGAAAAAAAAAAAAAAGGGAAAAAGGAAGAGAGAGAGAGAGAAGCTATAAAGCAGGCTACAGAGCTGCCAACTTCAGAATGTCAACACAAATAAGGTTAACGTGGGACAGTTACATAAGGGACTCTGCAACAATAAACAACACAGAAAATATACCCTGAATATCTTCAGAAAATCATTTCACAATTGTTGCAGCCCACATGCAGTTATGGTATTAACATACATATGGAAAGCTTCTGAAGTGACCTCAGTTTTTGCAAGCTGTGCTTCAGGCCTCAAGTAGCAGCTCAGTGAAGTACTTTGCCTAGATTGTGGCCTTGCAGATACACTTTCATGGTTATTATTTAGTGATCTCAAGCAAAGAGGCGTTACAGAGACGAGAACAAAAATACAGCTACAGTCACAGGCATTTTCTGGGCAACAGAAGGAACAAAATATGCTTGGGAAAGAGGAATAGGGGAGGACACAAGTGAGAATTCAATAAAGCAGTTACTGTTCCACCCTTCATGGGATGGCAAAGCTACTGGACTGCGTTAAACTGCTGAGTGCTGCCGAGTCATTCAAAGAGAAATTCAAATGAATTCTTGACCATCAAACTATAGGAGGGCACTATGATATCAGCGGTGGTATCATAAACCCCCATCTTCTTTGGGGAAGAGAGAAGGAAGCTTTACATTAGAATAGATGATCAATACAATTCAGCTGAAATAAAAAGCACTGTGGATTTTACATTAATTAGAGTAAATTCTCAGTGGGAAAAGAGACAGTTTTGAGCACTAATGGTAAATTCAAGTTATTTACTGTGTGGCTAGGATTTTAGAATTATTCGTGATAATATTAAAGGCAAAGCTTTTTTTTTTTCTTTTTTTTTTTTTTTTTACAGTGAATGATGATCATGTAATAACTATAGGTACAGAATTCTCAAGCTACACATCACTCAGATATACTTACAGTCGGTTATTTTTCTGGGCTACCGAAACCCATACAAGTAATGTAAGGTATTGTTTGTGCAATGTCAGGAAACATCTGGGCTTAGTTGGTGAAGCAGGAATTGACAAAAAAAAAGTCACCAGCTGCACCACAAATACCATCCTGCTGGTTTTGTTGCAGCAAAAAAAACCGTGCAGCTACACTACATACAAGAAATTGGATTCCTAAAGGAAACGTGTTAGCTGTGCATGCTCAGTTTCCACAGCAGGGAATGGGAACTCAGAAAAGCATCCATCTATTTCCAAAAATACTGTGCTCGATATCACAACTCTGTAGGACTAAGTGACCTTCTTACAAAAATAGTCAAACTTCCTGGAAGTTTTAACACTGAAAAAAAAGGAAAAAATACAAAATGAACCACATAGAGGAAATCCCACACAGAAGGATCCGAAGGACACCAAAGCATCTCTCACGCACAGAGCTGCCACAGAAGTGTGCGTGGACCTACTGTCCTCACAAAGCGTTCTGAATGTACGGCTCTACAGAGATTTTCTTTTGCTGCTGGGTGTTCACACCTAGCTTATGTCAAGTTTGAAGAGATCACAGGTATGGTTTTGCAGCATGGATTTATTTATTTTTTTAAATGCACATCATAGCTGTTTATATATCGGTCTTCTACAGCTGCAGAACCTGCAGTATGATTATGGCTTACAGAGGATTTCCTGGACTTGTCACTTCCTTGCCCTAAAGGTTACGCCAAGGCAGGTCTGACATTCAGCAAGGAACATATTCCGAATGATAAAAACATATTAAGGCTACGGGGCCCAAATCCACAAGCAGAATAATGCAGAATTACAAACCAAAATCTGAGACAAAAATCATCAAAGGCACCATAAAACCCACGCCAACCAAGTTCAGGCACCAAAAGCTGCAGATGTGGATGTGGAACAAAAACAAAAATGAACCAACACCACCACAATACAACAAGAAAAATCTAAAGCTAAATCTTTTAATTCAGGACGTACTTATCCAGGGTAACAGATGCCAATTCGAGCCGTAGAGATCCTCTCCCTCAACAGCCATGAAAACTTCCCATTCATCCAGCCAGAGAGCATTCACAGTCTTCCTGCCACCCTCTGAAACTCTGACAGTGACGGATTCACAATTCACTGGACTTGACAGACAGGTGCATGACTTGTAATCAGTGTCTTAATTGCTTGGTTACAAGAGAGAAGAAAAAAGCCTTATTCTCTCAAAAGTCCGTTTTTAAACCTCGCCCAACAACTGATTAAGGCAATAATAAGCAGCCATTAGGCAAGAGATCCAAGTATTTGTATTGCTCAGAGATGCAGGAAAGCCTCATTTAATGGCCTGTAGGAGGAAGGTGCAGTCCTATTTTGATTCCATCTGATCTGAAACATTTTTTCCCCTCTGCTTCCCTTCCATAAAATAACAACAATCACTTTTATTGTAGGGGTTTTGCAAGGCTTAATTACACGTACCATGAAAATTAAAAATACGTTGGAGGCATTAATCACCCCCATAGATATTACACTTTTAAGTGACAGCTTCCAGAGGAGAATGCCATGACTTGGATGTGATAAAGAGCTATAGTTTTAGGAAAATGGGATTTGTGTTTTAAAGCCTTAATCACAGTATTGTTACTAAAGAGGTCAACCAGATTTAAATATTAAACATTAATCACTCGTGGTCCCCCCCAGCCTCCTTTTTTCTCCTCCTGCCCCTGAGAGATAAAGCTGCAACTATTTGGCAAGCATAGCCTTATGGCAAAATTGTTGCCTATCTCCAAGACTTCTTGAAACTACCTTAAACAAAAGGCAGCCAGTTACAGATGAATAAAGAATGGCTTTCTTCTTACTGTGTACAAGTATATTCCTGG
The DNA here is from genome assembly GCF_964211835.1 of Anser anser. Taxonomy (NCBI): domain Eukaryota; kingdom Metazoa; phylum Chordata; class Aves; order Anseriformes; family Anatidae; genus Anser; species Anser anser. The sequence goes on from NC_139720.1 coordinate 144,793,503, forward strand.
AAACTTAACAATTTGTTTAGTTTTCCTACAGAAGACCATTTCTGAACCTACACTGGATGCAGAGCAGTGCAAAGATTGGGCTGCTTTCACCAAAGGAACATTTCAAGAGCCATTCTTCAGATAAATTCAAGCCAACCCTGACTGCATAATGTAAAAAAAAAAAAACACCTAGTAATTCAGGCACAAAAAAGTACAACAGAAAAGCCAAGCAATTTGTGTACAGCATCCAATACTAAATGGACACTTCCCTGCCTATCATAGCCTTTTGGCTCTAACCAGCTGTTTTTCACAGCTGGCAGAAGTCATTCTTTTAGATCCCGAGAATACGGGAACAGGATGCATGTTATAGCTTGATTGTCCTCTGAGTCTGTCAATTGCAGTAATACTTACTGTATACATTTTAATAAAACACAGATCACTACTCTGAGAACTCTGCATGCCTGAATTAACTCATCCACAACAGGCTGAAGAGCCAGAAGAGTAACACTAACACAATCTGAAGGTAGGAAAAAATCTCAAAGGAAATTTGTGCCTTTACCCCAGGATGATCCTTCTTCTCTGGGTCTCTTTAAAATCAAGTCATAGTCTATCACAAGGCACCAACTGTAATTAACACTCATAATCTTAAATTATTAGTGACAGTTTTATTTCAGGATCATGTGCATTTTAAAATAAATGTATTTAAAAGCAAGAGCCATAATGCCTATGAAGATCCACTTGCACTATGAGCAACAACACATGCAACCCTTTTAAAACCATTTTCTTCACAATGGTTATGTTGTTTGCAATTTCAAGACACTTAGCTAAAGAAACTTTCATATGAGCTTTTGCCCAAGTAGATTTAGCTGAAACCACGAGAATTTTCCCTGTATTACCCTCCTTATGTCCTCTGTTCCTCAGAATAGGAGAGTACAAGAGGATTTTGGTTACAAACGGATTCTGCAATCAACAGAATCGACATGTGGGAACACTATGAATTGATACACAGTTGTTACCTGAATTTCTAGAGCAAAATCCTAACCTTCGAATGTCCAGAGTGAATTGCTTCAGCCATATTTATTTCAGAGAGATGTAATGACATTAAAAACAGGATTTTTTCTTAAATCAATCTCCATAGTTGCTGCGCAGCTTCGGTCTCCTGGTAGAAACAAGCATTTTCTTTATAGAGAAATACTAGACAGAATGGAAAAGTATGCACAGGGAGCTCATGAAATGTTGATTGTTGCAGATGCTTTGAAAAAAAACTCAATTATTTGCAGATCTCAGTTACATATGGAATGATATAAAGGATACAATTATTTGGCTAATGTATTTTGAACTGCATTTTATAGTCTAGATTCTGCAACAGTAAAAAAAAAAAAATAAATTGCAGTCATATCCTAACTGTTAATTCCAGTCGTTTCTTAATTTGCTGTAGGAAAGTTATCATATTGATGAGAATATGTTGCAATATTAGTAGATATAACACCACACAATCACTAATCACAGCTTTGTATTAGGAAATGTCACCTGGGTGAAATTTAGGATTATGCTTTTGGGTAATGTATAATAGTTTGAATCTAAAAAAATACTAGAGTTGCACAATTTTTTTAAAATCTCTTTTATGTTGATACAGATTTCTGTACGGCAAGTAGTTCTTTGCATTAGATTTCCTGAACCAAGGTCTTGTCCAACACCAAAGTTCCTGCCCCAGATCAAAGACAACAGATAGGAACTTCAGCTTTCCCCACATGGGAAGTTCCCAAGACATCGGGATAGAGCGTGCTGCTCTTCAGGGGCTTTACCTTCAGCTTGGAAAACATCACTCTATGCCACTCCTCAGCTACTCATCCCCTAGTAAAAGACAAGCAACACAGGACAACGTTTTTGAACCTTTTCTTAAGGAGGAATACTTCAGCTTTGGCAAGCTGATACACTCCTACAGCTTTCAGATTCAACATTATGTAAATTTTCTTTCTTCACAAGACTTAATTGAGCTTCACACTGGATGGTAAGCTAACTATTAATGCATATTTTATTGATGGCAACATTTCAGTTCGCACCATCATTTAAAGGCTGAACAGAGGTCTTCATTTTTCCATTGGCAAATTCTTTCCAGCTCTTCTGCTTCCCCCCTCCCCTTTTTTTCCAGTTCTCTGTTCAATGTTTCTACTCTTTTCTATCTTTTATCTCTAGCATATCGTTCTTCACCACTACTCATCCATTTTTGTCTGTCCTCTGTGCTCTGCCATAAACAAGGTAATCCTATTCAGAAATTCGTTACTACCAACAGAAACACCCACTATTTGCAGCAACTACAGAACCAACAGAATGTACGCATGTTTTTCATCCCAAAGAGCTCATCACAGTTATTAAGTTTCAATCAGGATCTTCCATTTCAATCACTACATACATTTGAGTGTACCTGGACACCACAAAACTTTCCAAGATCTGAAGTTACTGAAAAAAAAAAGTGTTTTACAAATATGTTGGTTGCCTACAGAAGGTATGAATTCCCAAGGGAGCCAACAGAAGGACTTTCACCTGTACCTGACTGGGTGCAATAATTACATTCTGAATAAGGTCAGGATTGTTTTGACAATATGAAATTTCAGTGATCTAAGCTGCTAGTGCTCCTGTGCCCCCTTTTCATGTAAAGCTGGAGAAAGAATTGAAAACCTGTCTTTCCTCAAACAGAAGCTGCTGCTCAAAAAAAAAATAAAATATCCCTATGAAATGACATTTACCTCCAGGTAAATCTGATCTACACAATTCAAAGGCACAAAATTTCTTTTGAGAAAAACAGTTTTTCCATTTCCTTTAAAGCAACACTTTTTAACTGCAGGTTAAAAGTAAAACAAAAAGCAAAATCGGCAGAAAGGATAAAGGTTAGCTTTCAGTTCCCACAACAGGCAGGCACTAAATATTCTACCTGATACACTTTTGAATTTGAAGAAATGCTTCTTAAAGTTGTAGCAATATTTTTTTTGAAATGCACGTGAGTGGGAACACTGACTTCCTTGGTAAAGCTTGGCAGATCTAGGAGTAAGTGTTTTATACACCTGCAATATGCTTAAATAAAAGAAATAACAGCAAATCTAATATAAATATGTGCATATGTATTTAGTGCATTTTAGCAACTTGGAAGGCAGTTTTAAATAATTGGAACATCTGCTTTCCCTCCAAGAATTTCTGCAAATGGGAAATGCTCGCCCTTCTCCTTTACATTGCTCATTTTCTTTCTTAAAGGCTGATTGACCAAAGTAGACTTTAGTTTAAATTGGTGGTTTTCAACTTCTGTTCTCCCCTATGGAAAGAGAGGTGGGGGTCACTGTGTCAGCTTACCTCAACTTACAAACCAAATTCTGCTTTGGTCAACCAACCTTCCAGAAAACAGATAAGCAATATAAATGACAGGGAAACACTTTCCCTTTGAAAAACGCAGAAAGGAAAGAAGATGAAAGCCCTAAGAGTGTCCTGGTGTAGAACAACGACAGCATCACTCCTGCATGTGCCACATGAAGACAAATACTAAATGGAGATATGTGGGGAACTGTATGGGTAAGTTTCTCTGACACAGCAAAAAACAAACAAACAAACAAAAAAAAACCACCGCACAGTAAAACCATCATGGCTAGCAAAGCAGAATAGAAATCCGTCTATTCCTGACTTAAACTCAAAATTGATACTGGACCACAAATACATTTTCGTAAGGTACACGGCTACAGCTAGCTGGAAGCCTGACGAGCAGTGAACTGGAAGCTGCTGAAGACAGTAAACTGATTTGCACAAACCCGCAGTTGAAAGGCTGCTCTGCAGGACATAAAGTCAGAAAGCAAATGTTTATGGTTTGTTTTCTTTTGGTGGAGAATCTGTGGCATGCTGACACAAAAAGCAGGCGAGCCTGATGTCACATCAGACCACTCCTGAATCATCCCTGGCCTGTCAATCCTGATGCCTTGCTGTAAAACAGTCGGGGGAGGAAGAATGGCTCCTGCTATTCTCAAAAGCAGCGCTAAATAACTTTCAGACAGCCGGCCAGAAGCAGTAAAACAGGACCAAATTCATAACTATTCTCCTATCACGGGAAGTGAAAGTAAAAGCTTATCGGAATACAACATTAAGTGGTATTTAAACTTCGTTTTGAACAAATGCTATACATACAGCACGCAAGAGCCCAGTAAGATTTAAACCGATCAGCTTCCCCATCCCTTGCTATTCCGAGAAGGGGATGTTACACTCTTCCTAGCTGATGGAAATCTGACAAGAACAAATGGCTAACCTTATAAAACGAAGCGTAACAATTGTGGAAGCCCACAATGCTGGGAGAAGTCAAGCTACTACACCGCAAGATGTACGTTACTCACAATATTTTGACATTTTGTTTTTAAGTTGTTTTAGTAGCTGCTCTTTGATTTATTTTTTAAAAGTAGCGAGGTCTTAATCTCAGATCTCTTGACAGCACCCTACTACTCATTTTTTTCTCTTGAAAAATGAACAAGGCTACTGACATACTTCCAGAGAACTATTTGATCTACAAACGAGCAAAGAAAACCTGCTCTACTTCAACAGAAATAGAGCTCTTCCTTTATTTTCAGCAAGAACATGCAACTCCCTTGTTATACCAAGACATCAGTGGACTATTTAGAGTAGCGTCAAGATTAAAGCAAACCACGTAGATCGACAAGCTCTGGTCTTTAAATCCTGGCTACAAGATTTTAGAGTCCACATCCAACAATTAAATAAGGGTCTAATTCTATAAAGACAGCCTCACTGAAGCACCTCAGCATGCCTGTATAAAGCTGAATGAACATTCAAAACTTCCAAGGAAATGAATTTAAGGTATCTATGTATTGACTTACCAACCCACAAAAAGGTGGGCCTTTTTATTTTATTTTTAAATTCAGTCTGCATGTAAATAAATTGCTCAGTGGTTACACTGGATATTTTTCCAGAACCTTGTTAATTGCTTGCTGTTTTATGATGTGTACATTTCTCTTGCTATGGACAATAAAAATCAATTAAATCCATTTCACTTGCATTTATAATCACCTCATGTTCTTAAGCCGTGGTTTCACAATGGCTTCAAGATGATGCAAGTGCAGCCTGTAACTGAAAGGATTCATTCTGGGGCCACCACCCACATCCCCCCCCCGGCTGGCACTAGCACTCCTGCAGTACCTTGCAGGGGATCAAATAGGAGCATAGATGTAGCAATAAAACTTTGTTCCTTTAAAAGGGTAAAGACAATTCAACCTTTGGGCAAGGCCCCCTATTATATCTAGCACAGTATAGCAACACAATGTTCACAGAAGGAGACAGCAGTGCAAGTGATTCAAATAAGCTAATTCTGAAATAAATTAAAAAAAAGAGCAGCGTTCTACCAGATTACAGAGTGATTCAGGCAGCTCAGTAGCTGCAGGATCTCCAGATTTATCACTTGTGTGACGGGGAACAAAAATCACCTCTTTCACTAAGGGCCTACAGATGAGGTAAAGTAACGGCAGTGTTAGTTAAACTCTGTTCACTTCAGTTTTGCCAGAGGACATTTGCTTAAGCTACAACTTTTTACTGCCTACTGCATAGGAATGCTCCATTTGGGTTCTGTTTTTATTTATAGACAAAAACTGTGTAGCGCAGGCCGTTTCAAATGAACAATGATTTTTTAAATTAACAGAAATTAGACTTACAAAAATGAGACACCAAACATGACTAATTCAAACCCAGATGGAAAGCAAAGACCCTTCTTGCTGTAAGTGGCATTAGGGAAATCACTGCGGTCCGTAAGAGTCCAAGGTAACATCGGCCTGACTGTGCACCTCACATCAAGGTAGTACTTTAACCAAATCTAACTAAACTCCTTATATTAGACACTAGTTGTAGAACCTGCAAGGTGTGTGATGGCAACACTGTCAATCACTGCTCCCAGCTCCCCATTTCCCCATTGCACCACCTCTCAGCTGGGCCAAAATATCTGTCTGAATGCCCACTGGGAGTTGGTTATAACCTAAAAGGGAAGGCGACACTGCCAGGTGACATTACCCAGACCGGTTCCTTTACTTGATGCACAGGACAGGAGTTTTAAGCCCTTATACGCAGAGGAGACTGGTGGGAAGTGAGAGATGTGGAGCAGGGATACCTAAGCCAGCCCAGGCATCCAACACCACGAGCTGTGAAACTACCAAGAACAATGACTCCTGACAGCGAGAGAGCTGAGAGCCTTTCAACCGCCTGCAATAAGCTCTTCCCATCATTTGCTAACTCCCATGAAGAAGTTCTTCAAGCACATTTCAATCAAATTTGCATTTAAAGGCAGAAGCTTTATATGAAATAAGGCGCTCTTCCCAAATACACTCTCCAAACACTCTCCCAGGTTTTCATACACAAACTAACAAAACGACACTATCAGAAAACTCCTACCTCCTAGTTCATAAAAAATTAAGGTACTTCCAAGTATTTCATTCCCTGAAACATAATGTGCTCCAAATCTGAGTCCCCGTGCGCTAACACTGAATGGAAATTCATTGGAAGGATGTGCACAGCCTGAAAACACTTAGTCATTTGGAGAGCACTTGAGAAAGAAGGAACGTACTAAGTGCCAGCACATACACCTACACCACAAGCTCAGTTTTCTCAAATTCTATGCTATTTTAGCCTCGCGTTATCTGACGGCATGCAGAGAACAGCGATGATTCAGTAACATTGCAAGGAGTACACTGGCAGGATAGGGGGCTGGGATCCCAGTCATTCCCACAGAAAAGATAACAGAAAATAGTTTCTCTACAATCTATTAGATCAGTGGCATCTCTGCCAGCATAACATACTATGCTGAAGGCACCAGAGCCGTAACTAATGATTTTACTACACTGCTAGTGAAAAGATGGAAAAGCACAGCAACTGCACGGTAGATTTGCAAAAGCAGATTCCAGTCAGTCACCAATCTACTCCCTTTTTAAGCTACCCTTTGCCACACCGATCTGCAGTCCCTCTCCTGATTTTTAACCCCAAAGAATCACCAGAAATGTGCACTGGGAAGACTTCTGTGACTTACAGCAAAAATCAGATGGCAGTGTTTCCCTTCCTTAAGGCTAGCTTTTACCCAGAAAGCGAACACTGTTACCGTTCACAGATCTCATCGCTGGCCAGGTCCCAGTGGCCATGCCAATTGCCACTGATCCCCAGTATTTTCAGAGCAGCCTAGTGACTTTGTTTTCATATTAAGTTTCATTTCTGGCAAGATATCAAGCCCTTTCAAAATAAGAACAGGCACTGAGCCGTTCTGGCTTTAGTATGCAGGGAACCCGAAGTCGCTTGGACAAACTGTCCTAACAGTCGGGTCTGGCATATAATTGCAACAACTATAGCGGTAAGTAAATAATGAGGTCTGGCAAACACGGCAACATATGGCAGCAAAGGGAATTCCTGTCTCGCGTTTCTGGGCTAGAAACAGCAGCTTTCTTCCGAAATGCTTAAGTTGTATCTCTCCACGCTCCCAAACGTGCAGAGGGGGTCCTAAACACACCTCGCAGGCACCCGCCTCCAAAGCTCGCTCACCTGCACGTGTTTCGGAGCATCAGGCGAGCTCTTTGGCTCCAGCCACGCTGACGAGGCTTCAGAGCTCCCTCCCCACAACGCGCTGCCTACACAAAACCTGCAGAAACGTCTGAAAACACAACAGGCCAGCCCCAAATACGCTGCACGCGAAGAACGCGACGGAATGAATCCGGACGAAGGGCGAGAGAGCCGAAAGCCTGACTCACGCCTCACAACCCCAGCCACCAACAGCCCTGTCAAACGCTTCCTCCAGCCCCTCTCCTCGGCCTCTGCAGCCAGGCAGCCACCGACCAAGCCCCCGCTCACCCCGGGGGGACAGGACGCGAGGCCCGTCCGCGGAACAACCCCGCCGCCTCCCCTTCAGCCCCGCGGCGGACAAAGGGCGACCCCCGGCCGCCCCCATAACGAACGGCCGCCCGCCCGCTCACTCACAGGCGACGTATGCGACGAAGGCGAGCCCCGTGAGCAGCTTCATCTTCCTGCGGTTGATGGCGGTCAGCAGGCGCAGCAGCGGCCCCTTGCTCACCATGCCCGGCCGCACACCGCCTGCTCGGCCGGGCTCGGCTCCGCTCGGCTCGGCTGCCCGGGAACCGCCCGCGCAGGCGCAGCGGCGCCCCCCGCTCCCGCCTTCCCCTTCCCCCGCTGTGGCGGCCGGCGGCCGTCATGGCGCGTGCGCCGTGGTGCCGAGGGGAGGGCGAGGGGGCCGCGCGGGTCCCTCGGGGTGTCCCCGTGTGGGTGGCCTTGGAGCTTTGTGGGTGACCTGGTGGTCGCCGACAGACCCGGACGTACGCAAGCATGCCCCAGCTGTGTGTCGCTCTGTTTCCTTCAGTGCATATTGAAAGCTTCATGTCTCCTCGTATTCTTTTCCTATCTCCACACATCTCTCATCTATGGCGCGTGTAGAGCAGTGTGCGTTTGCTCTCCCCGAAGAAATAGTTAATATTAAGCTGCCTCTGGTTAGGATAATGAGATTTAAACTACCCTAAAACAGTCCACATTTCTCCTTCAACTTACACCTGAAGGCCTTGCACCTTTCTCATGTGTCAAAATACGTTCTGTCAATAAAATACACTTAATCTGAAAAGAAATCTGAGAAAAGCCAGTCTCCCCACACAGTGCTATGACCTTCAAACAATTACTAAGGGATATTCTTTCTCAGGTTCATCTCCTGCAGGAGAATACTGCAAGAACAAGTGTTCTTGAATTAATTTCAATTATTTATTTTCAATGTAGAAATGCAGCTGTTTGCACCAAAGGAACTATGACCTCTATCAAGCAAAAACCCACCCACTTAACGAGAGTTTAACCCCTCCTTATTATGAGGGCTAAAAAGTGTGAAAAGTTGAGCAGATGTGTAAGTCTTTGAAGGATAAGCGCAGTAAGATGCTGTTCGAGGTGATGAAGAATATCACCCTGTAGTGCAGAGAGGCAGTGACTTTACTCAGGAAGCCTTGAGAATCAAAATTTCCTAACTCCTAACCCTGGTGCTGTTAGTATAAAGCCACTCCTTTCCTCTTGGCTTTTGTTTCCTCTGATTTGTATTTGAAATACTTTACTTGCATGTTTATTCCACTGCTTATATCTATGTGGAGAAAAGGGTATAAAAATAAAAATAATCTAAACCACTATCTAGGGCTGAATTTATCTGCAGAGCAATCACTCAGATAGTAAAGCAGTTTTATACCAGGAGTAAATTTGGCCATCAAAAAGCTGTAGCTGAACAGTGCTGCATGAAAGCTAGAGAATATTACAGGAGCATGACTGCATCCATTTTATGAGGTGAGCCCAGCAGCTCAGACTCACTTTGTTTTCAGACGATTTTGAATAATGGTATCCACATGCACAGCTCTTATTCCACATACCTTTAGGGATAGGCGAGCTGTTTTTAATTGCCTTGCCCGAAGCTCAGCTGCACAATCCATGACTCTATCGGGCTGCCTGCGTAAGGCACCTTGTTTGGCACCACGCTCAGCGTTCAGGCTAATTTTGCTGCAGAAGCATGTTGAGACTGGCTGCAGTCCGTGAAGATGGGAAAAGGAGAGTAAGGAAGCAGAATGTGCTCTGTGGAAGTTCGTGACAGAGGAGACTTGAACCCCAGGGGAGGCAACCTGACTGTGCTGTCTAAAGGACAAGCTTTTTGTCATGCATAGCACCAGGGCCAGCTGTGTCCTTGTCATTCCCTGAGCGAGCCAGAGCATGTCTAACTTAACACAGGCTGCAGGAGAGTGTGCTTAAATCCCTCTTACGTCAACTATAACTATAGGCATGTGTATTATAAAAGCTATAAAGTTCTCCATCCACACAATAGACAGCAGCAGAGATGCTTATTTCAAGATACAGCTGGTCACAGTCACAACCTCGTGGCAAGAACTGGCACCGGTAGCAGAGGTCTTTGTATGTAGCGGCTGCTAACTGTGCCAAGAGAAAGACTGAGGGATAATACTCTTTTAGATGCTGACTCTTATGAGTGTGCTGTGCAACATGAAGCAGGCATCCTTCTGCCTTAAGTCATTATCTTTGCCAGGCTGACAGCATGACCTCAGCTAATGGCAATCCTCTCTGGGCTAGTGTGCAAGCAATAAACCCTGTCTCCTAGATTGCAGTTTTCATCTTTAGTTCTTAAAATGCTTTATGAGAGCATTTTGATTTTGCACTAAACCATGGTCTATAAGAAGATGGTCTTTTTTTTAAAAAAAAAAAAAAATCTTAATTAAAAATATGAAGGAACAGTTGTATCTATGTGAACAACTGGTGAAAACTTAAAATTAACAGCACCCCTGCAACATACTTTCATGCCTGACACAACCAGAACTGTTCGATTTCCCAGCTGTTGTTTCATGACCAGGGAAAAAAGGACTGTCATCACATGTACAACTTCAACATGATGCTATATGAGGGAGACTGTTCTGCCATGTGTAATATAACGAAGATCATGTGTTTCTGTCCCAGTCATGTTTCTGCGAGAGATAACATTTGACAATATGACCCGGCAAACAGAAATGAATCCTGGGCAGTGAGATCCAAGCAGAGAGACCTACTGTGCGTAAGAGTAGGAAATGAGTTGCAAGGCACTGCAAAAATAAAAACAAGCCATTCCCACCACACTGCTATCATCTCTGGTAAATTTGTACTCTAATTAAGGCTGAATGTAGCCAAGAAAGTAAGACTGAGTTGCACATTCTGACCTCTCTCCCAGCCCGGCTGCATCCCACAGCTAGTGTTACATACCTGGGAGGAATTATTCTGGAACTTTTATCCTCTAGGAAATCTACAGATTATTCTATGGAGTGACACTATGGTACTGCACAGGCACAACAGTAAAGTTATACAAAGACCTAGATAAATCTGGGGGAAAAAAATAATAAAAAATTTTTTAAAAAAATGCATTCATCCATGTACAGAGAGTAAAAATACAGATTTAAAAAAAAAAAAAAGTTTGAAATATAAAGTTTGTTTGTTTGTTTTAAAATTAACTCTACTTTTAACAACAGATCGTAGTGAGGAGGAGAACTGAAAATGGAAAAAGGTATTAGGTGTAACTAGTAGTAGTGCTTCTTTGGCGGCAAAGTTTGAAGTTTGAGAGTTTATGGGGTTATTTTTTTTATAATTAATTAATTTAATTTTTTCCCCTAAGACTAATGGAAAGAGGACATGGTTCTGGGAATAACGTCAATTCTTTTAACATTAGCATCTCAAGAGAGAAAAAACAAAAAAACAAAAAAACAAAAACCTGCTAACTGCTTCAGTGAGTTATTATTTAATATTTGGATAGTGATGGCAATAAACAAATTCAAATATGACTGGATCACAACTCCTTTAATATTTAGTATGAATACAGAATTCAGTCAGTCCCAGGCCTTGAAAACATACAAAGTAGGAGGCTGATCATACAGCAAATATGAACAAACAAACAAGCAGGTGTCAAAGCAGAGTATGGAAATGACTACTTAAATACAGATTTGCTGAAATTAGGTGAATCATTTCATGATTTAATCAGTTATTTATAAAGAATGAATTATAACATAAAAGCAAATAATCATATGTCAAAAATCTTTGCGGTCCATCTGTTTTGTTAATCAGTTTCCTTATGTATCATATTAGTCTCAAGATTTCATTCTGTAAAAGCTGAGAGTCCTTTTTGCATCTAGAACATAGAAACAAAACTCTCAAAGATGCTCAGAAATGTTGCTTCCAGCTCCAGTTTTGAAATTGGTTTGGGGACTAGACAGAAAAATAAAAGTCAAGTAGCCATGACTGGTTGTATTACCTACATAATGGACTTGTTCTCCATGATGCATTTTTCCTCCAAGGTAACCAAAGACAGCCCTGAACATTTTCAAAGCTGGAAACAGATTTTGAGGTACCACTGTCTATTCTGAAAGTGCAGAAGGTCATGTGCAAAATTTTCTGGCAATTGGGTAAGAACAAAATAGCAGAGAGTGGCTAAATTGTAGAAACTTGTGAGCAGTTGAAGCTGCTGCTCCTGAAAGGTCTTTTATCACCCATCAAAGAGACTGCTTCATTAGGCTAGGTCAGCAAGTACTTTAATCATTCACTGCTCTTTCACATTTCATAATTTACCCAAGTCCTTTGGAGATTTTAAATTGGCATAGTTCTACCCTACAGCATTTGGGAAGTGGTGGCTTTGAATGGCTTTATTTTGGACTGGATTCAGTCCAGATCATGCTGGAATTAGTACCTGGCCCGTGGCATCTTTGCATGATGATACACAGCAGTCACAACTCTGTGCTTCTATTCCCCCGTGTATCACTGGCCCAGAAAGTGAACAAAACCAAACCTGTTTTGGAGTGGGACGAGGACATACGTGCATGTAAAATGTACTTGATGTAGTCGCTGAGGACTGCTTTTTCTTATGGTAACCCTCTTGGGATTTATACTGGGAGGCCGTGCTGGCCACTGCAATACTAGGGAGAGGAAAGCTGGTTTTCTTCTGCTACTTTACTTGCAATGATGCTAGTTGGATGTGACTTTAACCATTTTAGCTGCATGCTATATAAAAGGCCTGCTTCTCCTTTCCTCACACAAGCCCCAGGCAAAAGATTTACAGGTCACCTCAGTGATAGTGATTCTGTGTTACATGAATGTGAGAATTATCAGCTGAAGTGCCAGTAAGGGGATGACATTGAGTAACTGGAAAAGCAGAACTGCAAGAGGCTGGAGAGCACATCTGCTCTGCAGTCTAGATTTATCTACTGGTATCTTTTTTTTCCCTCTGAGGAAGAAAATCTTAGTGGTGTTCAACTACTCTAAAGCTGTCGATAAAGCAGAAAGTAAACAAGGTCATTAAAGGTGTTAGAGAACTTGTAAGGTTGATGGAAAGGCACTAGTCAGAAAAGTCAGTGCCACAATCCAGCTGAAATGTATTTGGAGTGCACAAATACACACTCCTCTTTGATGTTATTCCTCTTCCACAAATTTCCCCAGCCCTAGTGTCAGACAGGTAGGATGACTGACAGAGAGAGCACACACACTCACCCATTCTGGAAATGTAATGTAAAAGCATTATTAAGTTTATGTAGCCCATAGCTATGAAGGCCCATGGTCTTAGGAAGGAGGACCTCAGACAGCTGCAAACAAAGGAGCCTCCTGTTGCAGGCTCATCGAGGCACTATCAGCAGAGGGCCGTGTGAGCTGGGGAAGCCCAGGCCCTGTGCCCAGATGTGCCTGTGTGCTTCAGTTTTGGGATTTCATCAGGACCAAATGATTCATCAGGACCAGCCTGATAGATTGCCATGGGAAGAGAACCGAGCTAGCTCTGAACAAGCTGATTTAAGCATGGGAAACAGAGCAAGCATGCTATTGTGGTGCACCGCCTAGGTTAATCAGTTATGTTCAAACACATAAGGCATTGCTGCACATGGCTGACATTAAATTTGCCATGACTATGTATATATACATCTGTATGTGTGTGTTTTTATATGTGTGTGTATAAGATTTAACCAGAGTGCCAGATGTCTGTCTGTCTCTCATTGTGCAAGCTTCACTGCGTTGTTCTCTGTAATGACATAATTGTAACATCATTCGTGAAGACTGCCTTTCTGGGAAAATTCAAAAGAAAAAAAAAAAAAAGAGTTAAGAAGAGCTTAACTTCTAATATCAAATTAATTAGAGGCATTTGTGTATTACCCTTGGTGGAAGAGAATCAGAATAGGGAATATCTAAGCAAACTCGACATACATAAGTCCATGGGCCTTCATGGGATGCAGCCACAAGTGCTGAGGAACCTGGCAGATGTCATTGTGAGGCCATTTTCAATTATCTTTGAATGATCATGAAGACTGAGAGAGAGATGTCTGAAAACTGGAGGATGGCAAATGCCACTCTTGTCTTCAAAAAGGGCTGGACAGAAGACCAAGGGAACTTCAGGCCAGTACTCCTCATAGAACAGAGTCACAGAATACCCCAGGTGGGAAGGGACCCACAAGGATCATTGAGTCACTCCTGGCTCTGACCAAAATTGCCCCAAAATCAAACCATATGTCTGAGAACAATGTCCAAAAGCTTTTTGAACTCCATCAGGCTTGGTGCCATGCCTCACCTCGATCTGTGGGAAAGAAATGGAACAACTAATCCTGTGAACCATTTCCAAGCACATGAAGAACAGGAAGGTCATCAGAAGTTGTCAGAACAGATTCACGAACAGGAAGCCATGCTTAACCAATCTGATAACCTTCCGCAATTAAATGCCTGGTTTGGTAGAAGAGGCAAGAACAATGGATGTTGTCTTGACCTCAGTAAGGCCTTTGACACTGTCCCCCGTAACATCCTCATAGATAAGCTGTTGAAGTGTGGGCTATATGAGCAAACAGAAGGATTGAAAACTGTCTGAAAGGCCAGGTCCAGAGGGTGATGGTCAGTGGCACAAAGCCTAGTTGGAGGCCAGTAACGAGCAGATTATCCAAAGGGTCAATTCTGGGTCCAGTCCTGTTCAACAGCTTCATTACTGGTCTGGGTGATGGGGCAGAGTGTACCCTCAGCAAGTTTGCAGATGACAAAAAACTGGGCGGAATAGTGGATATACCAGAGGGCTGCACTGCCAGTCAGAGAGAGCTGGACACACTGGATAAGTGGACTGACAGGAAACCCGTGAAGTTGAACAAAGGGAAGTACAGAGTCCTGCGCATGGGGAGGAACAACCCCAGGCACCAGGACATGCTAGGGTCACCCAGCTGGAAAGCAGCTTGGCAGGAAAGGATTTTGGTGTCCTGGTGGACATCAGGTTGAACATGAGTCAGCAATGTGCCCTTGCCCCAAAGAAGGTCAGTGGTATTCTGGGCTGCATTAGGCAAAGTATTACCAGCAGGCCAAGGCAAGTGATCCTTCCCCTCACTCAGCACTGGTAAAGCTACACCTGGTGTGCTGTATCCAGTTCTGGGCTCCCCGGTACAAGAGAGACCTGGACATACTAAAGAAAGTCCAACAGGGGACCAGAAAGACGATGAAGGGACTGGAATGTCTCTCCTATGAGGAAAGGCTGAGAGAGCTGGGACTGCTCAGCCTGGAGAAGAAAAGGCTCAGGGGAAGGTGCCTGAAGGGAGGGTGCAGAGGAGACAGAGCCAATGGTGCCCAGTGCCAGGACAAGGGACAATGGGCACAAACGGGAACAGAGGAAGTGTCCCTGCTAGAGTGGGGGTTGGACCAAATGACCTCCAGAAGTCCCCTCCAACCTTAACCCTTCTTTGATTCTGTGTTTACAAAGCAAGCAAAAGCACTGTTCCAAATATGTTCCTTTGTTTTGTGTCATTGTGTTACTCTATTTCTGCTCCTGGATACCGCTGAATAGATACAAAGCCAAGTGAATGAAAGTACCTTTGTATGAACTGGCATTAGTCATCTCAATAGAAATATTCATGTGAGTAAAGACACTAATGAACAGTCTTCTATGTAACCTTATTCTCTTTTGCAATTTCTACATGTAGAAATATAGCCTATGGTCAAGGTAATTTTAGTATCAAATTTCTTTTTTGAAGTAAGGAGGATTAGTAATTTCCAGATAAGTTTTCCAGTAGCTAATGAGATTTAGCCAAATAAACTTTCATTGCTGCCTTCCAAAGTTAAATTATGGTCTTACATAAGCAATACATTCCTTCTGTGAATACCTGTTAAATGAATTTGCAAATTGTGTTTCATCCCAACAAACATACAAACAAACAAACCTAACAAATGAACCCTTGGATTGTCTTGTTGTACGGAGTATAAATTCATTCCTGGTAAAAGCAATATGTCCATAGATTTCCAAGTCATGTAAAAGCAGTGTGAACTTTTGAGTGTGAAACTGTTTCATAGAAAAAATGTGGTAATTCTCGTGTGCATATTTTTACCTGTGCCTGTCATTGGAGCTGAAGATTTATTGCTACAGTGCTTATTAAAAGCAACCAACAAAAGACAAAAGGTCTTAGGCATACAGTGCTTGCCTCATTAGATCAAAAATAATTACCAGAAATTTATCTTTTCCTGTTATGCCAGTGCTTCCATGGGAAGGTTTTATAAATGAGTTTACATTTATCATGGGCTTCCAACTTGGCAGTCAAGCTAAGTTGATTAGGCCGGTCCTGGACAATACCGTATGACCTTACTGGCTCATGCAACCATCTCTTTTTCCTGTGAAAACAATACGGTGAGGTGAATGGTGAGTTGAGGAAGGAATGTGATGAAGACAAAGCCAAAACATACACCTGAACTACTTCTTGGAAGAATTCCTACATCCTGAGGTTTCAGCATCCTGAGGGCTGTTTTGAAGGATTCTGCAAAAGGTTCTGAGAAAAGTAAGCATTTCATCAGGAGACTTGTATCTGAGGTCTGGGTGTCTGTAGATCAAGACATTGGAAACCTTTCTTCTACACAAAAGTGATAGGCTGACCAGGTAGGAACAGAATCTCAAACTCCAGCACCTGTTAAAATGAAAATCATTATGCTGATTCAAATTACTTGTAATTTCAGCAAATGCATGGCTCAGGAGCTTGCCTACTGTACATAGAGAAGGTCTTCTCAGCCAGGCTGTACTGGATTCACTTCCAGACAGCACGAATGTGCCCACAGAGATTATATTGGAAAAAGACATCTCTTGCCAGGATAGCTGGCATAGCTCAGTATGATGAGCTGTTAATAGACATTTTGCCTTAATCTCTGTGCTGGTGATGGCTGTGATTTTTTTTACCCTGTGTGCATGCATATCCATGTCTTTTGATGTCTCTCTCACTTCTCCATTGTCTCTCGGGTCCCTCAGTAATTTTTTAATCACCAGTTTGTTTCATCTGAGATAGCATAGGTCTCAAAGATGTTAAGTTTACCATACATTTATTGGTGGTAGCTGGATAGAAAAGATATAGGTTATGCTCAAGTCTTATTAAAGAATCCATGCCAGACCTATAAGCACTGTGTGTGAGAACTTTAATCATAGCTCGTCATTTATTAGGTATGAAACAATCCAATCACAAGACACAGATTCTTTGGCAACTAGACTTCACTAGCTCTTCTGTTCCTGGAGCTATTAATTGTTGCAAAACTTAAGAGTAAACCCCACAGTATCAGCTTCCTGGGAAAAAAAAAAAAATGAATGGGGCCCCAGAAGCAGAGCAATCTACAGGAGAAGGAGGAGAGTAACGTGGGAAGGGGAAAGGAAAAGAAAGCGCTCTTGAAATTAAGAATCTATCTATCCAGATATCTTGAACTACCTATGTTTCTCCCCAAAAGATTGAGGACAATGCCAGGCAATAGATCTACTGTACAGTTCTGAACCCTTTTTATCCCAACACCAGGTACTCCATGGCATTTACAAAAGGAAGAGGTTGTTTGTTTGAGGAGAGAAGGAAGGAAGGGTGTCATCCACACAAATGGCACTTTGGTAGTGTACACTGGCTAGGTCCACCCACTCTCACCCAAAGTGAACTTGGCTGTAGGCTCCAATTACTCATGCATGTCACGAAGCCTTCATTCGCTAAATCCAGCCAACCGGAGAGCAAGCACAAGTAAAACCAGTTTTATACTCCATCTGTCAGGCCATTCTTTGTCTTCTGTGTGGTTTTGTCATGTCATTGGACATTTCAAAAGAAAATGCATTTGAAATACATAGTTTCCCTTTTTATATATATATATTTTAAAGAAAATGACCAAACTGAAATGCAATATCAACAAGCTCTGTATAGAGATTAAATATTAGGGTGTTGTTCTACAGCGATTCCAACAAGAAATTCCTGACTGCCTGTATTATTTATTTCAATCTTTAGAGCCAAGTAGACTTAGTGTTCATAGCATCAAAATTAATCCTGTGTGACTCTAAAACCTGTAATACTCTTACGGGTGGCACCCTTCACATTCATCTAGCTTCAATAAAGGCTGTACTTGTACAGTTATGGGCCACTGAAATCTTTGTGGTCTCTGAATGGAAATAACTATGGAAATAACAAAAAATATATTAAAAACCTATCTATTAAGGACTTTTAAATGATGCCCTTCAACATGGTCATGCACTTTGGGAAGTAATTACAGTTACTACCAGGGACAAAGAAATCTCTCTTTTTTAGCAGTAGTTGCAGTCTATCTTGCATCCTGCAATTAGGTAAGATGCTATCTATGGGACCATTGTCCTTGACTGGGAGCTGAAGGACTCCCTAATACCAAATTACTGACCCTTCTCACTGTTTTGGTCTCAGACCACACATAAAATCACTGATAGAGTGCAATAACTAATACAACAACTTAAAAATCTTTGTATTTCCCAGCTTTTACTAGCCATTAGTACATCCCCCTGACAGTCTTGATGACTGGCAAGGGGTTCAAGCACTCACAGCTCCAGCTCAGGGGTGCTAAGTGCAAGTCCTGGGGATGCCATAGTCAAACAGCAGGGAATGCAAATAATCCAGGGATTTGTGTTTGACACCTAGCAGAAATTTTCTTCTTCCCAACATATAGCTAGGCTAAGGTGTTGGGCAAATATGAGGAGAAAAGCAGGACTCCTCAAGTAAAAGTGAGATATGGAGCTGGCGTGTGCGCACAAATGAGGGCAGGAGGGTGCTGGAAAGGTGTGGGATATGGTTTGGGTTTGTAGCATAGGCATCATGGCCCAGCATGTTCCATACTCTGTGTGGGTATGATGAGAACACCCAGAGGAAGGAGCTGTAAAAGCATGCCTTTCAGCTGGTATTTGCATGCAACAGGGACATGGATGCAATGCCTGACTAGAGCTGGGGGTCTGGTCAGGCTTTCTGCACACCTGTGTGAAATGGCTCATTGCTCTTATAAGTGCTTCTTTCCCATCTATTTGTCTGCTTGGCTTGAAAGCTCACAAGGCCATGGATACTCTTTAGTTAAACAGGAAAAAAAGCAGGCAGAGAGAAGACGTAGAGGGTGTTAGGAGCTGTGTTTGGTGTAAAAGCCCTTTTTACTGTCTAACTTGTGTTTTCAATAGCTTTGTTTGCAAATTTCTACTGTCAGCACCGAGCCTGGCTGTGAGTGTTGCTTCTGCTTGAGATGATTTTTATTTTTTATCGGCTTTTACTTTGGTCTTCAGTTTTTCAGCAGTTACTTTTCTCCCAAAGGCACAGATGCTTTCTTTCTCAAACACCTTTCCTTTTTATAATCCTAGACAGCATGGAAAGGTAGAGCTCTGAATATAGTGAAGCAACCAGGGCAGAATTTATGCATTCCTGCAGAAAAGCCAGAGCAAACACTCAATCTACAGCTCTGATCTTTGATTTAGCCATCGAAATACTTTGCCTTGAACCGTCTCAGGTTTATTATTTGAAATCGTTCACTAGAGGAGAGGCAGTTAGGGAATCTTTTTCATCCTTTTAACGTGTATGGTGCTCCCATTACCACCACATGAAAGATCTTCCCAGCGTACAGATCAGACAATTTCAAGAAGGTGAGTAAAACCTTCGGAACAATTAATACAAGTCACTTAAAAAGTGTTCATGCCTGATTTCTTTTTAGACTTCAGTAGTTTAATTGCCTCTAGAGCTTGATGAGGTGTTGATCTCTACTAGATTGCAATAGCTGAGCATCCTCTTGCAATAACTTAGAGACGGAAATAGGGTAATTATCTTCTGGCCATCCAGTTTTCCAAGTGAGAGTGGGAGAAATGTTATTTAAAAATTCTTCCATCAGCACAAGGGATCATATAGTTTATATAATGCTATTTCAGTCTGATAGAATTAAGAAAGGTCTATTTAAAATCTGCTTATTCACTGCCTTCTCTGGATACAGAAATCATTTTTTATTTATGATAGTACCGTCTCCCTCCAATCCTGCAAAAGCAGGGTAACTCAGGGAGAGGGAAGACAGTAGCTAAGGGGCTGCTATTCAGTCAGACACATCAATATTTAATATTTCCCCTCCTCCAGAATACACTTCTTAACAGTCTTTCTACTCCCTGTGAATTTAATGGGAGCTGCACATACAAAACATGCCTTTTATGAGTATGGATGAGCGCCAAGTTAGTGAAGAGCCTCATACAAGAAATGGAGTGAATTCCTTGAGGTACAAGTTAAAAGGAAGGAAAGCATGGAAAGTAAATTTCAAAAGATCCACCCACTAATAGTGATTGTTAAAAAGGCAGCATTAAGCCACATCTTTAATGATAAGATGAGCTGGTGTAGGTCCCAAAATCTACTCTGGATTGGAAGTCCATGGATGTTGAAGCAGAGTATTTTCTGGCTGTCCTGAGGGAAACTGCACCACTTCTGTTCAGACTTCTTCCTGTTGTTTAAAATACACATTAGAAAACCCAAACACTAGTTCCAGAAACTCCTAGTCCCCTGTACTTTCCACTGAAAAATGCAGTTGCTGAATGCAAGTTGTATCCCATTTGCTAACAGCTATACCTGCAATTCATACCTAAGAAAGTCTTGAAACTGTTTTATATTTTGTGACACAACTTCAGCTATAAACGTTTGTGTTGCAGCATTGATTGGAACCTAGTAAATTGAAAAATGTGAGCAGAATCTTCATCCACTCTACAGCATTACATCAAATGAGTGTGGTATAGGGGGACTTCTAGAAAGTCCTGAATGTAGTGGGAAAATGACTTACCCAATACCAAGACCACAGAAGACAACTTATAGTTTATTGTACAAATGGATTTTACTCAGAGCTAGCTGATTATCTCATATATTATATAAAGAACTCAAGGCACAGGACTGTAGGTTCAATGCTGGGGTCAGACATCTAAGTGTTAGACTCTCTTGGGTTCAGCTTTTAAGTGATTAAGTCTGTTATCAGCTCTAGCTCAAAATACCTGCCAGGTTCCCAGAGGAACTGGTTCTTTCCTGGACATCCTTCATTCTACCTATCCCTTCCCTCTCCGGTACCAATTATTGTTATACGACAAGATCAAAATTATCTTCCCCCTTGTTTCATGAAAAAGAAGAAAACAGTGGAGCAACCTGAAGTACTCTGGTGTTGTAGGTTGAAGTGGTTGCACAATGGCTAGCAAAATCAGTGTTACATGATTGAAATACCAAAGGTGACTTCTGTGAGCCAGGAGGAATGACTTATCTATATGTTCATGGAGATTTTATAATGAACTTCATAACAAGGCTGTTATCTTGGTCTTTCACTAATTTTGCATTTGCATTAATTTGGTGGTTTAACTGTTACTCTCTGTTTCCACAGAGTAAAGCTAGCGAACTAGCTAGCTAGACCTCACATCCCAATCCAAAGTTTTTAATTGACAAAGGATCGGTTTGGTTTCAACACCAAAAATAGAGACTTGTCTGTTTTAGATGGTGTGAATGAATGTTGTTTCCATCTGCTGCTGACAAATAGGATGGGTATCAACTAAACAGTAACGATCTCTATCCACTTTTAAACACAACCATATGTCAGTTTGTTTTCCTGTTTTTCTTAGATGGAATATCCTGTGTGGTTTACGAGACTCCTCAGAGCTTTTTTTTTTTTTTGACTATAGAGCAAAGGAAACACTCAGAATCAACATTGCTCTTAATGTACATTATAGCCTTCCCAAAGAGGTATGATTCCACTTGTGAGTACAACTCTGTTCTCATTTCTTCCAAGAATGAAGAATCCATGTTGAATGCTGATGTTGGAAGTCCAGACTGTGTCAGCACATCCTCCCTCTCCTGCCAGGATTTTGCTAGCCTGGGCTTAGGGCCAAGAGCATTCAAGGTGGGCTCCCTGAGCAGAACTCTTCTGAGGAAAGAGCTGGATGATGCCTTGGCTAGGGGTTCCCACTCCTTCTATTCAGAGCTACTTTTTAAGCTGAGGCTCTTACCTTTGTCCCACCGTCAAGCTACCTTGCAGTTTTGCCACCGTTGTGTCCATCCCTGGCTGTGGGCACTGCTGGCCCAAACCTTGATTGTGACTCGCTGGCTTGACTCCAAGGTTTGGTCTCAGTCCTGCGTCATCTCTAAGGTCTTGTCTGGTAATATGGACTCTCAACCTAAGCTGATGCCATCACTGGACTTCCTCTTGTTGCCTCACTCAGGTACTGTGGGACTCAGTCCTTGCTGTCCTGTATCTGCCATAATGAATCAGGGAGATTCATTAGCAGTAGCCTTGGTATTGCACCGTTCAATGACAGCCTGAAGACAGAAAAACAGTTTGAGAGGTGAATAGGGTCATCTTGCAGGATGAAGTACAGTCACATTATATACCTGACAACTTTTCTTCTTGTAATTATTATCTTCCCTGGTGATGCGTACTATTGGGCTTATTTGGAAAAGCTGAGGGATGTGTTCTGGGCTGTATGAAATGCATGACACCTATAACTAACATACCAATAAATAAATAAATAAATAAAAATCATTCAATCTCTCACCACTGTAGTTAAAAGTGAAAAAACATATAATTTTTTCTAGGCTTCAATTTGCAATTTTGATGTAGTTTTGCTGCAATTTTAGTTACCAGAACTATATTATTGTGCTCCTTTCCAGTAAATTTATATCCCGATAAGTGTGAAAGTTTGCCGATAAAGTACGTAAAGATGTTTGCAGCTATATGCAGGATCTCTTCTTTTTGTCTATGTGTCTCTAAACAGTTTTCAGCCATGCTTGTCTTTATGCTGCATGAATACCTGACATGCAGGTGGTACAATGACACTGG